>NC_069366.1:87315500-87958750 GCF_021730395.1 Mercenaria mercenaria | reverse complement strand
AAAGGGGGGCCATTAAAAAAATTCAATATCGGGCCCACAAAGAAAAAAAACAATTTAGTTAGGGTTCTGAGAGCAAAAACCGCAGAACTATAAAAAAACAAAGAAAAAATTTATGGCATTTATACGTTTCAAAACTTAATTCTAGGGCATCGGGTTAAAAAAAACTGGGGGAAAAGATTTGCAAAAAAAGTGGAAAAAGGAAAAAAAATTTAAATGTTTTCCCCTCTTACAAAGACGACCATTTTTGGTTTGCTCCCCAAAAGGGGGGACATTGCCCAAAACCTTGGGAAAACTTTTTCAAAAAAATCTTCATCAAACCCAAATTTTGAAAAAAAGGTTTTAAAACATAAAAATTTGACTAAAGAAAGCAAACCTTTAAATTTTTTTTTTAAATTTAAAGATGAAATTATAATAAAACCTTTTTTTCCCCCAGAATGCTTTACGCTTTTTGAAAAAATGGGCACGATTTCCGCAGCTGGGCCGGACCCCAAAAACCTTATTTAACTTTAAAAAAATTTTTCCCCAAGAAACATTAAACCCCCACTTGGGAAAATTTTTAATATTTCATGGAAAACTGGCATTTTTCCAGAAAACTGGAGGAAGTTTTAGTTATTCCAATACCCAAAAACCCCGGGAAAAAATTGCACTAACCCCGTTTTTTATAGACCGATTGCCCCCTTACCAGGTTTTTTATGAAAACGGTAGAAGTATGTTTAACTCTAAATAGTTTTTTTATCTTGAATCTCAAAAGGGCCTTTTTAAAAAATTTTAAACGGTTTTTCCCCAAGCAGGGGCAGCACAACTGATCATCTTGTTCGACTGGAAAATTTTTTTTTCTTTATGCATTTTTTTAAAAAGAGCATTTAGTGTCTTTATTTTTTTTGATTTTGAAAAAGCCATGGGCCCCTACTTTGGAAAAATGGTTTTTATGGGAAAGATCTTAAAGACTTAAATTTTAAAAAAAGGGCCCTCTTCCAAAAATTTAAAAAGCAATTTTTACAGATCGCAAAATTTTTTAAATACGTGTTGGTTCTACCCTTTCCCGATCTTTTGAGCAAGAACAGGGGAAAATTTTTCCCCAAGGTTCTATTTTTTCTGTCCAACTTTTTTGCATCAAATTTTAAAAATATTTTTTAAAAGTTTGTCACCAGGGATAGATTGGGTTTATTATATGTTGATGACTTTTTAAATGTTATCGTTCAAAAAATTTGCGTACATTGAACGCCAAAATTTTTGCATGTTTGAAAAAAAGTTCAAACTTGGGGCCCTGGGAAAGGTTTTAAATTTTTCCCCAAACAAAAACTCAGGTGTCCATTTTTTCAATTACGGAAAAAACATTTTTGACCCCGAGCTGTTTCTAAAAAGGGACAAAAATACCCCTTTTTGAAAGAAGCAAAATTTCTTGGTGTTATTTTTTATAAAAAGCTTTTTTTTATACCCCACATAAAAAAAACCGGGAAAGCCCAAAATTTTGAAAAACGTTGAATCTTTTTTAAAAGGGAATTTTTAAATACTGATTTGGGAGCAGATCGCAAGGTTTTGTTTTAAAACTGTTTAGAGCTTGAATTTTGATCCCAAAATAGATTTTCGGTTTGTTGTTTTTGGTTTAGCCAGAAAATCGTAAATTTTCAGGCTGGATTTCTATTCTTTAAAAAAAGGGCTTCGTATTGTCTTGGCCCCTTTTTGAACAACGCCCGTTGAAAGGTTTTATGTTGAAGCAAACGGGAAACCCCCCCCTTTTTTACGAGGGCGTGGAAAAAAAAATATTGCAATAGCCTGAGGGTACTGCCAACAAAAACCAAAAACCCCGCTCAAAAATCATATTTAAACCCCAAAAACCCTATTCGTTACAGAAAAAAACCCAAAAAAAATTAAAACCTTTGGTTTTCGCTTGAAAAATTCTAGAAGGGAAAAAATTTGGGTTTAATTTAGTTAAAAAAATTTAATTTTGTTCTGAATTCAAACCCCCCATGGGTCTTAATTCTCCAACAGTTCTTTTTGGTTTGAAAAAACCCCATTGAAAAAGGCTGAAAAAAACCCTGAAAAAATTCAAATCCAAAAATTTTTCGAAAATCAAATCGGGTTACAAAGATCAAATTTTCCCATTTATAAAAGAGGTTCAAAAAAATGATTAAAGGGTTTGGTTTTGCCGCCGTTAGCCTCTGCATTTAAACAAAATTTTGTTTACCAAATAAGCACAATTTTTCAGCAGAAGCAAAAGAAATTTATTTGGCCCTTAATTTTTTTCAGAATTTAATGAAGAAAAGTTTTTCATCTTTTCCGACTCACTTTCTGTATTACAATTTTATTTCACAAAATAATACAGAAAATCCTCTCATTCAAAAAAATTTTTTCCAGGGGTTTTTTGAACTACTTTTAAAAAAATTTCCCTCATATTCTGTTTGGGTTTCCCATTTTGTTGGTTTTATGGAATTTTAAAAATTTCGATATGCAGCAAAGAAATTTACTTTCTTAAATTTAATCTAAATTGAAATTACCATATAAAAATGATTTTTGGTCAAATTCAACAAAAACATTTTTCTAAATGGCAGTCTCGTGGAACAAAGCTTCGTTCAATAAACTTCGTGAAAAAACCTACTTTAAAGGGGAATGGCACCAAAGGGAAAAAGATCTGTTCGCAGGGAGGAAAATTGTTCTTTCTCGTTGTGGGTAGGCATACCGGTTTAATCAAATTGTATTTGGGTGAACAATGAAAAATCAACCCGAATTATACCCTGGGCAAAAACCATTACAATTAAAAAATTTTTTAACGATGTATAGACTTCGATCCACAGGCAACTATACTACAATGTTTTAATCTCCAAAAGAGCTGTACGAGGGAAAATTTCCCGCCGACAAAATTTTCAGTTTTGAAAGAAATAGGTAAATTTATCATAAAATCTGAACCCTTTTTTGATTATTAACCCCGTTTTTTATACTTTTTAAATGTTTGCATTTGTTTTTTTACACTATTTATGTATTTACGCTTTTATTTTCAATGGTTTTATTTATGCTTTGCAATTAACGTAATCCATTTAACATTTTCTCGGCGATATATGCCCTTTTTTTGTGTCGATTCGCCGTAAAACCCAACTCATTCATTCATTCATGTCAGGAAGCCACCCAGCTATGTTGCGGAAGGTCGTTGGTTCCATGCAGGTGCATGTCATGATAAAAAAAAAAAGTAGTCATTTTCAGGGGCATTACGTGCTAGAGTATTTTTTTTAATATTCATTTACTTCCGGTATTTCGGCAATGAGAATACAAGTCTATCGATCTGGAGGCAGGTGAGTTTTGTGAAATGTTATCAGGACGAATTTGTAGCTTATGTTAAAGCGTTATTAATTATCGAAAATAATAAAAATAGGAGCACAATATAATTCCACGAAAGAATAAGTGTTTATTTCTTGCTTCAATTCTGCACTTAAATAGTTCTCTAGGCTGAGTAAAATTGAAATTGTCGTTAATGATCGTTTTAATGCGAGTCCAGAAGAATTCAAATAATTCCAGTTATCCGCCAGACATTCTCTACATAATGAAAAAAATTTTCCAGTGAAAACACGAACGGTGTCAGTAACGTGCCGCGCCTACTTAAGGTTAAAAATTATATGAAAAACACTATTTCTGCCAAAGTCGATTTCTTAACATGTTACAACCAGTCTGTAAATGCCCAATGGGTATATAAAACGACGCGTCTTTTTCCACTTGTAAGTTATATGGAAAGAACAATCCTTTAAATATGAAGACTGATTGAATTTTCAGGGGACTAAGGGCGCTGAATTTCCATATCATCAACATATTTTATTGTTATGTATCTTCGGAAGAGTACCATGACGTTTCCATATCCTGCTGAAGAAATGACTAGACAGGAAGCCAAACGCTGTCTCAAAAGAAACATCTCTTAATAGTAGTAAAGTAATTGTTTGTGCGAAAACAGTATAACCCCATTTGACCTTTTGACCCTTGGTCAGGACTGACCAATGTCGGACAATTTAAAATACTTTAAAAACCACAGATTTTAAACCAACTAAAATTTTTAAACAAAATTTTAATATAAAATGAGTTTACAAAATAAAATATATTGTTTGAAAGAAAGAAAATTTACGGGAAAATTTGTAAATCCTCACTATATTATAACAAAAAATGGGAGAAAAATGATAAGGGCTACTTGTTCATCTTGTGGAAAAACGAAATCAAAATTTGTTAAAAGTACTATCAAAGCAGGTGATTTAGATATTCACAAAGCAATGTTACCTTTATTACCTAAGAAAGGTTTAACACTTCCAGGATATAACTATTGTGACAGGAAATCCTTTAGATAATGGCCCTCCTGTCAACGAACTGGATCCCAGTTGTATGGACCATGATTTTTGCTATGACAGTGATGTAAAAAAGGGTACATGTGATAAGCAAATGCTTTCCAATTTAAATAAAAACAAAATCAAAACATTTGGAAAAAAAAGATTGAAAAACATTTAGTTGTAAAACCAGCCATAAAAACGAAATACACACTTGGGTCTCGGAAAAAAACAAAAATCAAAAAACGGGAAAAGGGGTAGAGTATACCCCGGAATTCACTGTACCAAGCAAACGCTGGAGTGATGAATTAGCAGAAGAATTACACAAACCAAATTTAAAAAGAAAATTTAGGAAACGAAGAGTGATAGTTAATGATATTGATGATACTTGGTCAGCTGATTTAGTTGACATGCAAGCTTTTTCAAAATATAATAAAGGAGTAAAGTACTTGTTACCGTTATTGATATATTTAGTAAATTGCTTGGGTTATTCCATTAAAGAATAAAACCGGAGAATCTGTTACGAAGCATTTGAAAAAATAATTTTAAAAGGGCGATTCCCAGTAAATTTATGGGTAGATGAAGGAAAGAATTTTATAATAAAAAGTTTGAATCATTTTTGAATAAAAATAAGATTAACATGTCCCATACATTTAATGAAGGAAGGCTGTAGTAATAGAAGATTTAATAGAAGTTTAAAAAGAATAATTTAAAATATTTTACAGCAAATAATACTTATACTTTTTAGAAAATTTTGCGGGAAATATGGTTGATAAATAAAAAAAACAAAAAATTCTATATAAAAATGACACCAACCGAAGCCAGTAAAGACTTAAATAAAGGTACTGTTTACTTTAATTTATATGGTGATTAAAGATCCCCAAAAGAGCAAAGAAAAATTTTAAAAATTTGGGTGATCGAGTTCGCTTAAGCAAACTTAAAAGACATTTCGAAAAAAGGATATACACCAAACTGGACAGAGGAAATATTTTAATTTATAAAATTAATAATACAAATCCCAGAACATACTCTATTAAAGATTTAAATAATGAAATAGTTCAAGGTTCATTTTACGGACAAGAACTTTTAACCTACTACACAAGAAGTTTTTAGAATTGAAAAAGTTATTAGACGAGACTATAAAAAAAAAACAAGCTTTAGTAAAATGGAAGGGTTATAGCGAAAAATTTAATATTTGGGGTTCCGTTTAGCGATCTTGAACAAATTTAATTTAGAAAAAAAAAAAGTTTGATTATATAAATGGAGTAATAAAAATCTTATTTCTAATAATAATGGAATAGAAACAATAGATCAATTAATTATTCATTAATAAACTAGCTGTGTTTACAGAAAAAGTTATAAATTTTGTGGGAGGTAAGTCCCGGGATTATATATTACAGCAGGTTTATTTTTGGGTTGTTCAGCTGCATTAGCACTTGTTCCAGCTATTCCTGTATTTGTAGCAGTTGCTGGTGCTGTTCCATCAGTAATTCCCCATATTTACTTACAGACTAAAACTTGACGACAAGAAATTTATTTTAAAAACACTTTCATCACAAAAATAAACAACTTTTAACAAAAGCACGGATTGGAAAAGTAAATAAAGAAGATCCAAATAAAGTTATTCAGGATATTTTTACAATACTATTAGAAATGCAGAAAGAAAAAAAATTATTCAACCCCTTTTGGGAAATGCATATGAAGGAATTTAAATTAACGGATATAAAAGTAAAAAGAAAGAAGAGTTGTTTTAAACTTTAATTAAAGATTTTTTCTATAAGTATTTTATATAAATGAGAAAAATTATATCAGTTGAAGGTAATATTGCATCAGGAAAAAGTACGTTTTTAGATATTTTTAAAGAATATAAACCCAAATTTTTAATAAAATTTCCCAGAACCAATTCACGAAATGGCAAATGTTATGGATCCACGTGCAACCGAAGGTTCCAGCTTCGAAAGTTAAAATTCATATAACCTTTTTGAACTTGCTGCTCAAGAACCTTCCAAATATTTATTTCCTTTTCAGCTAACAACTTTAAACAGTCATATAAAAATGTTATCTTTGCTAAACTTTTGATGGTGTTTCTGTCCTTGAACGTTGTTATTTAACTAACAGTAACGTTTTTACAAAAAAACATCACGACAATGGTGTTATAAATGACCCGAGTGGGCAGTATCAATCTTTTTTTTAATGATCATATTAAAAAAACCATAGGGAAAAAAATACAATTGATGGATTTGTTTATGTTAAAACCGACCCAAAAAATATGTTTTAAAAGACTTCAAAAAAAAAACAGAAGGGAAGAAAACAAAGTTGTTTAGATTTTTTAGAAAAACTTAAAAAATTACACGAAGAAGGGTTTTTAACGAATGTTTCAAGGAGGTATTAAAATTTTACATTTGATAACAATTTAGAAAAAATGATTTTAAAAATCTTATTCAAAAGTATAGTTAATAAAAAACAATTTCCCTCAAATCAATATAATTTCATTTAGGTGCGTTTTTAAAGATTTTTTTTATAAGTATTTTTATATATAGATGGTTAATAGAAAGGTAGATAGAATGATTATGAAAAAAATTATCTAGCACTTTAGGAAAAAATAATGAATCCAGACAAAAATTCATATAAGAAAGTTCTTAAAAGGAAATGTTATTAAATCAAAACTTGATCAAATAGTTAGCGATGAATATAAAAATCACGTTATTGATAAATTACAAAATGTTATAGATCCTTATTTTTTAAAAAATATTTATTTGAATGGAACTGTGGTTGTCTATTAACTGAAGAAGAAATTGCCGAAAGATTATGTGATTGTCCCAGACCAAATAATATTCGAAACAATCCTAAAAAGTTATTGAAAACCGACTGTGTTTACTAATAAAGAAAAACATATAAAAGAAAATTATGCAGCTTTCTAAAGACCTTGGTATTAATTCTGGGTTAATAACAATGTGCTGCAAAGGAAAAAACCCGAGTAAAATGTGGAATATCAAAACTAATGGAAAAAGATATAAATTTAAATATTTTATTTCTTCTTCAAGATAATTTAAAACTTTATTTATTTTATTATTTTTTTAATTATTTTTTAACCCTTTTTTGCTTAACGAATTTTTTTTTTCTAAATATAATATATAGATGGAAATCGAGAGATCTAAAAAACAATATTATAAGAAATTTGAAATTAAAATTACATATAGACAAGACCCAAAAAATCAATTATATTTAACTATAACGACTCTTATGAAATCTTAAATCTAAACTTAAAATTTTAAAAAGGTGAAAAAATAAACGTTGTTTTAAAAATTAATTTTTGCAAAAATGGATAAAAGATACAATATATAAATCAGCTTATTTTCAATCAAAGGCTTTAGAAATAATTAATACAAACGAAATAAAAAAAGCTTTCATCAAGTTTTTTGATGAAATAATAAATAGAATTGGTAATTGGATTTCTGAAGGAGCGGTGGAGAATAGAGTCAGTTGATGCTCATTATATAAATAGATATAAGTATAGTCCTTTGGCTGCTTCAAGTTATTTAGAATTACCAAGTAAACTACAAAATTCAATGAAAGAATTAATAAATATAAAGAACGATGATAATGAATGTTTTAGATGGTGTCATTTAGCTTATAAATTTCCTGTTAAAGAAAACCCTCATAGAGTTTCGAAATATAAAAAACATATAAACGATCTTGATTATACTGGAATTAAATTTCCTGTTACATTAAATCAAATACCTAAAATAGAAGTTTTAAATGAAATATCATTTAATTATTATTATTATACCAGATTTGTTGAGCGCCCTTTTCATATGTAATATACGTTAAAAGGCGCTTTACAATTAAACATGTGACACATCGCAGATATGTAGGAAAATAACAAAACATGACATATGCAATCACAAAACTGAAACTGAACAATTTGATTAAACGCCTTTTTTAAATGATTTTTTCAATGGCGTTTACATAATAATAAAAAAAAACAACAATATCATAAATGAACAATGACCAATATTTACAGCCTTATTGTAACAAACAGCCATGACCGCACCCCCACCTGGGGGTTGTTGTTTTACCCTTTTGCCAATCCCAGTGCTTTAAAATCTGGTACGCCCAGACCGGGCTGCATATAGTGGTTCAACCTCCGGTAAATGGTGCCATATGTACTGTTTTAGATCGAAATACCCCCAATTCAAGTGAAACTCAAGTTTTGCGAAAACACACACATAGAACGTCATAACCCTTAAAATGGGGACATGATGAAATAAAAGATGGATTGTCATTTAGTTAATTACATGATGAATTGTACAGTTAAGAGACCTTCGTCAGCGACGAATGACTTGCTGTAGTTCTGTATTACAAAAATAACAATGGCATATTTATTATGAGTAGAAACGTCACAGTTGGTATCTATGTGTTGTAGAAAATTTTGAAAAGGTGTGTTTTGAGAGCTCTTTTGAATGAATTAAGTGATGAATCTTTTCTGAGTTTGTCAGGGAGAGAGTTCCATAGTTTTGCGGCGGAACCCTGAAACTTCTATCCCGTAGGTAACAGTCGACTTTTTTGTGGCACAAGGGTTGTTGCTGCATTTGCTGCCCCTCAGATTTCTAGTTGGAAACATACACCTCAAGTAAGTCTCTCATATACACCGGCGACTGTCCATGCAAGGCCTTGAATGTTTGATTGAGATTTTGTATTTGATTCTATCTTGTATTTGAAGCCAATGGAGATCTTTAAGGATTGGTGTTATATGTTCAAAAGGGTTGTTTTCGTAATAAGACGTGCAGCTGTGGTTTGGGACATTTTGCAGTTTGCTCGTTGTTGATTTTGGCACCCCGTACAAAAGAGCATTGCAGTAATCTAATCGTGAGGTCACAAGCGAGTTTATCTGGTTTTTGTGGCTTCAGTTGTCAAATATGGCCCGATATGACCACGTGTCGTTTTTGGCCGTAGCATGTTCGAGTCACAAAATTTTAACATGATGGTCCATGTGCATGTTCGAATCAAGCGTAGCACCAAAGGGTTTCGAACAGTTTTTGATGGTTTTATGCTCGATTCCCCAACTTTCAGTTCTAGATTTTCAACATGTTTGGAGTGTATTTGACTCGAAAAAAAGAATTACTTCAGTTTTTCTGCATTCAGTTTTAACATGTTTGAATTCATCCATGAGATGATTTCTTTTAGGCATTGTTCAACTCGTGTGATTGTGGCTCCCTTTGAGCTTGGTCAATGGTTTAAACGATAGATAGAGTTGGGAGTCATCTGCATAAAAGTGGTGGTTTAGACCGTGGTTTCTACAGATGGACCCGACTGGCTTTGTGTACATCGTGTAAAATTTTTGGGCCTAGAACAGATCCTTGAGGAACACTGAATTTCATAAGGATGGTTCAGAGAGTTTGCCATCGATGCATACTGTTAGGTAGCGGTCTGTTAGATATGATGCCGCCCACTAAAGGGGGTTTATCGGCAAATCCAAAATTAAATTTGAGTCTGTGAAGAAGGGTGTTAGGGTCAAGGGTTTGTCGAATGCAGCCGACAGGTCCAACATCACAAGTACTGTGACGTCACCTTTGTTTAAGGGATTCGAGAATGTGTTCTGAACTTTTAACAAAGCGGTTTCAGTTGAAAGAAATTTTCTGTATGCTGACTGGTTTATTTCATGTAATTTATTGTTCGTCAAATGTTCCTCAATTCTTCTGTTTACCAATTTTTCAAGGATTTTTGAGAGGAATGGCAGATTGGAAACAGGCCTGTAATTCTTGAGTGTGTTTTTGGTCAAGACTTGGCTTTTTTAACAATGGTCTAATTCGTGTTTTTTTAAATGATTCTGGGACGGGTTGCACTTTCTAGAGAGAAGTTAACAATTTTCGTCAATATTGGGAGAAGTTCGTTTTACAAGATTTCAAGGGGCATGTAGGAAGAGGGGTCTAATTCACATGACTTATTAGCTGACTTTTGAACAAAGGGTTTTTTACTCCCCCTCTGTTGCCGGACTGAAACTAGTCAAAAGCGCGGTATCACATTGTGATATGCGTCCTCTTCTGGAGTAAATGATTCATTCTGATCCTGGGATGCAATATTAGTTCTGATTTTTTTTTATTTTATCTATGAAGAAAACGCTGAAATCCTGTGCTAGTAGTTCTGGGTTCTTGTCTGATGGAAGTGCCGCTTCACTTGGACCGTTCAAAATAATGTTTCGTTATTTTAAACAAGCTTTTTTGGTCTCGTTCACTTGATTCTATTTTCTCTGAGTAATAATCAGTTCTTGCCTTTTAACATTTTGTTAACGATTGCGCATTGGTTCCTATACATTAAGTGGGTAAACGGCGAGTCCTGAAGTCTGCCATTTACGTTCTAGTTTACGTTTCAATGTTTGGGCGTCGTGGAGCTCCTCCGAGAACCAGGGACAAGATGGTCTTAATGTGATGGGTTTTTTAACACAAAGGCGATGTTTGTCAATTAAAGCTGAAAGTTCACTGTTGTATAATGAGACAAGAGTTTCTGCATCTGATGTACTCTGTGACAAATTCAAAAGATCGGATGATAGAATATCAGTTTGAAAGTATCAATGTCAATCGAACGGAGTTTCCTGTATGTCACAGTTTCTTTACCGGAGGGGGTTTCGCGGGAAGTGCATTAAACATTACCGCGAAATGGTCCTTGGCTATTTTTCAGAGCTGTTGATAACCCCGGATCAGTCACTTCTACTGCCCATACTGTTTTATTTATGTCTCTGGTGATGACCACGTCTAGGGTATGACCGTGGACGTGGGTGGGCCCTTTCACATGTTGATACATGCCACAAGATTGCAACACACTGTTAATCTGATGGTGTCACGATCAGAAGGAATGTCTAAATGAAAAATTTAGATCGCCAGTTATGATGATATTCTTGTCAACTGCGGCGTATTTTGATAAAAAAACTGGCCACTCGGTATCCAGAAAATCATTTGTATTCAGACCATTTTTCTTGATGGAGGTGGTCTGTAAATAACGGCCATGAGCAATGTGTAGTTGTTGATACTAACATTACACTCAATATGTTCAAATGTTGAAAAAAAGTATTGTCACTAGTTGAAGAGACCCCTTTTACATTATCACCGATCTATAAAGAGGCCACCCCACCCCCCGCCTACTACCAGGGCGTGGGACATGCTTGATTTTGTACCCATCAGGTAAAAAGTTCACCTAGACATGCTTTACGATGGAGGTGCCTAACCATGTCTCAGTCACAGCAAAAAGATCTAGATCATTCGAGATAATAAAGGGCACAGAAGGCTGTCGTTTTGTTTTTCAAGGATCTTGGGGTTAAAGCAACAAATTTTTATATTTTCTGGCCTTTAACTATTGTTTGAGTTTCATATTTTTTTGTGGGATAAATTCCTTGTTCTTTTCGAATCAAGCACTTCTTTGTTTATATTTTTCTTTTTGCTTTGGGCTATCTGTTGGTATTACAGTTGAAAAAAAATTTCCTCAGGTAATGTTCTAATATTGTCCCGTTTTTAAACCTTGATTGATATCCCAATTACGTGTAAGTTGATTATTACCACCTCTGGCGTCTATACACCAAAATATCATAATCCTTTAGAATTTTCAATGTTTCTTTGTCTTTGGTCGTGAAAACCTTTGGGTATGTTTTCCAATTTCAATAATTGGTCTCTATTATACTTTAAAAGCACATTATGTTGTGAGATTGTGTTCACTAAAAATATACACTATTTTACAGGTAAAAGCAGTCTATTCTATTGTACATCCAATTGTTTTACTGAATAAATCCACTATCGAATGAATAAATCCAATTAAAAAAACAGAAATGTTATCTAAATATATTCATGAAACACTATGCAAAAAATCTTGGTTCTAAAGTCACTGGTTTTCACAGAACAATCAAAATATCAAGAGCACAAATTTCTGCTGCCAACACTTGGCGCAATAACAATATAATTTAATATATTTGGATATGAAGAACCTACGGGAATTTATCCATTGTACTATCAAAATATCAATCGAAGAAAAACTGTGACATGTTGCTAATTACTAATGATAAAATATGATTAAAATAAATGATGATGATGTAAGAGGGTTAAACCACTGGAGTCCAACATTATGTTTGGGATAAAAGGGGCTTTAAAAGATTAATGAATAACAAAACAAAAACAACAAGAAACATTTTTGTAGATCTTTGCCTCAAATTTACTCAAGAAAAAATATTAAATGAACATATTCCAAATTGTTTAGCTATTAAAAGGTACCCAAGGTGTAAAAAAAAAGCCAAAAAAGGGAAGTAAAGTACAATTTAAAAATTATCATAAAGGTTTAGCAGTACCTTTTGTAATTTATGTGATTTTGAATCAATAACTAAAAAAGTTTTAACTGCTTTACCCTCAACTGAAACTTCATTTACTGAACCATATCAAAATCATATAGATTGTGGTTACGGCTATAAAGTTGTTTGTTGTTATGACGATAAATATACTAAAAACCCAACCCCGATTTATAGAGGTCCTAATGCAGTTTATAAGTTTATTGAAAAAATGCTTGAGGAAGAGGAATATTGTAAAGAAATATTTAAAGAACATTTTAACAAAGAATTTTAGAGTGTCTAAAAATATGAAAGTGAATTTAAAAAACAAAAATTTGTCATATCTGTGAAAAAGAATATATAGAAGGTGAAGTGCCAGTACGGTGATCATTGTATATAACAGGAAAATTCAGAGGAAGTGTCACTGAGAATGATATTAATTTTAAACTAACACATAAAATTCCCGTTATTTTTCATAATTTAAGAGGTTATGACGGTCATTTTATTATGCAACAAATAGGGAAATTTAAAAAAGAAATTAAAGTTATTCCCAACAATTTTGGAAAGATTTATGGGCATTTATGATTTCTGAATTGGTCTTTATTGATTCATTCCAATTTATGTCTCAATCATTGGATAACTTAGTAAAAAATATTCCAGAATTTAAATTTTTTATCTCAAGAATTTGATTGTGAAAGCATTTTAATTTATTAAAGACAAAAGGTGTTTATCCATATGATTACATGGATTCATTTAAAAAATTCAAAGAAACGAATTACCCTTTTAAAGAAGAGTTTTATTCAATTTTAAATGAAACACATATATCTGACAACGAATATGAACATGCTAAAATGTTTGGAATAAATTTAAATTAAAACAATGGGAGAATATCATGATCTATATTTAAAAACTGAGTATTACTTTTATGATGTATTCGAAAATTTTAGAAAACTATGTTTAGAGTAATACAAATTAGATCCCTTTTCATTATTTAGTAGTCCTGGTTTTGTTGGGATGCAATGTTAAAAAATGGGCTGGAATTTTAAATTAGATTTAATAACTGATATTGATATGTATCTTTTTTATTGAAAGGGACTGGGGGAGGAATAGTTATTTTTAAACAGTTACGTAAAGAAACAATAATATATGAAGGATTATAAATTCAAAAGAAGAAAAACAAATACATTATGTACCTCGACGCCAAAACCTTTTCGGTTGGGCTATGTGTCAACCTTTACCTCTGGAAACTTTAAATTTATATCCGAAAACAATTTAAGAAATTAATTGCAAAAGGTAAAACTAACTTTATTGTTGAATGTGATCTTGAATATCCAAAGAATTACATAAAACCCAAATGATTATCCTTTAGCTCCTGAAAAAATTTAAAATACCAGATCAATGGCTTTCTGATTATAGTAAAAATATTAAAACAGAATTTGAAATAGGAAAAAGTAATGTAAAAAAATTAGTTCCCAAATTTAATGAAAAAACAAAATTATGTAGTTCATTTTAAAAATCTTGAACTATATACACAATTAGGGTTAAAAGTAAAAAAAATACATAAAATATTAACTTTTGACGAAAGTCCTTGGTTAAAAAAATATATTGTTTTAAATACCAAAAAAAAATCTAAAACAAAAATTCATTTGAAAAAGACTTTTTTAAATTAATGAACAATTCTGTATTCGGTAGGGCGATGGAGAATTTACGCAAGAGGTTAATATTAAATTAACTCATGATGGAAATATTTATTAAATACATTTGCCAAACCCTTTATTTGTTAGTTCAACGATGTTTAACTCTAACATGTTTTGGGATTCTAGAATAAAAGAAAGTTTGTTATTAAACAGACCTTGTTATGTTGGAATGTGCATTCTAGATTTATCAAAATATTTAATGTATGATTTTCATTATAATTACATTAAAAAAAAGTACGAGGGTAATTGTAATTACTATTCACTGCACTTGATTCATTATGTTTATGAATAAAACCAAGTGCATATGAGGATTTTTATAAGGACAAAGATTTATTTGATAATAGTGATTACGATAACAACTCAAAATTTTTTTTGATAATAATAAAAAAGTAATTGGAAAATTTAAAGATGAAGCTGCCGGTATTCCCCTTGTTGGAATTTGTCGGATTAAGAAGTAAAATGTATTCTTATTTATTAGAAATGAAGTTAACATTAAAAATGTAAAGGAATTAAAAAACTTGTTGTTAAGAAAACAATAGTTATAAAAATTATAAGATACTTTGTTTATTCAACCCAAAATAAACACACCTTTAAAGTTATTCGTTCTGATAAGCATAATCTTTCCCAGTTTTGTTATAAATAAAACATCTTTATCATGTTATGATGATAAAGATATATTCTTGATAATGGTATTTATACATTAGCTTATTCTTAAATTAATTAACTCTTAAATTATAGAATCATAAATTGTTAACTGAATATTTTTAAAGTTTTAAAGAATTAATATAAATAACATCATTTATTTTAAATTTATTAGCATAATTAATAGAAATTTGATTTATTTTTTCTGTTATTTTTTACATCGTAACTTTGAAGAATTTTCATTTTCTTTATTTTTTTAAATTTTAATTTAGCTTCTCCTTTATCTAATTTAATTGCATCAACAAAAATAATTAAAATGCAATTTTAAAAAAATTCTTACATTATTACCATTTTGGGAACTAAACCAGGACTAGCATTTACAGTTTTCCATTTAAATAATCCACCATCGTTATCTTGGGTATAACTTTTTAAAACAATGGAGGTTTCTTATTTAAATTTCCTTTCTATTTGTTTTTCTATTTTATTTACTTTTTCATTTATATTATTGAATATTCCCATTATATTAATTATTCCATTTAAATAAATGTCCTTATTAGTTAAAATAATTTATAAAAAGTTTGTTCATTTACTCTTTGATTATGAATTTTAGTATTTATACAATAAATCATACACGGGACTTTATCTTGAACATTTTAATGAAAAATAAACAATAATATCCGCAAAACATACTTGTTTTGTCTTGATATTGAACATTGTTTTTATTTTACATTTGGTATATACTGAATTACTTTTTTGGTGGAGGAAGTCAAACGGATCGAAATACAAAAATATTAAATAACAAACCCAATGTGTTCAGGACAACAGAGTCGTCCAAATTTATAATTCCACATTCAACCTTTTCTTTTAATTTTAATAAAATTATTTCTACTAAATACACCCCCAAAGTTTTAATTTTTAATTGGTTTACCCATTGTTCAATTTCAAAGTTAGATATTTGGGTTTTTTTATAAATTTTTTTTTTTTTTTATAGGAAATTGTCTGTAAGGTCTCCGTTGTGAAAACAAACTGTATACCCTGGCCATGCCTTTTCCCCTCAAAAAAGATGTAATCAAAGGTATTCCTGACTAGCAGCCAATATACTAAAAACCACCGTCTTGTTTTTGTTGTTGTGGGTTAAATTTTAAACATCCAGATCCTACTAGTTGTTTTCTTTGATTAGGTGAAGATATGGTGATATCATTTTCTCTTATCTTGCTACCGAAATCTACCATTCCCAAGAACTTACTGACACCCCGTACTGGCTAGCCCAGACAAGCACCAATGCCTAGAGGGGCTAATATTTTTGGAGCTATTTTTGTGCCATTGGAAGAATTGTTTTTCTAAAAACCAGCCAAAGCTCCTAAAAATCCACCATTTTGACCTTGTTTGGACATTTGTTTCTTTGAAATTGTAATTTCTAACCCCTTCTTATTTGCAACAGCTTTTTTAATTTGATTAATTTGTGTTTTTTTTTAAAAGTAAAGGGAAGTTTCCACGTAATTGTTCATGTTTTAATCTAAAAGTATGTGGAATTTTATTTATTATAAGCTTGTGCTAAATTTTCTTTTGTCCATCTGTAAGGTTAATTTTATATTCAATATAATTTGATACCATTATATAATTTTATTTATTTTATTTAAACAATAACAAGTTCATTTCCAATAGTATTTATTTCAACTGTTTTTCATACAATACAATTGCGAAAAAACACGAATATTAGCTGCCGGTGGAATATTTAATTTAGTGTTAATGTAATATGCTTAGGATCTTCTGTAGTTATTTCCCTTTTTATATTCCATTTTAAAATGAATAAACCCAAAAATAACTATTAAGTTTGATCTATTTAGCAGACTTCCAGTAGTCTTATTATTTTGTTTATAATAATAATTAATTACATCATCAATATTCTTGATATACTTGTGTTTTCTGTTTCTGGATAAAAAACACCATTACCACTTCAAGACGACAAGAATCAAAAATGCAATTTTCATTTGCTGCTTTAAATTTTTAAAATGTATCTAACAAATGTGGATTATTTTCTTGTGAATTACTTTTATCAGGTCGTTTGTAAATAAACAAATTACATGTTGTGGTTTTGTTACACCAGCTGTTTTCTAAAGGTTATATTAGTTTGTTGTGTATCAGTTGATTGTGTTATCATTTCCGAAGGTATGACCATCTTGTTTTTGGGTAAATCTTTCAGAAATTTAAAATTTAAAGTCCAAATTCATTGAAAATCAAACGTGGAACCCATAGAATTAATTTTGTTACAATTACCCTACCGGGGATCAGCGCATTAGCTCTAAAAATTAATTCATCATCATCTGTCAGCTGCAGTGTTATTTGATTTGAACTTGGAGGTAAAATTTAGTTTCAAAAACCTGAAAAAAGATAATTATTTAATGGAATTTTAGCTTTTAAACCTCTTTATTATCCTGGATTAATGCCTTTCTAATAGCAAAACCACTATTATATTTAACTTCGGGTTTTCTGAGTTCAGTGCTATCGTTAGTATCTAAATAAATAAACTCATTTGTTCCAGTTGATTTTGCATAATCTTCAGATGTTCAATCCAAACTCTTTACATTTTTTAAACTTTGTATAAATTATTCAATCATATACAATTTTTCCATTTTGTTTAACCACTAACTGATCAATTAATGAAGCTGCATTTTTAAATTAAGAAATTGATCTCCCCCACCATAATTTTTACCATTAGCAAGCTTATTTACTTTAAAACTTACTTAAAAATAAGCATTAAACCAATCAAAATATGAACTTTATCATTAATTTGTAAAGTGATAACGTTTTTTTGTTGTTTAACATTATTTCCCAAGACAGATATTAAAGCTGTTTTCTAATTGAATAGGAGTTAATTCATATCTTTCACAATATTCTTTTGTTCTTACGTTTTTGTTGGGCTGAAGTTCCAGATCCTGACAATATTCTATTTATTCTCATATGAATATCCTCCTCCTCCTTACTATTTTTACTATTATTCTTTTCTTGTAATTCCTTGGCAATTAAACTACCAACTGCTGGAGCAGGTTTCTTTTAAAGTTTTTCAACAATTTTAGCTGCAGCTAAATTTCCAACTTCTGTTCCAACCTTTTTCGTTCCACTTTCAAGTGCTGCTTTTCCTGCTGTTTCCAAAGTTTTTTTTCCCAGCTGTGCTAATTGAAGATGCAACTCCGCTTGAAAACTATTTCGTTAAAGTGCCCAAAGTTTACCTGTTCCGTGTATGATTTTTCTCCTGTGTGAGCATCACATAAATAAATATTCCTTTATTTTTGTCATAAACTTTTTTGTACTTATATAAAACTAAATTTTAATTAATTTCTTTTAATTAAATTTCTTTTAAAATTAGTGTAAAACTTGTTTCAACCTCTTTTAAAATTAATTATTCTCCCAAAATACATCTGTAATATACATTCAAATTTGAATTTATAATATATTTATTAATTTCAGAATATCCAACTCTTTGTGGTTTTTTTTGTAAATGGATAAGCTCTTTTTTAAATCTGCATGTACTTAAAGCATAATAATATCACTGAAATTACCATCAACAAGTGAATTATCAATAAGATCGCAATGAATGTAAATTGTATCCACAGAGTTAGTTATATTTGGTTTTTTAAATTTCCCCCCTTCAGTATTTCTTAAAGCTTTTTTCTCAAACCCAAAAGCAATGTATGAAAATTTGACATTCTAAAATCCAACATAAAATTATCTGTAATTGAAATCAAAATCTTAAAATACTTAAATCAATTTCCAAACTTTTGGAGCAATTTCTGATTTATCAAATTCATAATCACCTTACTTATTAATGTTTCCCTAATTTAATTATTAATATCTGTGTAACTGTAAGAACCATTTGTAAATATGATATCTTTCAATCCTTACCATTATTATAAACGAATTCTTTTATTATATATTCATCACTAATATTATCCCAAAGAATAGGTCTTTAAGTGTTAATTACTATCAACCAAAACATAAGTTTTATTTTTATCTAAAATTAAAGAACGACTAAATCTGATTGAAAAATCACTTGGTTTATTTTTTTATCTTTAACTTTTTCAGAACTTAATACTATTTTTTGTTCCATTTATATAAAACTAAAATTTAAATTCAAAAAAAATAATTTTATATAACTTTTCATGTTGTTTGGTAAGAGTGAATTCATTTTTAATAGTTCATCAATTATTCTAATACCTTCATTTTTTTGTTCTTCATTATTATTTCCAGCATCAATTGAACCACAAATTAACTCCAAGTCATTAACCAATTCTTTTGGTTACATGGACAAACGTATAACCTTGTCCCTAATTACTTTTTTAATTTCATAGATCTTTTATTGATAGGTAATCTAACTTTTTGTTAATTCTTTAAATATTTTCTTGAATGAATTGAATGTTTTTTTATTATTGTTATATCTTTTTTTAAATTTAAAATCAATTAAATCATCATCAACTTTAGTTTTAAATTTACTTCTTTTCCAGTTATTCTATCCTTAGCAATTAATTGTTTTGACCATAATAGTTTATTTAAGTTAATAATTAAATTCCCATATTGTCCTTTTGGGGTGAATCTTTATATGGGTTTTATGATATTTTATTCCCCTTCCAAATACCTTTGAGTTTTTAATAATTTTAATAAGCGTTCATTGTATCTTTTAAGATTTTCTCTATGTAATTCTAACTCGAAACTACTCACCTGCAGCCGTAGGTTCTGCATTTGTAAATTCAATTATTTCATCTGGTTTTTCTTTATATATTTATTTATATCACGAGTTAAAGACCTTTAATTTTCGGTAACCTTTTTCTTGTTTTTATCCAATCATCTTTATTTTTGTTGATTACTAACTCTTTTTAATGTAGGCAATCCATATTTGATATTATATCTTTATCGATATTTATATCTAATTTGCTTAAATTTTTCTGTTAGTTCTTGGGTGGAGGTTTTTTTGGGTTTGTCTTCAAGCTCATCATTTTTCATCCGAAACCATATGATCTTTCGGCGGTAATAATCGTGTTGGTTCTCGGATAGCTCTTCCAAACCCATATCATCTTTCGCGGTAATAATCGTGTTGGTTTTTCCGAGGGCTCTTCCACCATTTCTGATTTTCTTTCATGTATCTTATCAGCAAAATGTTTGGAAGTAACGTAATTGTTGTTTTATTCCAGGTAATGTTTTTTAACTGACTTGATAATTGTTCTTTTTGACTTTCTATTTTTTCAGTAATTGGGGCTTATAAATTTCGTATCATATCTCGATTTGTAGCTTTTCTTATTTTTTCTCTCATTATTTTTCTCTAAGATCTCTCATCTTTTGCCCGACAAATTTTTTTCTTATTATCTTTTATTAAGTTTTGATTGCATTTATATAATAATGTAAGATAATGTAAAATAATGAAAAATAATGTAAGATATTGTAAAATAATGTAAAATAATGTAATATTTATAAATGGAAATTCCAAATTATGATTCAAAAAGTGATAAACCCAAATAACTTTTAACAATTTTATCCTTTTATGCCAGATTCATGTTTTGGAATGTTAATATGTGGATCGTCAGGATCTGGAAAAAACAAATCATTAATGCATATACTTCGAAAACCTCTTATATATTATGATAAATTATACTTGTATGCTAAAAACTTAGAAGAATCTAAATATCAAGATTTAATAACAACTTAAGTCAAATTGCAAAAAGATTAAATTAAATCCAAATGAAAACTTTAATATTCAGCTGACCCCAAACCCAAAAATTTGAACCTTGTGAAAATCTTGAATCAGAAAAACAAAAAGTAGTAATATTGATGATTTTGTATGTGAAGATAAAAAGTTAAAAATGAAATAACAAAATCTTTATTCAAGGACGAACAAAAACTGTTGTGTTAATTTATTTAAGTCAGTTTACTATAAAACACCAAAAGATATTCGAATTAACTGTTCACATTATTTTTTATTTAAATTCCAGATAAAAATGGAAAATAATAGGATTTGTAATGAACAAAATATAGATCGTGATATTTTGCTAATGAAACAAATCAAAAATATGATTTCTTATATATTGAAAAACCAAGGAGTTTTTAAGAAAAAACTTTATGGTAATATAAAATTTAATTATATAATGGGAGTTTTTAATGATGTAAACAAATAAGTGAACCTGCCCAGTAAAAGTAAAGTTAAATTTGATTTTGATTTATGTGATTATGCTACTAAAAAACAATACAAAAAGCTTAGAAAGGACATGGAATCATATCTTCACAGAATTAAGGAACTTGATAACACAATGAACGGAGCATTAGAAAATGGGAGGTAATAAAATAATAAACCCTAGGAAATCCAGATAAATCACCAATGTATTTTTCAAGCGATTTATGTTTAAAAAGTTCAAAGTGTAATAGATGACTATAATCTTGAAGACATCAAATCTAAAAAAAACAGACATTAGAAGAAGAAGTAAGGAATATTGAAAAATTTAAACAAAAGATTTTAAAAAGAATTCATTATTATAGTTGAATTACAAGGAAAAATTGAAGAAAAAATGAAAAAGCTATGGTTGATTCTATTAAAGAATTGAAGAGAAATCTGATTGACAGATGACAACATAAAAGAAGTTTTTCGAGTTAATTTAAAATTTTATTCACCCAAATTCAAGAAATTTAAAAAATAGTTGATTAAACATGAAGAACTAAAAGACAAGATTATTGAAGCTGGAGAAAAAGTTACAAAATATGTTTCAGTTAGAAATCAGAACAGAAATAAATAAACTAAATACTGAAACTGAAAATAAGCATAAAGATTTATTAGAATTATTTTCAAATAAACTTGCAGAATATAAATCTGAATTGGAAAAGGCACCTTTACAAAGAGGTGATGATCATGACACAGCATTAGATAACCTTAAAAAAGAGCTCAATTCTAAAATATGTAGATGACTTTAAAAAAAAAAATTCGAAATTGGATTAGTATTGTTGACAGCGTCATAATTTAAAGTATGGGAGACTTAAGTAATATTACAAAAAAAAATACAAGATGATATAATGAATTTAATGCTAAAGTTGAAGAAATAAAAATGAACTGGACTTTGTAGTTGAAAAATCAGTTAAACAAGGAGAGTTAATTTGCTAATTTCTGAAGCAATTAAAATAATTAATAATCAGCTAGAAAATTTGAGAAAACAACTTGTAAACATGATTAATAATGTCGATGCACATCACAATATAAAGTACGAAGAGTTAAGTAAACTTTAAAAGGGTTTTTTACAAAAGATATTAATGAATTTTAATGATGAATTTAATGATAAAATTAAAAAATATATAAATGATTTAGACTCTGTAGTTTTAAAAAATCGGATAAACAAGGAGAATCAATCACTGCTAATACCCAAGTAATTACTGCTAATACTAAAGCAATAACCCCTAATGTCGGAAGAAATTATCACTAATGCTGAAGAAAATTTCAAAAGTAAAAAATGTTTTCTTAAAACAAGAAAAAACCCAAATTTGCTAGAACAAAGAATACTGTTGACAATCATCTGCTTCTGAAGTTGCCACAACAAAACGACTTGATGATTTAGCTGAAATAATTCTTAAACTTAAAAAGAAAGACAGGAAAAAAGAAAAAAGGGGTAGAGGAAGTGAGACATGAAGTGTTTCTTTTTGAATTTCTATTATATATCCTTTTGATTACATACAAATGAAAAAGTATTTTGACCGTCGTGGTGCCTGGATATATTCAACATATAAAAATATGGCCGATCTGAAATATTTAAATATATTTTTAAATAAGACCTGGAAATTTTTGTAGATTATGAAGATTTTATACTCATAGACCAAAATATAAAATAGATGTATAGATATGCTTTTGAGTGGTGTGTTTATAGTCAGAAAAAACCGGAACTTATATAATAGATATTAAATTTTTATTAAAGGGTGTGAGCTCTTAAGGGGAACCGTTATAAACGACTAAAAGCCCCAAAATCACATTTTATATTTAGGTGGCGGGAAATTTTAGACCTCAGGATGATGTTTTATTTTTTGATATATTTGATAATGTAATATAACAGCTGAGGCAGCTGGGGACTTTGACACTGATAAGTTAATATTTGTATAAGAAAAAAATAAATTTATCTAAAACAAGGGGCAATGTTTGTATTCATCCTTATAACGATTCAGCCCTTTTTTGAATTAACATTTATGCTTTTGATGGGGGTACATCAGATTCTACATATCGGAATGAACCTGTATTTCCTCTGATAGAAACAGACTTTTGGATTAAAAGTTTAATAACATACAATATCAAGACAAAACAAACACATTTTGTGGTTATTATTGTTTATTTTTTCATTAAAATGTTACAAAATGGTATAAACATTTATGATTTATTGTATAAAAACACTGAGAGTAAACAATGTAAAAAATAATGAACAAACAAATTATAAATTATTTTAATAAAAAGGGTTTTAAATGTATCAAAAACATAATATTCTTTATACTATCAAAAATGCACCCATAAAACGTTTATATTCCATTTACTCCCAAAAACGTATATTCAATCATGCATATGGGCCTATGGCATACTCAACGGTTGAGTGATTTAACAACATCAAAATATCATAACATTAAGCCATGGTATTGATTATGGTATAAACTATGGTTGAGTGATTTTCATAACATAAAAGTATTATGAATTCAATCATGCATATGCCTATGACATACTCAAACGGTTGAGTGATTCTACAACATGAAAGTATTATGATATTCAACCATGCGTATGGGGTTATGGCATACTCAAACGGTTGAGTGATTATAACAACATGAAAATATTAGATATTCAAAACCCTGTTATGGTTAACATTCTTTTTCTTGAAGGTCTTCCGATGATATTTTTTTGTGTTAACGTTCGTTGCTTTATAAAGTCTTGGATTTTTCACGTTGTAATTTTGTTTTGGCTAAAAATATTTTTTGTAGAATTCTTGAATACCTATAAATAAACAAAATAACATTAAAAAAACCCATATCAAACATACTTATTCTAAACGTATAAATAGTAATAGTAAAAAACTGGTAAAGAGTTAAACATATAATTATTTTCTTTAAACTTGTTAAAAAAACCGCCTCGGTAGCCTAGTGGTGAGCGTCCGCTTCAAGTGCGGGAGGTCGTGGGTTCAATCCCGGCCGAGTCATACCAAAGACGTTAAAAATGGCACAAGCAGCTTCCTCACTTGGGGCTCAGCATTATGGGGATAGTGCTAGGATGGTGGGGGGTATCATGCCACGTGTCTACGGCGTGATATTCCAGTGAGGCAGCAAAATAAAGTTGGGCATTGTGCTCACTGCTACAAGCAGACACTGTCGTTTATATGACTGGAAAATTATTGAAAAAGACGTTAACCGAACACCACATAAGCTTGTTAACAAATAAAAAAATAATAAAATAAACTTACATTTCAGTTTTTTAAATTCCACTTTTTTCGTTATAATACTTAAAACAGTAAGAATGTTTGTGTATCGATAAAAATAGTCGTAACCGGCTGATGCAATATTGCGAAATACTATAATGGAAACCCAATATCTGTTTACCGGAGGCTAAAACTATTTTGTAAATTGTTTTTTTCGGGTCGGGTGTAAAATTTTTATTAAGGCTTTTTTAAGATATTTTGAAAGTTAAATATGTATTTTCTCAGTACTTTATGGAAGTTAAAAGCTCCCAGGGACTTTCGTTCATCAAACCCAAGGTTTTCACAATGAGTTGTCAAAACCTGTGGATTTTAAATTGGCCGGCATTGACCAGTCCTGACCAAGGGTCAAAAGGTCAAATGAGGTTATACTGTTTTCGCACAAACAATTACTTTACTACTCTTAATACTTTACCAATAAAGGTTCAAACCTGTCTTCATTTAGTGGATATTAAATTTGCAGGCATGTTTGACGTGACCTTTTCAACATGTCGTATATAATTCTCTCCTCTCAGACGTTTTGCAATAAGCTGGCTAGCTGAAAAATCGTATTAAAGTCGTTCAACCTTATCGTCACTTCAGCTTTAAGATTTTTTCATACCACATGGTAAATGTAGAACTGCTTAAATATTATTTTGAGAAATTGAAAATATTAAATACTCGAAACAATTTATATATACAATTCTGTTAGATACAGTTTATCTCTGGGTTTGTCAGATAGCACAACAAGAGCTCTACCAAGCGGGACAATATAAGCCCGAAGGGTTATATCAGAGGACAGAAAGCAAAAATTTAAAGAAAATGAAAAATTGTTTTTGGTGGGGCATACGGGGGGGTGAGAGGAGAGGGGGAGCAGACTGTGTGTGCTGCGCGGTGGTGATGACATGATACGAAAGGGCAAGAAACCAAATAAAAAAAAATTGTCGGGGGATGCTGGGGATGGGTTGGGGGAATGGTGACAATACTATTAAAAGGGTAAGAAGCTTAATGAAAAAAAATAATGGCCGGGGGGTGGTGCTGGTGACAGAATACTCAAGGTCAAGAAACTAAATGAAATAACATTTTTAAGAGGTGGGTAGTGAGGGCGGGCTTGCAAATTGTTGTAAATTGTTGCAGTTTGTATCAACACTTGTCTATGCTCCGAGTTTCAACCTTTGACCTACCACCCTGGTTCATGCACTCTACACATCATCTCATCAACACCTACATTCCAAGGTTAAAATCAATACCTTGAATGGTTAATTAGTTACGCCCCGGACACGAAATAAAACGAACAAATTTGATCAATTTGTGACTTTGACCTACACACCGGCATGCACATAGTCATCGCCACCTACCAACATGCCAAGTTTGAAGTCAATACCTTGCATGGTTATTTAGTTATGCTCCGGACATGAAATATGATGGACAATTTTGACCTTTGAGTTCAGTTTGTGACCTTGACCTTTGACCTACTGAGTAGGTTTATGCGCTCTGCACATTGTCTCATTGCCATCTATTTATATGCCAAGTATAAAGTCAAAACCTTTAATGGTTATAAAGTTATGTTCCGGGGCACGAATCATGACGGACAGACGGACTGAAGAGTTTACATTTGCATACTTAGGTGGCTATAGGAACAATAGGTAACTGTACTTTTACTTTGATGTCATTCATTCCGTAAGCTTTTAATACGTGGCTATTTTTCTTTTACGTGATAGAGAAATAGTAACAAAAGAGTAGCCACATAAATACCCATATGTAGGAACGTACAGACGCACGCGCCATCACATAATACATCCCGCTTTTCCAAAACGGGCGTATAAAAAGCTGTATCTAACGTAATGTACTATGACGGCTACACCTCTTGGTCATTCACGTGCCTTTTGGTACTTCTTTTTTATAATGGTAATTCGCTGAAAAAGTAAGTAAATATGTCAATGTAAGTGTGGTAATGTCAAACCGTTTAAGCGAGCTATTTCCTTTTAAGAATGACCTATCATGTCTGCCTTTTTCCCTTCTCAGTGATAGCGCATATTAAAACATTGCCAATTCATCGGCTTACCGTTCCCCGCAGTCCATATGCTTTGGATAAACTTGTCTGACATTGGCAGGAATTTAAGATCCTTTTAATCTCTCATCAAAAGAATCATTCAAACTGTGTCTGCCTTTTCACAGTATTCGTCTGACAGCTCGAAAGATGTCCTTATAGATTTAGTTACACCTAACTGGACTCAAATATAATTCTCTTTTGCAGTTATCGGCGACTGATATATCTAGCATTTATTTGACGAGTATCTGATAATATTACTGGGCCTTGATTGTTTCGATTGAAAAAGTTGCTAAAAATTAGACCGTAGGTTCCTTGATTTATTATTTCATTCCATTAAGCTGACATTCTTTATACAGGCAATCATTAGATAACTTGCTAAAAATATCTGCAAATACAATTCATTGAACAATGCCGATTAATTCAGCAAGCGCGTCAAACAAAATTGCATCGAACTTATATAGATATTGTATCTTAGGTCAGTTGTTTTTATTAAGGCTATGACTGTTTGACTTCTAACACGTATTACTGATATCATTTGCACGACAAACGAACCAATTTCTTACACGATAGATCCGCTCTGTCGATTTAGTTCCATTTTATGTTTCCATGACGGTTATTAGACAGGATTTGCATGAACAAATTGAGAAATACAAATATCTAGTTTCAAAGTGACAGTTGCATATATTAGGCCAAGATGTGTGTTTAATGTGTACACATTTTATTGAATTAATATAACAATTAAAAAATATTCATAGTACTTGGGGTATTGAGTTAAGTTTATACCGCACCTTGATCTACACTGTAAATCAATTTATATATTTAAAACAAAGCTGAAAAAATATTGACTGAACACAGGAAGGGCCTAAATTGTCCATCTGTCGTATTGTAGTATAACTGTATTATATCTGTACTATGAGAACGGTTTTCATGAAGTCTATGTGGAGAGGAAAACTTCACGATACTAGAACAGTAGCTGAAATAAGAATTCTAAAAAAAATCCACATTAAGGATGAAGCGGAGTAGATTCAAAATTCGTTTTACTGCTTGTTTTGCTAGGACCTCATATTTGTTTATCAAGAGGAATGTTTAAACTACTACTGCCATATCTTACGTTTTGTTAATTCTTTAAAAAGTATTATATATAAAAAAGTTCCTATTTCATGAAGCTTCAAAACATTACTGTGTAAGTGGATATTTCCGCGGGTCGAAAAGTTAGCGAATTCGGAATTCCAGTCATTTGGCGTGCGGAAATATTAGCGAATTCCCAATTTCCAAATTGCGTAAAAATAGCACTTCATAAGAATCACTAATGTGTCTGGCGTAATAATTGCATTTTTGCTGCATGAAAGCATTACTATCCCTTATATTGTGCTAGTGAGGGATAATCATCCAGTTGAATGATACAATCATTTATCTTTTTTGTTTTGAAAATCATAAAATTGTTATCTCAATATTCATATACGTTCATTACATTATAAGTGAAAATAAGATATCTTAAGGTATAAATATTACACATGATTGTAGTTTATTGTTATTCGCGAATGTTCATATATAAAAGAACGTGCTACACATTACTAAAATTGTGGGTTTTTTTGTTTGTTTTTTTTGTTTTAGAAATGCTTGAAAACGTACTAGTATTTATTAAGGAAAGCAGTATACGTGTAATTATCAAACTGAAAAAGTCTAACAATATGTAGTGAAACAAATCCTTTTGGTACATTTTGTAAAGATGTGAAATGCATTTTTTTTAGTCAGTTTTAATCAAATTATGATAATCTTTACCTTTTTGAAGTATAACCAAACAACTCTGGCTTTTTTTGAAGTATTTAAGGCCTTAAAGGGTATCTTAAACATGTAAAGTGTACAGACAGAGACTCGTTTACTACCGGTGTTTTTTATGATTGGTTAGCTGATATTTACGCTGGAGAAAATGTTAGCAAATTTTGTCAATTTGCGAAATTCGCCAATATTTCCACTTCGCTAACTTAACCACTTATACAGTATATTTGTAAACTAAACTATATATTTTTTTCATTTTCATTTATTTAAAGGTACTGATCTCCAGATCGTGCGACCACAAAAAACCAGAAATTTGTCAGATATCAGAAAATTATTGCTTTATTTCTTAAGAAGGCCTTGAATTATAGTTACTGGCATATTATAAGCTATGGAAACACATAAGAATTGGATGTTTTTACACATTTTTCCATTCAAAATTGAAAAGCTTTTGTAACAGGGTACTGGAGGAAAACTGCCTTAATTATAATGATTCCTCCGTGGTTTAATGGTAAAGACCGAAATAACATTTTTATTGCCGCGACCCGGGATCCATACCATTTTTTTTGCTCGATTTAGCATTTTAAGATAGTTTAAAAACAGAAAATCATGATCTATTGGTCATAATATGAACAAACTTCAATACTAAAGAAAGATCATTTTAAGCAAAAAGCTGTAGGACAGTGCCTTTCAACATATATCAAAGCTTAAAATACGTACAGCAGTACTTCTCGTTCTACTTTTAGATGGAAAAATAATTTGTGCATACAGTTACTATTTTCTTGGACCATTAGTTCACAATATCACTATTTTCTACTGAAATGTGGACATACTGATTACACTTGAAAGCGGAAGACTCATGAAAAGAATTTCGGCATATAATAGCTGTTTTTTTTTTTGTAATTTACATACAAGAAATCCTCAAAAGTACCTTCAAGATAAAAGCTATGAATTTTGCGCGGTAACTATCACGTAACCTCATGACGTCTGTGATGTCATTTTTAGGCAGTAACAATTGTTATACTGTTTATATCAAAACAGGACACAAGTACATGTAATTTTCCAGAAGATAAAATATAGATCTATACACATTTAGGCTGTCGTAAATATTGTCATTAATTTTCGAATTTCTTCCTGTTGGATATGGGCACATTACAATTTTACGGTATACTGTATCCTTAAATTAATTTGAATATTATATCAAATTCAGTAAGGTTATCGGGTAGAAGATCACGTTTTCTTTTCATTACGGGAGATATACGCTACATATGCGCGTTTTAACGCCATATTATGACGTCGTAGTGTATGAGCGATATCTTTCAAATATTCCAATACTATCAATGGTAGACAAGACAATTTATCTAACATGACTGCCTGAGTAAGGCAGGCGTTTTCACAACCCTTGGAACAGTTCGCTACTGCTCGCTAGTTTTCCGTTTTACGTTGCCCCTCAGGTTTTGGGAAACCTGTCTGACACAGACAGTAATATCCTTATAATCTTTGATTTCTTGCCTACCGAGCGGGTAAAGATAATGTTATCGGGGTAGAAGATCGCATTTTGGTTTCATTAGGTGGAGAGATACGCTACACATGCGGGTTTTAACGCCATATTATGACGCCGTAGTGTATGAGCGATATCTTTGAAAATATTCCAATATATCAATGGTAGGCAAGAAAATTTATCTAACATGACTGCCTGAGTAAGGCAGATGTTTTCACAACCCTCGGGACAGCTCGCACAGACAGTCATATCGTTATAATCTTATACGCAATACAGCTAGTTTGGTTCTTCAGTGCATGCAGAATTATCAGAATTTTATATTAAAGACATTGTTCAAACATGTAATACAATAAGTAACAAAGAAAGAGAATGTCAAGTAGCGGACATTGTGTACCCTATTTTTATTTGAGATCTGTTGTCATAATGATAAAAGTATAAAAGCTGTTTAATAAACTATTTAATATTGTACTAAATTCTAAGATAATATATACATCAATGTCTTTCTTCATAATTCACTAACATAGTTCACTAACATTTCCTCAGTTATTAACAGAACTTCTATTCTTCAACGTTAATTGCCTCGGCGCTAACCTAACTTATTCATTTTGCGTATATCGAACATACGCATCTAACCTAAATGAGTACCAGAATGATACTAAAGTTCCGCCTCAAAGTATGCTGTATTTAAGGAAAACTGTCTGTCGGATGACTAAAATGTTTTTCTCGGAGCACACACGCAAAATGACCATTAGAAAATAAACATGTCATAATTCCTATATAGTCAGCTTGTCAAAACAATTAGTAACTGAACAAAAAACAACAATCATGAAATCATGACGTGGACAGAGGGTAGTTAACATGGGCGAGATATCATGACCTGTCACTTTCTCATATGACCAAGTGCTGAAATTATTTTAAGTAGCATTCCGAAATCCTTTCGTGTGTGACTTATAACTGACCATAATGCTTATCTAATAAGTATAATGAATTCTTAAAGTCATTATACAACACTCGTCTCTTACTTGTGAGTTTCTTTTTTAATTATCTATAAGAGAAATAAAAAATAAAACAAAAATTCATGCGAGGCAATTAACAATTTAACATAAGGCAATGCATAAAACCGGCTGATTTTTATAAGTAATACGTAGATTTTATTTTAAATGTTTTTAGCCGTACTTCTGAAGATTAATGATTTGAGAAGGATAGAATACAACAGAATACAAAATCAAGAATATATAAGACCAATGCATCATTATATACGCAATCAATGAATAAGATAAAACACAAGGTATTCGTGGATATCATTTTTCACAATTTCACAGATTTTTGATTCAGTCCTAGAATATTCAATTTTGTTTTTGTTTCAGTCCTAGATTGTTTTTCTTGCGTTTTGAAGTCAAAATCCCATTTAATTTAAATAAAACACTGCATTACTAGCGAAACACAATTTTCACAATATTTTTCACAATACTTTACAAATTTCTAGAGCTAGAATGCACTTGTGCGCTTTTTCCTCCCTTGCCCAGAGGGGTTTTGCCTTCAAGATTGTAACTGAAATAGAAAATAATATTTGTTTGTACACAATATAACTGTCAGAAATATACCTGTCGAAAGGAATATCATCATTAGGAAATACATTGTACCTCAAGTAATATTTAGACATGCGTAAAATGTTAATTACTGATAATAAAAAAACATATAAGGTCACAAATCTCTAGAAAATATGATTAAATACGCAAAAGTAATATTAATAAGAAAAATCCCGTAACCTGTTTTATATTATAATGAAATAATAAAAATCTACTACTTAAGTATATGCTAAAAATGAAACAATTTTCTAGAATCTTATTTAACAATCGGAACGATACTTGTTTTTACGTGTAAAGTGACATCATTCATTCCCGTTCCATGGTTGACATCTCTACATCGCAATTGCTATAGTCGTATTTGTAAGAGTGGTGACCCATCATCTTGTCAGTTTTCTCCAAACAGCCATGAAATATGTCCGCATGTCACCACGCATTATTATAACCTTTATTGTTGAGTAATAGCTTAGCCCGGCTTCAGAAGGTCCTTTTGATAGAAGGTTTGAAGTGTAGCTCCAGGAAGTCTTGTTATTGTGCATTCCCTCGATGTAGTGAAGAGACAAGCAATTATTTAATATTGTCAAAAGTTTCGTTTGTCTAAGAACTTTACATAAGGATGCCTTTTAGAATTTCTCAATAGAACGTTTATAAATATCTCTTTTGTATGCAAATCTGGCTTCCTGTTTTCTGTTTTTCATTCTTTTATAGTTTTTATTTCATTTTAGTAACAAAGCGTCGTCGTCTTAAGTCAGGACTGTTAAAAACTCCGTAAACCTCTAATAACTATTCGGGATACATTTATTGTAAAATACAAAATGATAGTTTCTTCGTAAATGTTCAAAATAATTCTAATAACAGTTATCTCTACGCTGAAAAACTATGTATTTATCATGCACAAATTTGTCTTAAATCTTACACTTAGACTCATCAAAACATGTTTTATTCTCTCTCTTTACGGAATTCCGCCTTAAATAGCAGTAATGCAATGAAATATTTTACTAATGAATTTCCAGCTAATTAACAAGTACTACTAATTCATATTGAAACATAACCTCAACTACTCTGACTCATACATAAGAAGCAATCTCTAGGTCTGATTGCAAGGGTCGCATGCCTAGCGACATTATTCTCTACAACTCAACTTAATAAACTTCATGTTCTATATCAATACATGGTCGCTTCCCTAGCGACATAATTCCCCTAAGACTCAAAAAATAAGAAACTTCTTGTTTCATCAACGGTCGCATTTCTTGCGACATACAACTATGTATAAGCATTACACATGATCTATGATGGTTCTTGACACATCATACAACGATACATTATAATAATACAATTAACGGTACACACGCCTCACAGACGTATTCATCATCATATCAAAATCTCATGGAGTTCAGAGCATTTGGGTTACGATTCATAAAATATTACCTTGTCATTTTACTAATTGAGAGCAATTAGCTGCTTAGTTTCCCTAAGGCTATTCCTCACTTAATATAACTAAAAAACGAAGCTGGACTATACACATGTGCTTGTCAATTTTATGTTCTAATGAGTAATCTGTATGAAATTTATCTTTACAACAATAATGCATTTTCTTTATGAAATATACCATTTTCGAAAAAAATCTATATGATATTCTTGTAAAAAAATCTTAATTGTTGACTTAAATGTACGAAAATTCGTAAAATTTAAGAATTAAGTATCTTTTGGATCGCCTGTAAAATTGTAAAAAAAATGTTAAAGAGAGCTGAACATCTCTTCAAATCAAAAATGTATCTAAAGAATTCCCGAATAGCATCGTTGGTATACGAGTTAAAATGCTCCAAGAAAAGTCTACAAAAGATTAATTTTAACTACAAAACGCCAGGAGCTGTGTTGTCTTTAACTCTATTAAGACTGTTTGATGAAAGCTTGTTTAAGCAATTTCATTTTATGTTTACAAATTTCTAAAGTGTTTATCAAAACTTAAATTGACGGTATCTGATACGAAGCTACACAAAAATTAAAAAAAAAGAAAAATAGATTATATGGTTATTGGCAGTCTGTTTTTTATTTTTTAAAACTATGAAGAAAGAAACCTAAAAATCTCATAAAACTGAACTTTTACAATAAACTACAACCGCCGAGTTAGTGAATGGCACCATATCTATTTGGAAGCATAAAATCCGATGTAAGTTATTTTTCAAAATGCACCGTGCTTCCATCACATCAGTTACGCGAAAATGAACGGAAATAATTTTATTTGTGTACACACGCGTGTTAACGTTTATTTCTGTAATCATTTGTTGTAGAACTGCTTGAAATTATACGGTCACCTTAGTATGTATATTTCCTTGTTTTACGGGTTTGATTTTCATTTTTTACATTTTGTCTTGTTTAAGGGATTCCAAATAAATGATTTGTAGTTATTTCTATTTAAACCGCTATATCTATTGAATCTTCAGAAGTTCAAAGTATTGCTTTTTCGTCAGTATAATATACATTAAAATTCAAAATGTAAGCGCACATTAAACATATATCCAACTAATATGAAAGTAAAATAATTGGCAATGTGTAACATTAACGCAATAAAGTTTAAAACTGTATAATTATATGTATATAATTTGCATGTTAGTGTCTGTAAAAATTTACGCAAATTCATTTAGATAGGGTATAGGATACCAAATCAATGAAGAAGGGAACATGAGGAACATCAATGCCTTTCTCCATCACAGATAATCATTCAGCATTTGTGATGGTAAGGGATGAACACAGTCCTTGTGTTTCTTCTTCTATTTATATTAAATCCCGTCCTTCCATCGTTATAACTTAATTCCGATTCAAAAGTGATAATACAGTCAGATATTTGACAGAATGAACTTTCTTTACTGTAAAATTAAATTAAGACGCTACCATCAGGCTAGTAGATAGTCTTTCATTGTTACTTTACACCAGGATACAGTGATAATCACTACTTTCGATACTTCAAAGAAATAGGTTGATAAAAAGATTTGGTGTCGTAAAACGAATGCTCAATCGCATTTTTCTACAAATAAATAGTTTACAGGATACATCAGAGAAATGCAACAATTCTGATTTCTACTTGAAGAGCTTTTATCTGGTTTTTATTTCTTCACTTGCTGTTAACAACATAATTCCTACTTTTTTCTCTAATGACGTCATTACTATTTGTCCTCTTCCGAAAAACAACGAGATCATGTTTTGCACTCCATAGGAAATGCGTAAAATGCAATCGTTATAATACCAGTAGACAATTATCGGTAATTGCATCCTATTTTGATACATATTGCGATTTTACTGATTCAACTTGGGAGATCTCTGAAAGTCACTTTCGTTAAATAAAACTGGTGTCGTTTAAGTGTAATAAAGAAGAACTACATATGTACATGTAGTTGGTTTATTGCTTCGAGTCTGTTGTTCGGCACAAAAGTCAAAGACATAGAACATTTCTTCTGAAAAAGCCTCTTTTGATTTAAATTGTTTATTTTGTTTCTGTTCCTGTGACAATCGTGCTGGAATACGGTACACAGTCTGTGTAAAAATCTCAAATTTAGTTTATCCCTTCAGAGTATTCACCATTGAATTCCACGCACTTCTGGAGTCGAGAAATCAAAGAAGTGAACGCTGCACAGTAGTCTCTCCTTGGTATGGTCTTAGGTAACTGAAAAATACACTCTTAAGTGTTATTAGTCAATAAGTATTGGCGCCCAGCCTGCATCTTTTTTCAGCGTTGTCATGAATCAACTGGAGACATGGAAGACCAGTCCTTGGACGCACTTTTTCGGCGACGCCGTCTAAATTCGTTTTCGTTACCTATGCCACGTGACTTCAGTTTGCAAATCAAAGTACTTGATAACGCATTATAGATAATTTACCAAAATGGAAGATTAATGCGACACCCTGCCTGATTGGACGAGAGTGTCAATTTCTTTCACTCTGTTGATTGTGCTACGCTGAGTGAAATGTAGACAAAGCGTTTATCCTAAACGACGCTGTTCACAGTTTTAAAGCTAACTTTGGCTTAGTATATTTAGCAAGATTATTGATATATCTCAAAATGATAAGTAAGTTTAATAAATATGATAAAAACCTGTTCAAATACCAACATATATCAAATTAAAGAAAGAGCTGAATACGGTCTGCGTATCACATGAATAAGGGTGTGATAAGAGCCTTTTATGTAGAGAAGTGTTTTTTAAAAGATTTTCCTTGTTACAATTGTCGTCTGTATATGAAAAGATTTCTTGCTTTTGTGACTTATTCAGATTGCATATTAAAATGAGTATTTGTTTGCTTTGATATATTTGTTATAAATTATTTAACTGATTTATTATATATGAATATTTTTCTTTAGTATGGTATGCAAATATTGAACTCAGTTGAAATCTGTTTTATTATATATATGCTATATAATGACTGAATCTCATTACACTGAAAAGAAGGTACGCTGCAGAAGTTTATCTATGTGATATGACTACGGTCAAATTTTGCTTATGAAACAGAAATATTGAAATAATTACAACTGTATGTTTTGCTTGACCTTCACTTTTTTATAGGTGTGACGTCATTGTCCAAAGATTCATGAATAGCGGATATGCATTTGTTAAAGCGGGTAAGTTGACCTATTTTAGAAATAAATAAAAATAAATAAAAAAATCTTTTGATTGATTTTTTCTCATGTATTCTAATCAAACTTGATATGTAGCATCTTTATTAGGCCCGCAGCCAACTTTGTTCAGCTGGGACATTTAACCCCTTTTAGGGGCTGCTAGAGCTAAAACTAGAAATGCCTTTATAAAGCGTCTCATGAACAGCTTGGTGCATCTTTGTCATACTTGGTCTGGAGAATCATTATAAGGTCCTCTTCCAAATTTATTTATATAGGAACTTGGGCCCTATTAGGGACCACTATAGCTAAAAGTAGATATGCCTTTCTTCGTATTAACCACTAAAATGTAATGGATTTTTATCAAACTCGATGTGTAACAATATCGTAACGTCTCCTGCTATTTTGTTACAAATGGGGATAGGGACCAATTTAGCTAAAAATATAAACACGTTTAATGACCTCTTCTCATGAACCGCTTCATGAATCTTCATCAAACTACTGCTGTAATTATTCGTCTAAGGATAAACGAAACAAAATTGCAACCCTACGAAACCTCTGCGAAAAATTAAAAGAGAACCATTTAAATTGTTAAAGTGCGGTATTTAGTTTTGCAATTTGAAAAAAGTTAGATGAAAGATGAATGTTAGATGAAAAATTCATAAACTTCTTTCCTTACTACAATTCGCCGACCATCATTTTTAATGATATTTCTTGTTTGCATTGTCATTTAACAAATTTCAGTAATTTGTCTCTATCAAATTTTCCAGTGACTGACTTTCCTGACGGTGTAGGAATTTGTATAACAGTACCCATTGTCTTCTCGGTTATGTGAGGCACCAATCGGACACAGATCTTTTTTAAACCAAAGTACTTGGTGAGAATATCGTAAGTTCTGTCTTAAGGGATTGCCTGACCATTTTTACATTTACGTCCCCAACTGTAAACAGTTTACTCTTGATACTGCAGACTTCCCATATGTAGTAAGCAGTTCACTGAGTATGTGCCTTGCAGGTATTTCTGAAGAACAACGTACTTTAATGTACTCTCTAATTTTAGATTTTTGCTTGCTTTTGAGAGCTACACGTATTTTGATTAGTGTATATGACTTTACCTGACTTCCAAAACGCCACGATAGTTTTCAATAAAACTTTGCAGTATTATAAACGAGGCATGCATGTATCATCCATGTAAAACACAAGTGACGTTCTTGTCAAACGTCTACGGAAGCGCGTGATTATCATTATTTTTTAATGGTCCTCGTATTAAACATGCTCTTAACTTTCAAGTATTCGACAATTTTTTTAATGAATTATGGTTCATGAGTTTGTAATCGAATACTGCTTTAACATTTGTAGGATTTTACATGGCATGAATCACAAGACGAATTCCATGTACACAGATGACAATGATTACGCTTAAAGTGCCAAAATGAAAGCACCGTGATAGTTGTTCGGGATTATTGAATAGTAATAAAATATTTAGCATCGAGAAACGAATTTTTAATCTTATTAAATTGATACGAAGAATAAATAAGAGACATGTATGTTGGTGAGTTGCCTTGTCATGTCATCTGGGAATAACCGTATATTTTCAAATATGTTATATGATGGTAGAATAACTCTATTATCGGTTTAAACCAACATTTTATTCAACTGCTATGAACGATATCATTAATTTTCAGAACAAAAGCAATTACTACTACTGACAAATTGACACTTGTTATTTCAAGACTTATTTTTTGCAAAGGACATTCTCATTATATGGAATTGTAAAGTAGCAGGAGAATTTTAAATCAACTCTGGAATTCAGTTTTTTAAAACACAGTAATACTCCTTTTTATTCAATTGATTTGATCTTTGAGCAATATTGTTTCCAGACAGCACGTCAAAGCGGTTACAATTAACAGTTTCCGTGCTTCTCATTCGTTTGAATTGCTACAATTAATAATTCTTACGAAGTACTATTTGTAACTAGAAAATGCTTTTGTAAAAAAGCGCATGTCTCCCCCAATGCAAAGTCCTATAGGGAAGAAGTCAATAGAAGTCAAAATAAATAGGGGTCATCTACTCTGCATGTCCAATCATCCTATTAAGTTTCAACATTGTAGGTCAAGTGGTTCTCAAGTTATTTCCAAAAAATGATTTTACATGAATAGGCCACTGTGACCTTGACCTTTAATAGACTGACCCCAAAATCAATAGGGGTCATCTGCTCTGCATGTTCAATCATCCTATGAAGTTTTAATAGGGGTCATTTACTCTGCATGAACAATCATCCTAGTATTAAGTTTCAACATTCTGGGTCGAGAGGTTCTCAAGTTATTGATTGGAAATGGTTTTCCATGTTCAGGCCCCTGTGGCCTTGACTTTTAACAGAGTGACCCTTAAATCGTTAGGGGTCATCTACTTTGCATGACCAATCATCCTATGAAGTTTCATCATTCTGGGTCAAGTGGTTCTCAAGTTACTGACCGGAAATGGTTTTCAATGTTCAGGCCCCTGTGACCTTGACCTTTCACAGAGTGACCCCAAAATCGTTTGGGGTCATCTATTCTGCATGACCAATCATCCTATTAAGTTTCAACATTCTGGGTCAAGTGGTTCTCAAGTTACTGACCGGAAATGGTTTTCAATGTTCAGGCCCCTGTGACCTTGACCTTTAATGGATTGACCCCAAAATCGATAGGGGTCATCTACTTTGCATGTAAATTAATCATCCTATGAAGTTTCAACATTCTGGGTCAAGTGGTTCTCTAGTTATCGATCGCAAAAGGTTTTCCATGTTCAGGCCCCTGTGACCTTGATCTTTGACGGAGTGACCCCAAAATCAATAGGGGTCATCTACTCTTTATGACCAATCATACTATGAAGTTTCAACATTCTGGGTCAAGTGGTTCTCTAGTTATTGATCGGAAATGGTTTTCCATGTTCAGGCCCCTGTGACCTTGACCTTTGACTGAGTGACCCCAAAATCAATAGGGGTCATCTACTTTTCATGACCAATCATCCTATGAAGTTTCAACATTCTGGGTGAGGTGGTTCTCTAGTTATTGATCGGAAATTGTTTTCAATGTTCAGGCCCCTGTGACCTTGACCTTTGACGGAGTGACCCCAAAAACAATAGGGGTCGTCTACTCCAGCAGCCCTACAATCCTATGAAGTTTGAAGGTTCTAGGTCAAATGGTTCTCCAGTTATTGCTCGGAAATGAAGTGTGACGTACGGACGGACGGACAGGGCAAAAACAATATGTCTCCTGGGGGAGACATAATTAACTATTTTACACATGCTTTTTATGCACATCAATATCGAGTATTACACTGAAATAAGTCAAAGTCACGATTTCACAACGGCGGTTATAAGGTTACTATCTTACTATTTGTGTAGGCTTTCTTAAACAATTTTACCAACATGCATGCAATAGAATCAGCTTTAACGTACAATTGAATCTAGGATCAAATTAATATAGCATCATGTACTGCACTGGAACATAAATCAAGAACTTCCAATTTCAGATCAAAAATACTAAGATTTGCAGATTTATTTTCAAAGCGAAATATTAACAAATGTCAAAGATTCTTGCAATGTCACATGCTGGTGTTAAAGTGTTTACACATAAGTTTAAATAACTTAGTGTCACAATCATGCTTGTCTTAACCGAAGGAAAGACGGATGGGCAGGCCACGAAGAAGTGATCACAAGTGTCGTACTGTTTTGCACGCGATCAGGCTTCAGCCTAAATCAGTTCTGAATAAATCAGCGATATATTATAGCAGTTTGAAAGCAACTGTAAACACCATGCAGTTATTTCGATACAAATGTAGTCAAGAAGATAAAAAATAATTAGTATTTGTATTCAGACAGTTCATATAGTGTTTCTTCATTTATTTATTTTCTGGTCATATACCAATAGCAGTGTATTGTTCTTTTTACAGGCAACTATTTCTTTAGTTCCTGATCAAATCTGTCGCTGTATGGTTTGCTCAGTGTATTGGGTTCTTTTTCTGGGTTGATGAATTCTTTTAGAGCTTGCCGGTATAATGACGTAAAGCTGTTGTTTGTCAAAAGGTAGAATTTAATTTTCAACAATATATATTATGAATGTATAATTTATACACAATTCTTAGGAGCAATGGCGATTGTCTATCCTCAAGAGTCAGTCGGCCTACATCTGAGACCTATACTGATTTATATGATAATAGAAGACAGGTAAAGAACGTAAACATGACTGGTGATGTATTAGTAAATGTGCTACGACCTACGTCTGACTAGTTCATAAGAACTACTGACTAGTGGTATTTAAATCTGCGACTCGTTTGCAAATAATTAAGTATTATAGGAAATGCTTTATATATAGGGCCTTAGTTGGGAACATTTGGTTCTGATCCTCGTCAGGTCATCCTGTGATACAGATTGTAAACAAACACGAGACCTTTAATATTGTCACAGATCAAGACAATTATTAGGTAGGTTATATTTTTGTCCGAAAATCTAAGACAGATACTTAGCTCCTATTCGGGTCGGAGACATTAAAAATTCATCTGTTTTAGGAATATCTTGCTTTGACGCAAATCAAACAACGACCCAAAATTGCAAGGTAAGAAATGTTATATTCAATTACAATAAAATTGTTTCCGACTTGGATGTTCAAACAAATACCCCTTCTGACTGCGAATGTAAAATCTCAAACTTTTGCTATTCAGATGCCGGTCATGTCATCACTGGTAATTTTGATATTATTAAAGACAAACGTATTCGTAATTTATTCTTTAAAGGACCTAAATATAGAATTTCTTCAACTATTGATTTTGATGCTTGTCGTGGTCAGATTGCGGAATCCATCGAAACTTTTTGTGTTAAATGTCATCGTGAGAATGCTGATCCCAATGTATTAACGTCTTGGAAACGAAATATCTTTAACATTGTTGATTCTCGAATAAAATTTTATCAAACAAATGAACACCTACTTCCACCAAAACCCAAGTTTACTTTAAGACATTTGAAAAAGGAAATCCAAGAATTTCATTCTAAGTATGTCTTAGTTCCAGCAGACAAGGCGGCCAACAATATTATCATCATTTGACGCCTACATTATATTAATGTTTTACAAAACGAACTAAATAGCACTAAAACTTATACATTGAGTCCTTCTGTTGAAAATAATTTGGTCACTGATCACATCACTGAAGTTTCTAATTTAAAAGTTCGTATAGACGATCAACAAATTAAACTACCAACCATGTACTGGATTCCAAAATTGCATAAACAACCATATAAAGCTCGCTTCATCGCTAATTCAAGCTCTTGTACCGCTACAAATATTTCAAAACTATTAACATCATGTCTAACTGCTGTGAATGCCCACGTGGAAAGATACTGCGATAAAGCATACGAAAACTCTGGTAAACACTTATTTTGGTAGATTAAAAATTCTGGCGAAATCCTGGATAAGTTTAAAATTAATAATTACAAGGTATCTACAGTCAGTACATACGGCTTTTCTACTTTGTATATCACTTTACCACATAACTTAATAAATGACAAACTAACTGCCCTAATTCAAAAGACTTTTGCCAGAGAGAATGCTACATTTCTCGCTTGCAATTTTGATAAAGCTTTTTTTACTAGCAATATTAATAAACATTATACAATGTGCACCTTTGACGAAGTTTGTAAAGCCATTTCCTTTTTATTGAACAACATTTACATCAGGTTTGGGAAGCAGTTTTTAGACAAGTAATTGGTATTCCGATGGGAACAAATTGTGCACCCCTTGTCGCAGATTTGTTTTTATATTGTTATGAAAGAGACTTTATGTTGAGCCTTTTTCAGATACGCAGGCAGATATTATAACTGCATTTAATAATACATCACGCTATCTGGATGATATTCTTAATATGGATAATCCGTTTTTTGGTCAATTGGTGGGTACTATTTATCCTAGGGAGCTTCAGTTATTTAAAACTAACAATTTGGATACTGATGCTTCATTTTTAGATTTCAACTCTCTATTTATGACAATATTATACATACCAAAATTTATGACAAGAGGGATGATTTTGATTTTAGTATTGTAAATTTTCCCCATTTGGATGGGTATGTACCTCAGGCTACATCTTAAGGGGTATATATTTCTCAATTAATTCGGTTTGCCAGAGCGGGTAGTCATGTCAAGCATTTCAATGAACGTAATCAATATATTACAAGTAAACTTCTTCAGCAAGGCTACCGTTATTACAAATTGCGTAAATATTTTGCTAAATTTTACTATCGCAATTCTGATTTAGTTTTAAAATTCAATAGTAATTTAAAGACACTTCTGCGAGAAGGTATTTCTGAACCCGTTTTTATGGGGATGTGGTTTACAAACTTCCTAAGATCTTGGGTCATGGTAATTTTCCAAATGTATTTGGTAAAATTATAAAACGTTTTATTAAAAGAGGTTACGACCCAACTGTTTTGAGACATACCGCATGTTTAGTGTTCAACCCGTTTACAGTTGGACACTACGCTTCCCTCTTTCATTGTGTCTGACGGAAGAGGGGGAGGACTGTATGATAAGCAGTTTTTAAATCCTACCAGGACTGAACTGTTTTTATATCTGTCTTCTGGTCAGTTTCGTCGAGCACTTAAGGGTGTTTCTCTTGTTATTCTGTCTTCTGAAAAGGCATTGAGTACATACGTTTTTGGTTCTCAAGGTTTGCTTTTTATATTTTATACACGAGCATTTTTGTGTTTTACATGCCATGCCTTTTTGTTTCCATTACGTGTGTTAGAGATTCAACTGGAGGGGATTACTTTTATTTACACTGTCCCGTGTCTTTTGAACATGGTGGGGGTAAGAGTGAGGTTGGGTGCGCACCTTAAACCGGTTTAAGCTCACCAGTGGTGGTTTTGCCACTGACCGTTCCAAGGCGGTGCCCCACAGTGTTCCTTTGTTTGTTCGTTTTGTCCTCATATGTTGGCTTTGTGTGTGTGTATGTGCGTGTGTTTGTGGTGTGCACGTTTGCGTGCTGTGGGTTTCGTTTTGGGGAGGCTGCGTTTTTGGTGCGTGACATTCCCTGTTTGATACATGTCTGTTTTTTAGGGTTAGTACTACGTACACTGTGCTGACAATAGCCTTTCCTGTATGATATTGTATTTTAATAATTAAACATTTATAAAATAGATACATGGCCATGTAACAGTAAAGCCTGACCGTGAATTCCGAAAGTCTTGAAATTTCGTACTCCCCGATTCCTTTTAGAGAAAAATAAAGCATATGCCAAAAGAGTCAAATTGTAAATTGTTCACAGACTTCGTTTCGGAAGGGAAAATTCTATTTTTACACGCATTGAAACCTAAAGGAAACACCGATGTTAGATAGATTGATGTACACATATCATACTTTCTATTAAGCAGCATCCGCTGCTGCTCAAATCGCAAAAATGAAACCCATCGACGAAGATTTCTTATTAAAACGTTTTTGGTCTATGGTGAGGGTAAAGGTCGGCTGGCAGACCGTAAACACGCTTATTTTGAAATGTATTGGTTCAGCATTTCTGAAGGCGCAAAGCAGATAAAAATAAGCACTGCTGAACTGGTTACTGTCTGTCGTATGCACATCTTGACATATGTCCGAATAACAAGGAATCCTCAAAGACTACAAAAAAAGCAAAGGGGACAAAAGGGACCAAAACTGGTCATAGCTGCGCAAAAAAACAACAAAATATCAGTTCTACCGGGAAGATGGCTATCGTTACATCACTGTATAATGATCAGTGATGAAAAGGAAATCAAACGCTCTTAAAAGGAATTAAACATTTAATAAGAAACATGAATGAACATCAAAAAATAAATAACTACATAATTATGTATAGGTATTTTAACCACATTCGAAACGCGTTAAAGATTTGTGAAAAATAGACACAATTTAAAGATACAAACTTTAGTTAACACAATTCATACAGTCTACAAATAGAGTTCTTCAAATTGGCAAACGTTATTTTACTAAATATGAATTTTATGAAAATTTTACGAAATAGCAATTGCCGTTTAGTGGTTTTTATAACTCAAAAAAATGACAAGGTTCGTATTAATCAAGTTCTTACAAGCATATGGTATTATAACTTAGTTTACCTCGTTTGTACTGTCACAAATAAATGGAAGATGAAAGCGGTTTTAGGCACAGAAAAATTGATAGTTCCATTTGAAATATACTCGTGATTTACTACATTAGTTGTTATTGTAAGTTTATTAACCTTAAATCTAACTTGCAACAGTCTAATAATAAAGTGAAATTTTACTAATTAGTTTACCTTTAAGCGGAGATACAAAATTTTGCTTGTAAAAAGATCACACTTACCAACATGCATTGTAGTACATCATAGGTGTATAAAATATTGATCTAAGATCTACAGAGAGAAATGAATAAGTCGAAATACTGAATTGTGCAAACAAAAATTAATCCTAACGCCCTACTTTATTCATCTCAATAAATCAAATTTAATTATTCGGATAAATAGGAACTCCTGTAGGATCGTTGCACAATGTCTCTCAGTGTATCAATTTCATTGCAATTGGTCATAAATACAGACTTCATTTAAGCGGGCTATGTTTTCTTTAATCAAAATAGCTTACAAATTGCTATCAGTATTTGCATTTATTCACGTCTGTTCATTTAAACTATTAAGATAAGATTTTATTTAACGTCAGTTTTACAAACTTTGTATAGATTAGCTAACGACAGAACATGGTTATCATAACAATTGAACTAATCAATATGAACTGGATGAGAAGATTACATAAAAGCTAAGATGCATAAATGATAAAGTAAGTTGTTACTTGTTCAACATATTAATAGATGTTTTAGATAGTATAGTGTATAATAGACAACTTTCCAAGCGGATTATACAAGATGTGAAGTTACGAGACATACTAAGAGATAAGCCCGCATTGCTAATAACGATCAATTCTTAAAGTATAATTACAACAAATGTAAATAGGAAACTGACGAAAAAGACACTATTGTGTGCTGTTTAACAGAAATAAAATGTTGTGAACAGATTTGAAATGTAATAAATAGTTGTTTGCTGATGAAGAACTGGTGCATAATTTCAAGTAAGGTATACGTTTGCATCAGCAGCAGTTATCGGATGCAATATTAGCAAAATATAGTAAATGAAATAATAAAAATTAGGGATAATTATAAACAGTTGTCAGGCAAATAAAAGTATGTCAAAAAAAACAGAAGCCCGCCTGCTTAGAGCACAGATCCACGACTCGCGGGGTCGTGAATTTGATTCCTGGGGAGACGTTTGTTCTCTGTGATGGTTTGATAAAGTACAATGTAACTGAAGTTATTCGTCCTCCATCTTCCACTCATATTGAGAAGTTGGCGGTTGCTTGCGGAGAACAGGTTTCAATGAACACTGGTAAGGTGAACCGCCCGCTTGTACCGAACTTGAAAAATGGCGTTAAACCACGTCTCCCTGCTAACAAAAAGATAATAGTAAAAAAACAAATAAAAGAAATAGAACTGCATTTTGACTGGAATAAGTGACATGCCCAAATCATCTTTATCAGGGATAGCTAATGTTGTTTACTGAATTAGTGTCATATCTTAACCCAGTTTTATTACAAATAAATGTACAAATTTTCCTAAACAGTTCGGTACGGCATTTATGTCGTGTTTATTGGTACTGTTTAGTTTATCAGCTTGAACATTTCGGCCTGGGTGGTTCCAATATTCCCATTTTCATAGCTTTGGGTATTGTATAATGACCCCTCGGATATGGTGCCTGCTTTTTGCTTTTGTATTTTGGCAGTTCCTGTGATATGCAGGCTCCATAACCACAGATCCCTTTCCTAAATTCCAGTTTATTTAGTTCTGCTCATTGCTTTCTCGTTTACGGCAAATCGATTATTTTAATTGGGGACGATACGCCGCTTTTCATGGAATTACACGCTAGTGTATCATTGAAGGTTCCATGTGCACCGCCGTATGAATACATCTGATGTTTCCTAATTGATTTTTGTACTTGTAGCACACGTTTAAATGTTGAGTTCTGCTCAACCCGGGGCTAGAGGGCGTGGACGGTAGCATGCATTTTCACTACCGTCCATGAACAGGCTCAATCGAACCTGCAACATTTTCGTTTTTGTCGTGTTGAGCGACCTGTGAAGTTTCCACTTTTCTTTTTTATTCAAGTCATACTGACGATTTATTGAATAGTTCATGTCGAATTGAATGACTTGTTCTGACAATCAGTATGCTCAATAAAGTACTTGTCTTACTAGGGTCCTCATTCGATGATTTTTGAACTTTTGAACTGCAAATAAGCAGTCAAACCACTGTCAACAATAAGACCTTGCCAAGTCAAGTTTTGTACGTGATACATATAGCACAGTAACCATGCTTCTGACGTAACACAATTGTATTTTGTGACAAACAAATCGTCGTCTCAGAGCTCATCTTGTGGTATTTTAGTGCAGTGAACAATCCAATCGCGTTTAGCAATTTGTGCTTAAGTCATCCTTCCGGTATACGGATAAAATATTTCAATCAATTAAGTCTTTGAACACTCGAATGAAATTTGTTCCATAAAATAGGTTTCTTGACAGCTGCAATTAGTCGTCACGATATGTTTGTATTCTATGTGCTCTATCAATGTATGTGTGAATCAATTAGTACAAAGCGAGTAGATCGCAGGTTTTGTTAAAATAGTTTGCAAAATGTTTCAACAGTATTAATTGAACATATGATATATTTTACATTGTCCAGGTTTAGTACCTATACTGGGAATCGATTTAACGTTACAGTTTGTAGATTAAATTCTACGTCTTTATAATTATACGTATATGCATCTCCGATCTGTTGTGGCTGTAGTAGCGTTTATTTTTCAAGTGTTGGAACTAATGTATCGTGAGGAACAGTAAAAAGAGTCATTTACTTTTGTGTTAAAGAACAATCATATAAGACATTTTGTTTGTTGTTTAAGTAAGACCTTCTGAAACATGGTATTTGTTTTCATTTAATGATTCCTAGTAAAATATTCAATGCTGATTTGTAGAATCAGTATCCCGATTTTACAAGTTCAAAGGTTTTTTGTCTTAGCCTGTTAAAGGCCAGTAATCCATGTAGGAAAGAAACACGGAATAGCACTTTCCAGGTTTTACATGACATTGTGCGCTTACAGTTCTTATTTTCTTGTACCACTAGTTCAGGGTATCACTATTTTCTTCTGAAATGTGGATAGTATTGGCATATTAAATAGTACATAAATGACAACTTACCGATGAAAAAGTGTTACAAATTAATCTACGCAATTTTTATTTAAAATGGCAGTGATAATTAACCTTGTACCCTCCTAATTTCCCAAGAAACAAATAACCAACGTTCGTTTTCTTACATTCCGCGTAACATTTCATGACAAATACATTTGTTTGTTTGTTTTTGGGTTTAACGCCATTTTTAAACAGTATTTCAGTTATGTAACGGCGGGACATAAAAGCCGTGAAATACTGAATACAATTTAAAATAGATGACTCGTGAAAAAGAATTCTGGCATATAATGGTTGATTTCAGTTTGCTCCAATTAAAAAAATGCTTAAAATCACGTACTTTCAAGAAAAAACTCTTAATTTTGCGAGGTAACTGTCACATAACGACATGGCGTCTATGTCCTTTTACACGGTAACGTTTTATAGCAATTCTGCGGTAATGTACTGATCATTTCGACAGGTACATGTAATTATCAAGAAAACAGAATATGCATACACATTTAGGTTGTCGAAAATATTGTCATTAATTTTCAAATTTGCTTCCGTTTCGATATGCACACGTTCTAATTTTACGGTAAACAACATCCTTAAAGGCGTATGCCAGATCTCTCTGTATATATGAGATGGGCGAAAGCAGCAATTTTTTGGGAAAAGTTTTCAGATGTCACAAACAATGAAAATATCAAGAAGAGGACATTGTGCATCTTCGGTATGTTTGGAATCTGTTGTCATAATGATAGAAATATTACAGCTGTTGTTTGTTACTATTTTGATATATGAGTAGGATGTCATTTATTTAAAAGCTGCACTAATTTACATGTAGTGGGCACGGCATCAAAACATAATACATATTATCATTAATTCCAGTAAAATCTGAACATAATGATAATTAATCTGCTAAGTATTGGCGTGTCGTTTATAGGCTGACAGACTATCAGTTATAAATCATATAAGAAGTTCCTTAAGAAGTATAGAAGGCTAAAAAGAAAATAATGGCAGACTGGTTTTACTGAGTATTTTTATGACAGGTAATAAAATGCGCACCTGTCTTCACGTCCCACAGCACCGGCTAAAACCGAATCCTATTATGGTAAAATTAATGTACTCCTTGAACCCAACGGGCCAGAAAACTACACTGAGCATTGTACGATTTTGTCATTTTCATCATCGCACGCGTGCTTTTGACATCAATGGGATCAGTTTTTCTGTCAGTTAGGAAAACTGTACTAATTTGAACTAATGCAGATGCTATGTAATTTCACAGGTACACCGAGTTAGTAAAAAGCGTTTAATTTGTCTGAAGGAAAAACATCAATGGAATTTACTTTTCAAAATTACTTAATAAATTCAGTATAACATATTCGTTTACGCTAAGAAATTCAACCTATCTTTGTTAATGATTAAAGTAGACTCGGTAACGTCAAGCATCATCTCTGTGTAATTAAACATGCAATGTTTCATCTTAGATAACCTGAAAACAATATCTGTATTTTGTAAATGGTCATTAATAATTATAACCGTGCACGTTTCTTTTTGCTAAGTATTCCTATTACACATGGCACTTATTTAGAATTTCAGATAATATATCTTAGTTGCAATTTATACGTATTGAATAATTTATATTTATATACATGTTTGACTGGTGGTAAACTTATCAAATTACATATGTATAAATCACCAAATCGGCGGATTTATATTAATGCAATGCATTGCTAAGCTATATAGGTCTACACTTAGAACTGATGACATTTCTGATATTGTGCCTCTTCATAAAATACTTGTCATACACTGATCTTAATTATGATATTATATGTCTTACTTGCTTGCTCAAGAATTTCTCAGCGATGCCCGTTTGACGGTTCTTTGAATGTTGTAACATAAAAGATTTTGTTCGATTCTTTTGGATCTGTTTTTGACACTGATATTGTTTAAATAATGCTAAAATAGAAACTCTGACCCTTTTTCTAAGACCTATAGGTATACAATTATGTTCCGCTACATCGTTACGTCAAGAAAAAGCTACAAAAGTTTCAATTTCAAATACAAATAATACAAGAGCTTTGTTGTTTTTATTTCTATTAACTGAATGGCTGTTTGATGAAATGTCATCTCAAACGTTGTTAAGGCAATTTTATTTCAGGATTATAAAGAAAAGAAAAAATAAAGGTATCTGATTCGGAACTACACAAGAACTCAAAAGAAAAAGAAGTGTAAATCTGGTTATCAACGATCGGACTTTTTGTTATATTTATAATGCGGTAAATAGAAAAAGTGAAAGACATAAATGTTTCATGTCTTAAATGTACCGCCTTTTCATAATTAAATGAAGTAAGAAACCAAAAATTATCATACAACTAGACTTTTCATACAAGTCATAAGCATATGGTGATACACGGTTTAAAACGTAAACGTTAGAATGAGATCTTTGTTATTGATATTACATCCAAATACCTTTTGACTTTAAAACATTGGTTTGTATATATTGTTATAAAAACGGCCACTACTTTCGATTGGGCGATGAAAACATTTGGCGTCGTAAAACGAATGTTAAACTAGAAAATGCTTTTGTAAAAAAGCGCATGTCTCCCCAAATGCAAAGTCCTATAGGCAAGAAGTCAATAGGGGTCAGGAGCGAAAGTCAAAGAGACACTGATGGTTGGCTGCAATAGGGATCATCTACTTGGCATGTCCAATCATCCCGCTAAATTTCAACACTCTTGGCCTAGTTGTTCTCAAGTCACTGTTCAGGCTCCTGTGACCTTGACCTTTGATCAAGTGACCTCAAAATAAATAGGGGTCATCTACTCTGCATGTCCAATCATCCTATTAAGATTCAACATTGTAGGTCAAGTGGTTCTCAAGTTATTTCCAAATAATGATTTTACATGAACAGGCCACTGTGACCTTGACCTTTAATTGACTGAATCCAAAATCAATAGGGGTCATCTACTCTGCATGTTCAATCATCCTATGAAGTTTCAACATTCTGGGTCAAGTGGTTATCAAGTTATTGATCGGAACTGGTTATCAATGTTCAGGCCCCTGTGACCTTGACCTTTAATGGAGTGACCCCAAAAACAATAGGGGTCATTTACTCTGTATGAACAATCATCCTATGAAGTTTCAACATTCTGGGTCGAGAGGTTCTCAAGTTATTGATTGGAAATGGTTTTCCATGTTCAGGCTCCTGTAGCCTTGACCTTTAACAGAGTGACCCCAAAATCGTTAGGGGTCATCTACTCTGCATGACCAATCATCCTATGAAGTTTCATCATTCTGGGTCAAGTGGTTCTCAAGTTACTGACCGGAAATGGTTTTCAATGTTCAGGACCCTGTGGCCTTGACCTTTCACAGAGTCACCCCAAAATCGTTAGGGGTCATCCACTCTGCATGACCAATTATCCTATTAAGTTTCAACATTCTGGGTCAAGTGGTTCTCAAGTTACTGACCGGAAATGGTTTTCAATGTTCAGGCCACTGTGACCTTGACCTTTAATGGAGTGACCCCAAAATCGATAGGGGTCATCTACTTTGCATGTACAATCATCCTATGAAGTTTCAACATTCTGAGTGAAGTGGTTCTCCAGTTATTGATCGGAAATGGTTTTCCATGTTCAGGCCCCTGTGACCTTGATCTTTGATGGAGTGACCCCAAAATCTATAGGGGTCATCTACTCTTCATGATCAATCATCCTATGAAGTTTCAACATTCTGGGTCAAGTGGTTCTCTGGTTATTGATCGGAAATGGTTTTCAATGTTCAGGCCCCTGTGACCTTGACCTTTGACGGAGTGACCCCAAAATCAATAGGGGTCATCTACTCTTCATGATCAATCATCCTATGAAGTTTCAACATTCTGGGTCAAGTGGTTCTCAAGTTACTGACCGGAAATTGTTTTCAATGTTCAGGCCCCTGTGACCTTGACCTTTGACGGAGTGACCCCAAAATCGATAGGGGTCATCTACTTTGCATGTACAATCATCCTATGAAGTTTCAACATTCTGAGTGAAGTGGTTCTCCAGTTATTGATCGGAAATGGTTTTCCATGTTCAGGCCCCTGTGACCTTGATCTTTGATGGAGTGACCCCAAAATCTATAGGGGTCATCTACTCTTCATGATCAATCATCCTATGAAGTTTCAACATTCTGGGTCAAGTGGTTCTCTAGTTATTGATCGGAAATGGTTTTCAATATTCAGGCCCCTGTGACCTTGACCTTTGACGGAGTGACCCCAAAATCAATAGGGGTCATCTACTCTTCATGATCAATCATCCTATGAAGTTTCAACATTCTGGGTCAAGTGGTTCTCAAGTTACTGACCGGAAATTGTTTTCAATGTTCAGGCCCCTGTGACCTTGACCTTTGACGGAGTGACCCCAAAATCAATAGGGGTCATCTACTCTTCAAGATCAATCAACCTATGAAGTTTCAACATTCTGGGTCAAGCGGTTCTCTAGTTATTGATCGGAAATGGTTTTCAATGTTCAGGCCCCTGTGACCTTGAACTTTGACAGAGTGACCCCAAAAACAATAGGGATCGTCTACTCCAGCAACCCTACAACCCTGTAAAGTTTGAAGGTTCTAGGTCAAATGGTTCTCCAGTTACTGCTCGGAAATGAAGTGTGACGTACGGACGGACGGACGGACGGACAGGGCAAAAACAATATGTCTCCTGGGGGAGACATAATTACTTTTTAATAACAAATAATTCACATGATACAAAAGAGAAATACGACAATTCCGATTTCTACTGCCTTGCCTCTAGCTAAACTTTTATCAGAAGGTGGGTTGCCGTGCCTTGTCGTCTGTGTGATGGTAGAAGAACTTTTATCTGTTTCGTGATTTCTTCACTTGCTGTTAACAACAGCAGTCATACCCGTTTAGCTCATCTGACCCAAAGGCTCAGAGTGAGCTATTGTGATCACTCACCGTCCGGCGTCCGTCCGTATACTTTTACTTTAAACGACATCTCCTCATAAATCGCTATGCCAATTTCATCCAAACTTCACAGGAGTGAGTGAGTGAGTTGGGTTTTACGGCGAATCGACACAAAATGGTCATATATCGCCGAGAAGTCATATTGCAAACGCCAGCTGTAAAGCACAAACATTGATGTAAAAATGTAAAACATACCTAAAAACATCCATGTAAAAATGTAAAGAACACTATGAATAATGTAAAACATATCTAAAAGCATCCATGTAAAAATGTAAAGCATATCTAAAAACAGTAACGTAAAAATGTATGTACGTGTGTGTTAAAATATTAGCTGCAAACATAATAATATTGCAAGATGTAAATAAACTTCACAGGAATATTCCTTGGGAGAAGCTCTACAAAAATTGTTCAAAAAATTGAATTCCATGCAGAATTGTGGTTGCCATGGCAACCGAAAGGAAAAACTTTAAAAATCTTCTCAAAAACCAGAAGCCCTATAGCTTAGATAATGATGAAAATGACAAAATCGTACAACTTTAAAAAAAAAACCAGAAGGCCTAGAGCTTAGATATTTGACATGTAGCATTGCCTAGTGGACCTTTACAAAATTTGTTCAAATCATGACCCCCGGGGTCAAAATTCACCCTGCCCCAGGGGTCACTTGATTTTACATAGGAAAATCTTCAAAAATGTTCTAAAAATAAACCAAAAGGCCTAGATCTTAGATATTTGACATGTAGCATTGCCTAGTAGACCTCTACCAAGTTTGTTCAAATCATGAACCCCGGAGTCAAATTGACTCCGCCTATGGGGTTACTTGATTGTACATATAAAAATCTTCAGAATTTTCTGAAAATAAACCAGAAGGTCTAGAGCTTAAATATTTGAAATGTAGCATTGCCTAGAGGACCTCTACAAAATTTTTTCAAATCGTGACCCCCCAGGATCAAATTGACCCCGCCCCAGGGGTTACTTGATTGTACATAGGGAAATCTTCATAAATTTGCTAAAAATAAACCAGAAGTCCTAGATCTTAGATATGTGATATGTTAAATTGCCTAGAAGACTTCTACAAACTTTGTTCAAATCATGACCCCCGGGGTAAAATTGACCCCGCCACAGCGGTAATTTAATTGTACATCGGAAAATCTTCAAACAAATTCTAAAAATAAACCAGAAGGCTTAGAGCTTAGATATTTGACACGTAGCATTGCCTAGAGGACCTCTACAAGACATTTTCAAATCATGACCCCCGGCGTCAAATTGGCCCCGCCCCTAGGATTACTTGATTGTAAATAGGAAAATCTTCCAAAAAATGTCTAGAAATAAACAAAAAGGCCTAGTGCTTAGATAGTTGGTGTGTAGCATTGCCTAGTGGATCTCTACCAAGTTTGTTCAAATCATGACCCCGGAGTCAAGCTTAAATGCAAATCTTCATAGCAACAATTTAACCAGGTGAGCGATATAGGGCCATCATGGCCCTCTTGTTTTCTCGCGTGACAGCTTAACTCCTCTCTGTAAACGAGACTACGTTTTGCAAGCAATAGGAAAAAGGCATTATATCAGCAGACAATTGCACCCTATTTTAATATGTGTTGCAATTTTCCTGATTCAACTTGGGAATTCCCTGGAAGTCACTTTCGTTAAATAATGTTTGATGTCGTATAAATGTGATAATGGAGAAAACATGGTTTATTGCTACATTTCCTCTGGAGAAACCTCAGGTCTAAATTGTTTATTATGGTTCTGCTGCTACGCAAATGCTATACCTATCATTGAAAATGATAAAATATTATTCCCTCATTCTGCTTTTTAAAACTCTCTGTGTGTGTGTGTGTGTGTGTGCGTGCGCGTGCGCGCGCGCGTGCGTGCGTGTGTGCGCGCGTGCGTGTGTGTATGTGTTCAGGTTTAACGTCTTTTTGAACATTTTTACAGTCATATAAACGACGTTGTCTACTTATAGCAGTGAGCACAATGCCCAACTTTATAGTGCTGCCTCACTGGAATATCATGCCGTTGACACGTGGCATGATATCCCACCCAGTCAAATTATACTGACACCGGGCTGACCAGTCCTAGCACTATCTTCTTAATGCTGAGCGCCAAGCGAGGAAGCTGCTAGTACCATTTCTTACGTCTTTGGTATGACGCGGCCGGGGATTGAACCCACGACTTCCTGCACTCGAAGCGGACGCTCTACCACTAGACTACCAAAAGTGCTTGATAACCTAATTGATAAGTGAATGTATAAAAATGTATCTTACACCTTGGTTTACTGATGAGTGTTCTCAAAACGTAAAATAAATCTGTCAACATAAAACCCATTCTACCATTACATTAAATACTTAATGGTATGAAATGATAGCGCTCACTCAGCTGTTTATCATACTGTTATCCATTCTAGTGAAATTGTAGGGATTTATGTCGTGTCGTGTAATTTTTTATCAGTCCCCTGTGCAAGTACGAGTATTCATAGGTGCTATTGACGTAATAAATACGTTTATGTGTTCATGTAACATAACGCTCCGTACAAAACAGACTAACCGTCATACTTTTGAGATACGCCTAATTTTGGCAATGATTTTTTTGCACCTTTCCGTCTCTCCTTAGTCGTTTTTACTTTTTCACGTCTACTCCCGTGTAGACTGAAGTATTAAATTATTTGAAAGACATATGGCCGGTTTTTTAACTCTAGCTCTAAGAAAGGCTCAAACCAGTATTAGTTAAACCATCGCTCAACCTTGTTTTATAACGGATTTTTACTAATTCTCGGCGGTTATATTTGCGATGTGTCAGCTAAGCCGTGGTCACACAGTATGAACATATAGATACAGTCATCGGACCGTTTCGCTGTAATTTTACATGTATGAAACGTGTAACTTTGGTATATAGGACGGCGATGTCAAAGTGCTCGGCAAATTTTACTTCTTTTGAAAAAGAAGTTCTGATAGAAATAATCGAAAAATACAAATACATTTTGGAAAATAAAAGTACTAACGTCCGTCTACTTAATGAAAAAAATGTTTGCTGGGAAAAGGTTACAGATGAATTCAATTCAAGGTAAGACTAAAAACATTCCTATGTTTGTTCATTGTCTGTTTCATTATTCCTAAATGTTCCGACTTTCATGTACAAAAAACGTGCAATGTGCACTTGTAATAAGAAATGCATTCGTAAATTTAAATTTATTGGTACAATACAATTACGAAATAAAATTGCACTTGCAAATGCATGAATTTCAAAATCCGCTCTTCATTGAAAGTAAACGACTACTAGTATATAGGCGTACGTATTCCTATAATAAATAATTATATATATTCACCTCCATATATGAGCTGTGTCATGAGAAAACCAACATAGTGGATTTGCGACCAGCATGGATCCAGACCAGACTGCGCATCCGTGCAGTCTAGTCAGGATCCGTGCTCTTCGCTTTTAAAGCCTACTGGAATTGGAGAAACTGTTAGCGAACAGCATGGATCCTGATCAGACTGCGCCGATGCGCAGGCTGGCCTGGATCCATGCTGGTCACAAACCCACTATGTTGGTTTTCTCATGGCACGGCTCATATATGCATTGCATATGATTACAAGTATTTACATGCACGTATACTTTGAAAAGTGTACAAACGTAGCGAATCTAGTAAAGTTTAAAGCGAAGAATGGAATTTCTTACATGTTTAGATCGACTTTTCATAGAAAAAAAATAAATTATTGCACTCGCCTCAGCGTCGGCGCCGGCATCGCTGTTCCTTAAAGTTTTTGATGAAGTAAATCGTTTTAATAGTATCAAAGATATTGACTTAAAACTTAAAGTACTTATTTACCATCAAAGTATACACCAGGAGAAACAATCCCCATAACTGTGATTTTAAGTTCGACCGAGTTATGCCTCTTTTTAACTAAGAATGTTTAGTTATAGTTCTTATTAAGTCAAATATCTTTGTTACTATCAAAAGTCTTGACTTGAAACTTAACATAGCTATTTACTTTCAAAGTTTACATCAGATGATCAATCCCAAAAACTCTTATTTCACAGAGTTATGCCTCTTTTTAAATTAGAAAAGTCGACAGAGGTGACAGCTTTTCTAAAAAACACAGTTTTGTATTTTAAAATTCGGTTATATATTATTTACATTAAAAGATATTTACATGATCCGTATCTGTTACATATTTCATTTTAGATCAAATGTGAACTTGAGAACCTGCAAACAACTGAAACAGGTATGGAAAAATGAAAAGGCCAGGGCAAAAACAGATGTAGCAGACATGCGAAGGTCACTGAAAGCTTCAGGCGGTGGACCTGGCAGACCTCCACTCAGCAACATAACCGATAAAGTATGTTCCATCATACCCAGCCAGATAAATGCCCTCAGCAATCCTTATGACACAGATGCAGATTTCCATGGAGATCAGGTATACAGCAAAATAGCATACCTTTAAATACACATTTATTCTTTTAATTTATGGTATAAAAAAGTAATTTACTGTTATGTCATGTGTTTCGTTTCATTCTATCAGAACATCTGTTAATACATCCTATACGATTAACGTAATATAAAAATTATATGAAATGTATGTATACTATGTCGCAAATGTCCAGTGTAACAAAATTCTATAAGATACTGATATATATTCGTGTTAAATTGGAGTTTTTAGTTTATACAATATATAAGTAAAAAAAGCAAAACTTCAATCCATATTTCAGATAATTGATGATAGCATATACAAGTTGGAAGGACAGTCATCGTCGTTTTCATCTACTGAACAATTGCACAAGACATTGCCACCTGAAATCTCGGTATCACCTCTTCCAATCGCAGTTTCCGCATCAGAACAAAGTTCAATTCTTGCCACAGCATCGAATGCGTTACCCTCAACCACACGATCAAACATGCCAGTACCATACAAGCCCTGTGTTACATCTGCGCCGTCCCAATCAACTTCCAGAGAGTTACCTTTAAGGCTAAAGCTGCAAAACAAGCGGTAGAATACAGGGATTATCTAAAGGATCTTGCTGAAAAGGAACATTTAGCGAAAATGGTAAATTATAGACTGAAAAGACTTCTATTAACTACTAAATTAGAAATAGCAAAATTAAAGAAGCAAAAGTTACAGAAAGATCTTGTTTGTAAATCTTGTGAGGTATGGAAGCCTTTTGTTTAAATGTGAACTATGTACTAATTACAGTATTATATACTAATTATGTACTAATTACAGTATTATATACTAATATGAGTTATGTTTTAAATATTTTATTAGTACCTGTCCGAACCGTCTTATGAGAAAATTCCTCAAAGCTCTCCCACCTTCGTTTCTGTTTATAGGTACAGCATGACTCCCGGCAGTCTCTGATATCTGCTTCCTGAGGCAGTGGTATTTCAAACTGCTTCGAGAAGTTATGTAAAACAGCACAAGCTATTATCACAATCAGTGAAGTAGTAACCTTAAGACGCAAGTCTAACGTTAGGCATGGAAACCTACGTTTCAGAACACCAAACGCATTATCAATTTTGACACGTCCTCTTGATAAATGGGCATTGAATCGTCTTTCCGCGGCTGTTTGTGGGTTAAGCACGGGTGTTAAAAGGTATGATTTTAATCCATACTCATTGTCGCCAAGCAAAACGCCCTCCAATGCGCCAGAGCTTAAGTCTGCTGCTAATGCGCTGTTATCAAATATTCTACTATCGTGTGAACTTCCAGGCCAACGAGCAACAATGTTGGTGAAATATAGGTCGAAGTCACACACTGCTGTAAGAAAAAAAAAGATTAATAGTTATTTGACAGTTTAGTATACTATTACCGCAAGTGCAGACCATGATCAGACTGCATGGAAGTGTAGGCTGACCTTGGTCTGCAATTGTGGCAAAGGCAGAATCAACTGCTGCCAGCAGGCTAGAGGTTAATGGTGATATGATCTAGAATAAACCATTTTGCTACTTTGGAAATCTTGATGAGTCCTCTTGCAAATATATTTATTGACTATAATAACTTCATTTTTTAAAGGATTATTTTAATAAGTAAAATTCTGACACAGAAGAATTCTTACAGCATGCCAATATCAAAAGCAGTCCCCCTGCGAGGAATTAAAGAAATAATTACTGAATAGTTCTTAAAATGAACACAATTCTAGAATAGTTCATGAACATTACAGGGCCGTTGTACAACTTAAAGAACTTTTTCTCGAATTAAGCCCATAACAAATTCTTGAAATCCTAGTTCTAGAATTGTATTTTAATTTCTTGATCTTGAACAGTCAAGAACTTCTAGATTTGTCAATATAACTGAGTCCCTCCCTTTGACTAATCAAGAATAAAATCAAGAAAATAGGAACTTTTTACTTTAATAGTAAACCAATTTTTCAATTGGAATAGTAATTTTTAAAAACATTATTTATTTTCACTGTATAGTAATTAAAATGTAATATCCTTCTTTAAAATTGTAATAGTACCTTGAACATTAATAGAGAAGAATCCTTTCCGATTTCTGAATATCTCAGCGTTCTGCCCACCCGGACTTATAATAGGTATATGAGTACAGTCTATTGCTCCGATAATGCCTGGGATATGACACAAACGGAAAAACTGATGCTGAAATATACATATATGCATATGGTTACAATAAATACATGTTTTTGGTTGATATTCATTGTCTGAAACTACTCGAAATACGACAAAATGACACGACAGATATATTACAACACAACAAAGCAACACAAAGCGAGACACGACAAAACGACAACACTAACAACAACTGGGCCACGACGCAAGTTACGACAATACGATAACACACACAACAGTGCCACATGACGTAACGCAGGACAATACGACAAAACTCAAAACAATGCGGCACGACGCAAAGCACGGCAATACGACAAGACACACGACAATACGCAAAAAATCGCGAGACAAGGGCGACGTTAATGTTGCGATGTATTTTTCTGTGTGACTCAATGCAGACTTGGAGAGCCGATATAAATTATAGAATCCGGTATATACATTCATTTTTTATAAAAGTAAATAATTATGTTTTATCGACTTTAAACTATTTACGTTTCTTGTTTTAATAAAATTTCGCTGAAGAAATTAGTTTAATTATTTACGTTATTTATCCAGACTGAAATATGAATAAAAAAGTTGATGACGATACGATAAGAAAGATATACTTGTATAGCTTTGAGCCGCACCATGAGAAAACTAACATAATGGCTTTGCGACCAACACGGATCCAGACCAGCCTGCGCATCCGCACAGTCTGATCAGGATCAATGCCGTTCGCTTTCAAATCCTATTGCAGTTAGCAAAACTGTTACCGACATCCATGGATCCTGGCCAGACTGCGTGAATGAGCAGGCTGATCTGGATCTATATTGGTCGCAAAGCCACTATGTTGGTTTTCTCATGACGCGGCTCAATAATGTTGAAAGTTTGAAATTTGAATTTTCCCCAGTTTCTATGCATTGAAAAGGAGGCATTTTTAAAATTTCTATACAGTGCGTCTGGTGTTACCGCCGGGTCTCGTACCTAAACTTCAAAAGGCTGCGTTGCTGCATGTGATATCGTTATATAATATAATAAAAGACCACATTACTTGTGTGTTTAAGCGTTGTCTTTCATCTGGATAGTGTATATACATGGCTCGTTGGCTTGCGATGCTTCTTGAAACTTTTTTTACTATGTTGCTAACTGTTGTGATGTGCATTCCAAAACTATCCCCAACTAGTCTAAGGTAAGACCCCGTTGCAAAATATCGCAAAGTAACAAGAAGCTGCATCATGGGTGGAATATACCTCGTCTTCCTTCATCAAGATGGTTACCTAGCAATAAAATATGACACAAGTAAATTACTCAGATATTTTCTACTTTTTATACTAAACATTTGGGCATTTACGTACAAGTTACATTAGTTTCCCGAAATTAAAATCTATACCATTCATGTTTCGCAGTAAAGTATTATTGTAATACACATGTGTATTATATGTGTACATAATAATAACACAAAAGAAGCATGACTTACCAACGATTCTCATCAGTTCTATCATCCCAGCTTTACTGAGGCGAAATCTATCCAAAAAATCCAAATCGTCGTACATAACGAAAGGGTTTGCTCTGTCCCGTATCATTCTCTCCCTCCTCAACATTTCTGCTATAACTTCATGTTGGAAATTTAAATCTATGTCTAAATACTCCGCCGCCATCTTTTCTTAAACCACCTATGCCCCAGGTTTAAAATAACAATAGAGAGATAAACCATTGCTGACACCGCTCAAAGTAGAAAAATCCAATCGAAGGTTTAACTTTTAACGAGCCCCGTTTTTCACGTGCTGACTTAAGGGGACGAATATTGCTACATTCACAGTTCATACAGGAATGCGGAAGGGGTGCATATTTAAGAAATCGATGGTGGGAAAATAAAAAACATATTCCTAAACTGATATAATACTGATGGACACCTGTAATATTCAGTATTTTGTGGATAAGGATGTGGTACTATGAATGTAATAGGAAAACAGAGGTCTTTGTGAAAGTACATTCAACACAAAATATTAAGCTTTTGTATAAGGAAAAAACAGGTTTTTACAATAACTGTTACAGTGTTCCAAATAATGTTGAAGGGATGAGATTTTCTTTCTAACACACCAGGTTTGCTTAAACATGTAAATATTTAACGCCACGTCATTTCAGCTCGGGATGGACGCCATATTTCTCATTGATAAAAATGTAAACAAAAAAAATCAGAGTGGGATTAGCATTGCAAGGGCATAACATCACATTCTACACTATGAATACCTTAGAACAGATATCTAAGATGCTACACAGGTCAGGCGGGTTAAATGCATAATGGCGATCACTTGAAATTCATCTTGAAAAGGTGGTTAATTTCAGTTTGTTTACATGGTTTTTAATTTTCCCACGACTTCTCGGCGATTCACTGCAAATGTATTACTGCACCGGACGAAAGGTAACTCTTATAAACAACGGGAGACAACTTAGGTGTGTCAGCACGTGTACGATTTTTTAAAAAAAACATGTCGATGATTATAATTTCTTATCAAATAATGAATCCTATTCAGATATTCGTCGTTAATATTAGAAAATCATTAATTTCTGTGGACATTTGTCAAAAATTATTACTTACAATGGACTACTTTGCGCATCAAACTGGTTTCCGCTTCAGTTGTGAGGCACTTCCGTTATACTTTTTGACAACAATAACAAAAGACAAAATGAATCAATAAAGTCACTTATAAACCGACTGCTACTTAAATCAGTGTAAGTAAAGTTGTTGTTACAACATTATACATGTTTGTTACGTTATGAGATAAAGTTTATCTTGAACTGCATAATCCATTAATTACGTTTAGATGATATTGCATTTACAACTTATTTGACCCCATTTTTTACGTGAATGACAGCATTCTCGTGCAACTCGTGCAAACAGAGTTATGAAAAGTATGGTGGAGAATTCAAGGACAAATTATAAATGACATTAAAGTGAGGATAACTGTATATTCGTCCAGTTTTGATCATTGACATGCTTGCTGTGTATTAGTTACTTTTGTGAACAAGATTAGAATGTTACTTTTGCACATATACACATTGATTGGACCTCTCAACCAAATTTCATACCTTATTTTAGGGATTTTTAAGACAATACATTTTCAAAAGTTTGTTGAATGTGTTTTGATATTTAAGTGCATTGTAGTTCATGAATACCAAGTTAAAATTTAATAATGGCAACATTTCTAGGCCCTTATTGTAAGCCACTAGACTTCTGTAATGATAAATGTTTAATGTATTAATGGGAATATACTCTTTTAGTTTTGGAATATGGCATTCCTTGACCACCGTATCTTTTCTTATGCACTACTTTGTAAACAAACTAAATAATGTGTTTTAGCTTACATATGCGAAATGAAAAGCAAGACAGTGACCATATTTCACATTCTTTCTTTAAATTAGAATCTGTAGGACATTGATAAATGTTTGGACAAGGTGAAGCACTATTATTTTTGCACCAAAATGTCTTAATTGTTGACTTTGAATGTACACAATAAGTCTTATGTAATTCAACAATAACTATCTTGTTTCAGTTTTCTCATTTTTATTTTAGTGAGCAATCCTTTGTGTACTTATAACAGTTGAAACAGTATCCATTTCATGTACCAAAACCTTGACTTTTTTGCGGGTAAATTTTATCATACCCCACCCACTTTTTTCTAATTTCAAAGTATGCGTCCCCTTAAGCGTTGTAAATATATCCGACACGGCTTAAGTCGGAGCTTAAGTCTTTACTTAATAGTTGAAAAACTGGCCAATAGGATAGTATTGGATCCATCTAAATCTTTCGTGAGGTAGAAATGCTTTGTGGAAAACGCAGTTGTACTTCCATTTATTATAGGTGTCAGTTTTACTCAGAATACATTGTCTCAGATGAAATACAATAGGGTAAGGAAACTATTTAGTAATACATTCATCATTTAGATAAACTGTCTGGTGCATTGACTTGCAGAAAAGAAACAAATGCCACTATCGACAAAATGGCATTTGTTATTTCAAGCCCTTTGGAAATTCTCATGACATGAAATTGTCCAGCAGCAAGAAGGTTGTCAATCAAGCCGGTAATTCAGTTTTTTAAAACACAATAATATCCTTTTTATACGCCCGTTTGAAAAACGGGACGTATTATGGGAACGCCCCTGGCGGGCGGCGTCCACAGACTTTGTCCGGAGCATATCTTCTTCATGCATGGAGGGATTTTGATGAAATTTGGCACAATTGTTTACCATCATGAGACAAAGTGTCAAACACAAGAACTAGGTCCCTAGGTATAAGGTCAAGGTCATACTTAGAGGTCAAATGTCAAATTCAAGAATGACTTTGTCCGGAGCATTTTTTCTTCATGCGTTGAGGGAATTTGATGTAACTTGGCACAATTGTACACCATCATGAGACGGAGCGTCAAGCGCAGGTCCCTTCTTTAGAATTACTTCCCTTTGTTGTAACTATAAATAGCTTATATTGTAACTTTTTCATTACTAGTCATAGGGAAAAATCGAGATCACTTTTCTGTAGTACAACATGCATGTTACATCCAATTTTGAGGTGTATTTTGACCTGTCTCTACCTGGTAAGGATTTTTGTGTGGACTTAAAATGTTTTTGTTTAAGATTAACTCTTATACGGGACGTATTATGGGAACGCCCCTTGCTGGCGGATGTGTGGATGGGGGGGGGGGGGGGCGGCGTCCACAGACTTTGTCCGGTGCATATCTTCTTCATGTATGGAGTTCACACTTAGAGGTCAAATGTCAAATTCAAGAATGACTTTGTCCGGAAACATTTCTTCTTCATGCATGGAGGGATTTTGATTTAACTTGGCACAATTGTTCACCATCATCAAGGTCACACTTAAAACACAATAATATCCTTTTTATACGCCCGTTTGAAAAACGGGACGTATTATGGGAACGCCCCTATTCGATTTGTACATGCTACAACGGAAAGATACACTAGCAGCTCCCCGAAAGGATCGAGCTAGATTCTTTTGACCGGGACGTCATGAGGCGAACTGTTGCAGACCTGGTGCGTTCACAGAAAATTGTTCCTACCATTGCCAACATTCTGACTGAGGGGGTCGTGAGACATTGCGAACAATTCATGAAAAACAGGTTTCAGATGGAAAGCGACAAAATCGAACAGAACTCTCCTAACGGAACGTACAGACATCATAGTGGCTAGGATCCAGTATTAGCGTAATATAAACGTTTCGGGATGAAGGTCGCCCCGTCGTGTACACGGATGAAACGTTTGTTAATACTTCCCATAGTGCTCGGAGATCCTGGCAGCAGTCCCATTTGGAAGGGGAACCAGTTACATTATCGTTCATGCGGGGTCTGAAGATGGGTTTATTCAAGGTTAAAACAACCACAGGTGATTACCATAACGAGACGAATTCTGACAATTTCATGAGATGGCTACCATAACGAGATGAATTCTGACAATTTCATGAGATGGCTACAGAACAAGTTAATACCCAATCTCAAAACCAGGACAGTTCTCGTTGTAGACAATGCGCCCTACCATAAGATCCAAGAGGACAAGTGCCCGACATCTGCCAACAACAACAGATAAAAGCCAGGCTTCAGCACAACAACGTATATTACAGAGACAATACGCTCAAGGCAGAGCTACATCTCTGCAAGACCAACAGACCACTCCCGAAATACAGACTAGATGCAATGATGGAAGCGCATGGGCACACCTGTATTCGTCTGCCTCCGTACCATGCCGAGTTAAACGCGATAGAGCTGATATGGTCCCAAGTCAAGCGCTCAGTGGCGATGAGAAACACTTCCTTCGAAGACGACAGACCTGATCTCCATGATTCACAATGCCTTAAACAAGGTTATAACCCAGGACTGGCAAGCCTATTGTAGACAAGTCATTAGTGTTAAAGAAGCATACAGCGAGTGACACAGATTGCTCTGGCAGCGAGCTGGACACAGCTGACAGAGACGGCGAGACAGACGCAGCTGACTGACAGTGAGACAGACATATGTTGCATTAACATTTGGTATACATTTGGTATATTTTATAATAAAATAAATGATTGATAAAAAACATTACCCTCCCCCCCCCCCCCCCCCCCCAAAAAAAAAAACAAAAAAAAAAAAAAAAAACAAAAAAAAAACATTTTTCAAAAAAAAGTAAAGCAAATGTAACAGGTCTTTCCAACTATAATATATTTTTTGCTAAAAAAAACCCAACAACATAAATATACCTCGCCTACCACCAGTTTCATACTAGTTAGCATCGCCTGCGTGACAAGCAGCCAACACATCCGCTGGGCCATACATTACTTGGATCAATCAATTAATAAGGACATTTCTTTTAATTATAAGTATACATCCGTTGGGGATATACAATGCTTAAGAACGGTCTTTGAACGGTCAGTGGCCAAAACACCACTGGGGAGTTTAAACCTGTTAATGGCGCGCACTTAACCTCATTCTTACCCCCACCATGTTCCAAAAAAGTTAGGATAAATATCAAACAGGGAATGCCATGTCCTAAAACGCAGCCTCCCCAAAACGAAACTCACAAACGTGCACACTACGAACTCGCACACAAAGCAAACATACGAGGACAAAACGAACAAATATAGGAGCACGGTGCGGCACCGCCTTGGAACGGTCACTGGCGACAAACACCACTAGGGTGCTCAACTCCCTGAGGCCGATATCGTATCATATCTGCTGCGGCGAGATAAGAATTACCACCTAACGTCGAAGAACATTTTCTGATCTTATCACAATCTCACGCGCATGCAGTCAATTGAAATCATGCAGGGAGTCATGGGTGATTAAAATAAATTAAAACTAGAAAATGCTTTTGTAAAAAAGCGCATGTCTCCCCCAATGCAAAGTCCTATAGGCAAGAAGTCAATAGGGGTCAGGAGCAAAAATCAAAGAGACACTGATGGTTGGCTGCAATAGGGATCATCTACTTGGCATGTCCAGCCATCCCGCTAAATTTCAACACTCTTGGCCTAGTGGTTCTCCAGTCACTGTTCAGGCTCCTGTGACCTTGACCTTTGATCAAGTGACCTCAAAATAAATAGGGGTCATCTACTCTGCATGTCCAATCATCCTATTAAGTTTCAACATTGTAGGTCAAGTGGTTCTCAAGTTATTTCCAAAAAAATGATTTTACATGAACAGGCCACTGTGACCTTGACCTTTAACAGACTGGCCCCAAAATCAATAGGGGTCATCTACTCTGCATGTTCAATCATCCTATGAAGTTTCAACATTCTGGGTCAAGTGGTTCTCAAGTTATTGATCAGAACTGGTTATCAATGTTCAGGCCCCTGTGACCTTGACCTTTAACGGAGTGGCCCCAAAAACAATAGGGGTCATTTACTCTGCATGAACAATCATCCTATGAAGTTTCAACATTCTGGGTCGAGAGGTTCTTAAGTTATTGATTGGAAATGGTTTTCCATGTTCAGGCCCCTGTGGCCTTGACCTTTAACAGAGTGACCCTAAAATCGTTAGGGGTCATCTACTCTGCATGACCAATCATCCTATGAAGTTTCATCATTCTGGGTCAAGTGGTTCTCAAGTTACTGACTGGAAATGGTTTTCAATGTTCAGGCCCCTGTGACCTTGACCTTTAACAGAGTGACCCCATAATCGTTAGGGGTCATCTACTCTGCATGATCAATCATCCTATTAAGTTTCAACACTCTGGGTCAAGTGGTTCTCAAGTTATTGACCGGAAATGGTTTTCAATGTTCAGGCCCCTGTGACCTTGACCTTTAATGGAGTGACCCCAAAATCGATAGGGGTCATCTACTTTGCATGTACAATCATCCTATGAAGTTTCAACATTCTGGGTCAAGTGGTTCTCTAGTTATTGATCGGAAATGGTTTTCAATGTTCAGGCCCCTGTGACCTTGACCTTTGACGGAGTGACCCCAAAATCAATAGGGGTCATCTACTCTTCATGACCAATCATCCTATGAAGTTTCAACATTCTGGGTCAAGTGGTTCTCTAGTTATTGATCGGAAGTGGTTTTCAATGTTCAGGCCCCTGTGACCTTGACCTTTGACGGAGTGACCCAAAAATCAATAGGGGTCATCTACTCTTCATGACCAATCATCCTATGAAGTTTCAACATTCTGGGTCAAGTGGTTCTCTAGTTATTGATCAGAAATGGTTTTCAATGTTCAGGCCCCTGTGACCTTGACCTTTGACGGAGTGACCCCAAAATCAATAGGGGTCATCTACTCTTCATGACCAATCATCCTATGAAGTTTCAACATTCTGGGTCAAGTGGTTCTCTAGTTATTGATCGGAAATGGTTTTCAATGTTCAGGCCCCTGTGACCTTGACCTTTGACGGAGTGACCCCAAAATCAATAGGGGTCATCTACTCTTCATGACCAATCATCCTATGAAGTTTCAACATTCTGGGTCAAGTGGTTCTCTAGTTATTGATCGGAAATGGTTTTCAATGTTCAGGCCCCTGTGACCTTGACCTTAGACGGAGTTACACCAAAAACAATAGGGGTCGTCTACTCCAGCAGCCCTACAACCCTATGAAGTTTGAAGGTTCTAGGTCAAATGGTTCTCCAGTTATTGCTCGGAAATGAAGTGTGACGTACGGACGGACGGACGGACGGACAGGGCAAAAACAATATGTCTCCTGGGGGAGACATAATAAACAAAATCTTCAAAGTTTGAAAAAATACTTTTATATCCTATTTCATCCGTAACCTATATCCAAATAGAAAAATATCTTCACTTCGAAAATTCACAGTTTTAACGAACCTACTGCGTTGAAAATATTTGAACGTTTCTGGTTCGCTTAATTTTTCACAAGTAAAGAATTAAATTCCAATAAATAGAAATACAATATTTACAAAGAATATTTACATCAGCATTTGACACCCGTTTTTGTGTGAATATCGATCATGGTTAATTTTGATGCATACATGTTCACAAACGTTTTGTGACACGCGCTGAGATAGTTCAGTTGTAATATTTACATTTACCTTTCTATAATATTATTAAATTTACAACCATATGTTTAATTAGTCACGTTGTTTTTGTATGTTATAAAATATGTTTTAATGTGATATGTCAGAACTGCATTATAATGAATATTTTCTTTATTTTGGGAAAGATTTTTGGCAGACGACATTTTTTACTCCTTTGAAATACAGTACGAACGAAACACAGTGGATTTCGTCTTTACATGGCCGCATAATTGCAAACACTTATTTTAACAAGAGAACTAATTAGCACTAATTATAACATCTAAGAGATATACCCAGTATGCAAAATAATTTTACTTTTGCAAAGATTATCAAAAATTAACAAGTACATGTCACAATCAGCATGATCTCGGTGCCGCGAAAATACTCGTCAATCGCCGTCCTGGGGAGTCCTGATAAGGCGCGTATAGTCGGATATCGACGCTACGGGGGTAAAAAATATAACGCCTATAGTCGCATTTCGGCCCCAGGGAGTTAAACCGGTTTATGGTGCGCACCCAAGTCACGGGACAGTGTAAAATAAAAGTAATTCCCGCAAGGTGAATCTCTCAACACACGCAATGGACACAAAAGGCATGGCTTGTAAAATAAAAAAAGAGAGCCATGATGGCCCTAGGTCGCTCACCTGAGAAACACACCATAACAGTGTAAACATGTTTGACCTAGTGTTTTAATGGAAACTATATTCTGGCCAATTTTCATTAGGATTGGACCAAAAATGTGGTCTCCTGAGTTTTAACAAGTATTTTCTTTGATATGACCTAGTGACCTACTTTTTGACCCGCAGATGACCCATATTCAATCTTGATCTAGATTTTATCAAGACAATCATTCTGACCAAATTTCATGAAGATCAATTGAAAAATATAGCTTCTATCACATACACAAGGCTTTTCTTTGATTTGACCTAGTGACCTATTTTTAGATCCCAGATGACCAATATTCAAACTCGACCAAGACTTCATCAGGGCAATTATTCAGACATAATTTCATAAAGTTCAGTTGAAAAATACAGCCTCTATCGCATCCACAAGATTTTTCCTTGATTTAACCTAGTGACCTATTTTTTATCCCAGATGAAAAACAAAGACAAATATCAAACAGGGAATGTCACGTACCAAAAACGCAGCCTCCTGTGACAGGAAAGGCCGTACCGGCGACAGTAACCATCAGAACAAATCAACACCCTTTACAATATTTACAAATTTATTTACATAAGATGATTATTAACAATGAATAGATATGAAAAGAAAAAAAACTGATTATAAGAAAGAAAAAAAAAAGAAAGTTCAGTATCTCTAGATACAAAAGTTCTTATAGTCCATTCTAATCTGACGTGACACAGGTCTTTAATGTAATTGTGAACTTTAAGTAGCACAAACAAAACATAGCTTCTAAATTCAAAATACAGTCCCTTTAAACCGTGAATACGTTGATTCCGTATTGGCTCCCTATGGTGGTAGGTGATTGCATCCCTGAGCTGACTTCAGAGGATAACAAAAATCATCGTCTTTGCGGTTTACGGCACAACCATGGGACGAAAGCTCTGCGCTGGGAATATCACATCCAGGCGAGTGAAGACAAGTGAACCTCGGGCATTGTACTTCCGGGTTATGACATCACCAGGAAAATCGTCTGGCGGAAGAAGCTAAAATATATAACATATGGTAAGCACCATAGCAAAACAAATAAGTCAGGGCATAAAACTGCTCCTTTGGGTACACCATACCTCCGTAGGCTCCCATAAATAATACGTGCTACTTATACAAAACATATGTGCTACTAAGTTCAGACGTCACATGATTAAAATACGTCACTTATTACTTCCATTATTACAAAGATTCCTTACTTAAAAGACTAAAGTTAAAGTATGAAAAAGATATGAAAAGTATATGATGAAACATTATAGTAATGGAAATGATAAACTGCAGCCATTATTTACAACTACAAATTAACAAAATTCAATGTAAATCAAACGTTATATGAGAGTTGGCATCCATATAATGTCTAATGCCATACACTACAACGGACATTAATTAGATGTGCTATAGACTGGCACACAATTACAAATTACAATAATATATGACAAACATGGCACTAGACTTGCCATATAGATTTATACATAACAATACAATGCAGTAATGGCGTTCCATAATAACGAAATGTTTGACATAAGTTTTTGAAACAAAGTACTTTATAAATATCATGTTACAAATTTCAGTACAAATTTTACATCTTATATAAATGAAACATTTTAGATTCCTCTTTCGAAATAATTTACAAAAGTCTGAAAAATTTAATAAATCATCCTGACATACCGAAACTAGCTAAAATCATATGCCGAAAAGTAAATGTTACAGAATTCTGTAGAATGAACAAAAATTTACCCAAAAAAAATCGTAATGCAAAAATCATACAAAAATCTAACAAATAAATTTCTTACCTCGATCGAGCATAAATTTCTAGCAAGAAAATAATTCAGACATAGATTCGTCTATAATGTCGGAAGGTGGTGTGCGCAAGGCATATCTAGTCCAGTCTATTTAAAGGATAATGTCCCGCCAAATACTAAATTTCATGGGATTCACGGCTAAGCCGTGAGCTATGACTATTGTCATTTTCACGGGATTCACGATATAGCCGGGAAATCTAACTACTTTGGCGCGAATTTAAATTGACAATTTGAGGCCCATTATAGTGGTTTTGGGGATAAAAACATAAATTACTGAAGTTTATAAAATATCAACTTTCTTATTACTGAACCGAATTTAATGAAATTTACATGGAAATTTAAGTTATGAAATACAGAAAAACATGAGAGGTATTTCATGCGTGAAATCTGACATTTACCTCAATAACTCAAAAATTTACAAACAGATGATGCAATACCTGCATTTACAATACATATAAAATAAGGCCCGTATGTCAATTTGTGACACCTCCCAAAAACGAAACCTACAGCACGCAGACGTGCACACCACAAACACACATACACACAAAGCTAACACATGAGGACAAAACGAACAAACAAAGGAACATAGTGGGGCACCGCCTTGGGACGGTCAGTGGCAAAAACACCACTGGGGAGCTTAAACCGGTTTATGGTGAGCACCCAACCTCACTCTTACCCCCACCATGTTCCAAAGACACGGGACAGTGTAAATAAAAGTAATCCCCTCCAGGTGAATCTCTTAACACACGTAATGGAAACAAAAAGGCATGGCATGTAAAACACAAAACTGCTCATGTATAAATACATAAAAAGCAAACCTTTAGAACCAAAAACTTATGTACTCCATGCCTTTTCAGAAGACAGAGCAACAAGGGAAACACCCTTAAGGGCCCGACGAAACAGGCCAGAAGACAGATTTCAAAACAGTTCAGTCCTGGTAGGATTTAAAAACTGTTTATCAGAGAGTCCTCCCCCTCTTCCGTCAGACACAATCAAAGAGGAAAGCGTAGTGTCCAACTGTAAACGGGTTGAACGCTAAACATGCGGTATGTCTCAAAACAGTTGGGTCGTAACCTGTTTTAATAAAACGTTTTATAATTTTACCAAATACATTTGGAAAATTACCATGACCCAAGATCTTACGAAGTTTGTAAACCACATCCCCATAATAAACGGGTTTAGAAATGCCTTCTCGCAGAAATGTCTTTATTTAAATTACTATTGAATTTTAAAACTAAATCAGAATTGCGATAGTAAAATTTAGCAAAATATTTACGCAATTTGTAATAACGGTAGCCTTGCTGATGAAGTTTACTTGGAATATATTGATTACGTTCATTGAAATGCTTGACATGACTACACGCTCTAGCAAACCGAATTAATTGAGAAATATATACCCCATAAGATGTAGCCTGAGGTACATCCCCATCTAAATGGGGAAAATTTACAATACTAAAATTAAAATCATCCCTCTTGTCATAAATTTTGGTATGTATAATACTGTCATAAATAGAGAGATGTAAATCTAAAAATGAAGCATCAGTATCCAAATTGTTAGTTTTAATTAACTGAAGCACCCTAGGATAAATAGTACCAAATAGAATCCAGTTTTAATATACATTATATGCATCCCTTGTCAGACTTGTATCTTTGATTCCATACCTCATGTTTTTATTTCGATGTAAATGAGATGTGGAACCAAAATTTGTAGTCCTGTTTGGCGCCATATAACCTATGCTGTGTTGGTGCGCCGTAAAACCCAAATAAATAAATAAGTATTTCTATAGGGAATGGAGTGTTAAAACACGCTATATCAATATCCGCGCACAAGTCCTGAATTGACAATAAATGGAATGATGAAATAATATGTAGACCTTTGATATGCTCGTTATGGTAAGTGTAACTGACTTCAGTGTTGTTATACTTTCTGGTTCTTTGGGATCATGGAGTCCATTCAACATATGTGTAATAGGGTTCCCCTTAAGCCGATGCTAGGGGGCGTGAGAAGTCTTGCACATTTCATTACATCTCATTAAAAGACTGAATCAAAATGAGTCTGCTATTTTTCTACTTAGTTGCATTCTTTGCTTCCAAAGGATTGTTTTACATATTTTATTAACTATCACAACAGCAATCTTTAAGTGCTGTGTGGGACTGTAAAAAGTCTCCCCTACTTGGATTCAGTGTTGTTATATTTTCTGGTCCTTTGGGATCATGGAGTCAATATTCAACATATGTATAATAAAGTGCCGCTTAAGCCGGTGCTAGGTGTTGTTCATTACCTCTCATGAACATTCAATCAAACCGAATCTGCTATTATTCTTTGTGGTTTCATTCTTTGCAGATTTTATTAATAATTACCCTATAGACGAACGTGCCAAATTCTCATGGCCGCAGTAAACGAAGTGTTAAGATACCCTTTATACTTCCCTCGCAAATCATGTTTGGCCAAAGAAAACGGAGTGTGAAGATATACTGAAGACATCCTCGCTCAGTCCTGTATGGCCACAGTAAATGAACCATAAACCTAGGCTGTTGTCATCCGCGACAAGTCATGTATGGCTACAGTAAATGGAGTGCAAAAACCACCATATAAATATCCGTGATAAGTCATTTTGGCCGCTGTGAATGGAGTAATGAAATAACCTATATACCTCCCTGATGAGGTTGCTTTTACTTTAATTTTACGTTTCAGACAAATGCGCCACAGTAAAGTAAGTAATAAAGATATACTATATACATCCGTCACGGTAATGATATTTTAAGATTGTTCAGCTCCTATCATTATGATAGACAGCAGCTTGTAAATGTTTCTGGTACATTTTCCTCTACTGCAGAAGTAACCTGTGGTGTACCCAAAGGTTCTATACCTGGGCCTTTGCTCTTTAATATGTTAATGACATGTTAGCTGTGGTACAAAAACAAACTTACTTAATGCTGATGATTCTGCTATTTTACTATTACGTGTTTTTCTAATGTTGAACAGGTTTTTACAGAGAAATTACGCTCAGTCAGTCAATGGTTAATTGACAACAAATTGTCATTACATTTAGGCAAAACTGAGTCCATTGTCTTTGGTTCGAAACACAAACTAAGGTCAAAGTCCAGTCTTAATGTATCTTGTAATGACACTCCAACTGAGTCAACAAAATCAGTCAAATATCTTCGTGTAACCTTAGATCAACATTTATCGTTTGGTTCAATTGCAGATTCTGTTCTTAAGCCAGTGCTCGCGGTTAAAGTTCCTTTATCCTCAGATCCCCTTTCTAAATTCCGTTAAGTTCTGCCCACTGTTTTCTCGTTTAGGGCAAACTCATTATTTTAGCTGGGAACCATACGCCGCTTTTCATGGAATTACACGGTAGTGTTACACGGTAGTGTATCATTAATGGTTCTATGTGCACCGCCATATGAACATATCTGCGGATGTCTAAATTTTGTCTGTTTTGGGTTTAACGCCGTTTTTCAACAGTATTGAAGTCATGTAAAGGGGGGCAGTTAACCTAACCAGTGTTCTGGATTCTGTACCAGTGCAAACCTGTTCTCCGCAAGTAACTGCCAACTTCCCCACATGAATCAGAGGTGGAGGACTCATGATTTCAGACACAATGTCGTTTATTTTCGTTTCTGTCGTGTTGAGCGACCTGTAGAGCTTCGTTCGTTTTGTCCTTATGTGTTGGCTTTGAGTGTGTGTTTGTGTGTGTGTGTGTATGTGTGTGTGGTGCACGCGTCTGCGTGCTGGGGGTTTCGTTTTGAGGAGGCTACGTTTTTGGTGCGTGGCATTCCCTGTTTGATATTTTTCTTTGTTTTTTTCCACTTTTTCTATCTTATTATCAAAGCAGGGGAGGTGGAGGAGGGAGGATGTACACATCCGCTATCCAGTCTAGTATGTCACAGTAAATGGAGGATAAATATATACACATCGTCTGATCTTCCCATGCAATCCATTGTATAGGTGAGATAGAAAATGTTACAAATCTCGTTAAAAAAGTATAAATGCTTTGTTCTCTAAAATCAAAATGCATTACCTGTGCTGCCTTTCTTTTCTCTTAAAATTTTGATATTTTCTTCCTATCCTTCCTAACAGTCATATAATTTAGTGCCAAAGACAATAAACGCCACACCTGAATAATCAATATGACCAATTGTAACGGAATGATAGTCTTGCCAAAAGATTTTACTTGCTGAATAAAAATTCTTCATATTTTATGCTAACTGACTTCTTGTAGGTTCTGTTATCCAACTTCCAAGATCTTAATGGAGAAAGATATATACACATCGTATGATCTTTCCATGGAATCCATTGTGTAGGCGAGATACTCCAAAATCAAAATGTATTACCTGTGCTGCCTTTCTTTTCTCTTTTAATTTTTTCTTCCTATCCTTCCCAAAATTGACAGTCGTATATTTTAGTGCCAAATACAATAAACGGCACACTTGAATAATCAATTCGACCAATTTTAACGGAATGATGGTCTTGCCAAAAGATTTTTCTTGCTGAATGAATATCTGCAAAATTCTTCATCATTTATGCCAACTGACTTTTTGAAGGTTCTGTTATCCAACTTCCAAGATCTCAATTTTTCAACAATCGTAGCCAAAGAACTTTCCCTTGCAATCCCGGAAATTGATTGTACTTTAAATAGTTGATGCAAATCATGATGTGAGCATTTCTTAAATGTTACTTCTTGGCCGAAAAGAATGTTTACAAATTATAATTTTCAATACATACGCTATAAACATCATATCTTGTGTTAGTTGAAGTTTCATTCTTGCGCAATATTTCTATGGCATCTTCCAAAGAAGTACTTTCAACAATTTGCGCCATGATGAAATAAATAGACTGTCCAGTTAACGGCCACAAGCGTCGGGAAAGTTTTCTAGCGTGGTTGAATTGTTGTTGTCGGTAGACTGGTCTACATCCTTTACGTTTTTTTTTTCAAAGATCGTAGTACCAGTATATTGGTGGTGTGTTACCTACTCTATGGAATGTTTCGTATGGAAAAGAGTTTTTCACTTTAGATAAATACTGATTGGCAAGTTCTTCGAATAACAAAACAAACAAGAAATGTCTTTAAAAAATATTCAGTTTCAACTCTTATGTGTAGAGCAAATCTTGCAACCTGTTTTTTTGCTTTTTGTTGTTGTTGTTGGATTTAACGTCGCACCGACACATGATAGGTCTTATGGCGACTTTCCAGCTTAAAATGGTAGAGGAAGACCGCAGGTGCCCCTCCGTGCATTATTTCATCACGAGCGGGCACCTGGGTAGAACCACCGACCTTCCGTAAGCCAGCTGGATGGCTTCTTCACATGAAGAATTCAACGCCCCGAGTGAAGCTCGAACCCACATCGATGAGGGGCAAGTGCTTTGAAGTCAGCAATCTTGCAACCTGGTAAGAGTAGTAGATTTTATACCGGTTTATCAATACAAAAACACAATAATTTCTAAATAAGAGTTTTCTTGTGGAAACATATAACTTTCTATAAGTAGCGCAGTTTTTTAAGTAGAAAGTATGTACCCCAAATTTGGCGGGTGTACGTCGATTGTATTCTTTACGTAAACGTCACTTCCGTGATTCCATATAACGTTACTTATCTTATGTATTTGCTAGCAAGAATAATTGCAAAGTATGTAATCTAAGAATTGTGCATGTGACTTGATAAAGGCCCTGGACCGATAGGGTGTCGCAATTAGTGATAATAAAACTAAAGTTAAATAATCACTACGGATATTTATTATATATATACTGTATAACTCGTACATAACTTACTTGTATACAGTACGATAATAGCAACACAACAGAAAGGTTTAAAAATTAGCATAAATTAACTTTAAAAAGCAGAATCCGGAATTTCGTTGGAATAAAAGATCTATTCCCCTATCATGGATAATAAATGTGGCAAAAAAAACAAAACAAAAAACAATGCCAGTAATATAGTAAATCAATATTTAAAATAAAATAGAAAGTAAAACAATAACACGAAAAAAAGAAACATTCTTTCTGACGCATTCATCAAACTGAAAACAAAAGGAATTTTCAAAATGATGTCCGACACAAATTGCTTTCTTTTCTGCACTTTGATTTCTTTCCTGCTTCTTTATTCTAGTGAAACTTATTTTTCTCGTTTGTGTTGTTTAACCTGATGCCATTTTATTGGTCAGAGCAGACATTTAAAATAAAAATTAAAAAAAAAATATGCAGATAGAAAGGAAAAAAAATCTTCATTTGAGATTGAAAGCGAGGTACGCAAAGGGGAAAGAAGTGTACTTTCGATTTGTCTTGAGATTATAAATTAAAAGGCTTCAAAGTTAGAATAAATCATTTTAGTTTTGGGTTAAAATGACTAAATATCCTCTATTTAATATGTGCCTTCTAATATTCAATGCTATTTAAGACTTAGTAATAAATGGTTAATCTTTTCAGCGCGCACCTGTTCCGTGCCCCGCTTACGATAGAATATAGGTCAAAATCCATGGTATTCAGCTACGCCGAAAAAAATAAAAAATGGAAATGAAAAATGAAAGTTTTGTTTATACAATTAACTGAAAAATTTTGATATTTATTTGTAGTTGTTTTTGCAAAGAATGACAACTTTTGCCTCAGAAAAAAGTACTTACAAACATAAATATCTATTTTACTTGCCTTGCACTTAAGAGTGGAAAATGAAAACGATTTTAGACACAAAATCTTTCTTTTTCACAACAGAGACAATTAACATTATATTCGCATGTGTATGCTTTACCCTTGATAAACAGCTATAGATGTTTTTGTCAGCCTATTTATGATAACAATACCATAATGAAATGAAGCATCACTTCCTCGGTTGGTGGATACATGCGTTTTTGGTTCTGAATGCTTGCTTTTGATATAATTTTACTAGAGCATTTTATTTTGTTTTACATGCGATACCTTCTGTTACTACTGCGATTGTAAGGGAATCGTCTAGCCTGATTTACTTTTTTCATTGTCCTGTGATTTTCGAACATGATAAGGATAAAAGTAAGATAAGATGCATACTTTAAACCAGTTTATGCTCCCTAGTGGTGTTTTTGACACTGACTGTCCCATTGCGGTGCAATACTGTGTTCCTTTATTTGTTCGTGTTTGCTTTATCTGTGCATGTACTGGCCTTCTGCACATCTACGTAGTTTGAGTTGCGCTTTTCTGAGGTTGCATTTTTTGGAACTTGGTTTTGCCGGGTGGATATTCATTCTTATTTGTTTTGTTTTGTAATACACGACAGGTAGGATTAGTAAAGGTTTAATCATATTGATCTATATTACGCATTTCTTTTCAACTTACCTAGCAATATATAGGTAGTATGACCCAGTAACAAATTGGTCGAAATAGAATAGAAATGTATAAGTAGCCGGGTATTTCAGTCTTTAAAGCATTTTCACCTGTAAGCGAAATGCCCGGTGTTCGATACCTGGTCCGAGTGGCTGCTTATTTTTCTCATCTTGCCATAATTATTTGAACAGTCTATCAAAAGACGCTTACAGTGTAAGTTTTTATCTCGTGACATTCGAGAAAAAATCAAGTTTTTAAGATGTATATATCAAAGTACGAACTTGTTCTCATTTGGTAGGAGTAAATAGGAGTAAATGTACGTAAGCTGCCAGGTAGCTCAGTTTGTATCATTTGGTTATTAACCATACCAGGTTACATCCTGTGACACAGATTGTCAGCAAACACGAGACCTATAGTAAGTCTTAGGTTAAGAACCTAAGACACTGGCATCTTATAGGCACGGGAGGCTTTTCTTCTGGGAATGTGAGACAAGTACTGAGCCTCCATTTGGGTTAGAGACGCTAAGAAAGCATCAACTTCAAAAATATCTGGCTTTGACGCGAATCAAACGAAATTACCAGCTTTAGGTTCTTTCTATGTACACAGTGCTTCCAATAGCTTTACCTGTATATTTCATTTCAATTATTCAAATATTTATGGGATAAAATGTGGCCATGTATTAGAATTCTTTCCAACAGGTAACCGTCCAATTAGGCCATAGGTCGGTTAAAACCTTGACCGTGAATTCCGATTTTCTTGAAATTTCGTACCCACAGACTCCTTTTAGAGAGAAAAACATCTGCCAAAAGAGAGGAATTTTAAATTGTTCTTACATAATTCGTTTCTGAAAGAAACTTACACTTCCACACGCATTGAAACCTAAAGCAAACACCAAGGTTAGATAGATTTATATATATTTCGTCTCGTTCACATATCATACCATTCTTTTAAGCAGCTCCCGTCGCTTCTCAAATCGGAAAAAAATGAAATTGGTGGCCGAAATTTTTTATATTCTTATTAAACGTTGTGTTCGGTGAATGAGGTAAAAGTCAATTGGGAGACTTGAAATACGCATATTTGTTTTGTTTTGACCTACCAGTGACCAATTTCTGTCATGTATTATCTCAGCATTTCTGAAGGAGCAAAGTATATAAAAACAAGTGAATGAAGTATTGCCATGCAATACGAAGTTCCCTACTGGAAGGCACCTAATTTTCTCTACTGCAGTATAACATAATGAACTGATATCTGTCAATGATGTATAAACAATATTGTACTATATATACAATATGTTATAACAACACACTTGGATTAAAATGTGCATATATAAAAACCTAGTTGTTTTTATATTGAAATGTTTTTGCCGATTATAAAAAAGTTTTCATATAAGTTATTTATAGTACCAACAAAAGGAAATTAATCTTAAAAAAAATCTATATAATATAAGTCCACAAGAAACTCTTTACAAGGTAGAGATAGGGCAAAATAAACCTAAAAATTGGATGTAACATGCATGTTGTACCACAGAAAAGTGGTCTCGACTTTTCTCTACGGCCAATAATAAAAAAGTTACAATAAAATCTATTTATAGCAATAATAAAGGGACGTAATTCTAAAAATAACAACACACTTGGATTAAAATGTGCATATATAAAAACCTAGTTGTTTTCATATTGAAATGTTTTTGCCGATTATAAAAAAGTTATCATATAAGTTATTTATAGTACCAACAAAAGGAAATTAATCTTAAAAAAAATCTATATAATATAAGTCCACAAGAAACTCTTTACAAGGTAGAGATAGGTCAAAATAAACCTAAAAATTGGATGTAACATGCATGTTGTACCACAGAAAAGTGGTCTCGACTTTTCTCTACGGCCAATAATAAAAAAGTTACAATAAAATCTATTTATAGCAATAATAAAGGGACGTAATTCTAAAAATAACAACACACTTGGATTAAAATGTGCATATATAAAAACCTAGTTGTTTTCATATTGAAATGTTTTTGCCGATTATAAAAAGTTATCATATAAGTTATTATAGTACCACAAAAGGAAATTAATCTTAAAAAAAAAAATCTATATAATATAAGTCCACAAGAAACTCTTTACAAGGTAGAGATAGGTCAAAATAAACCTAAAAATTGGATGTAACATGCATGTTGTACCACAGAAAAGTGGTCTCGACTTTTCTCTATGGCCAATAATAAAAAAGTTACAATAAAATCTATTTATAGCAATAATAAAGGGACGTAATTCTAAAAACAAGGGTGCCTCATGTAGGTGAACATTTGGTCCAAGTTACGTCAAAATCCCCCAATGCATGAAGAAGAAATGCTCCGGACAAAGTCATTCTTGAATTTGACCTTTGACCTCTAAATATGACCTTGACCTTAGACCTAGGGACCTGGTTCTTGCGCATGACAATCCGTCTTACGTTGATGAACATTTCTGCCAAGTTACATCAAAATCCCTCCATGCATGAAGAAGAAATGCTCCAGACAAAGTCATTGTGTCTGACCTATGGTCTCAAGTGTGACCTTGACATTAGACCCTGGGCTTGGGTTTTGCGCATAACATGTTGTCTCATCAAGAGAAATATTTGTGCCAACTGATATCTAAATCCTGTTTTGCATGACAAAGTTATATACTGAACAGGAAAAAAATCCTACTGACCTTTGATCTCAAAGTGTGACCTTGACCTTTAAGCTAGGGTACTGGATGTTGCGCATGACACGTCATCTCATCATGGGGAACATTTATGCCAAGCAATATTGTAATCCCTTGATGGATGACAGAGTTCTGGATCGGACAGGAAAAAACCTAATTGACCTTTGACCTCCAATTGTGACCTTGACCTTCGAGCTAAGGGTCCAAGATTTGCGCATGACACGTCGTCTCATCATGGGGAACATTTGTGCCAAGTAATATTAAAATCCCTTAATGAATGAGTTATGGACCGGACACGAAACAGACCCTGTTCATGCTATGTTAACATTTGACTGCTAAGTGTGACCTTGACCTTTGAGCTAGGGGTCTGAAAGTTGTGCATGACACATCGTCTTTTTATGAGGTACATTTGTGCCAAGTAATATTAAAATCCCTTCATGGACGGCAGAGTTATGGACCGGACAGTAAAAAAGCCCTGTTGACCTTTGACCTCCAGTTGTGACCTTGACCTTTGAGCTAGGGGTCCGGGTTTTGCGCATGACACGTCGTCTCATCATGGGGAACATTTGTGCCAAGTAATATTAAATCCCTTCATGGATGACAGAGTTATGGACCGGACATGAAATTGCGGATGGACGGAATGACGGAAAAGCCCATTCCTATAGTCCCCGAAACTGGTTTTCAACCAGAAGGGGACTTATAAGCACCGCTAAACCGGGTACTGTCTGCCGTACGCACATTTTGTCGGTGTCCAAATAACGAGAAAACTACGAAAACTTCAAAGAAGCAAATGGGACAAAAGGAACTAAAACTGGCCATTTCTGCGCAACAGAACAATGAAATGTCAGTTTTACCTGGAAAATGTCTAGAATGCATCTCGTTATATCTAGTACGATTAGAGATCAAAAGGAAACCAAACGCTCTTAAAGGGAATTGAGAATTCAATATAAAGTATGAATGAACATCAAAAAGATAAAAAATAACTACATATGTCGAGTAATTTGACCATATTCAAACGCGAAGTACGAAGACAGCAACACCGTATTATTGATTTATGAAAATAAGCACTTTTTTTTTTCAAAGTAGTATATTTTATACATATATTTCTAAGTCTTTCCAATAAGCAAACGTCATTTTTTCTAAAATGTGAATTTTATGGAAGTTCTTGTGCTTACAGTAATGACTGCAAGTCAGTGATTTTTAGCTCACCTGTCACATAGTGACAAGGTGAGCTTTTGTGATCACCGGTCGTCTGTGCGTCCGTGCGTGCGTCTGACAACAATTTCTTGTCTGCACGATAGTGGTTTCATTTATGATTTTATTTTAACCAAACTTGCACACAACTTGTATCACCATAAGATCTCGGTTCCTTCCTTGAAATGGCCACATCCCCTTATGGGTTCCAGAGTTACGGCCCCTGAAAGGGCCAAAATTAGCTATTTTGACCTTGTCTGCACAATAGCAGCTTTATTTATGATTTGGTTTTTATTAAACTTGCACACAACTTGTATCACCATAAGATCTTGGTTCCTTTCTTGAACTGGCCAGATTCCATTATGGGTTCCAAAGTTATGGCCTCTGAAAGGGCCAGAATTAGCTATTTTGACCTTGTCTGCGCAATAGCAGCTTCATTTATGATTTGAATTTAATGAAACTTGCACAAAACTTGTGTCACCATAAGATCTTGGTTCCTTTCTTGAACTGGCCAGATCCCATTATGGGTTCCAGAGTTATGGCCCCTGAAAGGGCCAAAATTAGCTATTTTGACCTTGTCTGGACAATAGCAGCTTTACTTATGATTTGATTTTAACCAAACTTGCACACAACTTGTATCACCACAAGATCTTTATTCTTTTATTGAACTGTCCAGATTCCATTATGGGTTCGAGAGTTATAGCCCCTTAAATGTCCATTTTGGCTTTGCAGCCATTTATGGTTTGATTTGATACAAACTTCCAAAATATTTTCAACAACAATAAATCTTGGATTCCATGATGAACCTGTCAGATCCAGTCGTAGGTTCCAGAGTTATTTTATATCTTATTACCTCCCAAGATTGTAATCAAAATGGATTTATGTCAGAAAGTACTTATAGGACTTATTTGAAATTTCATTATTGTCATTAGTTGGACTGAGACAATCAGGGTAGATAACTATGGACTGATTTTATGTCAAATTACCTCCCTTTATTTCAAATTAAAATGGGTATATCTCCGTAACTAATGAAGATATTGATCTGAAATTTCATTTATGTCAACAGTTGGACTTGGACAATCAGTAAAGATACATATTGACTGAATTTATGACAAATTACCTCCTTTATTATTTATCTAAATGAATACACCTTAGCAGCTTCTAATGAGATTGGTTTGAAACGATCATCCAATTTTGAGCAATGGTACTCAGGTGAGCGACACAGGGCCATCATGGCCCTCTTGTTGTATCTCTGTTCGCAAAGAATGAAAAGGTTCGTATTTATTGAATACGAGTTAGTTTAACTCTCTTGCACTGTCACATATGTGTGGAAAATTAAAACGGTTTAATGTACAGAAATAATAATAGTTCCATTTGAAATACTTATGAAATATATTCCCTTGTGTACAATAAACTCGTGATTTACTTCATCAGTTGTTAAGTTAACGTGCAACAGTTTCATAATAATTAAAAGTGAACTTTCACTCATTACGTTAAAGCGGAGATACTACGTTTTGTTTGTTACAAAACTGCACACGTGCGAACATGCATTGTAGTACATCATAGGTTGTATATATATAATTATTTTATTTCTAGCCTGTTAATATTAGGTAAAGAATGAGTGTTTCAAAGTCTTTAATTTGGCAAAGAAAAACAAATACTAACGAATAAATGAAGCAAAATTGTGTCAATGGAGCCTTGTAGGACCACATTCGTAACAGATCGCATTTGTAACAGATGTTACAAATGCGATCGCATAATTATGTAACAGGTGTTACAAATTAGATCGCATATGTAACAAATATCAAGCACATATGTAACAATTTTTGTGACGAATGTGATTGATGCCGATTTTTGATGTGACATCTGATCACATTTGTCACATGTCATTTTCAATCGGAAAAATGAACAAAAAAGTGCATTTTTACATCTGAAACACATTTGTAACATGTTTTAGCTCACTTGTACGAAGTGACAAAGTAAGCTATTGTGATGATCCTTGCTACGTCATTCGACCGTCCGTCCGTTCACATTTTTCTTGTAAATATGACAATGACAACATTTATTATTTGATTTTGACAAAACTTGCACAGAACTTAATACAGATCTTGGAGTTACGGCCCCTGAATTGGCAAAAATGATGATTTTATCCTGGTCAAGAAAATGGAGACTACATTTATTATTTGATTTTTATTAAACTGATATAGGATCTCACTTCCTTTTAACATCGCGCCATTTGTCTCGGTCGGAGTTATGGCTGAAATGGCAAAAACATTGCTTATTTTAGTCTTGTGAACACAGTAGAGGCCATATTTATATATATTTCATTTTGACCAAACTTGTATAGAAGTTATATATCTATAACATCTTGGTTCCTTACGAAACCAGCTATATAGCAACATCCATGCTGTAGTTATGGCCCCTTAAGTGACAAAATTTGCTTATTTTAGCATTGTGAACATGGCAGAGATCACAGTTATTATTTAAGTTTAACCAAGCTTGCTATAAAAATATATATAATTAAGATCTTGCTTTTTTCCTAGAAGAGTAGCCATATCACGCTATTTTTCTTAGAGTTATGACCCCTAAAATGGCAAAATCGCACATTTAAGAACATGTATAGTGTAGTATTACTCATGTGAGAGAAAGTGGGCCATGACGGCCCTCTTGTTGATTAGACGGATATTTCCGGTTAGGTTAATATCTTAGTACTGGTTTGTTATTTTGATATTAAATTTGGCAAGAATACCGAACGGTTATCATGACTTGTCTGTTCATAATAGCATGATTCTTCATGTACATGTCACTTATATAGTTCTCATGTCGATTTTGGTTTGTGAGATTTCATTTTTACTAAATACATGAATACATGTATATGTATATGTATGATTAAAGGGGAAGATGCACACCACATGCAATTCCCGTTCAACTTTTATAATCGGCAATTCGCTGGTTGTATCCCTTCAACAACATATAAAGTGCACTAAAATCAAGATCAAGGCAGTCTCAACTAACATAAAAGAAACAAAGACAAATATCAAACAGGGAATGCCACGTACCAAAATCGCAGCCTCTCCAAAACGAAACTACAGCACGCAGACGTGCACACCACAAACATACACATACACGTGCACACACATAAAGCCAACACGAGGACAAAACGAACAAACAAAGGAACACACACACATACACGCGCACATACACAAAGCCTACACAACAGGACAAAACGAACAAACAAAGGAACACAGTGGGGCACCGCCTTGGAACGGTCAGTGGCAAAAACACCACTGGGGAGCTTAAACCAGTTTATGGTGCGCACCTAACCTCACTCTTACCCCCACCATGTTCCAAAGACACGGGACAGTGTAAATAAAAGTAATCCCCTCCAGGTGAATCTCTAACACACGTAATGGAAACAAAAAGGCATGGCATGTAAAACACAAAAATGCTCGTGTATAAAATAATAAAAAGCAAACCTTTCGAACCAGAAACGTATGTACTCAATGCCTTTTCAGAAGACAGAGCAACAAGAGAAACACCCTTAAGGGCCCGACGAAACAGGCCAGAAGACAGATATCAAAACAATTCAGTCCTGGTAGATTTAAAAACTGCTTATCATAGGTCCTCCCCCTCTTCCGTCAGACACAATCAAAGAGGGAAGCGTAGTGTCCAACTGTAAACGGGTTGAACACTAAACATGCGGTATGTCTCAAAACAGTTGGGTCGTAACCTCTTTTAATAAAACGTTTTATAATTTTACCAAATACATTTGGAAAATTACCATGACCCAAGATCTTACGAAGTTTGTAAACCACATCCCCATAAAAAACGTGTTTAGAAATTCCTTCTCGCAGAAGTCTCTTTAAATTACTATTGTATTTTAAAACTAAATCAGAATTACGATAGTAAAATTTAGCAAAATATTTACACAATTTGTAATAACGGTAGCCTTGCTGAAGAAGTTTGCTTGTAATATATAGATTACGTTCATTGAAATGCTTGACATGACTACACGCTCTGGCAAACCGAATTAATAGAGAAATATATAACCCATAAGATGTAGCCTGTAGGTACATCCCCATCCAAATGGGGAAAATTTACAATACTAAAGTTAAAGTCATCCCTCTTGTCATAAATTTTGGTATGTATAATATTGTCATAAATAGAGAGATGTAAATCTAAAAATGAAGCATCAGTATCCGAATTGTTAGTTTTAATTAACTGAAGCTCCCTAGGATAAATAGTACCCACCATTTGACCAAAAAACGGATTATCCATATTAAGAATATCATCCAGATAGGGTGATGTATTATTAAATGCAGTTATAATATCTGCCTGTGTATCTGGAGAAAGGCTCACATAAAGTCTCTTTCATAACAATATAAAAACAAATCTGCGACAAGGGGTGCACAATTTGTTCCATGGGAATACCAACTACTTGTCTAAATACTGCTTTCCCAAACCTGATGAAAATTTTGTTCAAAAAAAAGGAAAAGGGGGCTTTACAACTTAGTCACAGTCCAATTTGTATAATGTTTAATAATATTGCTATAAAAAATGTTTTATCAAAGTTTGTAAAAATGAACATGGTATAAAAAATTTTTATTTATATTAAAAATAGTGACTCGCTTGATATTTCAAAAGATGCTTATGGCTACTGTTCTGACCCTGATGTGTCGGCCCCGGGGGTTCGCTGCAAATGGGTTTTTCGTTTTCGTTTTTTTTTCTTTGTCAATTTGCTTTTTTTTAAAAATCAAAAAAAATTTTTACTGACGCAATGGAACTCAAATGAAATATGCCCCTCTTAAAACCCTGATTACTTTATTGGTGTCTGATTCATAGGGAAAACCTCTTATTTGATCTCTATAGTAGCGGCAGAGTAACTCCATCGGTGAGGGGGTGCGGGGAAAAGTTTTTTAATTACGGAACCGGTGGGGGGGCTAAATTCCCTAGTCGGTCGAAATTTTCCAGAGATATTGAATCTCTCACCCACCCATTTAAGACCTTACGTTACGGGCGTTTCACCAACCCGAAAATAAACGTGAGTGTTAAATTCGATATGGGGCAGGGTGTAATTTCAATTAAAAATTAAGGGGAAGAACAACCATCGACTGGGGTTTCGAGGGACACACGTTCGTTACCGGGTAAAAAACTGTATTTTTTGGCAAATTCGCCACCCGGTCTTTTTCAAGCGGGGAAAGTGTCGGTTACTAACCTAAAGACATTTTTAAACGATTTTAATATTATGCATTTTTTACCCAAACCCTAACCCATCAATAATCATAATAATAATAATAACATCATCTTGGACGGCCGTTCAAGATCAAGGGAAAAGGTTTAACTGCCCAAATTTATTACTAAATACTGTTGAAAAAGGGCTCTGAACCAACAAAAAAACTAATTTTCACAAAACCATTGTACAGGGTGACAATATTTGAGACGTTTGCAGTAATGGTGTAATATGACTTTTACAATTGTCAGTAAATGGTGGTTTTTTGTCCCAAAAAGATATGGAAATCTAACTAAAGCGAGTTATCCGGACACAAAAAAAATATTTACCCCCAAAAAAAACACAAAAAGTCAAAGCTCAAAGCGTGACCTGATTTGGATATAGCAAAAGGACATAATCGAAACACACCTTATCCAGCTGTCATTTTCCCAAAAATAATTTAAAAATCGACTATGCATGGACTATGCAGGACAAGTTATACCAAAGACAAAAACCCTTATATATAACAAAAACGAACGCAAAAACTCCGCTATTTCATGGGGGGTTTTAAAATAAAAAAAGGGCCCTTTACCTCACAGGCGGGCCAGTGGGGGGCGAAATTTAAAAAATTAAGGATTTTTTAAAATTCATGGGCATTATTCGCGCACTAGGTGGGACCCCCCAGACTTTATAAAATTTGCCCCTGAATACAATTCCTGTTTGTAAACCCAAACTTAAAAACAGCTAGATGAAAAAAGATATCTAAAAATGTATGTCGTACCGGGTTCGAACCGGGCCCTGAGTATTTGGTCCATTTCGCAAGTCGAGGTAACAATAGAAGTGCTGAAGTTGTAATCAAAAAAGGGTAGGGCAGGGTCAGAAATGATTGAAAAAATTGACCCCACGTCACGGGGAAAATTTAGATTGGGCTTTTTCGTGAATTTCCGAAAGTCTTATTTAGGTGACCTGTGCTTTTTATACATCTGAAAAAGGGGTCAGAAAATTTCATATTCAGTAGAATAAGCCTTTTTTGCAATAACAGCGAACGGGGTACCAGACAGACTGCGGGATGTCATGCTGTTTTGGGCCCCACGGGTTGGGAAAGCCTCGAAGTTTTTCCCGAAGGCCCATTTCTCATGATGGGCCAAAAAATTTTTTTATGAGTTTTTGACGTCACGATGACACGCTAACTATTGGGGGTAGAGAAAGTAATTTTTTTGGCGAAACAGTATAACCCATTTGACCTTTTTTGACCCGGGTCGGGGACTGGTCAATCCCGGGACAATTTAAAATCCACGGTTTTAAAACCCGTAAAAACCTCTGTTTTTAACTAAAGTATTTAATTAAAATGATTTAAAATGAAAAAAAACATATGTCTTTATTAAAAATAGTTTCCACTTAAAAAAACTTTTAAAAAATTTTTAAACACTAAAAACCCGAGGAAAAAAAGTAGAAAAAGTTTGGCCTAATTAAACATACAAAAAGTAAAATAAAAGGGGGGGTTAAATTTTAGACCACATTTTTTTTTCTTTTTTAAATTACTCTTTTACTTCCTTGTTTTGAAATCTTCTCATAGATAAACCAAATGCTAAATATAACAAAAATAAAAAGGGTCAGGTTATTTATAATCTACCCCCCCTTTTTTAATAATTAAAAATTAAAAAAAAAAACAAGAAATATTCCCTTTGATAATTGAAATTCTACAAATTATTTTAATTAATATTGGAAGAAAAAAATTTACTTTGGATTGTTATTATTTAAAAACAAAAAGTAATTGAATAAATTAAACAAGAAAATAAAATTTGAAATTTTAAACCAAACATTTTTTAAAAATAAAAATAACACTAATATAAGGTTTCAATTTTTTTTTTTTTTTATTAATGAGTCGTGTTGTGTTACGCTTTTTCCGGAAGCGATCGACGCTTCGTTGCGTTTAAAGTATTTGCAGTATGGTTGTGTAGGGGTCGCCTTGTCTGTTAAACGGTTACAGCCGCGTTATGATTGCGGGTTGGCACAAAAAAATTTTTCCCGTCAATTTTGAAATAGCACTGAATTCCCTTACTTCGTTCTTGTCTTTTTCAAAGGGTTTCGGGAGGCAACCCGAAAAAGGGGGTTAAAGGTGTTCTGGGAAAAAACCGGGGCGGGTTTTGGTTTTTGGGAAAACCACTTAGGGAGCCTACAGATGAGGCTTTTAAAAATAATGTTCACCCCGGCGTGGGGTGTGCACGAAAAATTTTCTACCTGCGGGGGGGTTAAAAAAATGTACAAAACACGGTTTTTTGCTTTTTTTAACACCTATTAAAAAAGTTTACAAGATTTAAGTACAAAAGCTGAAACACCAACCGTTTTGAGTATGCATAGGTATACACTGATTGAACATCAAATATTTTTATTTATGAAAATCCTAAATCGTTTGAGATCCCATGGGCATAGCATATAAACAACGCTTTCTTTATATTTTTAAAATTTTCCCTTTATATTAATTTTTCCATTTAAAAAAACACAGAAATTAAATAAAAACTAAAGATTTAAATCAAAAGTTTTTTTATCATAAATAAAGGTTCTCCGATATGTAAATTGATTAACTATCCTCAAAAGCGTAAATGTTACTTCTTAGATGTTGAAACGTATAAGGAGAATGTCAAACATTGTCCTTGTGTTAAAAAATCTTTTTTTTTCTTATAAATAGACACTAACAATCGTGTAAAGTCCTAGGGTTTTTTCATTATCAAATATCTAAAAAAGGATCATTTATCATTCCCCCCCTAAATAAAAAATGTATATTTGGGTTTTAAACGGTTTATCCGGGTTTACCTATGGCTTGCCCCCGTTAATAAAAACATAAATTTTTTTAAAATTCCGGGGTTTTTTTTTTCTTAAAAAACACCCCCAAAAACACATCTGGTACAGCTTTTTTATATTGTTGGTTTTTGTATAAAAATTTTTAAAACTACGGTAATTCCCCGACTTAAATTTAAGTGCTTTAAATAGCTCAGACCGCCATATCTTCATATGTTGAATATACCCAAAACCCACGGTTAAAAAACTTTTTTATTTTTTGTATTCATAAAAAATTTTATCCAAACATTGGATTTGTTTCATAAAAAATGTTATATTCAAAAAAAAAACACTTTTGTTTTTTCTTTTTATTTCTTTTTTCCAAAACTTCTTTTATTTTTTTTTTCTTTTTTTTTAATTTAAGAATTATTTCAGCTTAATCATCAAGTCGTTTTGTTGTAGCAACTTTAGAACAGATAAATTGTCAACACGCCTTTTGTTCTAGTAATTGTGTTTTGTTTTTGAAAAACATTTTTTACTTTTTAATTTCTTGGGATTAGTGAATTTTTTGAGTATTAGCGAATTGATTCTCCTTGTTTATTGATATTTCAACTACAAGTCCCGATCATTTTTTTATTTTTTTAATTTTATCAAAATTTATCTTAAATTCTTTTAAAACTTTTTGTAATAAACCTTTAAATGTACTTAATCGCTACTTTAAAGGCGTGTGTCAAAAGTACTAATCAAATTCCGAAAAATTTTTCTTAAAAATTTCTAGCTGATCATTAATTGTGTTAATTGCTTTAGCATTTGCATAATTGATTCTCCTTTTTAACTAATTTTTTAACTACAAAGTCCCTTCATTTTTTTTGTTTTAAAATTTTTCTTAAATTTATTAATATCATCTTGTAATTTTTTTTGTATTATTTCTTAAGCTGCATACTTTAAATTATGACGGTTGTCAACAGTATAATCCAAAAATCGAATTTGTTTTTAAAGTCTCTATTTTAGAATTTTGGGTCTTTTTTAAAGGGTTTTTAATGCTGTGTCCCCGATCATCACCCCTTTGTGAAGCGCCTTTTCCAGTTCAGTTTTTTATTCTGCAATTTATTTTAAATTAATTCTAATAAAAAATTTTTGCTTTTTTCATTTTTAGTATTTGGGTTTTTTTATTTTTTTGATTCTAACGATACATTTTTTGTAACTTTTCTCAGCCTCAATAACTTTTTCTTTTATTCTTCTGTTTAACTATATCTTTTTAAATTTTTGAACTTGTTGTATAAAATTTTCAAAATTGGTTCTAAATACTTTTTTTGTTGTCATCGTCAAATCAGATTTCTCTTTAAATTCTTTAATAGAACAACCATAGTTTCATTTTTTTTCAATTTTTTCTTGTAATTCAACTATTTAAAAATGAATTTTTTTTTAAGTCTTTTGTTTTAATTCTTAAATTTCTTTATTCTGTTCTAGTGTTTTTTTATAGATTTGATGTCTTCGATTATAGTTTTCTATTTCACTTTGAACTTTTTTTAACATAAAACGTCTTTAAATGCATCGTTGGGTTTATCTGGGTCTCCCATTTATAAGGTTATTACCTCCCCTATCAATGCTCTGTTCATTGTGTTATCAAGTTTCCCTTTTTTTTGTGAGAACATTCCCTTTCCTTTTAAGTTTTTTGAATTTTTTTTTAGTACATAAACACAAAATCAATATCAAATTTTAAATTTACTTTACTGTCATTCACTTATTTGTTTAACATCATTAAAAACTCCCCTTTTATGATTATTATATATTACCAGTAAAGTTTTTTTTAAAAAAATTCCCTTTGGTTTGTCAATATATAAAAAAACCTTTTTTGATTTGTTGCATTTGCAAAAAAGTAGGGGTTTAAAATTTTGTTCATTACAAACATATCATTTTTTTTGTTTACCTGGCCCTTTTAAATAAAATATAATGTGAACATTAATCGAATATCTTTTGGTGTTTTATAGTAAACGATTAAATAAATAACACAACATTTTTTTTGCGTCCTTGAATAAAGTATTTGTTTTATTTTGAACCTTTTTATCTTCACATACAAAATCATCAATATTTCTACTTTTTTTTTTTTCTGATTCAAGGCATCGCATGGTTCAAAATTGTTAGGATCACGAAAATTTAAATATTTCATTTGGATTTTTTTTATTTTTTTTCTGCAATTTCCCTTTAAAAGTTTAATTAAAACCTGATATTTAGATTGTTCTAGGTTTTTTTTCTATAATATAATTTTCAAATATTAAAGGGTTTTTGAAGTATATGCTTAGTGATTTTTTTTCCCGACCGGGCGATCCCCATTTAACATTCTAAAAAATAATCTGGCATAAAAGGGGTAAAATATTTTAAAATTATTGGATTTACACTTTTTGTATATATTTGGAATTTCCCTTTATAAAAAATAAAATAATTTTCTTTCTTATCTTGCATTATTTTACATTATCTTACTTTTAAAAAATGAATCAAATCGTAATGAAAAAAGAATAAGAAAAAAATTTGTCGGGCAAAAGATGAGAGCCCAGAGAAGAAAAATGAGAGAAAAATTAAAAAAAACTACAAATCGGGATATGTACACTGAAATTTTTAACCCAATTACTGAAGGGAAAAAAAAGTCAAAAAAAAGAATTTTCAAGTCTTAAAAGCTTACCTGGAAAAAGAACAACTGGCATTTTTCCCAAAAAGTTTTTCTGTAAGATCAAAAAGCAAAAATCTAAAAGGGTTGGGAAAAGCTATTTCCAAAAACCAATACATTATTACCCCGAAAAATCTAGGGTTTTTTATGATGAAAGTGAGTTGAAGACACTAGAGAATTTCCCAAAATCAAAAATTAAAAAAAATTGGGAGGAAGACCCAAAAGAATTTACAGTTAATTTTAATAAAAATATTTATTTAGATCTTTTAGATAAAACAATATTACACCCGCAAAAATTTTGTTTTTTTTACACAAAACTAAAATCCCGAGAAAAAATGACTAGAGAAGAAATAGAAAAAAATCAGAAAAGGTACAAAGGATTAAAAAAATTGGGGAATGAATCTGGGGCAATAACTAGAAAGAAAAACAAAACAAAATTTCCTTTTAAGTTTTTTTTAATTTTTATTTTAAAAAAAGGGAAAAAATAAGGGAAAAGGAATAAAATCATAACCCTATAAAATTTCACCCAAAAGGACAATATGGGGAATTTAATTATTAAATTAAATAAAATTTTTGGCACAACAAATTAATTGCTAAGGATCAAAGAACTTGAAAAGAAGTAATTAATACTATAGATAATGATTTGATTGATTTGATTATAAAAGATATAACAATAATAAAAAACATTCATAATTTTCAATTCCGAAAAATATCAAAATTTAACAGAAAAGTCAGGATTACCTATCAGAAAAAAGATCTAAGAAATTTTAAGAAGTAATTAGAGGACAAGGTTATGCCGTTTGTCCATGTAAACCAAAAGAATGGGTTAATGAGTTGGAGGTAATTGTGGTTCATGATGTAGGAAATATAATGAAGAACTAAAAAAATGAAGGTATTAGGGTTGTAGATCAATTATTAAAAATGAATTCACTCTGAGCCAGAACCAACATGAAATTTATATAAAAAATAATTTTCTTGAATATATAAATGGAACAAAAAATAGTATTACCTTCTGAAACAGTTAAAAAACGATAATAAAAAGGACTTCGAGTGAATTTACAATCAGATTTAGTCGTTCTTTTAAATTTTAGATAAAAATAAAACTTGATGTTGTTGGTTTTGGATAGTATTAACACTATGACCTACTCTTGGCATATATTAAGTGATGGAATATGATAGAGTAAAAGAATTTCGTTATAATAATGGTAAGGATGGAAAGATATCATATTTACAAATGGTTCTGTACCGTGTACACAGATATTAATCATTAAATTAGGGAAACATTAAAAGTAATGGTGATTATGAATTTGATAAATCAGACATTGCACACATAAGTTTGAGAATTTGATTTATGTAGTTTTAAGATTTTGATTCAATTAAAGACAACTTTATGTGGATTTAGAAAAATCAAAATTTTTCATAAAAAGATAAAGGTAAAACCATTTGCTTGATTGAGAAAAAATTTGTAAACAAACTGAATGGGGGAACTACAGACACCAAATATAACTAACCACATTGGGCTCAAATTTAGCAAACATTTGTCGATCTTATAGTGATAATTACACTTTGTTGATGGTTGGTAATTTCAGTGTATATTATCTATGCTTTACTCAGTACATTCAGAAATTACAAGAGCTTATCCATTTACAAAGAACCACAAAGAAGGTGTTGGATACACTGAAATTAAGAAATAATATAAAATTCAATTAGAATAACAATTACAGATGTATTGGTAAATAATTAATTTAATGAGGTTGAAACAAGTTATACCCACTAATATAAAAATGAAAAATGAAATTAAAAAATGTCAGGTTTTATCAACTGTACAAAAAGGTTTATGACAAAAATAAAGGAATATTTATTAAAGTTTGATGCTCACAACATGAAAAAGAAATCATACACGGAACAGGTATCTTTGACGGACTTTAACGAATTGTTTCAAGCGGTGAGTGCATCTTCAATTAGCACAGCTGGAATAAAAAGCTTTGAAACATCAGGAAAAAGCACACTAGAAAGTGGAACAAAAAAAGGTTGGAAACAGAATTGGGAAATTTTAGCTGCTAATAAAATTGTTGAAAAAATTTAAAAAGAAAACCCTGCTCCGGCAGTTGAAATTCACTTGCTAAGGAATGTACAAAATAAAAAATAACAGTAAAAAAAATAAAAATAATAATGATAAATAGGAAGGATATTCAGATGAGAATAAATAGAATTACTGTCAGGATCTGGGACACGTAAAGCGATATTAACAATTAATTGATAAAAACTAACGTTTTAAACTTTAATAAAAACAAAGTTTTAACTTTAAGTAAAAAATAAAATAATATACGGAGATTGATAGTACATTTATGTAGACACAAAACAATATTGTGGAATGATATGAATTAACTCCTATTTCAATTAGATACAGCCTTAATATCTGTCTTGGGAAAGTAATGTTAAGCACGAAAAAACGGATAATCATTTTACAATTAATGATAGAAGCTCATATTTGTTTGGGTTTAATGCTATTTTTGAAGTAATTTTAAAGTAAATAAGCTTGCTGATGGTAATATTAAAAATGATGAAAATCAAATCCCTAATTAATAATGCTGCTTCATTAATTGATCAGTTAAGTTAGTATAAACAAATGAAAAATTGTATATGAAGTAAAATTTATACGAAAGTGTCGAAAATGAGGAAAAAGTTTGGAGTTGAATTGGTCTGAAGAATATGGTAAGAACAACTGGAACAAATGAAATTATCTATTTTGGAATACTACTGCAATTGCCTGAGAGCAGGAAGGAAATGCAAGCTAAATATAAGTAGTGGTTTTTGCTTCTAGGGAAGTGTATCAATCAGTGTGTAAAAGAGTAAATGCTAAAATTCCATTAAATTAATTATTTATTATTTTCAGGTTTTAGAAACTAATATTATTTTTACCTCCATCGCAAATTCAAATAACACTCAGCGGGGGGGGAAACAGATGATGATGAATTAATTTTTAGCGCTAATGCTGCAGATGCTGGTAAGTAATTGTCAAACAAAATTAATTCTATGTGTACCACACGTTTAATTTCAATAATTTGGACTATAATTAATTTCTGAAAGTTTACAAAAGCAAGATGGTCCATTACCTACGGTAAAAGGTGACGCAATCAAGTGACACACAAACAAACTAATATAACCTTTCGAATAACGGCAGGTGTAACAAAACCACAACATGTATTTGGTTATTTACAACGACCTGATAAAAGTAAATCACAAGAACATATTCCACATTTTATATTAATACATTAAATTAATGCAGCAAATGAAAAAATTGCACTTTGAGCTCACTGTCGTCTTGAAGTTGTAATGGTGTTTTTTTTTATCCAGAAACAGAATACACAAGATAAATCAAAGAATATTGAAGATGTAATTAATTATTATTATAAACAAAATAAAAAGCACTACAGGAAGACTTTTAAATAAGATCAAGACTTTTAATAGTTTATTTGGCTTTGGTTCATTTTAACTTGGAATAAAGAAAAGAATAAGTAATAACAAAAGATCCTAAGCAGTATTAACAATAACAGCTAAATTAGAAATATTCCCACACCAGCAGCTAAAATCGTGTTTACGCATTTGAGTATTATTGAGGAAACAGTTGAAATGTAATACTATAGAAATGAACTTGTTCTTGTTTAAATAAAATAAATATAAATTAATATATAAAGGTACAAAATTATATTGCATATAAAGTTAACCATACAGATGGACAAACGAAAAATTAGAGCATCACAAGCTTATAAAAATAAAATTCCACATACTTTTAGATTAAAATCATGAAACAATTACATGGACAACTTACCTTTACTTTAAACAAAAACACAAATTAATCAATTAAAAAAGCGTTTGCAAATAAGAAGGTATTTAGAAGTTAAAATTTCAAAAAAACAAATGTCCATCAAGGGTCAAAATGGGTGGGATTTTTAGGAGCTTTGGCTGGTTGTAGGAAAAACAATTCTTCCAAGGCAGCAAAAATAGCTCCAAAAAATATTTAGCCCCTCTAGGCATCGGAGCCCTCTCTGGCTTGGTCGTAATGGTGTTAGTAAGTTAACTTGGAATGGTATGATTTTCAGAGCTAATGATAAGTAGAAATATGATTTAGTTACCATATCTTACACCTAATCAAAGAAAAGCAACTAGTAGGATCAGAGTGATTAAATATAACACATAAAACAAAACAAAATGGCGGCTTTTAGTATGTAGGCTGCAAGTCTAGATTACCTTTGATTACATCTTTGTTAAGTGTAAGGGACATGGTCAGGGTGGAATTATACATTCCCCAGGAACCAAAGGTTTTGTCGTACAGAATGATTCTCAAAAAGACCTTACCGACGAATTCCTATAGTAAAAAAAAAAATAAAATTTATAAACAAACCAATTCAAACTTTGAAATTGAACAGTGTAAAACCAAATCAACGCTCTAAAAATATTTAAAAAAACTTAGGGGTGTATTTAGGTAAAATAAATTTACTAAAATTAAAAGTAAACGGACGAGTGTGGAATAATCAATTTGATGACTCTGCTTGACCTGGAACACATTGGTTTGTTACTTAAATAATCTGTACTTCGATAAAGACCTTCAGAGGTTTTCTGAGAAATGCTTTGTATTTTCGATCCATTTGGACTTCCTCCGCCGAAAGAAGTAATTAAGTTATATACCAAATGTAAATACAGACAATGTTCAATCCATCAAGACAAAACAAGTATGAATTGCGGAGATTATTGTTTATATTGTTCATAAAGAATGTTACAAGCTGGTATAAACATTTATGATTTAGTTGTATAAAATACAAACAATTAATAGTTAAAACAAAATTGCAAACTATAATAAATTATTTTAACCAATAAGACATGTAAATTTTTCTTCTTCGGGTTTTAATTTAAAACTTATAAAACTGTTTATTTTATTAACAAGAATAATTAATATAATGGGAATATCCATAATATAAATGAAAAAGTAAAATAAAAAAGAAAGACAATTAATAAGAAAACCTCCATTGTTTTTAACATGTTTATAACCAAGATACCGATATATGATATTTCAATGGAAAACTGTAAAATGCTAGTCCGCGGTTTTAGTTCAACAATGGCAATAATTTAAGAAGGTTAGTTTTATATGCATTGTAATTCATTCTTGTAGAAAGCAATTAAATTAATAAAGGAGAAGCTCAATTACAACTACAGCAAATAAAGAATATGTAATTCTTCAAAGTTAACGATGTAAAAATTAACGAGAAAAAATGAATCTAGTTTTCTATTAATTATGCTAATAAAATTTAAAATAAATGATGTTATTTTATATTAATACCTTTAAAAACGTTAAAAATATCAGTTAACAATATATGGTTCGTATAATTTAAGAGTTAATTTAAGAGGGTAATTTAAGATTAAGCTAATGTATCAATGACCATTATCAAGAATATATCATTATTCGTCATAACATGATAACGATGTATATATTTATACATAGCTGGAAATAAAGATTATGCCTTATCAGAACGAATAACTTTAAGGTGTGGATTAGTTTGGGTTGGAATAAACAAAGTATCTTTGTAATTTATTATAACTATTGTTTTCTTAACGAACGGAAGTTTTTAAATTCCTTATACATTTTTTAAGACGTTAACTTTCGATTTCTATAAATATGAATACATTTTACTTCTAATCCGACAAATTCAACAATGGGAAATGCCCGGTCAGCATCGTCTTCACTTTTCCTATTACCTTTTTGTATTATTTTCGAAATAAAAGTTGAGTTGTTATCGGAATCACTATTATCAAATAAAATCTTTGTCCATAAAAAGACAGTCCTCATATGCATCGTTGGTTTTAATTTCATAACATAATGAAATCATTGTCAGTGAATAAATAATTTACAAATTCACCCTCGACTTTTCCTTAATGTAATATAATGAAAATCAGACTTTAAATATTTGATAGATCCCTAAAATGCACATCCAACATAAACAAGGTCTGTTTAATACAAACTTTCTTCTATTCTATGAATAACCAAACAGCAATTCTTGTTAAAGCAACGTTTAACAAACAAATGAAGGTTGGCTATATATTTTAATAAAAGGTTTTCATCATGAGAAAATTTAATATTAATCCGCTTGCGTAAATTCTCCATCGTCTTACCGAATACAAATTGTACATTAACTTAAAAAAGTCTTTTTCAAATGAATTGATTTGCGTTTAGATCTTTTTTGAGTATTAAATCAATATACTTTTTTAACCAAGGACTTTCTTCAAAAGTTAATTATTTTTGTGAAATTTTGGTTACTTTTACCCTAATTGTGTATATAGTTCAAAATTTATAAATGAACTACATAATTTTGTTTTTTTTCAGTTAAGTGGAACTAAATTTTTTACATTACTTTTTCCTATTTCAAATTTCGTTTTAAATATTTTTTACTAATAATTGGAATCCATTCGTCTGGTATTTTAATTTTTCAAGGCTAAAGTATGAATCGTTGTGGGTATTTATGATAATTCTTTTGATATTCAAGATCACCTTCAACAATAAATTTACATTTATAACGCTTTTGCAATTAATTTCTTGAAATTTTTTTTCGGATATAAAATTAAAAGTTTCCAGAGTGCTAAAGGTGACACATAGCCCAACCTAAAGTTATTAGCTCGAGGAACATAAATGTATTTGCTGTCAAGTTTAGGATCATAATCTTCATATAATTTAATGTTGGCGTGTCGGGGGGTAACTGTTTGTGAAATATAACGTATTCCTCCTCTCAGTCCCCCTTTTCAATAAAAAGATACATATCAATTATCAGTTTTAGTTACGATCTAACATAATCCAGTCATTTTAAACATTTGCATCCAACTAAACATGGCTACTGAATTAATGACAAGGGATCTAATTTTGTAGTACTCTAACATAATTTTTTCAAAATTTGACGAATACATCAGCTAAAAGTAATACCGTCAGTTTTTAAATATAAGATCGTGAAATCCTCCCAATTGTTTTTTATTTTAATTTTTTCCAGATAGTTTTTAGCATGCTCAATTTCGTTGTCAGATATGTGGTGTTTTCATTTAAATTGAAAAAAAATCTTCTTCAGAAGGTAATTTTGTTTCTTTGAATTTTTTTGAAATGAATCCATGTAATCATATGGATAAACACCTTTTTGTTTTAATAATTCTATAATTTTATCAATTCACTGAAGTGGTATTCAAATTCTGGAATAATTTGTTTACAAGGTTATACAATGATTGAGACATAAATTGGAATGAAATCAAAAAAGACCAAGACAAAATCAATTAATGTCATATATCTTTCCATATTGTTAAGGAATAACATTAATTTCTTAAATTTTCCGAATTGTTGCATAATCAACAATGAACCGTCTTAACGCTCTTAAATTATGAAAAATAACAGGAATTTTGTGTTTAGTCTAAAATTAATATTACATTCTGAGTGAGCACTTCCTCAATTTCCCTGTTATATGACAAGTGATCCCACGTACTGCACTCACCATTCTATATATTCTTTTTCCACAGATTACAAAACTTTTGTATTTTTAAATTCCCTTTCATCTTTTTTAGAATTCATAGTTCTTTTTAAAATTTCTTTAAATATTTCTTTACAATATCTCTTCCTCAATAGCATTTGTTCAATAAACTTATAAACTGCGTTTGGTTCTCTGTAAATCAGGGTTAGGTTTAGTATATTGTGTCATCGTAACACCGAACAACTTATACCCGTAACCACAATCTCTATGATTTGATATGGTTCATAAATGAAGACTCAGTTTTGGATGGTAACAGCAGTTAAACTTTTTTAGTTATTGATTCAAATCCGCATAAATTACAAAAGGTACTGCTAAAACCTTTAATACTCATTTTTAAATTGTACTTTACTTCCCTCATTTGTCATTTTTATACCCCCCTGAAAGTACCATTAATAGCTAAACATTTTGGAATATGTTCATTTATATTCTTTCTTAGAGTAAAATTTTGTAAGGCAACTTTACAAAAATGTTTCTATGTTCGTATTTTTTGATTTTTATATTCATTAATCTATTAAAGTCTTATATCCAAACATAATGTTGGACTACAGTGGTTTTATACCCCCTTACAGTCTCATCAGTTATCTTATCATTAGTAATTAGCAACATGTCACAGTGTTCTTCGTATTGAATATTTTGATACGTACAATGGGATAAATTCCGCGTAGGTTCTTCATAACCAAATATATTAAATGTATTTCATTAAAAACTTCAATTTTAGTATTTGAATTAATGAAACAGGAAAACTATTATTCCTTTATAATTTTAAGATCGTTTAACTTTTTATATAATTGAAACTCTTTCAGATGTTTTGTTACAGAATTTATAAGCTAAATAAATGACAACCATCGAAAACTGGATTCATTATCATCTTTCTTTATATTTATTAATCCTTTCATGATTTTGTATGGTTTTGGTAATTCTAAATAACTTGAAGCAGGGCCAAAGGACTATACTTTATATCTATTTAAATTACGAGCATCAACTGGCTCTATTCTCCAGCCCTGGGTCCTTCTGAAACCAATTGCCAATCATTTATTATTTCATCAAAACTTGGATGTAAATTTTTTTTTTATTTCATTTATGTTAATAATTTTAAAGCCTTTGATTGAAATAAGCTGATTATAATATTGTATCAGTTTATCCATTTTTTGGCAAAAGTTAATTTTAAAACAACGTTTATTTTTATAAGCCTTTTTAACAAAGTTTTAAAGTTCAGATTTAAAGTATAAGAGTCGATAATAGTTAAATATAATTGATTTTTTTTTGGATCTTTTGACTAAGTGTATTTTTAATTTGCAAAATTTCTTATAATATCGTTTTTTGTAGATCTTCTCCAATTTCCATCTATATAATATATTTAGAAAATAAAATACGTTTAAGCAAAAAAGGATTAAAAAAAAAATTAGAAAATAATAAAATAATAAAGTTTTAAATTATCTTTACGAAGAATTAAAATAAATTAACTTAATAGCTTTTTCCATTAGTTTTTGATATTCCACAATTTACTCGGTTTTCCCCATCCTCCTTTGCAGGCACTTGTTATTAACCCAAATTAATACCCAGGTCTTAGACCAGAAAAACAAAAAGCTTTTATTAATGTTTTAGCCCTTCATTAGTATACACATCGATTACAATACTTTTTAGGATTGTTTTCGAATATAATTTGGTCTGGGACAATCACATAACGTCTTACAGGCAATTTTCTCTTCAGTTAAATAGACAACACAGTTTTCTTATTCAAATAAATATTGTTTCAAAAGATAAGGATCTATAACATTTTTGGTAATTTATCAATGACATTATTTTTATAGTTCATCCGCTAACTATTTGAATAAGTTTTGATTTAATACATTTCTTCTTTTAAGAACTTTTTTATAGTGAATTTTTTGTCTGGATTTCAAGTATTTCTCCTAAAGTGCTAGATATTTTGGCATAATCCATCTATCTACCTTCTATTAACCATCTATATATAATATACTTATAGAAAAAAAATCCTTTAAAAACACATCTAAGAGAAATTATATTGATGTGAGAAATGTTGTTTTATATTATCTATATCTTTTGAATAAGATTTTAAAGTCATTTTTTCTAAATTGATATCAACTCTTAACAATTTTAATACCTTCTGAAAACATTCGTTTAACCATTACTTCGTGAAATTGGTGTAGTTTTTTTCTAATAACTAAACCAACTTTTGTATTATTCCGTTCTGTTTCTTTTTGAGTCTTTTACGAACAAATTATCTGGTCGGTTTTAACATAAACAAATCCATCAATAGGGTTTTTTCCGTATGGTTATAATATGATCAGTTAAGAAAAGATGTGTATCTGCCCCACCGGGGTCATTTATAACACCGTTGTCGTGATGGGTTGTTTTGGTAAAAAACGTTACTGTTAGTTAAATTACAACGTTCAAGACAGAAATACCATCATACGTTTAGGCAGAAGATAACATTTTTATATTACTATTTAAAAGTTGTTAGCAAGAAAAGGAATAAATATTTGGAAGGTTCTTGAGCACAAGTTCAAAAGTTTATGAATTATAAATCAGAGTCCCATAACAATTTGCCAATCGGTGAATTGGGTTCTGGAATTATATTCAAATTAGGATTATATTCCTTTAATAATATCTAAAAACGTACTTTTTCCTATGCAATATTACTTTCAACTGATATAGATTATTTTTTTTTTTTTCTCATTTATATTAAAATACTTATAGAAAAGAAATCTTTAATAAATATTTAATAATCTTTATTAACTTTAATACAACTCTCATCTTTTTTGCTTTATATAATCCGTTAAGTTTAAAGTTCCTTCATATGCATTTCAGAGGTGGTTGAAAATATTATTTTCTCCTGCATTCTAATAGGGGGGGAGTATTGTAAAAATTATCTTGAATCAACCTTTTTCTCTTCTTCTTTATTTACTTTTCAATTCGTGCTTTTGTTATAAGTTGTTTTATTTTGTGATGATGTGCTTTAAAAATAAATTTCTTGTCGTCAAGTTTTAGTCTGTTAATAAATATGGTAATTACTGATGGAACAGCGCCAGCAACTGCTACAAATAAAAGGAATAGCTGGAACAATGTAAGCAGCTGAACAACCCAAAGCACCTGCTGTAATTATAATCCAGTACTTACTCTCCCACAAAATCTATAAATTTTTCTGTAAGCAGCAGCTAGTTTAGTTAAGTGAATAATTAATGATCTATTGTTTCTATTCCATTATTATTAGAAAATTAGGTTTTTATTACTCATTTTTATAATTTTAAAATTTTTTTTTTTAAATTAAATTTCTTCCAATTCACTAAATGGTACCCAACTATTAATTTTTCATTGTTTAAACCCTTTCATTTTACTAAAGCTTTTTTTTTCTTATAGTCTCGTCTAATAACTTTTTCTATTCTAAAAACCTCTTGTGTAGTAGGTAAAAGTTCTTTTTTCATAAATGAACCTTGAATTATTTCATCATTTAAATCTTTAATAGTGTATGTTCTGGGATTTGTATTATTAATTTTTATAAATTATAAATATTTCCTCTGTCCAGTTTGGTGTATATCCTTTTTCAAATGTCTTTTCAGTTTGCTTAAGCGGACTCGATCACCAATTTTAAATTTTGCTTTACTCTTTGGTTCTTTAAATTACCATATAAATTAAAGTAAACAAAACCTTTATTTAAGTTTTTACTAGCTTCAGTTGGTGTCATTTTTATACTAGAATGTTTTGTTTTGTTATATTTATCAACCATATCTGCAAATTATCTAAATAATTTATAAGTTTTATTTGCTGTAAAAATATTTCACATTTTTCTTTTTAAAGTTCTATTGAATCTTTCAAATTACTACAGCTTTGCCTTCATTAAATGTATGTAAATTTTTAATCTTATTTTATTCAAAAATGATTCAAATTTTTATTATAAAATTCTTTTCCTTCATCCACCCATAAATTTATTGGTAATCGCCCTTTTTAAATTATTTTTTAAAAATGCTTCTGTAACAATTCTCCGGTTTTATTTTTTAAATGGAATAACCCAAGCATATTTACTGAATATATCAATAACGGTTAACAAGTATTTACTCCTTTATTGTATTTTGAAAAAGCTTGCATGTCAACTAAATCATTTTGACCAAGTTCGTCAATGTCATAACTATCACTTTTCGTTTCCTAAATTTTCTTTTAATTGGTTTGTGAAATTCTTCTGCTAATTCATCACCCCATGTGATTCCGGGGGTATACTCTACCCCCTTTTCCCGTTTTTTGACTTTCGTTTTTGTCCCAACCCAAGTTTGTATTTCGTTTTAATTACGGTTTTACAACTAAATGTTTTGCAACTTTCCCAAATGTTTTTGATTTAGTTTTTTTAAAATTGGAAAGCATTTTTTTGTCGCATGTACCTTTTTTTACACCACTGTCATAACAAAAGTCATGGTCCTTTCATACTGCATCCAGTTCGTTGACAGGAGGTCCGGGTTATCTAAAGGATTTCCTGGTCACAAAGTTATATCCTGGGAGTGTTAAACCTTTCTTAGGTAATAAAGGTAGCTTTTGCTTTGTGAATATCTAAATTACCTCGTGATAGTACTTTTAACAAACTTGATTTCATTTTTCCAAAGATGCCAGGTAGCCATTAACATTCTTTTCCCATTTTTTGCCGAAAACATAGAGAGGATTTATATTATCAGTAAATTTTCTTTCTTTCAAACAATATATTTTATTTTGTAAATCATTATATTATATGTGTTTAAATTTAACTTTAAAACTTTTTAGTCGGTTTTTACTGGGTTTAAAACCTGTGGTTTTTAAATTGTCCGGCATTGACCAGTCCTGACCAAGGGTCAAAAGGTCAAATGAGGTTATACTGTCTTCGCACAAACAATTACTTTACTACTGATGGTGCTTATGGCAGTCATTTAATGATGTTGCGATGACAACCAACTATTGAACATTGCAGAAAAAAAACTCAACATGATAATATGTACTTCTCATGTCAACCCTCAATTTTGGGAAAAAACACATTCGTAACACATTTAACCTTTTACGAATGCGATCGCATACGTACGAAATCTGTTACAAATGCGATCTGTTACGAATGTGTCCTAAAGAGCCTGATCTAATTCACTAAATAAATACATATTTGATTATTCAGATGAATTTTGAAATTGTTCTGTCTGTTTGTACAAAGAGGATCGTTGCACAATAACTTTCGTGTATAAATTGCATTGCAATTGGTCATAAATACAGACTTCATTTAAGCGGATTATTAATCAGTAAAGTGCCTCAGCTGTCCGGTTATAAATGAAATCAGTATTTTGCATTTGATCACGTCCATTAATTAAGATAAGTTTTTATTTAACGTCTGTTTTACAAGGCTTACGACAGAATGTTATCATGTAACAATAGAACTAATCAATATACATTGGATGTAAAAAGCACAAAAAGCTGAGATGCATAGATACTTAAGTTTTAAGACTTTAATGGCCCCAACATATCAACAGATGTTCTATACAGTAATCCACGCCAGACGTCACCGGAAGTATCTCTAAAATTAGATTTTCCTATCCTATAAGACAGCGCTACTTTAGCATTAACATAAATTAAATTGACATATTTCGCCTATAGACTATGAATATAAGCCTTTCTGCATCAGAGTTGTCAAAGATTTGCTTAAAATATAACTTAATAATAAACTTAATAATAAACTGACAAAACACACCGAAAAATAAAACACACACACACACACACACACACGCACACACACACACACACTCACACAATTGTGTGCTGTTTAAACAGCCAAAAATGTGAAAGATTAGAAATGTCTTTTTAAAAAGAGTTGTTTGCTGATAAAGAAAAGGTTCATGATTTCAAGTAATGTTGCTTTTGCGTTTTTTGTTTATGTTTTTGTTTTGCTTGGTTAACGTCGCACCGAACACAGTTATCGGTCATATGGTGTTTTTCCAACTTTGATCGTGGAGGAAGACCACCAGGTGGCCCGCCGTCGGTGAGGAGCAAGTGTTTTGAAGTCAGCGACCTTAACCACTCGGCCACGGAGGCCCCTGAAATGATATTGCAATATTGCCCAAAACTACAGCTACTAAAATTAAGAGATACGTTTGCAAACAGCAACAGTTAGTCTGATGCAATATAAACAAAATATAGTTAATAAAATAAAAAATGTGGGATTTAAATTTTAATCAGTTGTCAGGCAAATAAAAAAAAACAGAAGCCAATCTGTTAATCTCAATGGCACTGATCAACGGATCGCGGGGGTCGTGCATTTCCTGTTGTGACGGTTTGATAAATACAGTTAATCTGAAATCTTCGTCCTCCCCTTCAGTTTATGTGGAGAAGTTGCAGTTGCTTGGGAAGAACAGGTTTCAATTAACACTGATAACTGCCCGCTTTTGCATAACTTGAAGAAAGGGGTTAAACCACGTCTCCCCGCTAAGAAACACACTAAATAAGAAAATAGAACTTAATCAGGGATAAATAATGGTGTTTGCTGGATTAGTGTCATAATTTAATCCAGTTTTATTTCAAGCCCGCCCGCTTAGCTCAGTAGGTAGAGCGTTGGTCTACGGACCGCGGGGTCGGTGAGTTCGATCCTCGGGCGGGGCGTATGTTGTCCGAGACTATTTGATAAACGACATTGTGTCTGAAATCATTAGTCCTCCACCTCTGATTCATGTGGGGAAGTTGGCAGTTACTTGCGAGAACAGGTTTGTACTGGTACAGAATCCAGGAACACTGGTTAGGTTAACTGCCCGCCGTTACATGACTGAAAAACTGTTGAAAAACGGCGTTAAACCCAAAACAAAGAAAAAACAAAGTTTTATTTCAATTGTCTAAACAATTATTTTGTTTAAGGGGAAATGCCACAGTTGTGTGTGGTTTTTATATAGGCAAAGAAGGAAAATTTTAACTAGCGGAGAGAATTTTCTTAAACTTTGCATGATCATAGAGCATCATATTAGAAACAAATTTATGAAAAACAACTGGGAGTTCCGGTGCTACTTTTTGAGTTATCTGCACCTGAATGCGAGATTTTTGCTCTTTTAGGTCATTTTCAAGGGCAGATAACTCACAATCTAGCAAACAGATACCTTATTTCATTTCACATTATTTTTTGTTATTACATATCCAGTCATTTTGCAAAGTTTTAAACCATTCTATCAAACAGAATTTTTGCTGTGTTTCAATGAGTAAACATACTGCATTTTGCTTGAAAAAAGAGGAATAATTGGAAGCAATTTTCTATTTGTTTGCGTAAGCGACTATAGAATAAAATCCGTCCCATAGAATTCTTGCAAATTTTGTACAGTTGCAGGAAATAAAGTAACAAACACTAATCTGAAATCAAATAAAGTGTAACTAACCATTACCATGAGTTATCTGCCCTTGAAAATGACCTAAAAGTGCAAAAAAAACTCGCATTCACGGTGGGGGGGGGGGGGGGGGGGGGGGCAGATAACTCAAAAAGTAGCACCGGGACCCCCAATTGTTTTTGCATAAATTTGTTTTTAATATGATGCTCTATGATCATGCAAAGTTTAAGAAAATTCTCTCCGCTAGTTAAAATTTTTCCTTCCTTGCCTATATAAAAATCCACACAACGGTCCCATTTCCCCTTAAGTAATACAGAAGATTTATGGAATAGTTCATATCGAACTTTATGACTTTTGTTCTAAAAATAAGTCTGCTCAATTAAATACTTGTAGCACCTGTGTCAGCAATCAATGACTTTTGAACTTACCGCAAAAAAAGCAGTCAAAGACTATCTACTAGACTAATGAAGTCAAATTTGATTCCTGAAGCCAGTATCGTGCTTCTAACGTAACGCAATTTTATTTTGTGACACAAAAGATCGCCTTAGAGCTCACTTGTGGCATTTTAGTACAGTGAAAAAATGCAATTGCCTTTAACAAATTCCCTGCATAAATCATCCCGCAGGAGTAAAGATTTAAAAATTTCAATCAATTAAAACGAAATTTGAATCAATAAAATAAGTTTCTGACAACCAACTGCAATTAGTCGTCACGATATGTTTGTATTTGATGTGGTCTAGCAATTTCTGCGTGAAGCAATGACACAAATCGAGTAGATTGCAGGTTTTGTGGAGATAATATTTTCAACAGTATAAATTGAACATTTACAGTTTATGTATTTGCACTATTCATGTTTAGAATTAGTACATATCCTAGAGGTTTTGAATAAGGAATTTATTTAACGTTTGTCAGTTATATACTTTACATTCATATATAACTAATTTTATGCATCTCCAAAATTCGGTTGTTTTGGTTTTGGTTGAAGAAGCGTTTTCTTTCTTTTTTTAAGTGCCGAGAACTGCCAAATCTGTACATCGGCTGTCAGAAACAGTCAAGAGGCATATACTTTTGCTTTAAAGATGAGCGAACCTGCTGAAACATGGTATGTGCCTAACGTAAAATAGTCAATTTTGATATGAAAGGATTGAATCTGTCGAGTCTCGATTTAAAAAATTGCCTGTCTATGCCTGTTTAAGGCCGATCATCAAAGTTGTGAATAAACAAGGAATAATTAAATTGATATGAGCACTACCCATGTTATATACTTGTGGAAGGTACAAGGTTGCCCTTCCAGCCATTATTTCAGGTATGTATATGTATATATGTATATAACCTGTTTAGAATCTTCGACCATAGGTCAGTGGGATGGCTTCCTGTCATGGACCATTTCTACACAGCCACCATGCAAGGCCGTTGCGGGCGGTCCGGCCATGGGCGGACCACTTTTTTGGCCGAGCATGATAACGGCCGTACCCGGTTTTTTTTTTCGAATAAAACTTCAAGTTTTGCTTAGATTAAGTGCCGAAATATTGCCTTGCTAATTATCCGCAACGAGTGGTATCTGTCATGATTGACCGCGGGGTGTGAAAACTTCGGCACACTTCGTGTCAGAATTATCGACCCTGCTTGATTGGATTAATTAAACGCTTATCTGATTATGCAAAAAGCCTATCATCTCAGCCAAAGATACGCGTCAGTGAGCAGTTTCCCAAAACCATTCAGGATCGGCGACGCTTGTTGATCCCGGCGATGATAAAAGCTAAAAATGATGGAAAGACTGCTTACCTATCCTATGATAAACTGTTTATCAACAATAGAATGTACACTGTGGACAATGTGTCCACTTCTGGATATAGCTAGGAAGTTTATGAGAAGCAGTTATCGTTTCTATTGTGGAACGTTCAGGGTTTAAATTCGAAACTTAATGACTGTGATTTTGTAAATTTCATGTGATTTTGACATTTTGTTATTTGTAGAATCATGGAACTCTACTACAGCGAACATAAAAATTGAAGGTTTTGATCATTTTAACTGTCCTCGTCCCAAGTCGTGTAAAAGGGTAAAGCGCGAAACTGGGGGAGTTATTGTGTATTATAAAGAATGTTACAAAAACTATCTAGAGCTTATTAGTTTAGATGCTACAGGTATAATATGGTTTAAAATTGATAAAAAGTTTACTCATGCCCAATCTGACGCATATTTTTGTGTGAGCTACATACCGCCTGAAAATTCTGCTATGTATAGAAATGAAAATTCAATGTTATATGAGTTCGATTTTTTTCGAGCATATTAATACTGAAATTCGTAAATATAGTGACCTTGGTACTGTGTTCTGGGTTGGTGACCTAAATTCTCGCACAGGCGACTTGCCGGATTATGTATTGAATTTAAATCTTGACCGTTATGTTGATATCCCATTGTCTGGTATTCAGACGTCTAGTTTACCTGTGAGACGTAATCATGATCAACAGGTCAACAATTTTGGCTTACACTTGTTAAATATTTGTAAAGAAAACGATATGTGTATTATTAATGGCCGCAAGGATGATGGAAAATGTTCTTTTCATTCTATATTGAGAAATAACCCGGTTTCTAGTTTAGTTGATTATGTAATCACGAGCTATGAGGGTTATCAAGATATAACAGATTTTTGTGTTCTTGAGATAACAGAATTCTCGGACCACTGTCCTATTGTTTTTGCATTAAAAAATTGTATTGATATACCACAAAATGATTCGGTTGAATATGACAAAATCTTTTGGGATACATCCAAAAAGGATTCTTTTATAGAACAAGTAGATAATAATTCTGTATTGTTTGATAGAATAAATAGCAGATTGTTATCTGGAGAATATGATATTGACCAGTTTATGAGTGAGTTTTCAAATTTGGTTCATGATATCTCTTACAGATGTTTTGCAAGAACTGTTAATAGCCGTCCGAAACCAAAAAGGAAAAAATCGCCTTGGTTTGATGAACAATGCAGACGAGCAAAGTCTTACTTTTTTGCAGCTAAACGTCAATATATGTCAAATAGGTCTGAAGAAAATAAAGTGCAGTTTTTGAATTCAAAACATGTATATAGTGCAGTTAAACGTAAAGCTAAATCAGTCTTTTATAATAAAGAGAAAATTAAACTGTCAGATATGAGCAAAACGTTTCCACGTAAATTTTGGAAATATATTAAGAAATTTAAAAACAATAGTAATACTACTAATAACGTTAAAATCGAGGACTTTGTTTCTCATTTTTCGAACATTTCAAATGAATCACAGGGTCAATTTGATATTAACGATCATAATGTGTCACGTTATGTAACTGTAAATGTTGATCAGTTACATAGATCAATACCTGTAGAAGAAATAGAAAAAACAATATCTATGTTAAAACGTTATAAGAGCTGTGATTATGAAAACAATGTATCTGATTTCTTTATTGATACAAAATGTTATATAGCACCTTATTTATGTACCATGTTTAATTACATATTTGAAAACTGTATTTATCCAAATTCATGGGTAAAGGGTGTGATTGTACCTATTTATAAAAAAGGTGATGCAAATAATCCCTGCAATTATAGAGGAATTACACTGGTAAACGTTATAGGTAAATTTTTTTCACTGTTACTGAGAAATCGCATAAACGCATGGTGCGAATCAGAAAATGTTTTTAATGAGTCGCAGTTTGGATTTCGTGTGGACGCTCTACTGCTGATGCTATTTTTTTGTTGCATACTATTATTCAAAAAGTTTTGTCTAAACGTTCTAAGCTTTGGCGTGTTTTCATCGATTATCAACGGGCTTTTGATACCGTTAATCATGATGCATTATGGGTAAAATTACTCCAAACTGGAATTAGCTGTAAAATGGTCAGTATGATTAAATGTATTTATAATGTTGTTCAGTCTTGTGTGAAATTGACAAATACTGTAGAGTTGTCCAAATTTGTCGATGTTACTATCGGTTTGAAACAGGGGGAGCCATTATCTCCCCTTTTATTCATACTTTTTATAAATGATATTACTGATATCTTAGATATTAATTTGTTAACATACATGGATTTTGATATGTTAACAATGTTTATGATATTATTTGCTGATGATATTGTACTGTTTATCACTGATCCTAAAAGCCTGCAGGCACAAATTGATAACGTTTATCAGTATTCACAAAAGTGGGGCTTGAAAATCAATGTTGATAAAACGAAAGTATGTGTTTTTGAAAAGCGTAAACAAAATGTCTATCCTGATTTTGTCATAAATGGTGAAAAAATTGAGATCGTAGATAATTTCATATACTTAGGTGTAAAATTCACATACACTGGTTATATGTCAGGCGCTGTAAAAGCTCTACATGATCAAGCCCTAAGAGCCTATCATAACCTTTTGTCATTGTTTGATAAAGTTAATTTTGATATTAAAACTAAACTCTCATTGTTTGACAAAATGGTGGTACCAATATTGATGTACGGTTCAGAAGTATGGGGGATTTATAATAGTACCAGTTTTAAATGTGTGGATAAACTTCATGTCAGATTCTGTAAATATATACTTGGTGTTAAACATCAAACTCCAAACAGTGCTGTTCTTGGTGAATTGGGTAGATTTCCGTTATCAGTAATTTGCAGGGAAAGATCAATAAAATACTGGCTGAAACTTATGAAAAATAGGGACTCGTCTTCTTTTAAGATGTATAATGACCTATGCCAGCATGTACAAACAAATTGTTGGGCAACTAGAATTCATTCTGTGATTGATCACTTAGGTTTTAGTAACATAAGACTTAATTTTGATAGAACTGTAAATTACTTCTCAACTATACAGCGCAGAATCCGTGACCAGCATATTCAAGAATGGAGAGAAACCATACATAACATGCCAAAACTAAACTACTATTGTAAATATAAAAATGATTTTGTTTTTGAAGATTATCTCTGTATAATCTTTGATTATAAATAAACAAAATAGGGGTTTACCATAGCGTTTTATTCAAGAAGTAGAAGAATTAGCATAACTGATATCAACGGTGCACTTATGGCATGTTTTGTAACGCATGCGCATTGATGCTATCGGTAAAGCGGAGAATTTGAAACTGAATCACTGCATAGGTGCTTTTGTAATCACTCTGTAACATAAGAGATTAATTTTAAATATTTAGCTTCTTTGAAACATGAAAATAATGTATTTTAATTTTTAGCTTATATATCGGCTTTTATGCGGTAAATGTTCGGTCCGGAGTAACAAGTTTATAGGTCATTGTATGCTTAGATACATGTATATAGGAAATTTCGTTTGCTTGCATTTTTATTTACACACATATGGAACGTGTGAAGAGACATTTTTAACATATTTGTAGTGATGGTCTTTACGGTGGCGTTCTCGTTCAATATGCAAAGGCTTAACAAGGTTGAAATTAATTATGGTAACATAGGCGTAACCAGAATTTCTCGGAGAGGAGTGTGTAAAAAGTATAATACCCCCTAACATGAATCCAGTTGCCATTGCCCTTGGGCGAGACACTTTCTTGCGATGGCCTTGTTACCTCCATTTATGACTGACTGTAAACGTTCATGTACAGTATCAAAAGCTTTTCTAACCATATAATAATGCAGAACATCTATTTGGATAGCAGTTTCATCTATTTTAACATAAAGATTTAATGCTTTATGGAACTTTAATGTCATAAAGAGCTGGTGCATAATTTGAAGTAATATTTAAAATCTATAGTCACTGAAATTAAGGGATACATTTCCATCAGCAGCAGTTATTCTGATGCAATATATTCTGCAAAATATGGTAAATACAATACAAAGAATTTGGGATGATTATAAATAGTTGTCAGGCAAATAAAAGTATGGGAAGAAAACAGAAGTCCGCCTGCTTAGCTAAAAAAGGGAGAGCGCATAACCACGGATCGCGGTGTGGTGAATTTGATTCCTTGAGAGACGTCTGTCCTTTGTGACAGTTTGACAAAATACAGTGTATCTGAAGTCACTCGTACTTAACTTTCCATTCATACGGAAGTTGGCAGTTGCTTGGAGAAAACAGGTTTCAATGAACACTGGTAATATTAACTGTCCGCTTTTCCGTAACTTGAGAAAATGCGTTAAACCACGTCTACCCGCTAACATAGAACTGCATTTTGAGTGGAATTCGTGATATGTCGCAATCATCTTTATCAGGGATGGATAATGTTGTTTACTTGATTAGAGTGTCATATCTTAATCCAGTTTAATTTTAACTAAGGGTACAACGTTTCCTAAACAGTTTTATTCAAGTCATACTGATTATGGAATAGTTCATGTCGAATTTAATGACCTTTGTTCTGTAATTAGTATGCTCAAGAAAATATTTACTAGGGTCCGCATTCAGTGATGTTTGGATTTGCTGCAAATAAGCAGTCGAAACAGTGTCAACAATAAGACCTTATCAAGTCAAGTCTTTTTTATGCCCCCGAAGGGAGGCATATAGTTTTTGAACCGTCTGTCCGTCTGTCGGTCTGTCAGTCTGTCTGCAATTTTCGTGTCCGGTCCATATCTTTGTCATCGATGGATGGATTTTCAAATAACTTGGCATGAATGTTTACCACAGTAAGACGACGTGTTGCGTGCAAGACCCAAGTCCGTAGCTCAAAGGTCAAGGTCACACTTAGACGTTAAAAGATAGTGCATTGATGGGCCTGTCCGGTCCATATCTTTGTCATCCATGGATGGATTTTCAAATAACTTGGCATGAATGTGTACCACAGTAAGATGACGTGTCGCACGCAAGACCCAGGTCCGTAGCTCAAAGGTCAAGGTCACACTTAAGACGTTAAAGGTCATTTTTCATGATAGTGCATTGATGGGCGTGTCCGGTCCATATCTTTGTCATTCATGCATGGATTTTAAAATTTCTGACGTAACACAATTGTATTTTGTGACAAGCAAACCATCTCAAAGCTCATCTTGTGGTATTTAGTACAGTGAACAATGCAGTCGCGTTTAGCAATTTATGCTTAAGTCATCCTTCCGGAATACAGATATAATATTTCAATCAATTAAATCTTTGAACACTCAAATGAAATTTGTTCCAACTGTTGTTTCTTGACAACTGCAATTAGTCGTCGCAATATGTTTGTATTTCATGGGCTCTTTAAATTTCTATTTGAATCAGTTAGTACAAAGGTTTTGTTAAATTTAAAATAGATTGCCAAACGTTTAAACAGTATTAACTGAACATGGTATATATTTGCACTATCCATGTTTTGTATCTTATAATTATATGCATCTCTGATTTTGTTAATCTGTTTTGGCTGTAGTAGCGTTTATTTTCAAGTGTTTGAAGCAATGCCTCTGTATATTTGCCTTTAGTTACAATCAGAAGTCATTTACATTTGTGTTATTATATAATTATGACAGTTTGTTTGCTGTTTAAGTCAGACCCTACTGAAACATGTTTTACATTGCTGATTCACAGTAAAAAAGTCAATGCTGACTTTTAGAATCAGTATCCCGATTTTACAAGCTCACAGGTGTTCTGTCTAAGTCTGTTAAATGGTGAAAATCAGAGTTGAAAAGAAACACGGAACAGAACTTTCCATGTTTTACAGTTAAGGAAGGTATCGTACCAATTATTATTTAAGGTATGAACATATTACCTTTTAATAATCTTTGAAGTGTAATGGAAGAGCATTATACCCCTTGTGAGGTTCGAACGAAACAATGCAATTAGAAAGTCATCAAACTTATTGGCCATGGAGTCAAAATTAAGGTGGTAGGTATGATTTCTGTGTGTAAGAAGGGTGAGCAAGTAACAAACTCCTTTTAGATCTAATTGCACTGTCAAACAATTTCCATTTATAAAAACATGCTGGAATATCTAACAACAATTTCCTCTTAAAGTATCAATTTATTACCCAAGGGTAAAACGTGTGCAGACACTACTTCACATAATTGTATACCGAGCTTGATATTATAGCAATATAACAATTATAAATATTCAAAACAGGTTTTTTTTTCTGTAGCGTTCTCATTTAATAGGTAGACAGAATTAGCATAATTGACATCAACGGTGCATTTATGGCACGCTTTGTATTGCAAATGTGCTTGACTGTGCATTGGTGCTAACGGTAATGCGGAGTATTTGAGACTAAATCACTACGTGGGTTCTTTTGTAATCTCTGAACATACGAAATGAATTTTAAATGCTACTAGGAAAAATGACAATAACGTACATTAACTTGTCTTAGCAATAGCTTGTATATCGAATTGTATGCGGTGATTATTTGGTCCAGGAATAACAAGTGATTTAGTTTACGTAGTATAATTTACTGCCAATTAAGATACATGTATTATGTTAAATTAGTGTTGACTGAAATAAAAAAAACATGAAATGTTAACAAACTTGAATGAAATAAGAAAATAAAAAAGAAAGTTAGTATGTGCTTATTTGATCCTACTTTAACATTGATAGTCAATATAAAGCTAAGCACAGCTAATAATTTCAGTTTTCTTGTTTATCACTGACATTTTTACAATTTTCCTCAGTATTTTTAATCCATACCTGATGTCAAAGAAAATTCAGTTTAATAGTTCGATATATTTAAGATACATGTGCAGCGTTTTAGTGTGTGGTCTAGCAAGGAGTTTATTTTTCAAAGCTTCGTATTGTATTTTTATTTATGTCAGGTCGTACGTTCCAGCTTTTTTGTTGGAAGATCACAGTATTATCTTTGAAATTGTGCATAATTTCATGCATGAGCTTGCACACACACGGGTAGATCCACAAGCTTTCCGTAAGGTGTGATTTTTTTTCTCACATGAAAAAATTCTACACTGCTAGGGGCAAGTGTTCTTGACCACTCGGACACGGATACCCCGCAAATTATGATAAAAAAGTTTCCTTTTAAAAGGAAAGCCTTGCAATCTAGGAACTATATCAAAGGCTGCAAGTATAGCAGCTTATGAGCAAAACAAAAACAGTTCGCATAAATCGAAAACATTGTGTAAAAGCATCCGTTTCGTCCACTAGTTCTGCTTTTAATCCAAATGAAGGTTCTCCTGTGTTACTAAACCATAAGTAGTCGACTTCTCTGTCTTTTTCGCAAACATGACTAAGCGGTGAAAACATGCACAGAAGCAGTCTAAAACAGATACCCCTTTAAACACTTGTGGATTTTGCCACAACATAAGGCGCAGAAACCGGCGGCAAATTTTCTTCTGAGATTACATTATTTCAGGGGTGTGCTTACTATGACAGGTATAAATGTCCATAAATTCTTTACAATAGTAACTAAAATAACTGAAATATGTAAAGTAAGAAATAAAACGACCTTCATTTTCAATAAAATCTTTATATATGTAATTGACTTACAATTTGTTATCATGTTATTTTTAGTGAAACACCCTCAAATTAATAATACAGAACAGAACAGAACATAAAAGTTATTTTGACTTACAATGTACATCATCAAACATACAATAATTTCAGTTCTTTTTAAGAGTATATGGGTCAAATGCAATAGACTGTCATAAAACACAAACACCCGTTTGACCGGTGCATGTAGGTGTGATTAATCGGTAGACTCCTTGCATCCTGCCGCTTCGATGGCTTCTTGTAGAAGACACGACTACATTTGGGGAGGCAAAATAACCAAAAACAATATATAGGCTGGTGCGTATATTCATAATATGATTATAAATGATACTTCATTTGAAGTAGCAATAAAGTTTAAATTTCAGTTTTGCACTGACTAAAATAAGAATGGTGACTTATTGTACACTTTTGAGAAATATTTTCGAAAGAGAAAAATATAGTATTTTGGGAAAGACTACAAAGGAAAATGAATTATACATTAATATATAAAACTTCTTATATTAACTGTTAAAATCGCTTGTATACAACCAAGTATATTGGCTCAAAAAGGAGAGCGCAGATCTAAGGATAGCATGGTCGTGAGTTCGATCCACAGGCGAGGCGTATGTTCTCCATTACGATTTAATAATAGGCATTGTGTCAGGAGTAATTTCGTCCTCTATCTCTGAATCATATAGGAAAGTTGGCAGTTACTTGCTGGGAAAAGGCTAGCACCGAATGCAGAAACACTTGCAAGGTAAATGGCCGCCGTTACATGACTGAAATACTGTTGAAAAAATGGTGCTAAACCCAAAAACAAACAAGTCAAGAAGGATTATAATGATTCTCTTAAGTTATTTGTTCGTGACTACAACATAATAAAGTTTTTTCATGGTCCTTATTATAGAAATGACGATACTGTTTTCTAACATTTGTTGTGTAAACATCAATGGGACGCTTTCATATATCATGCGAAAGAAAACATTTTATTGTTGTTGTTGATTTTTTTTATGAAAATCGCCCCATATTTTATAACGAAAATAGTCATAGGTCCCATGTCTTTACATACGTTAAATAACGAAAAGAATATACACTTTTTACGAAACTACATCACCCTTTACACATATGGAATACTCCAGGATCTCAAAAAATGGTTTCAAAACTGGTGATAAATTATAATAAAATATATATTTATATTAATTTGTGATGGTTAAATAGGATCATTTTCGAGGAATAACTGAAAGGTTGGTCACATTATACGTGTACACAGTACGTGTACTGAACGAAACAGAACAGATCTGTAGAAGTTCAACTAGTAAATCTGTGCACTATTTCTTTGATTTGCTTTAATTTCATCTTTTACTACTGGTCAGGCATAATTCATCATATTCCATGTATTTGTAATTAAGTTGCACATTTCAAGCACTATCAGCTATTAATGCAATATTTCGTCACCTCAGTGCAAAAAGCGGATAACTCCATTGACTTAAAGAAGGACGTATCCGCTTCTTGCGCTAAGGTGACGATTTGTATTATTTAATTCTAAAAATTCAGCACGCTATTTCGACTTCTTATTATTATTGGCTTTGTTTCTACACTTTCATTTACTTTTCAAAACAAAAGTTGAAATCGAATCAAATCGTAACAATTTACACATCTGACACTTGGTTTCAGACAAGATGTATTTGATAGCAATGTGAAAACAAAGTTAGTATCTTGACCCTGAAACATTAGTAAATAAATTCAAATGTTATACAGCATTAAAATATAAAAAACATCAGAAAGGTTCCTTCACACTTTTTTACAAGAGTAACACTTAGGCACATTCAGTGAAATAATGAAGTCATACCTTCCGATATTTTCACGATTACTGACATATGATGGTTCAAAATGATGAAATATGGTGGTTCGGTAGTAAATAAAAGATAATAACTTCATGTAGGATGAGAAGAGTTGAAATTCAAAACAATAAATTTATAATAAACAAATACTGGTAGTTGAATGTCAAGCTAAGACGCCTATATCTTGTGTAGTGGGAATATTGTGTTTTATTCACTTCTAATATATAGAAAAGAAGTCATTTTAGTTCATTCTAGAATTCCGCAGTGATTTTATTGAACAACGTATTTATTTTTACATGATTCAGGGTAGCATAGCGTTAACGCACATTTGTTTCACTTTATAACATCATCGAATTCCCTCCTGATACATTGATACGTTCGCTCCCCCGGGTGCTGTCACCAACCAGTCCGGGATTCTGAAGGTGTTGTAACAGGAAAACAAACATGCGTTATCTCTACATTGACAGCCATTAAGATCATGCTAACAGAAAACGATATACTGTACTATAAAATCCACATTTAGCTATTAAGCATTTTTGAAATTATGACATCCATAGACCTATCATAAACAATTAATTACAAAATTGAATATGTCAAAAACACATTAAGAGCGGTTACCATTTCTTTAAAAAAAACTAATGTTAATGAATAAAGAAATAATTTAGCTGTTTCAAAGGTATGAAGAGCATCATTTTCATGCTAATGGAATGCAAAAATCCATAACATTTGCAGTTAACTAATATCTGTTTTCAAACTTTGTTTCTGTGGGCGTTAAGAAATACTATCTATGTACAAGAAATCGATAGCTTGATTTATTGTACATAAGTAGTATTTCTTAACGCCCACATATCAGCACATGCGTAAACCAATGCAATTTTTATTGACAGCATAGACCATTTAAGATAATGCTTGAGAGGATTTGCACATTTTACACTATCCCACGAACAGACTTTATCAAACCGAGTTTGCTGTGTTTTTTTTACATCATAACATTCTATGCTTCCGAAGGATATCTTTTTATCTGTCAACAGTTAGTACACTCGAACTGCTCACTCGAACTCAACGGGACAAGCAAAATATGCTCGAGATATCAGTAGTACGAGCCAACAAAAATAAACATTATATAAGTATTGTGTCGGGACCTGCCGATGAGTTCGAGCCAAGAGTAGTGAGTGATATATCCGAGTTCGAGCGAAAGAAGTTTGACTGTACTAGTTTTGATGAAATACACTTAGTAGATTTCTTTCACCCTGTAATATTCATACATACGACAAACCAGCATTTTTAAAATTGTTAGCCTTAGAAGGATAACCTTTGTATATTATCAAAATGTCAGAGCCTACGAAAAGTTTAGCTTATTCTATAGAAATAAATTTTAAATTAGTAGTTTTGAATTTTGCCAGTATAACATTTAAGAAATCTACACGACGTAATTTATTTTACTTCCCAAATTCGTATTTATCACCGAAAATTTACAAGTTTATATTAAAAAGTAGCAAACAATGGCAAAAATATGACGTTTATAACAAAAATGCACTTATTGATCTTTGACCTTGTGCAGTGACCTTACTATGATCCTTAGAAGGCGACAGCACCTTGAAACTTTACAATTTTGTATAAAGTTAACACAGAGCATGAACAAAACACTTAGCATTCTTGATACCTTACACAATAATGGTGCTCTATATTGGCGTCTTTCCTTAACGTCTTGTTTTGCCTGCATATATGTATATTTTTTAGTTTAACCCCACTTACAATTGTTAAATTATTAGTTTTCTGTTTCCTCCAATAGGTTTTGATAGAACCTGTTTAGGGTAAAATGGGCCTCCGTGGCCGTGTAGTTAAAGTCGCTGACTTCAAATCACTTGCCCCTCATCGGTGTGGGTTCGAGCCTCACTCCGGGCGTTGAATTCTTCATGTGAGGAAGCCATCCAACTGGCTTACAGAAGGTCGGTGGTTCTACCCAGGTGCCCGCTCGTGATGAAATAATGCACGGAGGGGCACCTCGGGTCTTCCTCCACCATTAAAGCTGGAAAGTCGTCTTATGACCTACAGTTGTGTCACCAACAAAATAAAATAAATGTATAGAGTAAAATTATGCAAAGAGCGACAGCTGCTTATTTTCCAATTTTGTGTAGACAGATAGATTGAACTATAATTCTTACGTCTAGCCGAAACCATGTAATGCATTAGTTGCCAATATTTGTCAATAATTACTTGCAGTTCAGATATGAATATCAAATTTGTTCTGTTTATTCATATTGTAATTCCGTCTAGGCCTGTTCTGCCCATCCTTCATCTGTTACTACACGTTTTATATCTCTGTAGCCATCTGATTATAGTTCTATTCAGCAACAAATACGCCTGAAAAAAAATCAAACAGGGAATGCCACGTACCAAAAACACAGCCTCCCCAAAACGAAACCCACAGCACGCAGACGCGCACACCACAAACACACACACGCATACACATACACGCGCACACACACAAAGCCAACACATTAGGACAAAACGAACAAACAAAGGAACACAGTGGGGCACCGCCTTGGAACGGTCAGTGGCAAAAACACCACTGGGGAGCTTAAACCGGTTTATGGTGCGCACCCAACCTCACTCTTACCCCCATCATGTTCCAAAGACACGGGACAGTGTAAATAAAAGTAATCCCCTCCAGGTGAATCTCTAACACACGTAATGGAAACAAAAAGGCATGGCATGTAGAACACAAAAATGCTCGTGTATAAATATATAAAAAGCAAACCTTTAGAACCAAAAACGTATGTACTCAATGCCTTTTCAGAAGACAGAGCAACAAGAGAAACACCCTTAAGGGCCCGACGAAACAGGCCAGAAGACAGATATCAAAACAGTTCAGTCCTGGTAGGATTTAAAAACTGCTTATCATAGAGTCCTTCCCCTCTTCCGTCAGACACAATCAAAGAGGGAAGCGTAGTGTCCAACTGTAAACGGGTTGAACACTAAACATGCGGTATGTCTCAAAACAGTTGGCTCGTAACCTCTTTTAATAAAACGTTTTATAATTTTACCAAAAACCATGACCTAAGATCTTACGAAGTTTGTAAACCACATCCCCATAAAAAACAGGTTTAGAAATACCCTCTCGCAGAAGTGTCTTTAAATTACTATTGAATTTTAAAACTAAATCAGAATTACGATAGCAAAATTTAACAAAATATTTACGCAATTTGTAATAACGGTAGCCTTGCTGAAGAAGTTTACTTGTAATATATTGATTACGTTCATTGAAATGCTTGACATGACTACACGCTCTGGCAAACCGAATTAATTGAGAAATATATACCCCATAAGATGTAGCCTGAGGTACATCCCCATCCAAATGGGGAAAATTTAGAATACTAAAATTAAAATCATCCCTCTTGTCATAAATTTTGAATACCTACCCATTCAGGAATAGAGTTTCATTTGTTATTTCCACCTATATTCTCTCTAAACAGGTAAATTAAATTAAACTCCAAAACCGATCAACATACTATAAAGCAAAACATCTTCTAGTGTTCAGGACTAGAGTGTTTGATTAGTTATATCATTCTGTGATCTCTCTAAATGTGAGAATTTAACTGCAAAACCGATCAACATCTTATCAAACAAAATACATCCGAATACCTACCTTCAGTGCTAGTGCTCGATCTGTTATTAAGTTGACGAAAACATAGAATATGAGTGGCTGGTGCACGATGGAAGATAGACCACCACTTATTCAATAAACGTAGTAACCATTTACCGAAATGTCCGTTTTAGGTCAGAAATATGCTATTGAAATGGGTACATTGCCCGTTCATGACTATGGTTTTTCGGCGTCGCCGTTCGTTTTCGCTGAAAATGCAAATTAAGCATGTCTCCCTGGTCTCGCCTTATCGCCTATGGAAAAAAAGCGCGGGAAAGCCAGTAAAAAACATGTTATGTATATGCCGGGGATTCCCCGGGATTTCAGGTTCATATTTCCATATGTAAAATATTGTTTGGTTCACATGCAAGCTATTTCTTCTCTTTTTTAAAATTCTGAATTAACACATTTACAACTGATACAGGAGATTAAATGTGGGTGTTGCTTATTTATTCTTAGAATTTTGCCTTAACTGATCCGCGAAAATAATTTTTAAATTATATTTAACTACATATATTGTCGAATCGAGCGAGGCAGAGAAGCAAAAACACAAAATTACTTGGTCAAGGTCGAAACACGAAAACCTCGTGACCTGTCATAAAATGACACAGCAATAAACCTTTATTAAAGACGTTGACAATTTGATACCCGTCTGCTAAATTAACATTAAAGCGCACCAGAGTATAGTGTTGTGACTATTCAACTGCATAGAAAATGCTTTATTTTAAAGACACAACTGAAGAAGTGGGCCTAAAACACCCCGGGTTAAATCCTAACAGTATATTCACAGTTTTAAGCACGCCTGCACAGGGCGGTCAAGAAAAGCATGTGTAAGTACCACTTATCTTTTTAATATACCAAACTAATGTCTTTAATGTAAACGCGCCGTTTATCTTTTTTAAAAGATATTTCTTGTTAACGTATACCTAGAGGTAGGGTATACCATGTATAATGGAATTTTGTTTCTGGTCAGGTGTAAGTGTATTGAGACATCTTTTACATAATTTTTATTAGTTTGAATTAACTTCTTCGTTCAGCTTTATTTTTTCTCATAATAATACCAAAATACTCCGACAGGCCGCATCAGGATATCCTGATTTAAGGTCAAGAATGCATTGTTTTATACAAAATGTAAAGCCATCATCGGCTACAGAAGGAAAAGTTTTCCTATTAATCGACTGAAATTGAACTGAAGGGATTTTCGTCCGTCCAAAATAGAAAGCAGTTGCCACTTCCTCGAGAAAATAACAGACGCTCCTACGTTTATTTCAGTGAAATGCAGTTTCTTTCTATGCAGCAGATCTGTCGTGGAATACACTGATAAAATTACCAAATACGGCTACTGTATGTATTGTGCCGCTTACCGAAGAAAGAAAGGCAGCGCTAATACCTTGTTGGTTAGCATTCTTGTATTTTGTTTTAATTTAAGTCAGGAGGCAGGATTAAAATGCTTGTCTACGAAAATATGCAAATCTAGGCATATTTCTTCGACTCGTCTGATTAATTTAATGTCATAAGACCGGGGAATAATAAAGAAAATGCCTACAAAGTCAGTAAACACTTGTGTTTGCTAAATTCATATACCTTCCAGTTAGTAAATGAAATATTCCATAAATCACCCTTATGACTATAATAAAACTGTTTCGTTTCGGAAACCGGATAACGATGTATTGCTCTTAATTGAAATTAAACTGTAATAAAGCATCTAGAAAACTACTTTATTTATCCCTGATGACAACGACTTTGACATGTCACGAAATCCGGCGAGATGCACGTTTTTAGTAAATACTAAATATTCGAATGCAAGATACTAATTGCAATTTATTACCGATAAAGCACAACAATTAGACAGACGCCAATCGTTAGACTCTTTTGAAAAGGAATATATTCCATTAAATCTTTTGTTATTGTCTAAAGGAATCAAGAAAACGTATAAGTATTAGCATTGATTAATATAAATCGATTTCCAGCTGTTTACGTATTAAGTTTGTTCCAAAATGACGATTGCGATAAGGTACTCTCATCCGTTAATTAAAGTGGCATTATGCGCATCTTACTGCTCATAGTATGTTTTCGGTGAATGTTTTATAAAAGCAGTTTTCGGTTGCTGTGCAATTTGTCAAAGGAAAAAGCACTCATTCTTCTTTTACGTATTAAATCCAACGTCGAATATGCTGTTGCATCTATATATTCTTTTTTTTTTATTTGGGGTTTGTGGAACGGGCCGTTTGCTGATGTTGATATAACTCGTGGCCCAATCCATTTGTATATGTTACTTTTGTGTTCATTCTATTGTACATATGCCAAATAACAAATACAATAAAATATTATTAAACTAAACTAAACTATTCTTTTTTTTTTATTTGGGGTTTACGGCGCACCAACACAGCAAAGGTTATATGGCGCCAAACAGGAGTACAAATTTTGGTTTCGCATCTCATTTACATCGAAATAAAAACACGAGGTATGGAATCACAGAGTAACTGCAAAACCAAGTGTTAAGACCCTATCAGTCGCCTCTTACAATCATGCAAGGGTAAGACAGTGGTTCCAATTCTTTTCATACACAGATCGTCCCAGAACCACATGGGGCATCTTATATTCAGCCGTTTGTCTTGGATACATACAAAACAGAGTTCCAACAGCCCATTTCACCTAAGTCAAGGTTTATAAGTTTATTGCTCCTGCTACCGCGCTTATCATTTCTGTAAAAATATTATGGTATCTAACTACTGGTACTGCTGAACAATTTGTTCTGAAATACTGTGAAAAGAGTATAACTGCTTCAAAATATGACATTGTCCAAGCTTGAGAGAAAATAAATAGCCCTGTCCCCAGCACAGGGTATTTTTCACAGGTCGATTAATTTGTTTTACATGTAAGCGGGTGCATTGTTTTTCTTAAAGCAGAATTTCCAAAGAACTACATTTTATTTGGTATGGCCTAAACTGCAGTTATTGCCCCCACTACTATCATTTCTACATTTGAATGATTTTACCACTATGCACATTGACATGTGAAACACGGCCTCGGATAATTCAGACTTTTTATTTTCTCGACATGTGATTTTAGAGTGCTACAGTAGTAGTAAAAATATGTGAACAGATATTATTTTTTTTTTTGTAATTTCTGTTTTGACAGTTACTAAAATAATTATTGATGTCGCAGAATACAGTCAGTTTTATGAAGGAAACGTAATATCCCATTTTTTCCCACCGAACGTCATTTCTGTAGGCTGCTTGGCGTTATTTTTAATGGAAAAGATCTGTATGAATTTAAGACTTTTAAAACAATTATTATCAAAAGAAAATGGCCTACATAGAATTTAATTGTATGTATTCTTTCAAAGAAATGGCCTACTTTGAATCAAAATAATAAAATATATACTCACTTAGAAAACTTGTACTAAATCATCAAATATTCACTTAATATTTGTCCAGACTGTACAATTAAGTGATTTTATTGCTATAAAGATAACCTCTCGAAATCAAAGTCCTGATTTGTTTTAATCCTTAAACATTTTTCAGTAAATACTACTTACTAAGTTATTACCAAGAATGATGAAATTATTGTTCATTTTACGTTACTACCAATTTGCATTTAAAACAGATCTACAGTACTGTGCAATTTAAGGACAAACCAGATACAGTATTGCTCATTTGTTTCAGAATAATCATAACTGAAATAGTGAAACTTTAGTTCGTTAAATATGCACCTTTATAAAATAACGTGTTCTGACTTACATGTATGTCCCGCGACATAAAACCCCTCCAGTATGATCATAATGAATTGTAAAAGAGGCATAAACATATTATACTAGACTGGTCTTTCAATTCAGCCGACATTCTCCAACTGTGATGGAACTTTCAACATGCAGCCTGTCATAAATTCCGTAACCATCATTTTGCAACCAACATCACTATCGCCCTTTAAAATGGGAGTGACTGTATTGCCATAAACAAGCAACTAAACTAATATATAGAGAATATTAGCTACTGTCTTTCTTAAGTTTATCCACCGAGTTGGAGAAAGGTTTATCCACCCCGACGCTTGCCGATGGGGATAAACCTTTCGGAGACGAGGTGGATAAACTTAAGTTAAGAAAGACAGTAACCTAATATTCTATTTATCCTGCAGCCAATAAAATCTGTGTATATAACATTTATTTGTTAAAAAAATGTTTTTTTCTATATAAAAATAATCAACTCAGATTTTGTCTCCATTGTGAATTCCTATGCCCTTCCTTTATTCAGTTACACACGATTCCTTACATTAAAACATTATTCCTTACCTCATGCTCTGTGTGTTATAAAGTATCGGTGCTAACAGGGCTTTCGTGTACAAAACAAGCAAAGTGGTTTTTACTCGGAAAAAATACAGCCGAAACCCACAGCTGAGATGAATTCAAATGCCCCTAGTCTCTACCTTAAATTTACTCCATTTCCGTGCAAGAAAATGATGTGAGGTAAATGAAATTCCTTCCATCATAAATGCTTTAGATCCAGTAATTACAATAAACGACTGCTTAAATCTAGTTTTTTGTCTAAATTTCTAACTAAAAATGTGCAAACGCCGCAAAACACAAAGTCAAGGTCGATTCACCTAGACTTTAAAAACCGTCACTGTACCATTCCGTATTGATGTATACTAGGATAGAGTCAACTAATTATTTTATTTTTTTACCGTGGCTGTCCTCATAAAATGATAAAATGTTTGAGCTTCGAACTCTTGGCCCAGATTACACTGCCTATAGTACATAAACTTGAAAAAGTAGTCCGTCAGTTATATTGATTGTATAAACCTCTATTGACTGAATAAACCTCAAATTTACATGACAGGCAGATATCGGCCTGATAAATGCGTAGTGGTAGGATAAAAGATAAATTGTAGCATAGAAGATTTTTGTTATTTCATTTTTAGGTAATGGCGATCGACAAATGCCAGTCCGATAAATAAGAGATTTTTCACAGATCTAATTGTAAGTTATCGTATTGGGCATAGGATAAAAATGGGATACATTCACAATTTTAAAAGGAGAAAAAGCATATTTCTGGCGTTAGTCGAGGATCGCAAGTACCTAGTATAAATGTCTAATAATTTAGGACGTGTGTATCATTAGAACTTTATTTTGTTTAACATACATCACATCCATCGAACCGATTGTAAATTAAATGGGAATCTGCAAAATCTTGAAAAATAATTTTAAAACCATTCTAGCATATTGCATATATTATTGTCGTTTTTCAGGGAATGCTTTAGCAGGAGAATAAACGTTTGTTAACAGAGAGATTCTCGCGCTATAGCGCTGTTAATCACAACTATTTTACATATGCGCGCCCCGTGGCAAAGCGTAAACGTAACAACGGATAATTCAAACAGAAATGACGTCAACGTTATAAAACAACATTGCAATTCCCACACACTTAATAGACATTTCATGATATTTTTAAGCCTTTTACACGTTTTATACTAGAACAGCGTAACCACATTTTTATTTATTTTTATAACAACTGCAGAATCCCGTTTGACTTACGTAACCTATAGAAAACATGAGGCGGCCAAACTTACGATAATAGGTAATATTAGTTGCTACCATTTAAGATACTTCAGACCAAACAGAAAAATGCAGACGGTGTTTTATTACATGCGAGAAAGCTAATGACAAGACAAATGAGAAATTGCTATAATAAAAATGTCTTTAAACGGCGGTTTCTGAGTATACAACAACAGTTCAGAATTTTATTGTCTTAACTGAGTACGTCACGTTATCATACCTTGAATACAATACTATATACGTGATATGTATTTTTACCGAGGACGGGGAAAAGCAATGAGTTTTGTAAGTAAAAAAGGTGAATAATTTTGTGTTTAACGATACACTTACAATATTGCTACCTACATGTATCAGTCATTGCAACCTATATCAACCAGAATAAACAATACACACATTTATAATTTGTGAATCCCTTCTGCCTTCACCAGATGTTGAAACAGTAGCGCATTTTTGTAACAGCGCTGTATGTTTTACCGCCGATATCTTAATCAGCCGTCGGTAAATATACATTTTGTATTATATTTGTATCAGCAAATGACATTTGTTAAGTTTTGTCGTATTGTCACATTCGATGTTTTGGCTATAAATAATTACATACTCAGAATTTTCATCACAAGGTTTACTTTTGACAGATGTTGAACGAAATATCAAATTCAAACAATGAAATATTTCTATCCTCAAGCAAATTATTTTGTTTTCTTATTTCTTTGTTTCAGGGTATGTTTCGTTAAGGACACGCAAATGGTTAATCTGTCGTCAATCTGACGTTTAGATACAACATAAAATTTATTAGCTGATGCCTGAATTATAAAAACTACAGAATGAAGTGGCCTCGGACGGATGGTTGTTTTACTCAGGTGCCCGTCCATGCCTGAAACAATGCTGAAGGGATACCTAGGACCTTCCTCTATCATTGACAGCATGGCCATGACCAACAAAAATGACAGTTTAGGCCAGACGTGTAAGAGATGGTGTTATACAAGTAAAAGTATGACCCAAAAAGTGAAATTAAGAACTGACGATATTTTAGATATTTTTTCTGTTTAAGTAAGGGTTTTGATAAAACTAGAAACTATTAAAGTCTACTGAGAGAAATATAAACTATTGACAATGCTAAGGGTTTTTCTAATGTGTATCAAGATTATACAATTTAAGAGACGAACAGGAAAAAGTAACAGAATAAAGGAGACCAAAATCAAATAATACTGTTGAAAGCTATAAGTATCTAGAAAATGTAGCAGTTTAAAAACTTACATCTCTTCATTGTAATAGTTAGCCATTTCATATAACTGTTTTCTTGTGGGAAACACAGTTCAATGATTGTTTAAATAGAATTTCTTACAGTTTTGAAATTACTCTTGTCATGTTTTTTCATTTACCGATTTTAAAATAAATTATTAGAAAAGGTTTTCATATTTATATTAATGCACTACTAGTATCTAAAATATCACGCTACTGCACTATTAAACAATACTATTTCCGAGCATTTATGATACTATGAAACTTTAATGAGAGTCAAACACTCTCATGAACAGACTCAATAAAGCTTAGTCAGCTATTATTTTGCTTGGCTGCTTTCTATGCTTTCAAAGCATCTTCAGAAAGGTATTTTGATAACTGAAAGGGAATCTACATAATCATGTCAAATTTCATGTTTTATTACCACCTTTCATCTTTTTTTTTTGAAAATAAAGAAATACCAATATTTGAATATTGAATCCCGGTGACAAAGGTCAATGCATTCCTTTGGGCATACAACACGCTTTTATATACTGTAATGGGGACACCATATATTTCTTTGCGAGTTCACAGAATTGTAGTTATTTGCAATTCCCATGCCATTAGATTCAGGAAATATCCTACCGAACTCCAGAATGTTATATATAAGCTTGTATTTTACACATCGAACTTGATTGTACTTGAAACATTTAATTTCGTTGTTGATAATTATGACTATTATTAAAATTAATCAAGTTAATAGTGTTTAAACACTACAAAACGTAGCCCCCGAGTATAAATCGTTTACCCAAGAGTTTTAATGTTCTTTCTGTTTTGTATCATAGCCATCCATATGTGGTAGTTGTAGTATATGGTAGTTCCACATTGCCATATACAGCAGTTCAGTGAGTACTTAAAATCCTTGCTTTACAAATGTGTAATGCCCAGGTAAAATAAACCAATTCTAGAGCAGAAAGTCAATAAAATACACCACTGTCTACTGTTCCAGACACGCTGGCATACTTTTCTTTCCAACAGTGCGGTAACTAGCGTGCGGGTTTTAAATACCTGCACACTTTTAGTTACCGCACCGTGTACACAGACTATACGAATTACCTGCACCAAATTTGTTAAGAAAAAACACCGAGCTATGATACAAGAGTAATAAACAATACTATGTCGGTTATTATCCTGTCAAAAATTATGACTTGAATATGTTATATGTTTATTGCATCTAAAAAACACGCAAATGAACATATTGGTATGGTATATTAATAGCGTACGTGGAACATTTATTTCATCTGTGAAACACGTTGCCTTGACGTTTCTAATAAAACAAAATTTGAAGAGCTCTGAAGTCTTGACCAGAAATAACTAGAAATTGTAAACAAAGCTGCACAGAAAATTAATTTTGATAGGTTGTTATGTTACAAAGTTGTTGCTGTATGACAAGTTTATACAAATAACAAACGATATACAAAACAAGCGAACATTTCAATTATGTCTCATACTAGATATTTTCATTTTGTCAAAATAAACTTTGTCTAGGCCTGTAAAATATTTGCGTTAACTTTGTGTAACGGTGAACACTGAAATGGCACCTGACGGCATTATCTAATAACACAAATCTGATTTTCAGATCAGACACGTTGATAAATCAGTTTGCAACAGTACGTCTGAGACGATTGTTTAATACATGTTGGTAAGGCCAGATAAAATACTTCCTGAATGAAGGCAATTGTAAACCTTTATTTCTTATTTATTAATTTGAAACCACTTCCTGTCTGATAGTTCCTAAGCAAGATGAAAAGGTCACGGTACTATCCGCAAAATACGGAACAACAAATTCTTGAAGATATCAAATGGCCATCTTTCATCAAAATATCTTATCTTTAGATATGTGCTTCAAATGTATAAAATCCTCATCAAATGAATTTATCTTTGCTAAGTATATGAATTAGGTTTGCATATAGAGGTAGACTGTTAAAATAGCAGGCAGTGTTTAGTGGTAGTAACATTTATACCGTGTTTATCTTTTCATGTATACAGTATGTACTATTTTAAATCCAATGCTTTGTACTGTTTATACATTAAACTTGTTCATTTTATGTTTACATAAGCTTTACGAAGTAACTGCTTATGCCTTTAAATCTAAAATATGGACCTAATATACCTTTAACGCTTAGCCTTACATCTTGAGAGAAAGATTGACAACACAAAACCATAGAAAGAAAGGGTTATTTCACATGAAAATTGAACAGCATATAAAACGAGTGTATTACTCTACAAAACATCTGTCAGTATACTGATTTCCGGAAAAGGACTTCATAAAGTTTTCAGCAATTGTTTATTATTCATTTTTAAAGGGGGAACCTCTTCAGCATATGTTCAGTGTCCATCTTACGGAACAGCACGGCAGAACATGTAATGGACAGGTAGATTGTTGGTAAAGATATGATGTTAGACTTTCAAAGTCTGTTGAGATCAAATAATCTGTAATAATATAAATTTCTTCATACTGACACTGATATTTTCTCAGAAAAAAACTTTCTCTCTAGGCTCATCTCAACATGAGACAGAGGCAAGAGATATTGTAAATTATTTCAGAAAGTGGTATCAGAGAGGATTAATTTTATGGCCAAGTGCTTTACATTTAATGACTCTAACGACTGATGCCAGTCTAATATGATGTTTGTTGATCAAGTATTTCTTTATTTTGATGATATACTCCTAAACATTAATGATATGAAAATTCAACGACAATTCCAAAATACAGTCAGTTTCCATATTCATGAATTGTTGTTCTCTTATAAGCAATTGCAGTGTAATTATGTGTTTTGTTTTATCTACTCAGATGGTAATTTGATAGTCTGGTACAAACAACAAATAAAACAAGAAATATCTTTAAAAATGATGGTCGGCGAATTGTAATAAGGAAAGAAGTTTATGAATTTTTCATCTAACATTCATCTTTCATCTAGCAATTTTCAAATTGCAAAACTAAACACCGCACTTTAACAATTTAAATGGTTCTCTTTTAATTTTTCGCAAAGGTTTCGTAGGGTTGCAATTTTGTTTCGTTTATCCTTAGACGAATAATTACAGCAGTAGTTTGATGAAGATTCATGAAGCGGTTCATGAGAAGAGGTCATTAAACGTGTTTATATTTTTAGCTAAATTGGTCCCTATCCCCATTTGTAACAAAATAGCAGGAGTCCTTACGATATTGTTACACATCGAGTTTGATAAAAATCCATTACATTTTAGTGGTTAATGCGAAGAAAGGCATATCTACTTTTAGCTATAGTGGTCCCTTATAGGGCCCAAGTTCCTATATAAATAAATTTGGAAGATGATCTTATAATGATGCTCCAGACCAAGTATGACAAAGATCCACCAAGCTGCTCATGAGACGCTGTATAAAGGCATTTCTAGTTTTAGCTCTAGCAGCCCCTAAAAGGGGTTAAATGTCCCAGGTGAATAAAGTTGGCTGCGGGCCTAATAAAGATGCTACAAATCAAGTTTGATTAGAATTCATGAAAAAAAATCAATTGAAGGATTTTTTATTTATTATTTTTATTTATTTCTAAAATAGGCCAACTGATCCCGCTTTAACAAATGCATATTCGCTATTCATGAATCTTTGGACAATGACGTCACACCTATAAAAAAGTGAAGGTCAAGCAAAACATACAATTGTAATTATTTCAATATTTCTGTTTCATAAGCAAAGTTTGACCGTAGTAAACTATGCAGCGTACCTTCAAGTTCATTTCAGTGTAATGAGATTCAGTCATTACATAGCATATATATAATAAAACAGATTTCAACTGAGTTCAATATTTGCATACCATACTAAAGAAAAATATTCATATATAATAAATCAGTTAAATAATTTATAACAAATATATCAAAGCAAACAAGTACTTTTAATATGCAATCTGAATAAGTCACAAAAGCAAGAAACCTTTTCATATACAGACGGCAACTGTAACAAGGAAAATCGTTTAAAAAGCACTTCTCTACATAAAAGACTCTTATCACACCCTTATTCATGTGATACGCAGACCGTATTCAGCTCTTTCTTTAATTTGATATATGTTGGTATTTGAACAGGTTTTTATCATATTTATTAAACTTACTTATCACTTTGAGATATATCAATATTCTTGCTAAATATACTGAGCCAAAGTTAGCTTTAAAACTGTGAACAGCGTCGTTTAGGATAAACGCTTTGTCTGCATTTCACTCAGCGTAGCACAATCAACAGAGTGAAAGAAATTGACACTCTCGTCCAATCAGGCAGAGTGTTGCATAAATGTTCCATTTTGATAAATTATCTATCATGCGTTATCAAGTAGTTTGATTTGCAAACTGAAGTCACGTGGCATAGGAAACGAAAACGAATTTAGACGGCGTCGCCGAAAGAGACTTTCAAATTGGTTGGTAACAGTTTTTATTATACATTCAGCTAAGAAAACTGAATTTGCAAGATCACGCCCTGATTACATTAACACTGGTCTGTGTAAATGCATTGGATTTTTGGTGGATAGTAGAAAATATTTCATTTTTTCTGAACTGATGATGTTCTTGTTAAATTGGACACACCTTAAAATCTATATATAGTTATGTTAAAGTCAGTTGCTTTCTGCAAAAGTTTCGTGCAGGAAGTGGCAAGAAGTCGGGAATACCAATTTATGACAGCCTTTAAGACGTGATGATTTAGTTTATATTATATCTATGCAGTTTTTGAACGTGGAGATAAACACCGAGTCCTTATCTGGGAAATACTTCTGGCATGGGCAGGCGCCTTAGTAGAACCACAATTCTTCCCTTATCCAGTAACAACATTTAAGTACTTTTTGGCAGCTGTAAAAATTGCACAGTACTTGCCTTCAGAGTTGATATTACTTCTGATCCTTAAGGATTATATATTTCATTTAATGTACATGTATCATATAATTTGATTCTGCTTAAGGCTTAGCATTACGTTTTGAAAAAAGCGACACCAAATCATAGAAAGAAAAAGTTGTTTCACATGAAAATTGAACAGCGTGTAAAACATGTATATTACTCTACGAAACAAGTGTCAGTATACTAGTATAAACATTGAATTCTGTAAAAGGACTGCCTAAAGGGGCCCCACTTCCGGACAGTAAAACGCCTTTTAAAACCATTTTTAATGAACTGTTACATATTTTCGTTTTGATGCATTTGCAATAGCGTACGAGTGTTGAAATTTCACAGTACTAGGTGGAACACAGTTTTCAGCAATTGTTTATTTTTATTTCTTTCAAATGGCATTCATTTTCAAAGGGAGACAACTTTTTCAGAATATTCTAAGTATCCGTCGTACGGCAGAACATGTAAATGTCTGGCAAAATATTGGTAAAGATGTTGTTTGTTTATCAGTTGGTTGAGTTTGTTAAGAACACCTACATTGCCAATCAAACATACAACAAAATAAAACAGGAAAGAGAAGCGTGTTGCTTACTAACCTATATAACTATTTCCTTTTTAACATGTTTTGAATATTTTTAAAATAATTTTTCCAATTATTAAAATGACTTATTTTCCAGCGAATCGAAATTATGAACTAAATGAACAATACTATGAATACTATTCAGAAAATATATTTTTAAGTTTTTATATCCCAACTTATATTATTTGTATCACTGGAAGGTTGTAATTCTTACATTGATAGTGCCATTCAAGAAAATGTAAGGGCTTTAAAACTGGGTCAACGTCATAGTGACATTGCAATCTTTGTTCTGTATTCAACACTGATGATCTTTATTTCAATAAAATTTAAGCAGTTGTACACTATATTATTGAGGACAGCATTTACTACATACTCGTTTTATCCTTCGTTAAGTTAAGATGGCCTCGGAAACGTCAATAGATTTCCCTATTGACTTCTGAATTTCATATCGGGTGAATGACGCCATTTTAATGAAGTCTTTGCGTTATTATTTTTTACTTAAGCATTGTCAGTTGTGTGCACAGGCTTTTGAACAAATTCATATTTATGTTTATAAAATAAATACATGAAGAAATGTCTTATAAAACAAGGATAAATATCCAACATGGAAAGCCAAAACATTTGCTCGCAATTTCTCAATTTGTCGTTTTTTGCCCATGGTTTGGCGACATTTTGTACCTCATCAAAGCAAGTACTCTATAAGTCATCCCGACATGGCAGAAGATTTGATTTGATGTAAACATTTGCTGTTCTAATGTTTGCGCCGTTGATTGACAACTTTGTCATTTACTGACTATTTCATCAAAATTACAAACTGAACAAAATGAAATACTTTAATCATGGTGTTGAAATACAGGCGCGGAGTATTTGTGATGGCTTGTATGTCGTAAATGACAATTTTTTCCTTTCGATTTGCAAAATTTCAATTTTTTATTTTAAATGTCTGACCTGGCCCATAATGACATCAGATGTAAAAACACAAACGAGAAAAATAAGTTTCATTAGAAGAAAAGAAGCAGGAAAGAAAGCAATTTTCTCGGACGTCACGTGGAAAATTCCTTTCGTTCAATAACCTATACACACACACAAACACACACACACAGATACACATATATATTAAAGAAAACACACCAACGAAATGCCTTTCAAACACAATGGATCCCGGAAGGATACACGAACATAAAGATAGAATTATAGAGTATGAGAAAATACATGTTCAAACAGTGTCAAAAGTTTAATTATAAACCTGAGCGCTTTCGGCGTAGATTCCGCATGTATAGTTAGATATATAAAAGCTAAATATATTGTTTTGATTTATGCTACCCTTGAAAAAGGCTTTTTTAAAAAGCCGAAAGCGCTCGGGTTTATAATTAAACTTTTGACACTGTTTGAACATGTATTATCTCTCTCTCTCTCTCTCTCTCTCTCTCTCTCTTTGTACTGCCTCACACATCTCCCGAGTTTTATGGACAGGGTGAACGCCTGAATTAATTAAGATATCAGTATATAAAATTTAATGCAAAACAGTTCTTTCAGAGACAGCATGAGCAATAAAAATGACAGGTTGTAAAATTGTAAAAGAAGGAGTGAAATGGGCTAAACATAGACCAGCTCATAGACTATGATATATTTTTTATTTTTAAAGTTGTGAATATAGCCAGTCTTTATCCTAGGCCCAATATCATCATCAGAAACAGTCTCTGAGAAAATCTCTCAATCAGACTGGTATTTGACACTATAACATAAAATAAAAGACAAATCACAAAATTCGGAAAAAAAGAAAGATTTCTTATTATCAGTCTAGTGGCTAGTGGCCAGTCTAGCTTAAACAAACCCCGTCTATTAGCAGCTGATCTCTTACGTTGCTTTCTTAACAGTATAAATTTCAGGCAGTATAGCAATACTGGAACGATGAATAACGTTTTCCATAGGACTAGTGTGTGTGTGTGGTTGGGGGGCGGGGGGAGGGGGAAGGAGTACTTGAAATAATCTGAAGTGATATCGACTTGACGAAGACTAAGGGGATTCATATGTCGAGGCTTCTAAATACACAAGTGTAGCGGGAATAATAATTTTGACCCAACTGATTGTACGCAGCTGGACCATTTCCAGCTTGACCTTAATGTGCGGTATCCATAAAGTTGAGTCATTTTCTTATTGAGATCTTACTTGCTGTAGGTAAGATAGTGATTTGACCTTCTAACATAATGTTTTTGTGTCGCGTTTGAGGAAGCCTATTGTTCTGTTTGCATTTGGCGTGATTCTTATGTAGTATTTTCAAGCGTATGTCATGACTATTGTCGATATAAAAATGACATCTTTAACCGGGACTAATGTTTGTAAGGAAATTCATTTGGCTTCTATTTATGGATGACGTACCAGATATTTAGATGGTTTAATTTCATGTCCTGCAGCTTTTCCTATATTTGTAACCTAAAGAGATCATGTTGTAACCTTGTGCAGTCTGATTTGAGTCACATTAAGTAGAAGTCCATGTCATAATTATGCAAAAAAAAAAACACACCAGATGTTACAGGGACTTGATTGGATGCGATACCATCAGGTACTACTGGCTAGGATCGACCGTATACTAGGCACGATTTTGTCAGAAGTGCCGTGTACTTGAAGCATGTATAACAGTTTTAAATGGCTAACGGCTTTATTAAAAGTTAATGACTTAATTGAAATTAGAAAGGATGAGGTCAGTCCGTTTACCTATTGCAAGACATTTTGATAATTAACCAACTAATTCGACTAGCTTGGTTTCATAGGACAATTTTTCATGGAACCCGAGCTAGTGTTCTTAAGGGTATGTTATGTTGGATAGACTAGATGCAGTTATGTGCTTTAGGAGTTGTTAACGATATAGGTCTGTAATGTGCTGGGCGGGTTACTAGTATCGCTTTCCTTGAAATAAGTGAACATTTTACCTTCGTCCTATTTGAGGGGATTGATCAGAATTTTTAGATATCAGTAATACTATGTGTAGGATCTCTTGTCGGAGCTTCTCTAGAAAAAGATTAATGGGAATAATTTTATCTGGACCTGAGCCTTATTCACACCTTGGGTCTATCTCTTTGTATAGCATCACGGGAAATTCGGGGTTCTCTAGAGCAGTTCTGCATAGCTGAGGCAGTGCAAAAACCCTGAGGAAACAGACTTCATGAGTTAATCAATGATTTTTGCTTTTCCAAGATTTGCCGCGTTTAAAGTATAACATGTCTGATCTTTAAGCAGATAACTACTCTTGCAGTTTGAATGATGTATTTTTTGTGTTAAATTTGCTGGGATCAGTCTAATCTGTGTCTTGAATATCCAGTATACGTATCCTGTGTATGCTCAGTTTGATATGTTCATGTTTTTGACCTTTTAGAATAGTTTGTCCTTTTTCTTAATTAACCTTATATTTTTGGTGACTTAGGTGAGATGTGTTTTAGTGCCTAGGTTATAGCTGGAACTTCTTTTGAAATACATGCCTGGAGTATATGTGTAAATCTGACTCAGAGGTGGTTTTGTACTGATGACATCACCTATGCCACTTGGCGGATATTGGCTATCGCCAAAATGAATACAATTAATGGTTAGAATGACAAAATGTCTAGTCAAAAGCAGAAACTTTATATAACTATAGTACCAGAATGTCTATATGCATCAGAATGTTACAATTATTATCTAGGAAACGCTTTCTTTAATTGGATTCTGGATAAATGCGTATATTTAAATTATTTCGCTGCGGATAGACACTATTATCATTCAGTCAGTATAAGGAATATTAATGTTATTATGTATATGAACAAACTATTTTTATTTTGTAAAGGTCGACCTCTGTATTTATTTATCCTTTTTGCTTTGCATGACCTTAATCTTAACAACGTAAAGTTTTATCAACTGTGACATAAATAGTTTTAAGTTCTTCAACTGGATTACTTTTTGTTCTCTAATTGAAACAAGAGGGTCATGATGGCACTATATCGCTAATCTCTTAAACTTGGCCTTGAAATCATCAAGATAAACATTCTGACCAAGTTTCATGAAGATAGGGTCATAAATGTGGCCTCTAGAATGTTAACAAGCTTTTCCTTTGATTTGATCTAGTGACCTAGTTTTTGACCCTACATAATCCAGTTTCTAACTTGGCCAAGAAATCATCAAGATAAACATTCTTACCAAGTTTATGAAGAAAGGGTCAAAGATATGGCCTCTAGAGTGTTAACAAGCATTTCCTTTGATTTAAGCTGGTGACCTTGTTTTTGGCCTACATGACCCAGTTTCGTAGAAATAATCAAGATGAACATTCTGACCAAGTTTCATGAAGTTATGGTCATACATGTGGCCTCAAGAGTGTTAACAAGCTTTTCCTTTCATTTGGCCGGGTGACCTAGTTTTTGACCCAATATAATCATGTTTTGAACCTGGTATACGAATCATCAAGATAAACATTGTGATCAAGTTTCATGAAGATAGGGTTATAAATGTGGCCTCTAGGATGTTAACAAGCTTTTCCTTTGATTTGACTTGCTGACCTAGTTTTTGACCCCGCATAACCCAGTTTTTAACTTGGCCAAGAAATCATGGCCTCTGTTAACAAGCATTTCCTTTGATTTAAGCGGGTGACCTTGTTTTTTATCCCACATGACCCAGTTTCCTAAAAATCATCAAGATGAACATTCTAACCAAGTTTCATGAAGATAGAATCATAAATATGGCCTCTAGCGTGTTAACAAGCACTTCCTTTGATTTGAGAGTGTGACGTAGTTTTTGACTCCACATGACCCAGTTTCAAACTTGGCCAAGAAATCATCAAGATAAACAGTCCGGCAAGTTTGTTTCAAATCAAAGCATAAATGAAACCTCTATATGGCTGAAAGGGCCAACTTGAATATAGAAAATTTTGCCACTTCCAGATGCAGTAACTCTAGGAATTTAGTCGGTTTTCGAAAGGAACCGAGATAACATTGTGACTTAAGTTGTTTGTAAGTGTGGTTGAAATCGAATGTAAAATGTCACTTTCATCGTGTTCACAAGGTAAAATTAACAAATTTTGGCTCTTTCAGGGGTCAATCAGGGCCGTAACTAACTCCAGAACCTATTGATTGGATTCTTCATGGAATCGAATGTCTATTGTTGTTTAAGATATTTTGAAAGTTTGTATCAGATCAAACCATGAATGAAGTCTCTATATGGCTGCAAAAGCCAAAATAATTTAGGGCCATAACTCTGGAACCCATGCTGGGATCTGGCCAGTTTTCCAAAGGAACCGAGATATTGTGCCAACTTATGTGCAAGTTTTATTAAAATCAGTTGCAAAATGTGGTCTCTATCTTGTTCACAAGTAAAAAATAGCAAATTTTGGTCCTTTAATGGGCAATAATTCTAGAACCCATTATGGGATCTGGCCAGTTTTCAAGAGAAACCGAGATCTTATGCAAATACAAGTTGTGTGCAAGTTTGATAAAAATCGGTTGCAAAATGTGGTCTCTATCGTCTTCTCAAGAAATTGTGAACGGACGGACGAAGGGCAATCACAAAAGCTCACCCTGTCACTAAGTGACAGGTGAGCTAATAAAAAAGTTTTACGTAGTACACTGTGTAGTACCTTATGACAGAGATTCTGACTTCTCACGACATGCTAGTATACTTATTAGACAATGTGTCTTAGTGAATTAGAAATAGCCGAACAACAATATTGAATGCAAATTATAGTCGATATACATGACCTGTTGCTATGAAATAGATATTCACTTTTATAACCAGGCGGAACAAGTTCTTACTTATTGTGGGTATTACATTTATTGTAGACTGACAAATTCTGAATGATAAAGCGTGTATAATTTCAGATGTAAACGCAAACAGACAAGTTGTATTGAAAAATCCTTTATTGTTCGTGTGGTTGTATTACATTGTATAAACAGGACACATACAAACCCATTCAGTTTTGTTTCAATATCATATGAATTAACTACGGTGTTCCGTTTGGACAATCGTGACTTTTTATTTAATACTAAACCGCGATGCACGATGGTACGATGACGAAAACGCGATGGCACGATGATGAAACAACGATGGAACGATGGTGAAAACACGATGGCACGATGATGAAATCGCGATGGTACGATGGTGAAATGTCGATGTAATATCGCGTTTTCATCATCGTACCATCGCCTTTTCATCATCGTACCATCGCGTTTTCACCATCGTGTCATCGCGTTTTCACCATTGTGTCATCGCGTTTTCACCATCGTTCCATCGTTGTTTCATCATCGTGCCATCGCGTTTTCGTCATCGTACCATCGTGCATCGCGTTTTCACCATCGTGTCATCGCGTTTTCATGATCGTACCGTCGCATTTTCACCATCGAACCATCGCGTTATCACCATCATACCATCGCATTTTCACCATCGTACCATCGCCTTCCGGTTGTCATGCGCAGTGGTAGAGTATATGTGTCAGTAAAGTACAGGCTTGATACAATCTCATTTTCACATTGCACAATGTACTTTCTTCATCCTAACAAGAATAAGCTGAGTTTGAATAATACCATGTGACTATTACACCCAGCTTTTTATTTATTATCATGCATACACAAAATACAAAGGACGTGACCTTGAAGATTTTACAGTTTAAATGAACTGAGCACTGAACATTTTGTAAAACATTTTGTAAAACATTTTGCAAAACAGCAAAATCTAAATGGTAAATTTCTTCTCACAAAATACATTGAGATACATTCATCTATTGTTGATAAAAAAAAACAAGTGTACGGGACTACGCATTTCTAACCGGAAGGCGATGGTACAATGGTGAAAACTCGATGGTATGATGGTGAAACCACGATGGTACGATGATGATAACGCGATGGCACGATGGTGAAAACGCGATGGTACGATGATGATAACGCGATGGCACGATGGTGAAAACGCGATGGTATGATGGTGAAACCACGATGGTACGATGATGATAACGCGATGGCACGATGGTGAAAACGCGATGGTACGATGGTGAAAACGCGATGACACGATGGTACGATGATGAAAACGCGATGACACGATGGTGCGATGGTGAAAACGCGATAGTACGATGATGAAAACGCGATATTACATCGACATTTCACCATCGTACCATCGCAACATCGCGATTCCATCATCGTGCCATCGCGTTTTTACCATCGTACCATCGTTGTTTCATCATCGTACCATTCTGCATCGCGGTTTAGTAAAAAGTCACGATTGTCCAAACGGAACACCGTAATTAACCCTGTTCACAAGAGTTCGTTCAATGTTACTGATCTCTCTCGTAAATTTCTGATTAGAAAGTATTTTAAATAAGTCACAAAACTATGTAGGACATGTATTTTATCAAATGTATGTTACCTTATGTTGTAACGAATGTGCTATGACAACGTTTTATTTTTCAGCAGTTTTTGAACAGTGCCGCCATTTCCAATACTTATTACAACAACAATATTTGTATGTCTAAATAATGAATGTTTGTAGTGTCATCATCTTAATTTGGATTATTTTAGATAATAAATTCTAAATAAAACTTACGAATGTTTAACGTGATAAATCATTAATACTAATGATTGTTAGTTAGATTATTATTTCACCTGAGTCTTCACGGTCATAACATATCATAAGTTACATGCAATTATGAACTTTGCGCCATTGCTCTCTTATAAGAATTTTGCAGTTGATGTTTTATATTATTTATAAAATATTATCAATCAAAATATGTTGCTTTTTAAATTTTTTCGTAACTATTTAGGAAACATAGATAAAATCATTCGGTTAAAAGTTAAACAATGAAGCAAAGTTTGTCCAGCATTCTCTTTTGCCGTCCCAGACTGTTAACACTTACAGCGAAACGAAGCCCTGTTTTAGTTATTTTATTCTATTTTATTTCATATGTATATGATATAATTACCCGATAACAAAACAATGAAAGAACAGATTTCATGATGTTTTTTAACAACAATAACTTTATGGACTCATTTATCACAGTAGTATTTCTTGAACAATCAAGACGACATAATCACATAAAAAGTGATCAACGAAAAACAGAAAACAGAGGTTTTGGATCAGCAACTGAATATTGTCCTGCAGTTTATATTTTATCCGAAGTCTGTACTTTATCGAAGATAGGAGCAAGAAAAAGTGAAACTCGAACACATTTTTCACAAAATATTCCGCATGAATAATGCATCTCTTAAATGATGTTACCAGCGTGCTGATATATTAGGATATCGTTTTATTTTCGCTTTAGTAACTGTACCTATTTATAAAATGAGGTTTTTCTTGCTGCAAATGTTATTTCATTTGCTTAAACAATTGCTTAATAAGCCCATTCGTTCATAATTGATTTTGAAAGTTTAAGTTAACTCGCTATTGAATGATGTATTTAATGTCATCTATAAAGGGTTGAATATTTTCACATTCATGGAAGTTCCCGGTGTAATACACATATTGCACACAGCAATAAGCATAACGTATAGTCCGTCCGTAGGTATTGCAGTATAGAAATATTTCTATTGGAAACGATGAGCTATAAAAATACAATTATATCAGTTTTTTTCTCGGCAGTACTGTTTTTCTTTCTTTCAGATATATGCATGATTACCTTACATTATTAAGGAACGAATTAATAGAAAAGTTACAACAGAATCAACACTAACGGATCAAACGTAGCTAGTGCAACACAAGGTTTAGTTGGTACGACTTGGTACGATATGATATGAAGTTGACTCTGCGCTAAATCTTTTTGATAAAATGTACAGCACCTGTTCGTTGTATGTATATTGTCCAACAGAACATCAATTCGGAAAGTCTGCAACATGTTTACACTTTATCTAAATTGCAAACATATAAATTAAATACGAATATTAAAGCAGGACAAATTCAACAAGAAAACTTACAATATGCCAAAACAAGAAATAAGTATAAGTGCTTTAAAATCTACAGTTTCGAGATTAATAGAGTTTAGGTGTAAAAACTTACTGTGAAAGTAAATGAGTTTCTGTTTTAGGATTTTAGAGGGCATTGGGAATATTGTACATTTCATTACCTTTAATGAACAGACTGAATCAAACCTATTCCGCTATTATCATTCTTGGTTTTGTTTTATGCTTCTAAAGGATCTTACACATTGAATGAGATATCACAACAGCTGCCGAACCATTTCTCCCCATACATGGCTATACTTTTTGGTCTTTTTGGATCACGGAATACATTCATAATAATTCAGCCGGTGCGACCTGACGTTAAGGTTGTTGCACGCCTTCCAGGAATGGACTCGCGTCTGCTATAAGTTTGCATGGTAGTGATCTACGCTTCCAAATATCTTCTCACAGGCAAAATAAATATCGAAATAATTTTCCTCAACAACATTTTGCTTACATTTGCCTTTTTTATCCAACTAAATAGCTTCTTATTAAAGTTCAAAAGATTATATTTCTCCCAGAAGAACAATTATCTTGGCTCTTTATAGCCAAATTGGTTCTCTTTAAGTCGAGAAGCTATATAATGGAGTTCATTTATCTAGCGTTAGTTCTTAGAATCTGATATAGGTCTTAACTCCATTAAGACATTGCTTACAACAATATTAGTGCTACAAACATCTCTCAAGGGATTGGTCGAAACCTTTTTGTAACAAAATACAAGTTATGACCACAGGCAACACTGAAAAAATCTAGGAAGAAGCAGGAAGTATTAATACAAGGAAATATCTTAAATGTCATCAGTGGACGAAAAACTTGTATGGTAGAGACCAGACATTATTAATCTAGAAATGTAATTTAAGTTTATATTTTTGCAGATTAAACACGTGTTAAAAAATTTAAAATATTTTCAGCAGTTAAACCGTTATTGCAAAGCAGCAAAATTCAAATATTAATTTCAGTCTTTAAAACCTATTATAAATTACCGATAGTTGCAATATACAATAGAAACAGTATCGCAAATTTAAACATGAACACACCAAAACTGTATTTTTTTTTTTTGGCAACTAGCAACTACGATAATACAAGAAGATCCCGATGAAATGAGGACTTAACATATGTTCGGTCTGTCTTATATGTCTTAGGTATATTGCATTTGTAGGTAGCTATGTCCATTTTAGTGCATAAAATTGTATGGAGAAATAGCCTCGTGTGAAGTAAGCATATTCTACCGCTATCTACTGCGAACAGTCGACTATTGTTTTCGTTAATGATTTATTCATTATAGGTAAAAATTTATCCTAGTTTGTAAGACTGACAATCATTTTTCATTTCCTTTTTACCAAGATTCAAATCATACTCTTTTTATACCCATTTCGATGTTGCTTCTTTCAAAAGTGTTTACAAAAGAATTATGGACCATTTCCCAAGGTACATGTATGTACAAATACCCAATCAACTGATAAAAGTATACAAATGTTATATACTAGAGCTGGAATACACGCTGAAAACATGATTTCGCGCGTTTTATCAAATAAATAATAACAAATTGAATGTACACTTCAACTAGACAATACCTTATTTTCCGAATCCCGTATCATGTGATGTTGATTCCTTTAGAAATAGATGAAAGTTGTGTTCCCTACTGAAACGGACATTTTTCATACTTTCTGTCATTGGAACCACTTTTTTATATTGAAAAAAGATATTTTGTAATAGAAGAACATGTATCTTCTCCTGATAAATTACAATCTACAATGGATGGAAGTTTGAATATGGACAAGTCGTTTAGTCGTTTTGTCATAGGAACCACATTTTTATGTTGAAATTTAATTGTAGAATCCACTTATCTGTCACACTTTTTTGACTATTTTTTTAACAACCGCACTTGCTGCCACAGTTACAAAATAGACAAATGTGCATATTGTCAATATTGACTTCTATCCATGTATCAAGCTTCATGAGAACATATCTGGTTCTTTTTAAGAAATAACAGAATCAATTATTTATGACTGACAGATAGACAGACAAGGACAAAAGGAAATAATCCTTTATCGGTACAAATGAAACAGAACGTTCTCATTGTCGAAAATATATGCCAACTTGGCTCTACGCTTTAAATATCATATTAAAGTATGAGATGATAAACTTTAAGACAAAGAAAAGTAACCGATCTAAATCAAGAAGCAGAAACACTTTTTGTCTCACATTTTTATGCTTTTTAGTTTTCTTTTCTTTTTTGTTTCCATTGGCTTTAGAGCTACATCGGCATAGTTTTTATATAACGACCTTCTCGGCTTATAACTGTGGTGGGAGACCCCAGGTGCCCCTAAGGTCATTTATATTTGTCTGTGAAGCACTAAAGACCTATCATGTGTCGGTGCGACGTGAAATCCAACAAAGAAAACTAAATTTGAAATGTTCATGCTATAATATATGGAATAAAATGAGATACATGGTGACAACATAAACGTTCATAGCGCTGTAAAATCTCCCTTTTAACATGTCAACAGATTTTGGGTACGTTCTTATTTAATTCTCTGGCGGTAATACGTTGCAATAAACTCGTTACAATAATTTATGGATATTGTTAACTTTTTATTTATATCAATCAACAAAAGAATGAACTCGTGTTTGTTTAGTAAACGCCCCTCCTTGCTGCATAATCTAAGGACGAATAAAGAAACACATATCAATGAGTAGTATAAGAAATGCCGCTTTTGGGACACTTTTTTAAATTTTTAATTAGCCGCCCTCTTTTTAGAAATCCAAAGCTGGCCAAATTAAAAAAACCAGATTTTAAACAAATTATTGTTTAAAGCATTTAGTAAAATATGATTAAACGTTTATAAATTATTTTTTTGTTAAAATGTACAAAGCCTCTTGTCTTTGATCTTATTTTGAATTTAGTAAGTATATTATCAGGGTACACATAGTAATTAAAACTTTAATTAAGCTTTTAATTTCAAAAGTTTGCTATATCGGCACGTCCACCCGGTATAGATTCATCCGATATGTAGAATCTAATGTAACTATCCCTCATAAGTGAAAATTTTTCTTCTGTAGATGTTGAATCGTTTAAAGGTTTGAATGTCAAACATTGCCCCTTTGGGTGTTAAATAAATTTTAATTTTTTTTCTTATACATAGATATTAACTGATCAGTGTCAAAGTCCTCAGCTGCCTCAGCTGCTATTTTAAATTATTATTACTGCTAAAATTTACCAAAAATAAATCATCAATCCCGATCCCGAAACCTATCATTCCCCCACCTAAATATAAAATGTGATTTTGGGGCTTTTAATCGTTTATCTGGTTCACCTATGGGCCGGGCCTCGTTAATAAAATATTAATATCTATTATATAAATTTCCCATTTTTTTGGGCTATAAACACACCCTTCAAAGTCACATCTAGTACATCTGTTTTATTTTCCCTTGGTTTGTGTTTATAAAATCTTTATAATCTACGATATTCCGGGTCTTAATTGAAATATATTTAAATAGCCCAGACCGCCCAGATCTTTATATGTTGAATATATCCAGGCACCATGACGTTTAAAATACTTTTTCATTTTTACATAATCATAAAAATTTTTATTATAGTATTCAAAGAGAAACACTCATGTTTTACTTTTTCTAGTTTTTCTTCTATTTTCCTGTTTTTCTTTTTAAGTTTAAGAATTATTTCAGCTAAATCATCAACCGTTTTGTTGTGGCAACTTCAGAAGCAGATAAATTGTCAACAAAAAACCTTTTGTTCTAGCTAATTGTGTTTCTTGTTTTAAGAAAACATTTTTTATTTTGTAATTTCTTCAGCATTAGTGGTAATTTCTTCGACATTAGCGGTTATTGCTTTAGTATTAGCAGTAATTACTTGGGTATTAGCAGTGATTGTTTCTCCTTGTTTAGCTGATATTTCAACTACAGAGTCCAAATCATTGTTATTTTTTTAATTTATCATTAATTTGATCATTTACTTATCTTAAATTGCTTCTTCTTGTTTAGCTGATTTTTCAACTACAGAGTCCAGATCATTTATTTTTTTTTTAATTTTTCATTAAATTCATTAATATCTTCTTGTAATTTTTTTTTTAATATTATTTAAATTTTCTGCATATTTTAATTGTGACGGTTGTCAAAAATACTAATCCAATTTCGAATTTGTTTTTTAAAGTCATTATTTTAGAATTAATTTTTTTTTTAAGGTTATCTAATGCTGTATCATGATCATCCCCCCTCTTTGTGAAGCTGCCTTTTCCAGTTCAGATTTATATTCTGCAAATTTATTTGAAATGTATCGAGTAAATCTTGATTCCCTTTTGTCATTTCAGTATTTAGTTTATTTATTTCTGTTCTGATTTCTAACTGATACATTTTTTGTAACTTTTTCTCAGCTTCAATAATCTTGTCTTTTAGTTCTTCATGTTTAATCATACATCTTTTAATTCTTGAACTTGAGTGAATAAAATGTTTAAATTTAAACTCGAAATACTTCTTTTATGTTGTCATCTGTCAAATCAGATTTCTCTTCAAGTTCTTTAATAGAATCAGTCATAGTTTTCATTTCTTCTTCAATTTTAACCTTGTAATTGATTAATAATAATGAATTCTTTTTAAAATCTTTTTTTAATTCTTCAATATTCTTTACTTCTGCTTCTAGTGTTTGTTTTATTTTTTGATGTCTTCAAGTTTATAGTCATCTATTACACTTTGAATTTTTTATCCACAAACCGTCTTGGAACTGCATCGTTGGGTTTATCTGGATTTCCTAGGTTGATTATTTCATTCCTCCCATATCTAATGCTTTTTCATTGTGTTATCAAGTTCCTTATTTTTGTGAGATCCCGATTCCGTTTCCTTTTTAAGCTTTTGAATTGTTTTTAGTAGCATAATCACTAAATCAATATCAAATTTAACTTTACTTATCTGGTCGGGTTGATTAATTTGTTTTACATCTTTTAAAAACTCCATTATTATTAATTAATTATATTTTATACATAAAGTTTTTTCTTTTTAAAATTTCCCTTTGGGTTTTTGTCAATATATAAGAAATCATATTTTTGATTTGTTGCATTAGCAAAAGTATCACGATCTATATTTTGTTCATCACAAATCCTATTATTTTCCTTTTTACCCGGACTTTCAAAAAATATAATGTGAACAGTTAATCCGAATATCCTTTGGTGTTTTATAGTAAGACTGACTTAAATAAATAACACAACAGTTTTTGTGGCGTCCTTGAATAAAAGTATTTTGTTATTTCATTTTAAACTTTTTTATTTCCACATACAAAATCATCAAATATTACTATTTTTTGTTTTTCTGATTCAAGATTCTCACAAGGTTCAATTTGGTCGGGATCGATGAATATTCAAGTATTTCTTTTGGATCTAATTTAATCTTTTTGCAATTTCATTAAGTTGTTAATTAAATCCTGATATTTAGATTGTTCAAAGTTTTTAGCATAAATTAATTTATCATAATATATAAGAGGTTTTCGAAGTATATGCATTAGTGTATTTGTTTTTCCAGATCCAGAAGATCCACATATTAACATTCTAAAACATGAATCTGGCATAAAAGGATAAAATGTTTAAAGTTATTGTTTTATCATTTTTTGTATCATAATTTGGAATTTCCATTTATATAATATTACATTATTTTACAATATCTTACATTATCTTACATTATTTTACATTATTTTACATTATCTTACATTATTTATAAATCCCAATAAAAACTTAATGAAATGATAATAAAAAAAAATAGTCGACAAAAGATGAGAAATCTTAGAAAAGAAAAAATGAGAGAAAAATAAGAAAAGCTACAAAATCGGGAAATGTATACTGAAATTTATAAACCAATTACTGAAAAAATAGAAAAGTCAAAAAGAACAATTATCAAGTCAGTTAAAAGCATTACTGGAATAAACAACAATTACGTTACTTCCAGAAAGTTTTGCTAATAAGATATATGAAATAAAAAATCTAAAAAGGTTTGGGCAGAGTATTGGAAGAACAACCACCCTCGGAACTACAGCAACCATTACAACCATTAAAAGAAGGTGAGCATGATACAACTGAAGAATCAAAAAAAAAATTTGGGAACAAGACCGAGAGCAAGGAAATACATACAGTAAATTTGGAATGCTGATTTGGATAATAATGTTTTAGAAGAATATGGATATTCCAAACCGTCTGAAATGTTTGACCTTTTAAATGCAAATATACTTCATCCTAATAAAATAAATGAAGACGATCTTAAAGACAGAATGAGTGATGTTACTGAAGATATTAAAAAATTAAATGGTCTAATAGCTAGCAAATCAAAATCAAAAGATCCAAATAAACGAGAAAAAGCAAAAGAATTAAAACATGATCGAGATGAATTATTAAAGTACAAAGGCCGGTTAGATAATATTCTTGGTATGGGTCCTACATATGAACAAGATGGAAAAGGAATAAAACATCATAACCCATATAAAGTTTCACCAAATGGACAATATGGTAATTTAATTATTAACTTAAATAAACTTTATGGTCAAAATAAGTTAATTGCTAAGGATAGAATAACTGGAAAGAAGTAATTAACACTAAAGTAGATGATGATTTAATTGATTTGATTAATAAAAATATAACAATAAGAAAAAGCATTCAATTCATTAAATAAAAATATTTAAAGAATTAACAAAAAAATCAGGATTACCTATCAATAAAAGATCTATGAAATTTAAAAAAGTAATTAGGGACAAGGTTATGACGTTGTCCATGTAATCCAAAAGAATTGGTTAATGACTTGGAGTTAATTTGGGGTTCAATTAATGTGGAAATAATAATGAAGAACTAAAAAATGAAGGTATTAGAAAAATTTGGGATGAACTATTAAAAATGAATTCTCTTTTACCAAACAACATGAAAAGTTATATAAAAATTTTTTTCTTGAATATATAAATGGAAAAAAAATAGTATTAAGTTTGAAACAGTTAAAGATATAAAAATACTCCGATTGTTTTTACAATCAGATTTAGTCGTTTTTTAAATTTTAGATAAAAATAAACTTATGTTGTTGGTTTGGATAGTATTAACACTATGACCATTCTTGGCATAATATTAGTGATGAATATGACATAAAAGAATTCGTTATCATAATGGTAAGGATTGGAAAATATTAATATTTACAAATGGTTCTTACAGTTAACAGTATTAAAAATTATATTAAGGAAACTTTAAATTTAAGTATGATGATTATGAATTTGATAAATCAGAAATTGCTCCAATAAGTTTGGAATTTGATTTAAGTAGTTTTAAGTTTTTGATTTCAATTACAGATAATTTTAAGTTGGATTTGGGAAAATATCAATTTTCATACATTGCTTGGATTTGAGAAAAAAAAATTAGACAAAACTGAAGGGGGAACAAAAACCCCAAATTTAAAACAAACTCTGTGGATACAATTTATATTCATTGTGTCTTATTGATTAATTCATTGTTGAGGGAAATTTCAGTGATATTATCTATCTTTAAGTACTGCAGTTTTAACAAGAGCTTATCCATTTACAAAAGAACCACAAAGAGTTGGATATTCTGAAATTAATAAAATATTATAAATTAAAATTAGAATATATATTACAGATGTGTTTGGTAGAATAATTAATTTTAATGAGGTTGAAAACAATTTTTTCACTAATTTTAAAAGAAATTTAATTAAAAATTTTTAGTTTTATATATGTACAAGAAAGTTTATGACAAAAAAAAAGGGAATTTATTTATGTTGATGCTCACACAGGAGAAGAAATCATACACGGGACAGGTATCTTTGACACTTTAAACGAAATTAATTCAATCCTCAATTAGCACAGCGGGAAAAAAAGTTTTGGGAAAACAGCAGAAAAGCAGCACTTGAAAGTGGAACAGAAAGGTTGGAACAGAAGTTGGAAATTTAGCTGCAGCTAAAATTTTTTGAAAAATTTAAAAAAGAAACCTGCTCGGCAGGTTGGTAATTTAATTGCTAAGGAATTACAAGAAAGAATAACATAAAAATATAAGGAGGAAAATATTAATAAAAGATTAATAGATTATTGTCGGGATCTGGGCTTTAGCTCGTGCTGGAACTTCAGCTCAACAAAAACGTATTACAGATTAATTTATAAAAAAATAAAATAAAAACTAAAATAAAACTAGAATAAAAAAATAAAATAATATATAATATATCATGTTTAGAAAAAAACCCATATTGTGAAAGATATGAATTAACTCCTATTAAATTAGATACAGCTTTAATATCTGTTTTGGGAAATAATGTTAAGCAACAAAAAAAAAACGGATATCACTTTACAATTAATGATAGAAGTTATATTTTGATTGGTTTAATGGTTATTTTAAAGTAAGTTTTAAGTAAATAAACTTGCTGATGGTAATAATTATGCTGATGGAGATCAAATTGCTCTAATTAATAATGCAGCTTCATTAATTGATCAGTTAGTGGTTAAACAAAATAGAAAAATTGTTTATGATTGTAATAATTTATACAAAATAATAAATGTAAAAAATTTTAGTTGAACTGTCTGAGGTTATGCAAAATCAACTGGAACAAATGAGTTTATTTATTTAGATACTATTGATAACTGCGCTGTTGCTGATAATTCGGGTTTTTATTTAGAAAGGAATTAATCGAAGGTGGTGCTGAGGTAAATGCTAAAATTCCATTAAATAATTATTCATTTTTCAAGGTTTAGAACTAATATTTTACCTCAAGGGTCAAATTCAAATAACACTGCAACTGACAGATGATGATAAATTTAAATTTTTTTAGAGCTAATGCTGCTGATCCTGGTAGGTAATTGTAACAAAATTAATTCTATGGGTTCCACGTTTGTTTTTTTAATGAATTTGGGTTTGAACAAAATTGCTACTGAAAGATTTAAAAAAGCAAGAGGGGGCATACCTTAGGGAAATGTAACACAATCAACTGATACACGACAGAGGGGACATAACTTTTAGAATAACAGCTGGTTTTAAAAAACCACAACATGTATTTGTTTATTTACAACGACTGAAAAAAAAGTAATGCACAAAGACAGAATCCACTTTTTATTAGATACATTTAAAGTTGTTGCAGCAGATGATAATGTTTGTATTTTGAGCTCTTTTTCGTCTTGAAGTTGGTAATGGTGTTTTTTTATCCAAAAACAGAATACACAAGTATATCAAGAATATATGATGATGTAATTAATTATTATTATAAACAAAATAATAAGACTACTGAAGCCTGCTAAATAGATTTAATTTTCAAAGTTTGTTTGGATTTGTTCATTTTAACTTGGAATATAAAAAGGAAGTAATAACAGAAGATCCTAAACACATTACATTAACAGCTAAATTAAATGTTCGGCCGGCAGCACATGTCCGTGTTTACGAAATTGTATTATATGAGGAAACAGTTGAAATAAATCTATTGGAAATGAACTTGTTATTGTTTAAATAAATAAATTTTAAATATATAATGTCATCAAATTATATTGAATATAAAATTAACCTTACAGATGGACAAAAGAAAAATTTAGCAAAAGCTTATAATAATAAAATTCCAATATTTTTAGATTAAAACATGAACAATTACGTGGAAACTTCCCTTTACTTTTAACAAAAACACAAATTAATCAAATTAAAAAGCTGTTGCAATAAGAAGGGATTAGAAATTACAATTTCAAAAAAACAAATGTCCAGTCAAGGTCAAAATGGTGGATTTTTAGGAGCTTTGGCTGGTTTGTTAGGAAAAACAATTTTTCCCAAATGGCAGCAAAATAGCTACAAAATATTAGCCCTTTAGGCATTGGAGCCCTTTCTGGACTGGCCAGTACTGGTGTTAGTAAAATACTTGGAAAGGGTTATGATTTCAGTAGCTAATGATAAGAGAAATATGATATCACCATATCTTACACCTAATCAAAGAAGCAACTAGTAGGATCTGGAGTGTTTAAATTAACACAAAAACAAGACGATGGGTTTTTGGTATGTTGGCTGCTAGTCTAGGAATACCTTTGATTAATCTTTTTTAAAGTGGAAAGGGGATTACAGATTGATTCACACGAAGACCTTACAGACGAATTCCTATAGTAAAAAAAAAATAAAATTTATAAAAAAACCAATATCTAACTTTGAAATAAAAACAATGGGTTAAAACAATTAAAAATTAAAAAACTTTAGGGGTGTATTTAGTAGAAATAATTTATAAAATTAAAAGAAAAGGACGAGAGTGTGAATTAAAAATTTAGATGACTCTATTGGTCCTGGAACACATTGGGTTTGTTACTTTAATAATAATACTTCGATCCGTTTGGACTTCCTCCACCAAAAAAAGTAATTAAGTATATACCAAATGTAAAATACAACAATGTTCAATATCAAGACAAAACAAGTATGCTTTGTGGATATTATTGTTTATTTTTCATTAAAATGTTACAAGATAAGTACCCTTGTATGATTTATTGTATAAAACACTAAAAGTTCATAATCAAAGATAAATGAACAAACTATTATAAATTATTTTAAAAAAAAAAGGACATTTATTTAACTGGAAAAAATTAATATAATGGGAATATTCAAAATATCAATGAAAAAGTAATAAAAAAGAAAAACAAATAGAAAGACAATTAATAAGAAAACCCCCATTGTTTTTAACAAGTTATACCCAAGATACTGATGGTGGATTATTTCAATGGCAAACTGTAATGCTAGTCCTGGTTTAGTTCAAAATGGTAATAATGTAAGAATTAATTTTAATTGCATCTTAATTATTCTTGTTGATGCAATTAAATTAGATAAAGGAACGCTAAATTACAATTAAAAAATAAGAAAATGTAATTCTTCAAAGTTACGATGTAAAAATAACAGAAAAAATGAATCTATTTCTATTTAAATTTTGCTAATAAATTTAAAAATAAAAGATGTTTTTTATATTAATTCTTTTAAACGTTAAAAAAATTCAGTTAACAATTTATGGTTCTATAATTTAAAAAAAAACTTAATAAAAACTTAATAAAAACTTTAAAAAAAACTTTAATTAATTAAGAATAAGCTATGTTCAATACCATTATCAAGAATAAATCTTTTTATCATAACATGATAAGATGTTTTATTTATAACATACTGGAAAAATTTTGTTTATTAGAAAGAATAACTTTAAAGGTGTGATTACTTTGGGTGAATTAAACAAAGTATCTTTATATTTTTATGAACTATTGTTTTCTTAACAACAAGTTTTTTAATTCCTTACATTTTTTAATGTTAACTTCATTTTTCTAATAAATATGAATACATTTTACTTTAATCCAACAAATTCAACAATTACTACCCCGGCAGCTTCATCTTTAAATTTTCCAATTACTTTTTATTATTTTTCAAATAAAATTTTGAATTACTATCGTAATCACTATTATCAAAAAAATCTTTGTCCTATAAAAGTCTTTATACGCATCTTTAGTTTTTATTTTTAAAAACATAATGAATCAGTGTCAGTAAACAATAATTTACAATTACCTCGTACTTTTCCTTAATATAATTATAATGAAATCATACATTAAAAATTTTGACAAATCTAGAATGCACATTCCACATAACAAGGTTGTTTAAAAACAAACTTTCTTTATTTTTATGAATACCAAAAAGGTTAGAGTTAAACATCGTTGAACTAAAAAAATGAAGGTTTTTGGCTATGTATTTTAATAAAATTTTTTTCATCATGAGTTTAAATTTTAAAATTAAACCCTCTTGCGTAAATTCTCCATCGTCTTACCGGAATACAGAATTGTTCAATAACTTAAAAAAGTCTTTTCAAATGAATTTATTGCTTTAGATCTTTTTGGGGTATTAAATCAATATACTTTTTAACCAAGGAGATGAATCAAAAAATTTTAAAATTTTTTTGAAATTTTTTTTACTTTTAACCCTAATTGTGTATATAGTTCAAGATTTTTATAATGAATACATATTTTGTTTTTTCATTAAAGTTGGAACCACTTCTTACATTACTTTTTCCTATTTCAAATTCTGTTTTAATATTTTACTATAATCAGAAGCCATTGATCTGGTATTTTTTTTTTTCAGGAGCTAAAGGATAATCATTATGGGTTTTTTTGTAAATTTTTTTGGATATTCAAGATCACACTCAACTATAAAATTAGTTTTACCTTTGCATTAATTTCTTAAATTGTTTTTCGGATATAAATTTAAAGTTTCCAGAGGGTAAAAGGGTTTACACATAAACCCAACCGTAAAGGTTATTGGCATCGAGGTACATAATTATTTGCTGTCAAGTTTAGGATCATAATCTTTCATATATTTATTTTTTTGCTTTACTGAATCTGTTTGAAATATAACTTATTCCTCCTCTCAGTCCCTTTTCAATAAAAAGATACATATCAATATCAGTTATTAAATCTAACTTAATTCCAGTCATTTTTAACATTGCATCCCAAGCTAAACCAGGGCTACTAAAATAATGAAAGGATCAATTTGTAGTACTCTAAACATAGTTTTCTAAAATTTTCGAATACATCAGCTAAAAATAATACGTCAGTTTTAAATATAGATCATGAAATTCTCCCATTGTTTTAAAATTTAAAATTATTCCAAACGTTTTAGCATGTTCATATTCGTTGTCAGATATGTGTGTTTCATTTAAAATTGAATAAAAATCTTCTTTAGAAGGTATTTTGTTTCTTTGAATTTTTTAAATGAATCCATGTAATCATATGGATAAACACCTTTTGTTTTAATAATTCTTTTTGTAACCGAAGGTTCCAGCTTCGCTATATTTTTATCAAATTCTTGAGATAAATATTTAAATTCTGGAATATTTTTTACTAGGTTATCCAATGATTGAGACATAAACTGGAATGAATCAATAAAGACCAAGTCAGAAATCATAATTGCCATATATCTTTCCATATTGTTGGAATAACATTAATTTTTTTTTTTAAATTTCCCTATTTGTTGCATAATAAAATGACCGTCATAACCTCTTAAATTATGAAAATAACAGGAATTTTGTTGTGTTAGTCTAAAATTAATTTTTACATTCTGAGTGAGCACTTTCCTCTGAATTTTCCTGTTATTATGACAATGATCCCGGACCTTTGGTCCGTTTGGAAAACTTTGTTTTATCCCCGTACTGGCACTTCACCTTCTATTTTATTTTTTTTCACAGATTGACAAAACTTTTGTTTTTTAATTCGATTGAATCATTTTTAGACATTCTTAGTTCTTTGTTAAAAATTATCTCTAAATATTTCTTTACAATATTCCTCTTTCCCCAAACATTTTTTCAATAAACTTACAAACTGCATTTGGACCCCCTGTAAATCTGGGTTGGTTTAGTATATTTATCGTCATAACAAAAAACAACTTTTATAGCCGTAACCACAATCTATTTTGATTTTGATATGGTTTTAGTAAATGAAGATTCAAGTTGATGGTAAAGCAGTTAAAACTTTTTTAGTTATTGATTCAAATCAGCATAAATTACAAAAAGGGACTGCTAAACCTTTATGATAATTTTTAAATTGTACTTTACTTCCCTCTTTGGCATTTTTACACTTGGATACCATTAATAGCTAAACAATTTGGAATATGTTCATTTAATATTCTTTCTTGTGAAAAATTCTGTAAACATGATTACAAAAATTTTTTTATGTTGATCTTTGGTTTTATTAAACATTTAAACTATTAAAGTCTTTTATCCAAAACATAATGTTGGACTGGGGGCTCTGGTGATTTACAGTCGCCGTTTATTTTATCATTAGTATAGCAAAAATGTCACAGTGTTCTTCGTATTGATATTTTGATATGTACAATGGATAAATACTATTTTCTTCATATCCAAATATATTAAATGTATTTTTATTTAAAACTTCTATTTTAGGTATTTGATTTAAAGTACCCGGAAATTTAATTCCAGTATAATCAAGATCGTTTATATTTTTTTTATAATTTGAAACTCTTTCAGAATGCTTTGTTACAGGAAATTTTTAAGCTAAATGACACCATCTAAAACATTCATTATCATCATTCTTTATATTTATTAATCCTTTCATTGGGTGTTGTAATGGTTTTTGGTAATTCTAAATAACTTGAAGCAGCCAATGGACTATTTCTTATATCTATTTTATAAAAGAGCATCAACTGATCTATTCTCCAGCCACTTCCTTCTGAAATCCCATTACCAAATTTTATTTATTATTTCATCCAAAAGCTTGATGTAAAGTTTTTTTTTATTCATTTGTGTTAATAATTTCTAAAGCCTTTGATTGAAAATAAGCTGATTTATATTGTATCAGTTTTTATCCATTTTGCAAAAGTTATTTTAAAACAACGTTTATTTTTATGCCTTTTAAGTTTTAAGTTCAGATTTAGTATTTCATAAGAGTGTTTTTAGTTAAAAATAATTGATTTCTTTGGATCTTGTCTATATGTAAATTTTTAAATTTTAAATTTCTTATAATATTGTTTTGAAGATCTCTCGATTTTCCCTCTATTATTTATTTAGAAAAAAAAAATCACTAAGGAAAAAAGGATTAAAAAATAATTAAAAAATAATAAAATAAATAAAGTTTTAAATTATCTTTAAGATGAATTAAAATATTTAATTTATATCTTTTTCCGCTGGGTTTTGATATTCCACTTTTAACTTGGTTTTTTCCTTTGCAGCACATTGTTATTAACCCTGAATTAATATTAAGGTCTTTGGATGCTGCATAAGTGTTTTATATGTTTTTCCTTCATTAGTGTCACAATCGGTTTTCAATAAATTTTTTAGGATTGTTTCGAATATTATTTGGTCTGGGGCAATCACATAATCTTTCAGCATTTTCTTCTTCAGTTAATAGGACAACCGCAGTTCCATTCAAATAAATTATTTTTTAAAAAAAATAAGGATTTTATAACTTTTTGTAATTTATCAATGACATGATTTTTTTATTCATCGCTAACTATTTGATTAAGTTTTGATTTAATAACATTTCTTCTTTTTAAAAAATTTTTTTTATGATTTTTTTTCTGGGGTTCATTATTTCTCCTGAAGTGCTAGATAATTTTGGCATAATAATTCTATCTACCTTTCTATTAACCCTCTATATATAATATACTTATAGAAAAAAATCTTTAAAAACGCACCTAATGAAATTATATTGATTTGAGAATTTGTTTATATTTTCTATATCTTTTGAATAAGATTTTAAAGTCATTTTTTCTAAATTGTTTTTCAACTGTTAAAATTTTAATACCTTTTTGAAACATTCTGTTTAACCATTCTTCGTGTAATTTGTGTAGTTTTTCTAATAATCTAAACCAACTTTGTTTTCTTCCGTTTTTGTTTCTTTTTTGAAGTCTTTTAAAACATATTTCTGGGTCGGTTTTAACATAAACAAATCCATCATTGGGTTTTTTCCATATGGTTTTTATAATATGATCAGTTAAGAAAAGATTGTTACTGCCATCGGGGTCATTTAAACACCGTTGTCGTGATGTTGTTTTGTAAAAAAGTTTCTGTTAGTTAAATAACAAAGTCAAGGACAGAAACACCATCAAACGTTTAGCAGAAGATAACATTTTTATTTTGACTGTTTAAAGGTTGTTAACTGAAAAGGAAATAAATATTTGGGAAAGGGTTCTTGAGCAGCAAGTTCAAAAAAGGTTTATATGAATTTCCGCTTGGATCCATAACATTTTGCCCTTCGTGAATTGGTTCTGGGAATTATATTAAAATTAGGATTATATTCTTTAATAATATCTAAACGTACTTTTTCCTGATGCAATATTACCTTCAACTGATATAATTTTTCTCATTTATATAAATACTTATAGAAAAAATCTTTAATTAAAGTTAATACAACTCTTCTTCTTTTTTTCTTTTATATCCGTTAAGTTTTAATTCCTTCATATGCATTTCAAGAGGTGTTGAATATTTTTTTCTTTCTGCATTTCTAAAAGTATGTAAAAAAATCCTGAATAACTTTATTTGATCTTCTTTATTTACATTTTCCAATCCGTGCTTTTTTTTATAAAGTTTTTTTATTTTATGATGATGTGATTTTAAAATAAATTTCTTGTCGTCAGTTTTAGTCTGTTAGTAAAAATGGTATTACTGATGGAACAGCGCCAGCAACTGCTACAAATATAGGGAAAAGCTGGGAAAAAGTACTAATGCAGCTGAGCAACCAAAATACCTGCTGTAATATATAATCCAGTATTTACTCTTCCCCAAAATTTATTTAAATTTTTCTGTAAGCAGCAGCTAGTTTAGTTAAGTGATAATTAATTGATCTATTTTTTCTATTCCATTATTTTTAGAAATTAGATTTTATTGCTCATTATATAATAAAATTTTTATTTCTAAATTAAATTTGTTCAAGAAAACGCTAACGGAACCCCAAATATTAAATTTTTCATTGTAACCTTTCCATTTACTAAAGCTTGTTTTTTTCTTTATAATTTCGTCTAATAACTTTTTCTATCTAAAAACTTCTTGTGTAGTAGGTAAAAGTTCTTGTTCATAAAATGAACCTTTAATTATTTCATCATTAAAATCTTTAATAGTGTATGTTCTGGGATTTGTATTATTAATTTTATAAATTATAATATTTCCTCTGTTCCCGTTTGGGGTATATCCTTTTTCAAAATGTCTTTTAAGTTTGCTTAAGCGAACTCGATCACCAATTTTAAATTTTGCTTTACTCTTTGGTATCTTTAAATCACCATATAATTAAAATAAACAGTACCTTTATTTAAGTTTTTACTACTTCGGTTGGTGTCATTTTTTTTACTAGAATGTTTTGTTTTGTTATATTTATCAACCATATCCTGCAAATTATCTAAATAAGTTAAGTATTATTTGCTGTAAAATATTTCCACATTATTCTTTTTAAACTTCTATTAAATCTTTCAATAACTACAGCCTTTTTCCTTTATTAAATGTATGGTACTATTAATTTTATTTTATTAAAAATGATTCAAACTTTTTATTATAAAATTCTTTTCCTTCATCTACCCATAAATTTTGTGGAAACCTTGCAGTCTTCGGGGGCTTTTGTCCCTGAATTCTATCTTCAGAAATTATTTTTTCAAATGCTTCAGTAACAGATTCTCCAGTTTTTTTCTTTAATGGAATAAACCAAGCATATTTACTAAATATATCAATAACGGTTAACAAGTATTTTACTCCTTTATTATATTTTGAAAAAGCTTGCATGTCAACTAAATCGCTGACCAAGTATCATCAATATCATTAACTATCACTCTTCGTTTCCTAAATTTTTTTTTATTGGTTTGTGTAATTCTTTGCTAATTCATCGCTCCAATTTATTTCGGGGGTATACTCTACCCCCTTTCCCGTTTTTTGATTTTTGTCCCAACCCAAGTTTGTAAATTTTGTTTTAATTATAGGTTTTACAACTAAATGTTTTGCCATCTTTTCTCCAAATGTTTTTTTATTTAGTTTTATTTAAGTTGGAAAGCATTTTTTTGTCACATTCACTTTTACTTAGTTTCTGAGTCATAGCAAAAATCATGGTCCATACATACTGCATCCAATTCGTTGACAGGAGGTCCATTATCTAAAGGATTTCCTGGTCCACAATAATTATTCTGGAAGTGTTAAACCTTTCTTAGGTAATAAAAGGTATCATGCTTTGTGAATATCTAAATTACCCCCTGTACTTTTAACAAATTTGATTTCATTTTTCCACAAGATGAACAAGTAGCCCTTATCATTTTCTCCCCCGTTTTTTGTTGTAACATAATGAGGATTTTTTTTATTATCAGTAAATCTTTTTTCTTTCAAACAATATATTTTATTTTGTAAACTCATCTATATCAAAAAGTATTTAAAATTATTTAAAAAACTAAAAATGTAGTTATTAATTCAAAAAAAGATCCCAAAAACCAGAGGCTTTGTACATTTTATCAATAAAAATAATTTATAAACGTTTAATCATATTTTACTAAATGCTTTAACAATAATTTGTTAAAATCTGGTTTTTTTAATTGGCCAGCTTTGGATTTCTAAAAAGAGGGCGGCTAATTAAAATTGAAAAAAGTGTCCCAAAAGCGGCATTTCTTATACTACTTCAATGAATATTATTTTATCAACTATGCAGTCAAATAAGTATACTGCTACGAAAATTGTTGTCTTCGTGGCATTACGAGCCACGTCGCGTGATTATGATTAGATGCCGCCGAACATTTTAGCTTGACAACGTGACCATGGCTGCCATTGTGAATATCAGTTATAGATATACTTTGACCTTCAAAAATGACCTTTGGGCGAGTTCATATACTAAGGTGAATCTGGTATTCGATTCATCTTGGCTGAGGATTTACGTAAAAAATAGGTATATAATGAAATAAATTAGCTGAGTTACAAACAAAGACTGCACAGTGTATTGGTAACATAAAGAGTGTTTGCCGCACATACATGGCATGCACATAACGTGTTGGTTCGAATCCCAGATGATTTTTTTTATTGTATAATTAATTATAATTCAACAAGTACGTATCATATTTTATTGTCTTAATTTAATATTTACTGTTTGAATATTGTGAATTATTTTTTCTTCTATAGCTCGAGATCTTGTTTCCCCTTCATTTTCTTTTTATATTTTTTCTCTTAAAATTTATTTCATTTCATAAAACTTATCATTTTTTTTAAAAGCTGGACATTATACAATGTAGTTATAAAAATGTATATCTTACCTTTCCGGGATTCGAATCCACACCTACACCACATACATGGGGTTTGGCATTCACACTACAGCGCAAACAAGACACGTTTAATACATCAGATTGGTTGGTGTCCTTTTATGTACAAAACATGTATTCAGTAAACTATAGCACCCCTATACCTGGATAAGTTCAATATTAAAAGTACATTTACGCCCAAATGCACAACGCGGTATTACACAGTGGCTGTCAACCATTTGCTAACAAATGTATCGCTCAGTAACAATAAAACTGTATTTACAGTTTCCTACCTTGATTTTGTCCTTCTGTCATGTAAAAGTTAGCTTTATACAGTACAAATGGATATTTATTTTAATAGGTTCATGTTCAAATTGCAAGATGACAGTTTAGTATTCCTTGCTTAACCTTCATTTTAAACGAATGTATTAACTTGCATGCTAAAAAGAGGTTGATCCAGAAGTCATTTCGTGCATTGCACATTTATTGATCGTTTTAAAATAGATCAAGATGTAAGTTATGTATTAAGTTAATTTAATTATGGTTACATGGATAAATATAAGTTTCTAAGGTTGCTTCGTTTTTAATATACATAACTTTAGTTCACTCCAGACGACATTTCGCCACACGCAAAAATAGTGTTTCTTTTATAAACAGAAGAAAAAAAACAACCGAACAAAGACAATCTCCAACTGACAGCAAAACAAGTTACCTACTCAGTTAACTTATTAAGTTTGTTTTGTAGTACTAAGACATGTTATTGCTTATCGACAAACATCAATTTCTGACGTCAATAACGTCAGTGACGTGTGGCGATCTTCGTTACCATGCTTTCTGTGCATGCCGAATATCTTTAAGTAAGTAACATATTTTTTTATGATATTTTCAAAAATTATTGCAAATAGATTATGGTACTTGAGTAGGATCGTGCTTTTTTGTTGTTTCATTCTACACATTTTTATAGCAGTAAGGCATGTCCTTACCAAACATATGTTGTATCACATGTCCATTAACGTCTTTAATAGATATCTATAAACGTTTTAAAATAATTATGTAAAAATAAAGTTAGATACATGTCGTATTCTGAATTTACCACTTTTTACACATTCTAAATATCTGGTTTGTATAAAATGCACTCTTCCTCCTTAAATACGTATTACAAGGCACGATTACTTACTTTGTCAAATGCAAGACTATATCGAGATTAGATTGATGTGTTTCAAGTAGACAGGATGAAGTACTTGCGAAATTAATCGCCAAAATTCTTTTCAAAAATTGAATAGTTGCATTAGCAGATTACTTCGAATAGACAAGATGAAGCGTTCTACACTGTAATTATTGCCTCTGAAAGCAAATGTCTATCAATATCGTCTGTTTAATAGAATAGAAATGATAAATCAAAGTGGTCTTATTACGTTCTGGTACTTGGCGCCTTAGATATGCTTTTTCCGCTGAAGGATACCAATTAAGTGATAGTACAATTGCTTGTTTCGGTACATGGGTAGTTTCAAACTGAAAGTAATTCCAACGTTTATTTTACCGATAAATTTTGTATCTTAAATCGGCCAGACATAAAACGTCACGATTAAATGTACACTCCTGTGTAACTACTTGAACTGACAACTGTTGTTTATCTCTGGATATTAAATATACATGATGATTGTAATATATAAATGTCTGCCCTTGAAATAATTTAATAAAAAGCAACTTCATAATCGGAGTCTTCTATATTCACAAACAAAGTTGATTAAGTCTGTTGTAGCTCATGAGTATTGGTGAAATGTGCAGCACCTCGACGCCTTCTAGCACCGGGATACTCGAAACTCTATTACGAGGGCCTCGTATAAAAAAAGAGAGCAGTGATGATCATAGATTGCCCACAGCTTGCTTGAACATGGTACAGTGTCAGACGAGGATAATATCTATTAAATTACTTTGAAATACGGTTAATGTTTTCCGTAATCAATAAATATGGGCGGATAATGTGTGTGAGGGGTGGGGGTGGGGTTGTTGTGAGAAGGATTGATGACAAAAGACACTAAGAGATAATATTAAGAAATCATGAAACAGTTAAATAAATACTATTTTCAGCAGAGTGGTTTGAGTTGAAGTGTTGGGGTGATTCTAAGAGGCAATATCCAGACACAATAGAAACCAGGCTAAAAAATGAAAAATGAAAACATCTTCTTGTGGGCGGATGTAATGTGGGTGCGAGTTTGAAGGAACTTTGTAGAGGATAACCCAAGGAACATTGAAGTGAAATTAGTAGATTCAGGAGACGATTTTTATATTTTCAGAACAGAAAAAGTGTCCTGCTTTCTGACAGCAAGGTTGTTTTTTAAGAAACAGGAAGCAGAATGATCTGAACGGGTTTTATAGAAGGACAACCGAGGACATATGCCGTAAAATTTATTTCAAGTCAGCGGTTTGAGAGGAGAAGATTTTCATAATTTTCTATATAGCAATACAAGAAACTAGCAAAACCCCCTGGTTGCCATTTTTTCCTTAACAGAAGGAACTTTGCCTCGAAATCGGGACAGGGGTTTAAGAGAAGATTATGTGAAAAAAATCACTATAACCATATAGGGAAAAATAGCCCTTACCCTGGCAACCAATGCTTCTTAGCGAAATAAAATGATCTGATTAAATTTTATACAGAATCACTTGACTCGGAACATTGCTGTTAAAATATTTTAAAATTGGGTTAGCGGTTTCAGAGAAGATTTTCAGTTTTCTTATAACCCCATATGGAAACGGCAGTCTGAATTCAATAACATTTTATCCAATTTCTGGTCCAAGTATAGACAGCTAAAATCGTGTACCAATGCGATGGTTGTGTCAAATTCGTTTCCTTGAGCGATTCCAAATTATTGCGAATATAACTTTCACATACCTGATAAAAACTTGTTTATAATTTTTTAAAACAGTTTTAAAGAAGTCTGGAAAGAAGTCCGAAAAGAATTATAAAGCAAAATGTTTTGTATCCCTCGAGTTTGTTGCCCTTTACTTCGCATGAAGGTAAGATAAAAAGGTGTAACAGGCGGTTGCATCGAGCAATAATCTTTAAATATATAAAATTATGATTTTTCATCGTTTTCTGAATATGCCTTAAAATTACTCCAATTTCATGGAAATATAATGGAAATATACTGGTTAACGAATTTAGTCCGTATCACAGATCACTCAGACATATGTCATCAAATATTACATATAAAGGATATCATCAAAGTGTCAAACTCGGCTAATACCAAGATATGTACAGCGATCCTGTAAAGGCTGCCGGAGACTATGGTTCCAGTACCGTCACATTCAACGAACAAGCGTCTACATCGACCAGAAAAGATGCCATCATGGACGAGTGACTTCACACTGTGACTTATCTGGACATTCCAATGCCATAATGCCATTTCCATGAAGACTTGGGAATGCTCTTCTGTATTGACATTACATTCATGGCATTAAATATAGTGACAACACATTTAGTGACATTAGATCCAACTTGATATTACATTATTATAGTAATCATACATTTACGTTTCGGAATATTTTCCTACATGTTAAAACTGGTTAACCCTAGCCCTTTTCTTTTAGTATTTTTAAATACTTTACGTCCGCTTTGTCATCCAAACATGAATCTAATGAAATGAGCTACATCTATTTTTGACGCTACCTAACTGCTCGTGGTGTATCTGTTGCTAAAATGAAAAATAAAATAAAAATATTGGCCAATAACTGTATTAAGCTAAAATAATTTTGCATTGGCTGTTAGAACGAGTCCTTTCAACTAAGTCAACAATATTTCGGTAGGTATTTTTTCAAAAGGTAAAACATTCGAGTGCGAGTCAAACTGACTGTGTCTGTTACGTGATCATGTAAACTCCCTTAACAAATAACTATTTATTTACCTTGGCGAACACCGGAAGACGTTGAGAATCATATGATTCCGTGCATTTAATAGTGATAAGAATCATAGGATTCCGCGCATTTAACAGTGATAAAGTTTCTTTCTCAGTAAGGTGATACATTATAACCAACCTTTCTATCCGTTTATTATAAAGCAAACATCTCTACCTTATTAAATCTACTGTAGGGATGCTGGCACATATTTTGAAGAAACTGAAGACAAAATTATCTCAGATTATTGCATTACGTTTGCATTTCAATTTTGTTTTCCGACTTCTTGTCTGTCTTAACCTGAAGGTTTGGAATAGACTAACAGTCTCTGGAATATATTTATTTAAGTTATCAGATATGTCAATGTTATGATCATAAGAAAATCACATTCATAAAATGATTCTGTTTATCTTGAAAATATTTGTTACATTATAGATGAGTCATAAGCCGTAAGCTTTAGCGCAATCAAATTACCAGTCGGTCATTGCCATTTTGGCGTTTTCAAAAACGACTTTGGTGGAAATTAAGCACATCCTTCCACATACTTCGACAAAACGACTTTTGCTTTTACTTAATAATGTTGGCACAGTCTAGCATGCTTTTATTCTTCCTTAACACGGGAAGTTTGTCAGACAGACAAATTGCAGTTCAATTCCCTAAATCTAGAAGCAAAACACACTCTTTATAACATCGTTCTGGAAGAGCTTTTATAGAAATTGCAAGCCAGACCTTATTTTGTCGTTTAGAATATAATTTCATAGTCTAAGCGAATGTCACCTCAATTAGAATTGAATACTAAATTTCCAATTCAGAGTTTGGAAAGAAGAAAAACATATATCTTCAGACATTAGAAATATGAGTATGTGTTTAATATGGTGTTCTCTGCACATTTAAGAAATCGTCTAAAGCAACACTAAGTTTTTGGACAATATCGTTTAAATTACTTCACAGAAACGTGTATGTGACATAGAAAAGTAATAAAGTGATTGAAAATAAGTGTAAGATATTGGTAAAATGCCTAAAACGTGCGAACGAGTCGCCTTAAAATTCCTTTGTTTTCACCTATGTTAAATTTCAGAAATATACCCCTGGTAACGGTTAATATACTGGAAAAAACTTAAGTATTTGTTAAGTGTATATTAAAAGATTGTGAGAAAAATAACACATTCAGCCGAAATAAGCCCAATGATATATTGTGTACAACCGCTTCTTTCTGGGATTTTATAACGCATAGATTGTGAATCTAACATCAATACCATATTTCAGCCTATTTGCGAGATAAATTCTAAAGTAACTGACATAATTGCCGAAATTACGTGTTTTTACGTGTTTTTGTAATAACAAAAATATTCCCAAGACATTGGATATATGTTACAAGCATATTAAGATTTTTGTTTCATTTCATGGAATATGTTTGATCAAATATAATTATTGTGACAGGCCAACGTTAACGAAAACTGAATACATGAAAAAAATATCTATAAGAATTTGCAAGAAATGAACAAATTAAGGAAAAGTGCCTTTTCCATATAATTATATTATTTTCCTCATGACAAATGTACTATCTCATACACTAGTACTGGAGACCTAGAAATCTACACAACATCGGTCTTCCCTTTTTCGGCGAACGCCGTCTAAATTCGTTTTCGTTACCTATGCCACGTGACTTCAGTTTGCAAATCAAACTACTTGATAACGCATTATAGATAATTTATCAAAATGGAAGATTTATGCAACACTCTGCCTGATTGGACGATAGTGTCAATTTCTTTCACTCTGTTGATTGTGCTACGCTGAGTGAAATGTAGACAAAGCGTTTATTCTAAACGATGCTGTTCACAGTTTTAAAGCTAACTTTGGCTCAGTATATTTAGCAAGAATATTGCTATATCTCAAAATGATAAGTAAGTTTAACAAATATGATAAAAACCTGTTCAAATACCAACATATATGAAATTAAAGAAAGAGCTGAATACGGTCTGCGTATCACATGAATAAGGGTGTGATAAGAGTCTTTTATGTAGAGAAGTGCTTTTTAAAAGAGTATGGTATGCAAATATTGAACTCAGTTGAAATCTGTTTTATTATATATATGCTATATAATGACTGAATCTCATTACACTGAAATAAAGGTACGCTGCATACAGTTTATCTATGTGATATGACTACGGTCAAACTTTGCTTATGAAACAGAAAGATTGAAATAATTACAATTGTATGTTTTGCTTGACCTTCACTTTTTTTATAGGTGTGACGTCATTGTCCAAAGATTCATGAATAGCGAATATGCATTTGTTAAAGCGGGATCAGTTGGCCTATTTTAGAAATAAATAAAAATAATAAATAAAAAAATCATTTTTAATTGTTTTTTTCTCATGTATTCTAATCAAACTTGATTTGTAGCATCTTTATTAGGCCCTCAGCCAACTTTGTTCAGCTGGGACATTTGACCCCTTTTAGGGGCTGCCAGAGCTAAAACTAGAAATGCCTTTATTCAGCGTCTCATGAACAGCTTGGTGGATCTTTGTCATACTTGGTCTGGAGCATCATTATAAGGTCCTCTTCCAAATTTATTTTTATAGCAACTTGGGCCCTAGTAGGGACCACTATAGCTAAAAGTAGATATGCCTTTCTTCGCATTAACCACTAAAATGTAATGGATTTTTATCAAACTCGATGTGTAACAATATCGTAAGGTCTCCTGCTATTTTGTTACAAATGGGGATAGGGACCAATTTAGCTAAAAATATAAACACGTTTAATGACCTCTTCTCATGAACCGCTTCAGGAATCTTCATCAAACTACTGCTGTAATTATTCGTCTAAGGATAAACGAAACAAAATTGCAACCCTACGAAACCTTTGCGAATAATTAAAAGAGAACCATTTAAATTGTTAAAGTGCGGTGTTTAGTTCTGCAATTTGAAAAATGTTAGATGAAAGATGAATGTTAGATGAAAAATTCATAAACTTCTTTCCTTATTACAATTCGCCGACCATCATTTTTAAAGATATTTCTTGTTTAATATTCATCCTTGTTCCACTTTCCCCTTCAGCTCCCCGCCCACCCCACTTGTCTACCCCCTACCCCTTCCTCTCCCTTTTTCTATTTCTGGCATAAAATTAAAATGTACTTGTTGAAGTTTTGAAGTAACCCGTCTATAATATTTTTCCGTCACAGCTTCTTTTTGTTGTGGGCTTACTTTGCAAATGCGTGGCTCTGAGGCTGTGTTTGTGGTGCTCTGTGCTTCCTAGAAATCTACTCTTACCTATTATCTTTTGGTCAAACTGAAGATTACCATTTTACTGATTGACAATTGATTCTTTTGAATTCGGTAAAGTAAGTTTATGACCATAAATGTGACCGATAGTCTGTACTGATTCACTGGATCTACCGATTAACTAATCAGTCACTACACCAATCTGTCAGGTTTAGTAAGGTAGGATCATCGGACTACTGCCTTGGTCATCAAAATTCATATTTTTGTCGCGAAGATAATTTTAAGTTATACATCATTTCATTAAGGTCTCCAAAGACAGTAAATTATGATCAAGTCATGTTCATAGTGTAACAACTGTGTTTAGCTTTCTTACTTTATTACAGTAACTCTTAAATATGTATATTAGTTTTATGCTAACAATTATTTGAAAGTATAAAACAAGCAACAAATGAAGCACACAAATGACTCACAATTACGACGGAAATTACCCTATGGAAATTTGCTGACGTTAAATTCAATATTCTTCGAGATACTGTTACAAATATACTACCACCCTTCAGTCCCTTAGAATGATTGATTAAGTCACTTATATTAAGAATATAATACACAAAGCGAAACATAAAAATGCATTTAAGAAATAGTAGGTATACGTAACAGTTTAGCTTTTGATGTTCAGTGCTAACTTTAGCAGAGACAAGAATACTGTGATACAGTACATAATATTGTCCGTGCATAATGAGTTACTGGAGTAAAATGGATACGTTACTGACGCTTCTTTGAAGATATCGACTATCGTAATGAAAGGAAATGTTGGCTAAAATCATTGCAAACTCATGAAATAAAAAGAAAACGTGTTTGTTTAAAATGTAAGATAAATATATGCTCTCGTGAACATCAAATCTTTATATTTTTTTCTCACTGCAATGGAGAACATAAGGACCGCACGTGGATCAAATTCACAATTCAATGATTATTACATTCCCCGATTTGTGGAAAATTGTATATTTATGTCGGTATGTTTGCACGAAACTCAACTTTAAACTGTTACATTTGCAAACATTGAAGATAATTTCGTTGGCCTCACTTACAGTTCCGGAAAGTCGACACGTACAATCTCATAAGCTAAGAAAGGATATTAATTATTGAAATGTTATTGTAATGTCGCACTAGAAATGCTACTTTTATGTCTGGAGATAACATATAAACATCACAAACTCTCATCTAGTGGTTTTGTCTATAATGCACCTTATCACCGACATCATCAATGCACATTTAAACGCAATTGCATTGCAAATCTTACCATAAATGCAGTTTTGATGACTTCTGGAATGCAATCGCCAGGAATAACCCGTTACGACTGTGTGTTAGTGGTGTACTTACATACATGAAACTGAAATCTAATACCGATATATATCCGCCACTAAAATAGCAAAAAGTGTTTCCAGCACCTATTTTGTTTGAGTACTAACATCAGTAAAAAATGTCGATAGCATTGTAAATACATTCTAAAACCGAAGTAGACCTGGTTAAAGACATGAATTTATGTAGGGATAATACACGTTTTTTGTGTATTAACGACTGCAGAAGCCCGCGGGATTGTTTGTGACCGAGACCGAAGGTCGAGGTCACAAACATATCCCAAGGGCTTCTGCAGTCGTTAATACACAAAACAAACGTGTATTGTCGCTATTATTGCATAAAACAATATTTCACGACGATTTATGTATTGTTTTCATATGTGATGACTTGACGATCCCGGTACATTTTTTATTTACCATTTCTGTTGTTCTTGGAAACGGTAAACATGTTTTAAATATCCATATCCAGGGCCTGGAAATAAACAACACTATCAAAAGCACATCCTGAAGGTTTTTAACCGATTTTTTTATCTCTCATTATTACAAACATAAAATTACCAATAATTGTTCATATCATTTCACAATTTGGTGGACTCGATCACAATTTCAAGAATAATAACTTTACATTCGAGTTACATTTAGTACGGACACGCAGTTGGAGTACGGATGAGTACGAACGTAGTGTCAAGTTTCCAAGCTGTTTATATAAATTCTTCGAGAAATTAGATAAAAACATACCGACTGATACTTACCAAAATCATAAATATGATACCTAAAAACAAAGAATCGCACAGGTAAACACGCGATTTTTTAACATTCACGGTTGTCTACAAAATCTTAATTGACGCCGAGTCCTAAAAGGGGAGTAAACAAGGGAAGAAACGAGTACGAACAAAGTTGGGGGAAGCGCATTTGCCGTTAGTTACTGATACAGTAAAACATTCTATGGTTTAGATTGCATCTTTAATGCTTCAAGAAGAGATTTTTATGAAAGAAACAAGACGCAGATACCAGATGTCAATCTGCGCAGAATTACATATACGGCCCTGGGAAAGCATTTCAAAAATAAAAATCGGGTATTAACAGCACGTGAATTGCCTTGTTTGCACACGATTTTTCTCCCGTTAATACATGGGCGGATCCAGTGAAAAAAGTAGTTTTTATGCAAGAATATCATGTTTTAATACTAGAATTTTGCGTATGGTAAGGTGTTTTGTTTGTTTCCCGTTAGAGAATGTTTTTTAAATTGACAAATATATCATACGGAGCAAATAAATCTATCAAGGGAACAAAAAAGCTATTGCACGAATCTGTTTACATACATGTAATTCCTAGGACGAGCGTTATTTTACATCCATCGGGTAAGACGAAGTTTTCCAGCACTGATGAAAACATCCTAGATTACTGCCCAGTATGCTAGAAAATAAGTAATTAACCTAATGTGATATTAAAGAAGGAAACAGGATAAATATTATTCCAAACATAAACTTTCTCTAATACATTGAGGTACTACTAGCAAATCGACAAAAGGCAAACTGGTACCAAAACTGTTACATTACTAAATAGCAAGATCTTTATTAGTATTATAAAATAGTCTAGTAGCGGCTGTAAGCAAGTTTTGTTCAATAGAACTTACATCCTTTTCTGTAAATAGCTCAAGAGTCTTAAATACAAAGCTTATCGCATTCTTCTCGTGAAACATTCTTTTTTCTTGTGCAAATTCTAAATTCTAATACGTATAATAAAAAGATTTACTCTTTAACAGATATGGCTCCATAGATATGATACTATCTATTTCAGGGCGACAAGATGAAATGTATATTTGAGTGATTATTCAATTAATTTCCGGAATTCTTCACAAATGATTGAATGGTATGGATTTGCAAATTATTTTGAGAAGGCAGAATGAAACAATATGCAACAAATGTCGATCAAAGTCATCAGTTTAATGGAATAGAAATAATAAATCAGAATTTCCGTAATAAGAGTTTCGATATTAAGAACTAGTTAAAAGACAGTTGCATTCTTGGCACATTTGCCATCGGAGAAATCAGCGCCAATTTGTACTTCAGTCGGGTAAAGCATTTGCTACCATTCGTAAAACAATCACAACCAAATGTTTTTATTAAATAACATAAAATTTGCTGTTCGACCAGACAATTTCAAACAAATAAGCCGCTTGTATTGATACAGTGTGAGTGAGTGAATTTTAAGGATAATGAGAAATTCGTTGATGTTTGTTTTAAGAATATTATAAAAAGGGTGGGTGTATGAAACTAAAACAAAACTGAAGAATTGTTCGATCTAAATATATTTCTTTGCTGCAATTTAATAGAATTAATTTTTTGCACGTAACCATTTATGTGTAGTAATCAAAAGGTTATGTTCTTACCACGTAAGTTTATCAGTGCCTGATAACGCTATTTCATATTTTGTATTAGTTTGCACCAAGGCGACTGTCATAGAGTACCTCGCGCAAATAATACTCCATCCTAAAACGGATATTTTTATTCATTTACTGTGATCTTAAGACTGTAACAGCGAAGCAGTTTTCTAATTATTCTGTTATCATTCTGTTAATTAAGAGCTGTTTTTTTTTCGGTGTTAATACGAAATGAACGACAGAATAGGATCGGCAAATCCATGAATCGTGTGCTAGCGAATCATGTTTAATTTGCCGATCCTATTCTGGAGTTAATTTCACATAAACTCTGAAAACAATTAATTCATTTCTTATATTTACATTATATTTCCTTTCCATTTGTAAACAAGATTATACTATAATTTGCAGTCATTTTGTTTTATTTAACATTAAAATCAGCTCCCTGGTCATTCTGTTCACCAGACGGAGTAACTGTTACGTCATCTAAGGAACATTCTCCCTGAATATACACGGACGTCGTCAAACAGCATTGACGTCACATTGGCGCCTTTCCTTTTGCTGTTCATACAAAATGAACGTCATAATTTTCAATTGAAAAGAATAGGTCGAATGTAAATACTAAATCATAGATATTAATTTAATCCAGCCAGTGTGAATCTATGATACACGTCAAGTTAAGGTTGGGCACAACGTGCCTGCAGATATAATATTCGCTAACTGAGGGGAAAATTTTTTAAGGTCCTTGTAAAACAAATAAAGAAGAAAAGCCGACATATTTGATTAAATTTGTGCATGAGAGTAAATAATGAATTTCAAAGTGCAACTTTATCAGGGGCAAAATATTTAAGAAGATATTTTGAAAGAATAGTAAGCAGCGGAACAGACTAACAGACAACTCGATTTGATTGATTGAGTCTGTTGAAACACGGGCTTTGACAGAGCTCCGCAACAAGTGTAAATGGAATGGGCTGCATGATCTTAAAGTACCTGAAACAAGTTTTATCGTAAAGTAGTTAGACATACAGCTGAAAGTAAAACTCAGTTAACACAAAATTCTCGAAGACAATTCAAGTCTCGTCCCGAAAACACATGCACAAAATATAATTTTAAGTCATATTTTGGTTATTTCGAAGTGAAATGCTTGACCCCTAGGAATTTGAGATATAGCGTTTCAACTGTATTTCTTTCTAGATAGCTAATTGTTTCTACTGATTGGTTCTTACCAAACGCCATGTTTGTTACAGGAATGAACTCAAATCTGATACATTATAGTACCAAATAATTATATGGAAATTGGAATAATTCAGAAGTTTTTTATGCTATCAATAACCACATCTTATCTGATACAATGAAAACATGAGCATACACAGTGCGTTTCAGCGCGTGATATTACATACCCATCCAAACAATGCCATCCTGTCGCAATCATTGAGAAGAAATTGATAACAGTCTGTTTAATTCTGATATTATTAAGTAGACACTTTATTCACAATGTCACGTGCAAGTTGCATTAGAACATGTCTGCAGAAGTTCGTTAAATACCCCAGTCACACATACGGCGCGGATAGCTACGTCTAGCTACGGAAAGAAACGTAGTTATCCGTATCTTTCCTTACTAGAGTCGTACCTCAGAGTAGTCATCCGTATCAATCCGTACCAAAACTTGGTCAAAACGTATTCAAAACTTATTCCAAACTTGCAAGTTTCTCCAACTTTTGAACATGCACAAAAGTTTGAGCGAACCGTAGCCATTTGAGCGTGACTTTAGTCCAACTTGGCTGAAACGTATTCATCCGTAGTTAAACGTACTAAAACGTAGTTATCTGTGCACTTACGTACCCCGCCGTAGCTGAACGTAGTTGTCCGAGGCTGCTCGTACTTTAGCATAGTTCAACGTAGTTCACCGCCGACCCGTCCGTGCGCTGGGCAAGTTGCCAGGTGCAGTAAAACGTAATTCAACGTAGTACCTCATACCTATCCGTACTTATTCGCGTCCTATATTGTTTTGTTTGTTTCCTGTTTCTCACAATATTTCCCGTACTAAGACATACTGCTCCGTAGTTATACACCCACAGACCAATTCTATCCGCACCGTACCTCAACGCACGGAAATATCCGTGTGACTGTAGCTTAACGATCTCCAGGAAATAAACAAGAGGTAATGGATCAGCAATTTCCGTGCAATTACATATACTGGCATTCTTAGGTGGATAATGTAGCTTATATGAGCAGAAGGATTTCCGTTATGGACAGGAAACATATAATTTGAATACTTAGAATATATAACCAACAAAATTGCCAAGCTCAGGTTAAGGCTTTCGAACTCTAACATAATAAGCTTGTGATATACTACTGAGATAATTGTACTTGATATCTAATATTTTACACATATCTTAAGAATAGTTTTTAATATGTCATTCATTTCTATAGGAAAATGAAATGTTCATGAAAGCAGTTAGTATGATTATTTCCAATGTTTCACTAACGTGCAATAAATAAATATCAGTTAGATGCTTAACTGTTTTTTAAACATTTATAACCATGAACGAGATATTCTATATCACCACGGCGGGTGAGCTCGTTACATTTTGATCTCGACGAAACTGTAATTATAAACAAGAACAAATTACATGCTTCACATCTGTTGCACATACCAAACTGCTATTGATTTATTGAATACATGGCCCTACTTTAAGGCAATGTAGCCCAACTAAATGATATTTTTCAAACGAACTAAACAAACTCAAGAGAGATTTGAGATTGATTGAGTTCTAATATATTAATCATCTCTTTTACATATATACAGTGAAAATACCAACAGTTTGAACAAGGCTGTGTACGCTATTCAGGCACTCGTTTCTTAATTGTATTTTATCATTGCTGATTATATTTTAGATACGTTGGCCTTCCGTACACAAAAATGAATTTAAATTACATATTACATTTTATTGTTTTCTTAGGACAACGTTTCAAGTTATCTGTCTTCTTTTATGCCATTGTTATATTCGAATTTCAAAAACAGACTCTAATAAGAATATTCTTGCACAACTTAACTTGTAAATAAAGCGATTGGGTAGATAAGTTCATGCGGACATTTCAGAGCAATGGCTGGCTCGATTTGGTTAAATATACTTTTGGGTGTAGTCATATTGCAACATTTATTATTTTGACACGACCTTTATTCGTATTTTTAGAGACCTAGAACTAACAGATGTTGAGATGTAGGCAAAGAAGGGCCATGAGGTCAGACGTTTGCATATTTAATGATTTCATACCTTTTTGACAATTTGCGTCGGTATAGTATTGTGTATTTTGGAAGTTGATATTTACATTACAAATCAGATTCTTTTCCACATATTATCTTTGACCATTTTGGTACCTAAGAGCATTTTTCCTATGTCTTTTGTTAATGTGTCATAATTATCAAGTTAAATATTTAAGTCCACCATTCGTTTTCGCTCTTTCTGACAAGCAAAATCAAACAGAGGTTTACCATCTTTGTTAATTTGATTTATCACTTTACTACCTTTCAAAATAAATGTTGGCAATGGGCAATGTTGAATGTAAATTATAAAAATAAGCGACCTTGCCATTCAGCGTTTAACCTGTCCAGATTTCTTTTGTGTAAGCCACCTTTCGTGCTAGTACATTTCAAGTATGTTTCTACGAATGAAACTTTTGCAAAAATCGGATAGAAGTTCTACTTTTTATTGCAAAAACTAGTTCATTTCAAATTATAAGTGGAACTTATTGCACTTATCTTTTCTAAATACAACGGTCCAAGTCATAATGCTCACACCGGATATGTGCAGGAAGATAAACATTTTAGATGAGACTTTTAGTTCACATGCTATTTCTTCATTAGCGAGCTCATTACGTTGGTTTATAGTTGCCGATACATTGCTTGTAATTAGCTTTAATGAGCAATTGTAATAAAGCGAAGAACATTTATTTATCTTTGTCGGTGATCGGTGACGCACATTTTTGTATTAATCATTACATACTTGTTCTTTGCAAGAATCTATTATCTTTTTTTACATGACATATATGTACCTAATGGCCTTTTGTAAAGCAGCGTCCATTAAGTGCTCTTTTTACTTACTACACAATGTATTGGAACAATTGATTACACTGCTTTGTGTGTCGCAGACCTACAGCTTTAACATATGTATATGTCAAAGATAGATTCATCCAGAACAAAATTTATAGGTCTCCTCTGAGTACTGAGAATAAGTGTAACTAATTTCTGACTAAGACTGCAACACTGATTTTGGTTATCGCATAATATTTGTGCAAAGATAAGGCGAAAACACCAACAGGTTTGAACAATATGGTACCTTTCGTTGCAGTTGGTTCAGATGGAGGCGGTTTTATTGGGAGTTGACTAGCCTGATAGAAAACACTAGGTGCGTAGCGAGAGTGAAAGCCTAACTGTGATAGTTGCATCATCGAATTTAATATACTGGATAAATCTGTAAAGTTGTGAACAAAAAAGAGAATGTCATAGCAATTAAATAGTGTGCCCACCTTATTGGTAACTGATACTGTGGTTTAACATACTATACAGGAATTCGCTAATTCCATATAAAAAATTCTAACAAGATCCGCAAATATTGCGATATTATCATTATAATGAACACGTTTTGATCGCAACAGTATTTCTCACAGTGGACTTGCTTAGGCATGATTCAAATATGACGTCGTATAACGATGTATGGTTATATATTTTGGTCCCTTACGATCATTGAGTCCATTCAATAATTGTGTGAGGTGCTAGGGAATGGGGAGAGGGCGGTTTACTGTTCTTTACCTCTCATGAACTGACTCAGCCACTCCGAGACTTCTATTTATATGTTTGGTTGCATTCTGTATTTCTGATTTAAACATCTGTTCAAAACGAAGTACGATAATTCTTAAGTATGAGTAATTTGACCGAGTCAACAGCAATATGAGTTAATTTTCATGCCTATTTTCTTCTATGATTACTAAGTGATGAAATTACAATCGTGTAAGTAAATGTTGTTGCCCGTATAAACGAAAACAAAAACAACAAGGATAAATATCTGACAGAAAAGCCACGTTCCAAGAACACATCCTCTCTGAATTACAACCTCACAGCAGTGCACGCAGTGAAAGTACTTTTATAATGCATCAAAAGACAGTTGCTTTTTCTGAATAACATGTTGTACAGCAAGCAAATGTTATCGTCAAAATACAGTATAATGAATGTCATGGTAATTGCTAAATTCTACGATTAACAAAAAATGACTTTAGCAATCGGACATCTAACAATTAGCATTTGGAAACATATATTCGGCGCCGATTCTGAATGGAACGCGGCCACGCTTTTCACGGATGGCTTTAATTAGATTGCGAACGTTTGTTGCGAAAAGTCGTCGAGTGCCTGCAATTTTCAACTTGTAAGGCAAACAAACTAAAAACTATCAGTAAAATTTGCTACAAGTTCCACTAGGTAGATCTCTGATATGTGAGAATAATAAATTTCTGGTTTGAACATAAATGGAGACTAATGCTTTTAAAGTTCGTTCTAAATACTTCTCTAAAAGGGTTTAAGTCTGAAATCAGACAGTATTGACTATTTGTTTTTGTTGTTGCCTTCGTATATTCTACTGAGGCTAAATGAATATTTATCATTAAATGGTATAGTTTGCGTTAATATCGTTATACTGCATTCTTCAAGGCAACAATATTCAAACCAAGTAGACAAAGACTTCATTTACATCTCTATATAAAGAACTGAACTTAATATTAGATTACTGAATACAAGTATTAAAAGTAGTCAAAACTACAAAAACTTTTTAAAAACAAGTCACTTTATTTTTAACCAACGTTTCGGCTACATCAGCCTTCTTCAGGGTTCAAAATAAACAAAGGAAGTGACGTCAACGTCAAACGACGTCGATCGGTCTCGTAAACATTATAATTACAAAGGAGTTTGGCGTAATATATCGGATTATATGATTTGAACATACAAAAATGTGACAAAAATGCATATAATCTATGATAAGGAATTTTATTAGATTACTAACGCTTTTTTTAACTAATAAGAGTTAATAACATTTTCTAAAAACAAACCGGCCAAAGTTAGCAAAATCTCTTTGGCATATCTAGACATGGATGATATGTCTCGACCACAATAATAATTCGATAGATTGTTCAAAAAGCTGTTAAATAGTTTTGCATCTGATTTGTTTGTTGCAGACTTGGCTGTAGGTTGGAATCTTGACAACCCTTAAATAAAGACTTGGGCATCAAACCTATCCTAAGGCTTCTTTTAGTGGCATACTACCTGATATAATTACTTACTAAAGTATTTGATGTGCGGCAAACATTTGATCTGCTTTACCTGTCATATCTTTTAACCTGAATCCGCCAGCTTCTGCTAAGCGGATTACGTAACAGCGCGTCTACATGGGTAAAATGAGCGGCTAAATAGTATTAAGTTACCGGATACAGATCGCAAAGTACTTTAATCGTGCCCTGTTAGATTATCTCTTGCAAATTATAAATTAGATTGAAACAAAAAATAGAACACCATTGTTTTGTTTACGTCAAAGCTTCAACTTAAAAGCATGACACATTTTAACGCTTAGCCTTACATCTTGAGAAAAACAACACCAAATCATAGAAAGAAAGGATTGTTTCACATATAAAATTGAACAGCATATAAAACATGTATATTACTCTACAAAAGATGACACATTGATTTCTAAAAAAGGACTGCATACAGCAGCCACACTTTCGGACAGTTCAACGACTTTAAAAACTCACCATCTTCACAGAACTGTTACAAATACATTTGCCGTTTTGATGCATTTGCAACAATGTCCCAGTGCTGACATTTCACATAATTAGGTGGAACGTTGTTTTTATCAATTGTTATTTTTATTTCTTTACAAATGGCATGCATGTATAAAGGAGGACAACTATTTAAAAATATCTTAAATATCCATCGTACGGGACAGTACGGCAGAACATTTTTGGAAACATCTCTACTTATTTGTTGAAATATTTGTTCAGTCATCTTGATAACAACTAAAGGCATACCATTGTCGTTCAATTTGTGTACAGTGATTTACGGCCATTTGTATGTTGATTGTCTGTGACTTCATTTATCATGTCACTAAATTAATTTTTAGAATTTTAAAAGTATAACATTAACATATTTGGTTAATAAATATAGGATACCGACTTAACTATATGCCTGCTACGTTTTACCTTTACTCTGACACTATAAAAAAGAACTAGAGACGTTTACTTTGTTGCCGCCCACAACTCTTTAATATAAAATAGTAACTGGTCTGCTAGTATTAGGATCGTGCATGTAAAGTCACTTTGATGGAATCACAGAGGCGCCTATGTACGAGACCAGTGCCTATTCGAAATCGGCAAATAAGTGCAAATACAATTTTCTGTTGCGAAGTTGAAGAAATAAGCGTTTTCCTTGTGCATTTTGTTTAAAAGATAGACTCAATGAATTATAATTTGTTTCATCCCTCAATATTTTTAATGATGTTTATTTTTATATTATTAAATAGTTTGCTATAAATTATTATACCGTCTGGTATTTGGACTACCTGAATTTCCCACTGCTTTGTTTATAAATTTAATTGAAATGCTTTCTTTCTTGTGTTTGTCTTTAGACTCCGACTAAAATCATTTGATGGTTCGCTTCCATAATTACTGAAAAGAAGTAAGTGCACATGGTTTTAATTTTGACGGTTGTAGTTTGTTTTTACATTCAGTAATAGCTATACATTTCAAGTGTACAGAGGCAGAAACTACAATATGATGAAAAATGAAACAATAATTAGATATATAAAAGATATGTATAATATAACATTTACCAAACATTTCGTTTATATATTCAAACATTTTGTTTATAAATGAATCGTTTGCACGATTTTGAAGGTAAACGTATTTTTAACCCTTACCTGCTAAATTTTATAATAAATTTGTCCATCATCATGATCTACACTGGCCCAAAAGGCAGTTATTGATTCCATACCTCATGTTTTTATTTTGATGTAAATGAGATGTGAAACCAAAATTTGTAGTCCTGTTTGGCGCCATATAACCTATGCTTTGTTGGTATACCGTAAAACCCAAATAAATAAACAATCGTGGGTTAAAAATTCTTTAATCTCATGATGAGGAATAGCCTGAAACTAGCAGGAATAACATCTGGGTCAAAAACCACGTGTACTAGATCCTCGTCCCATTTAAATTTTGAGAAACCACAATGCTAGCACCAAGGCCATCTCTTTCTAAATCGGCTAACAAAGAGACATTTAAAAACACAAGCTTAGCATAAGCGAGGTGGTATTTAATTCATACTCAGTCTGGTACGACTTACTGTAACTGACAAAGCTCAAGACAGCACTGTTTTCAATACAAAACTAATGCACTTGAAAAAAGCTGATATTTGCACGTAGTCACTACAAAGTACTTTTAGAAAATTGTAATTATACAAAATGTGGGTCATGTGTGATGCAAAGAAAACTCAATTTGTCATTGTGCAACTTGTTTCAAATGAGGCGCTAAATTGTAGCTTTGGTGTGTGACAAGGAACCGTACAATATGATTATTTCCTGATGAATGCCAAAGCTTGAAACATTTTACTGGCATTATTTTCAAAAGAAATCGAATTCAGGAATTTCAAAATCTCCGAAACTTATACTCGGCAAATGCGACTTAAAGCACGTCTGAATTTGGCTAACATTGCATCATAGTGGATCAAATCAATAGCGCTGTTAATGTAGAAAATCCGCATAACATTAGGGAACAGATATTATTCTATGCAGTGGGATGGAGTGGAACTGTACATAGTCTCTCCGTATTAATTTCAGTGTTCAATTTCTGGACCTTGGAAATCATGGGAGACCATTTAGTTTGACTATAACTCTCTCTTTCATTTTGTCATAAAAGTTACGGAAATTGATATTGCTTGGGTTATATTTGGTTTAGGTTTCACATTTCAATACTACATAGCTTTGAACGGTAATACAGTTATTGTCATCAATAGGTGAGTATGAAGACCAAGTACCATAACTCCTTTCTTGCTTATTGCCTTACGCCAAACATTCACAGACTAGCGACGGCACTCGCAAGCGGTGCGCTTGTTGTGAAATACAAAATGTAGTATAGCAACTGACATTCAGCATGTATTACTTTAATACCTTTCTTAAGACTACTTTAAAAATGTCATACAAAATATTAATTCCATTTGATCAGCAACAGAAATAAACAGGAAAGAAAATTAGGTATTCAGTTTTGCTAATTACGTAATGTCGCATACTTTAGAAATGCAAATGTAGTTATTTTCCCTCATGTATTCCCCTATTAAAAAGAGTTGTTGTACATGTACGTAGACAGGAAAATTAGTTTGATGAAAAACGTTATGGACAAAGAACAATAAGGTGTCCTAGATAAGATAAGAAAAAGCATGGTGACAAAACACGTAAGCAATACAGAAATGCAGCTATTTATAAAGGAATGACATCTTTGTATGAACACAGAAGAGAATTTTGACAGTCACTGTGACATATGTCCTTGTAATACAACAACAACAAAACTTTGATACAGTAACCCTCCATTAAACCTACAGCTTAATACATGTTTCATATTGGTATTTTATTTTAGAAAAATCGTAGAAGCAATAAAGTAGATATTAAAGTCGGTTCACTATTCATACTATTCATATCGGCCAAAGTAGACCGTAGTTTATTGAAAGAATGAGTTACCTGAGTTTTGATTCCCTTCAGTTTTTCTTATTTAGTTATGGTAATGTGGCTGTTGCCTTGATGCCACGAGTCTGTTTAAGAGAAATTTGTAGTCGCTTGTAAATTTGTGTATATTGTGTACAATTTAACTCCTATTTATTCCGTGTATGAAATATATATATATATTATATATATATTTGTTTTTCATTTCGTAATAATTATCTTGTCAGAATTGATGTTAGCACGCTTTCCAGCATAATAAGACACTTTCAGAGTAGTTTGTTTTACATTTACAGCGTCTGAGAGCAAATAGACTGACTATTAAACTTATTTTCTGAAATATATAGTACGTTATGTCATTTTATTGAATATGATATCAGATCTGGAATATCAAGTACATTTAAACATTTATTTGGTTTTATTAAGGGTGGGGTGTTTACAGCACACCGAAAAAAAATTAGTTCATAAGACGACTTTACCTATTTTTCTCTTATTCTAATGAAGACAGTATAAGCTACAGATATATAGACTTAGGCAAATAACCAATTTATTTAAACTAAGAACCGCATCTTTAGAACGAAAAATTACGAGAAAAATATCCAATTTGTTTTCTAAATTTCACAAACGGAATTTCGCTTAACCCTTACCCTGCTAAACTTCTAAAATGAACTTGTACATCTTTCAATGTGGACAGTACCATTTATTGTTAAAATGGGTGCTTTCCAAAAAAAAGATACTTTCTGAATGGCGAACAATGCAGATATTGATAGACATCTCTCTTTTAATATAACAGTATTGCGAAACGTTAACCAATATCAGTAAAACGATATTTAAAACACAGAGCCATTTTAATACTAGAGATGCATTTCATTGTTCTAAATGTCAAAGTAAGAAGCAGGCTGTTATTACATGAAATTAGACATTTAAATCATAGTTGGGAGGGAAAAATGGTTTAAAGATATTAATGTAAATTATGCATTTTTTCATTGAAATCAATGATAAAGTGCAAAACTGGAACACGACACCAAACGCACACAACAGCCAGAAATAAATATTTTGAGAGGTCTGTGTTGTCCTGTTACGTTGACATGCAGAAGGCTAAGTATACGTTGCAAATGCCCAGCGTGGTTTAATATACATGTATTTGTTAGTTAATAGTAACACTACCATGTCAAAGCCCTATACCAATGTATGTATAAACGAAACGTTAAAAATGGTACTAGTAGCTTTCTCGCTTGGCGCTCAGCATTAAGAGGATAGTGCTAGGACTAGTCAGCCCGGTGTCAGTATAATGTGACTGGGTGGGGTATCATGCCACGTGTCTACGGCGTGATATTCCAGTGAGGCAGCACTATAAAGTTGGGCATTGTGCTCACTGCTACAAGTAGACACTGTCGTTTATATGACTAAAAAATTGTTGAAAAAGACGTTAAACCCGAACACACACACGAACATTAGATTTTTGCAGCTATTAAACGACGTGAAAAAAATCAGTTGAGTCTGTATGACTGTGTTTCTGTGCTTCCGGAAAACATACCCTTACCTTTTAACTTTTGTCTTAGTTTTGTGAACAAAGATGAACATTATTTCGATTTTTCGCTAAAACTGCATATTTTATATGTACAAAATTGGTATTTTCTGGTTCATACTGGTTCAGAAACCAACATAATCTACATGGCAAATTAAAAGGAGCTGTTCTAAATATGGTATGGAATACTGACAGTCCAGCGTATGTTTTGATACAAATAAAGCTTAAAAATAACGTGTCTTCTTCCTAACATGTTTCATAGATATTCAAACTATATAAAAGGCATGTATTTAATATTTCTTAAGACTATGGTATTATACATTTTCAGGTCTAAGTCATACATTCTTTCTAGAAATTTAGTACACTTCAGGCAAAATATTTAGAGCAATGATACAGAAATCAATAAACATAATCAATAACAAACGTAGACAGGCGCTTTGGTAGCTGTAAATAAAAGATTCAAACTGTGCAACAGTCATCAATCTCAGAGTCTACTCAAAGGTAGGTTTCTGTCGTGTTGAGCGACCTGTGAAGTTTCCATTTTTCTCTATTTTATCATCACAGCAGCGTTGTTTGTGCCGTGTGGCGGCCGTAAAATGTCTCCCCGTACATTCAATCACGGCTGTTATATTTCGATCTTCTCAGATCGTTCAGCACGATTTTTATGTCATATTTTTGGTACTGTTTAGTTTCTCAACATGACCATTTCGGCCTGGGTTGTTCCAATACTCCCGCTTTCATAGCCTTGGGTATTGTATAATCACCCCTTGGATATGGTGCCTGCTTTTTAATTTTGTCTTTTGACAGTTCCTGTGATACACAGGCTCCATAACCTCAGATCCCCTTCCTAAATTCTAGTTTGTTTAGTTCTGCCCATTGTTTTCTCGTTTGGGGCAAACCCATTATTTTTTCTGGGTACCAAACGCCGCTCTTCATGGAATTACACGCCTCATCACATGTATCATTGAAGGTTCCATTTTCACCGCCATTTGAATACATCTGCGGATGTCTCTAAATTCCTTTTTGTACTTTTAGCATGTGTAAATGTTGAGTTCTGCTCAACCCGGGGCTAGAGGGCGTGGATGGTAGCATGCATTTCCACTACCGTCCATGAACAGGCTCAATCAAACCGAGCCTGCAACATTTTCGTTTCTGTCGTGTTGAGCGACCTGTGAAGTTTCCACTTTTCTCTATTTTTTTTTACATTTTGGCGCATTATTCATCGTCTAATCAAATACAGTGAATAACAGTAAAGAATAGAAACGGCATAGGTATGGAAATGCAAGTCACTGTTAAAACAAAAGATAAAAGTCACAAGTACAGAGCATTTCTAGCAACAAGTATGATTTTATCAGATCATTGATTTACGCTTTAAAAGTTTTATAGTTATATGAACAGATGTAGAAAAATGTGTAAAATAGTATATATTTCTAAAGATTGAATGTTAAAAGGACAAGAAACATTGACGGGAAATGAGGTTGCTATGATATACAGAAAAGTTACTTGTTAGTTCTTATGAATTTCCTTCGAAAACTTGGACACTTGTTAAGCTATACAAGGCCGCAAAATGAAGTAACATTTTATGTTGAAAGGCTGATCTACATGCATATCAGGAGTCATAATTGTTTGCCAAGATATTGGTTTATGGTAAATATAATTAATTTTCAACATACACTCATAAACTTAGGTAAATTAAAGACACGTCACAGCTGAGAAATTTTAGCATTTTTGTAATACACAGTTGGTATTAAAATTTTGTTTCCAATATTATGTGCTCATTTGATAAATCCTCAATATCTATGTGAAAATAAGGTAACTCTTTTGTCTAATTACAACGCTGCAAATGACCCTAATTAGTGACAGGTGATTGAAACAACAGGACTTTCTTGTGATTTGGATGAAAAATCGACAGTAAGTTTACAGTTAGTTCTTTTATTGTTTGAAATTGCAAGCTACAGTATAGAAGAACCTTTTAAAAAATCTCTTACTGGAAGGTAGAAATAATAACAAACTTTTAAATATGTCGCAAGTCATCGTAAATTTGTCAATTTTTGTCATTAGTTTTCACGATCTGTCAGAATTATTTGTATCTCTCAATTTTCATGTGCATTTTATTTTGTAAGTATTGTGGGAGGATTTTGAAGTGTATAATTTACTATACATTTCACATTGTTTTTTTTTTTAGCTCACTAAAGTCACGTAAGAATTTCTATTGTTTTACTTTATTGTGGGTAATAAGGGTACCAAAATTGGACCTTAATATAAAAGAATAATTCCTTTCTGATGGGTAAAGAGAAACATTAGGTTGAATCATAACGTAATGATTTTTGAAAAGCTGTTTTTGTCATTCACCAGAAATTCAAAGAGTGGTGTCAAAATTTATTGTATTTCTACAACCTTTACATTGATAAACATACTGAACGTGTTTAAGCAGCAGGCCTCAGTTGCCAATTGCAAAGTCTTCGCCTGCTCCCCGCCTGTGCAGATTCAATCCTGTGAGGAAGCATTTCAAGGTAGCGTGTGGATATTCGGGTTTTTTGCTAAGGTCACATCCATGCCTGAAATAATGCCCCGGAAAGGCACTCTGTGTCTCTACTGCCTAGACAGCTGTGTGACTAAAACTATGTCGGTGTAAATCAAACTAAATAAAGAAAACAATCAGTTCAGCTTAAAAATATTGTTTAGGGTCTCTTTCAGAAAGTAAGCATATTGTTCCTTTTTTTTTGTTCTTGTTTGGTTTTATTTGCTCGGCAGACTACAGCTAACGAATACAAGACCATGACGAAATAGTATCCCCCATTGAAATTAGATTACTTCTGGCAGACATCCACTTTCAGTTTAAGCAATATAAATGCAAAATCATCTCGCTATACCTTCTAAAAATAGTAATCTGTTTATACATTCAGTCGTTAAAAATGTATCGTAGGTATTTGCCGTAGGATACCATCTAAAAATAGTCTGTATCTGCTAAATACTTTTAAGCCGTTAGAAACTTATTTTTAAGAATTAGCCGTAGGAGATACAGCAACACGAAAATCATCAGTTTAAAAGATAATTATATCGCACGTATTTCGTAATAGATATTCATTTTTTATTCCTCACATGTTAGGAAATGAAGGAAGTTGCAGTAATAATTTGATTTCGCTCTCCAGCCGTTAACAAATTCAGTTAGAATGAGTGATATTGAACACAATTGTGACAAATCATTTTGCAAAAAAAAATGACTTACTTCTAAGAGGAATAAAGATTATTAAATCTGAACGCTTTTTAAATGATTTAAAGAAAGATTATTGGCCTAAATCTAGAAGTACGAATAAAATCAAAACAATTAAAAAGCCATCGTAAAAACAGCTTAAAGGTAGCAATCATGAACTAAAAATGTAAACAAAATTAAATAACCACCAAGGGTAATCAATGATGTTTTTCAGAACCATTTGTATTTTTGATGTAAAAATAACATAATACATAAGCACTGAAAGTGCTTGAATCCTTTTGCATTCCATCATTGCGCTAATTATAGGTGTATTGTTGTTATAAATATAGTAATCTGCAGATGTCTCTAAATAACATTCTGGTACTTATAACATGTTCCGTTCAACCCGGGGCTAGAGGGCGTAGACGGTAGTTTGCATTTCCACTAAAGTCCATGAACAGGCTCAGTCAAACCGAGCCTGCAACATTTGCCTCTATATCGTGCTGAGCGACTTTTTTATTTGTCTGATGAGTACTTTTTCGTTGACTGGGTTAATTACAGGGTGACATAGCTGGATCCGTATATATCGCTTTATACCCTATACAATATTTAAAGGGATCCAGTTATTTGTTAAGGCAGGAAGTCGTTGTAAAATACTATACACGAATTTAGACTAGTCAGAAATGCGGTCTATAAATAATACCAACCAGAATGTATTTTATAGATAGCACATGGGTGCTAAGGTATAAAAGGTAGGCGGATTACATTTTGTATCCATCGAAACTATTTATTCCAGCGCCTTGATAAAAAAATATTGTAGTAACTGTCAGGGCGGTTAAATAATTATATAGAAGATGTTTTCCGAGGTTCATAGAAAGAAGAGTTGCAGTACCGTAAGTAAATAAGAAGCTGAGTTATAGGGTTATACATTTTATGGTAGTCTAGTCAAATACTATAGGCGATAGCATGAAAAGGCTTAAAGTCAAATTGTTCAAACACATAGTTAGATGAACTATTTTGGGAGTTCAAACTTACAAACGTGGTCAAACATAATGGCGAAGTAGAGCCAAGGCATCTTTGTTATACATTTGTTTATTTATTTATATCATAGCATACATGCATTGAGAATCAACGAGTCCGGGCAAATAGATTGAGTTGTAGCAAGATGTTGATTCCAAGACATCGTCTGACAGGAACTTCAACTAAAAGCCAGTTATGTATAGTAGTCTCAGCCAGTACATGTAGGTGGTTAAGCCGAACATACTAGTTTTATGTTGCCAGTTTAAAAACTTGAGTGATTTTCCTGGTTCCTTAGATTACCGAGCTCACAATCCAAAACATTCAAAATCTACTATACACTGTTACAGTACTTTAAATATTTATTGTTAATTTTAGCCAAAGAAGGCAAAACTATTGTGCAAAGTAATATATAGGTAGTCAAAAAAACGTGTGCTAAAGGTTTTCAAATGAAATATTACCCCTTTTTCAAAAAAACAAAAGCAAAAACTTTAATTGAAGTATATTAGACTTAGAAACTCCATTGGGCTTAGATTTTATCATAACCAAAATCGAAATGAATAATTTCCATACACCCATAAATTATACAAACAAACATTTTTACGTGGTGATCATCTGACCCATTTTTGCTGTGTATTATAAAAAGGAATTCATAATATCTTATCGCCAAATTTTGGACATCGACAATAACAAATGACAGTTTAATGCTTGACAAAATTACTTTTTACGCCCATGGGCATGTCGTGCGTCATCTATGAAATGAATGGGGAATTTAGCACAGGATTTGCATATATTTTTATGATATTAAATCAAAACAAAAACTCCATGAAATACTTTAAAGTGATTAATGGTTTATACATGTTTTTTCTGCATCATTGATAATTGTATATTAATTCCACTATGTACATGTACTGCAATCAATCATCTATCGTGCGCTGGATTGCATTTAAGTCACTAAAATATAGCTTGTCATAACATATTTGTTTTGCCCTGCGTAATATGCCATCAAGGATGAATGTAGCTTTATGGAAGATAATGTACACGTCCTTTCAGTTTGTATTTCAACTAAGAATTCAGAGATACTATCCAGTTTCCTAAATCGGTTTATGTAAGTCATTAAGCTAATTATGGACATTAACAACGACAGTGTTTATTCAACAATAAAAACATAATTCCATTAATAAATTACCTTCTTTGTCTGCCTGTGGGTTTGTCTATGTCATTTATTAGTGCTTGAAGAATCAAAAGACGTTTGCAGGTCTCATTAAATATAAAGACATTTCGAGACCAGACTTAAACTCATCTGTACATGTGTTTCTAACGCAACACTTTATATTCTGAGAATATTTAAATACTTCGTTGTGTTGTCGATACAAAAGTTCACGAAAAAAAGAGTGACGCAGTACATTATTTTTAATTTACGACCTTTTTCACATCTCTAGTGGAAAATAACTTTTGTACAATTACAGTAACAGCACACTGTTTAAAATGCATTCATAACTAACCTTCGGTTAATTTCAAAAGCATTCACAGATTGTTTTAAGAAATAGTTTTATTATTTATTTATCCTATTATACCAAACTGATAAACTGAAACAGAAAAATACCGTTGTGTCGAATTATATCGTGCTTGGTAGTCGCTGTTATATTATATGCGAAGTTATGGAATCACATGGTAAATCGTTCAGTCAAGAGTTTGGCCATTAATTACCTTAGCTTGTCAATGGTAAAATTTTAACTAGCATACATAGTTTAAGCACGACAATAGCACTAGCATCGTCAAAGAGGGAAACCATTTATCTATTTCAGTTATGTTAGTGAAATGTGGAAAGTGCCGTTTTTTTACAATCCTGATTTTCTTCATAAAGAATTTTATATAATTATGCGCTAAAGTGTTGCGTAGGAATATTTGTCAACTGTATATTGTACTGTAAGACAGACAAATCAGTCACTAAGGCACGTAAAATTGTATGTTTTACATACTTGAACGATCAATATTGTTTTAAATACTTTCTTAGTTTTAAACAATGTCATGAAGAACACGGTATTTTAAGTCAGAGTATAACAACTCTACGTAGAATAAACATTTTTTAAATTTTAATTTAGCTTTAGTTGCCCGGACAAATTATTCAGATATGAATTCAAATTGAATATCTTCCACGAGTGTCTTATTAAGTTAACTTGTACATATAGTGATATATGTAACCATAGTAACCTTAGAGTTTCTATTGTCAGATTGTCAAATAACATGCATTTCCTACCATGTTTGTTTCTATTTTAGATTAGCTGTAATTGCTCGGTTAAATTATTTAGATATGAATTCAAATTGAAAATCTTCCACGGTTGTCTTATCAAGTAAACGTGTACATATAGTGAAATATGTAACCATAGTAACCTAAGAGTTTCTATTGTCAAATTGTCAAATAATATGCATTTTCTACCATGCTCTTAAAATGTCTGATTAATGTATGTAATAAACGACTTTGGTGTCTCCCCTTTTAAAATGTTTTCTAAATATATTTGCATCATTATTATTATTTGTTAAAAGAAATTTTAAATGGCGGCAAAATAAAGTTCGCGTAACTTTTCACGCAATTGTCAAGTGTTTTATTCCGCCACACAGTACGCTTGTATAATGCCACGGCTGTTGCAAATGACAAAACACTTTCTCCAAAATTAAATGATACTTCAACGCATTTGATAAATGATCTGAAACCGTTCGACATTAGAACACTAACTGAACATGCTTGATGAACTTACGTCAGTTGCCATTTACCTTTGTTGACTCAAGACACACACGAGTTATGATAAAATGAAGCTTTTCCGGCTGGCTTTCAAATTTAGTTGGCTCTACTAAGGCGCTTTAAGAAATGCCCTTATGTTGCTACGGTCTTTATCTACCATCAAAAGCTAGGTGGAAAGCAAGAACAAAGTGCAGCAGCACAGTTCAGAGAACACGCTTCCGCACAAAGTATTCCATTAGGAGATAAAGGTATGTGAAATTGTATACACGTTAACAATGGCTGACCACATGTACACTTTTAAAAAAGAATGCAATAATTAAAATTGAATGCAGTAATAACATAGACGTTACACACAGACACAAACAATTTATGAAGAATGAACACGGTAATGTACCGGACTGGACGAGCTGGCAGCAAAACACAACAACAACAACAACAACATCAAAAACACACATGCACACACAAAACAGTGGAGTTTAAACAAGATCATTTGTGCCAAAGCTTACTTTTAAACACCTCAATTCTCTGAGTACACATGAAGCTGAAACAACGCTTGACATTACGTTTCAAATCGGCCATTGAGAATTTGAGAATATCTGTTGTAGCATGTAGCGCAAGAAACATCTGCATTTAAAAAATGGCAGTGTCTCTGTGATAAAAACATTGAGAAAAAGTGATTAGTGCACAATCAATTCTTCGATATACATAGTACCCATTTGTCGTACTGCGCGTTTTAGGCTGGAAAATGCGCAATACGAATTGTGCTTGTATTGTTTTAGTATTCGACAATGCTTATCCTACTATACATAGGGGTTGAGGCATTTTATTTCTGGTTTAGTGGGAGACATACACACATTTTTTGTTAAGACGCGGCCGGCTTAATTGTTTGAAAATCACAATGTTTAGAAATTAAGTACCTCGGACGCTTATAGAAATTACTGGTGCCAAAGCTAACTTTTTAGCACATCAAATCTCACTCTTTAAAACAAACCATAACCCTATATTACCAGAAAGTATAAAGGCATATCTTTGCCACTAGGTGAAACCCTTACATACGTAACTTTTATCACAGATAAATATGCTCGTGCAAAGACATATCAATCAAAACCAATTGGAAACGTTAACATAAGTATGTACCCAGTAACTTTGCAATAGTCGCGATATGACATAAACTTAATCAGTTTGACGTATTCAAAATGAATGCAGAAATAAACAAAGTTTGTATCACGAACAGACGAGTTTCTTTAAGATCATTTTCAGAACACTACGTGTATATTCTTTGCGGTTTTGTCAAGCAGACAAATATCATAAGTTAATATCATGTTGAAATCTTCTACTCGATTGAAAATAGCTTTCAGACGCTTCAGACAGACGTCTAGCTTTAGTGTAAGTAATATAAATGCAAATGATCTCGCTTTGCTTGCATAAAATGATCTGCAGAAGCACAAGATTCAATCATTTGAAACGTATTTAGGTATAAGCCGTAAAAGATATTGCGTTATGAAAATAATGAATTCAGGAACACACAATTTGCTTGGCTTTCATGAAAATGAGCGAGAAACGGAAACTATTAAAATGATCAGTCGATTCTACAATTCTCATATATTAACAAGTTAATGAATCAAAGACTACGAAATCGATTTATCAAGCGAATACTAACTATACAGCCGCTAACCTGGAAACTCAGATTAGGCCTATGTGATTCTCAAAAGAATGAGAGAGAAATACATCGCCAAAATGCATGACTGATTAAAACTCTTGTCAACTCGGGTATATTTCTTCAAAGCAAATATTGGTATGATATATAACTGGGGTGAATTTTACAATCTGATACAAGTAGATTTTATTAGCAAAATCATATAAATAGCACACGTTCACGAAAATTGCTTCCTGAAAAAAACGCCTATAAATAAAGGATAAAAATCCATCGTTATTATTAGGAGTTTAATTTCTGTAATCGAATCGTTTCTTTTCAATAATCCGTTTTCTTCGATTTTTACCATTAAGTTGAGAACAAATCAAACCCATTACAAAGTAAACCAGGAAGGCCGTGCTGATTCAACATATTTTTCTAACGTATATCTGTTGTCTGAAAGCCTATTACAGTTGATGAGACTGCTTAAACAGCAGTGGATGCTCCCAGACAGAGATTTGTCAAGTACCCTTGTGTAATATGACTACTTTTAAAAATGTAGAAATGAAAATTGATACTGCTCTAACTTGTGGAAAAAACAGATTTCTTATATAATGTCTCCTTGGTAGTTATGGTACGTGTACAATGCACTTTAGTGTTCTCTGCATCTAGATGCGATGCAGTTTGGATAAATTTCCTTCCGCACTTGTAAAGTTATCGTTATGGACAAATGAATTCAGTAAAGAAAGAAAACTTTGTTCTTGTAAACTGCACATTCTCGATTTATCCTCTTGCAAATCTCTCTAACATTTTGTAAATTTAATAAATTAAAACTTACACAAGTTGGAGAAATGGTTCTTCTGCGCTGGACTTTCCTTTTATGTTTTCTATCAATGTAATGTAGTTTGAATCGAGTACATAACTTATCTGTAAAGTTATGGCCCGGACAATTTAACTTAATAAGCATTGATGAAGCAGTATTATAGTAGATATTTTTGTACGCTGCAGTGTTTTCTCTATGGTCTCTGTCATTGAGGAATAACAAAACCGTTGAATAGTTTCAATGTTTTGGCCCAGACAAGAATCCACTTGTAAATCAGAAGGTCTATAGTTATATAGTACACTCCCAACCCTTTAAAATTAATGACTTTTATCCACGTTAGCATGCTGACATGACTTTTACAAACTGACCATAACGGTGTAGGTATGCTTATACACCTAACAGACAAATTAAACAACCAAAATTTAAACACTACTTTAAAGACATCAATCAAAGCCGTTCAATCCAGGGGTCGTGGGTTCGCGCGCCACTGGGGCCACAACCATGACTTCTCATATGACACCAGTACTGGGTTTTCCAGGAAGCGGACTCGAGAGTGGTTCCAATAAGCTTGAAGCTTTCATCACAATCGAGCTAAAACAAAGTAGTATAAACTAAAGACATCAATTTACCAAATATGAAATCGAAATACACATGTAAAAGAAACCACCAACAATCTTTGTTATGTATTAACCCAATATAAGAACAGGCCGACGAAAACATGGTTACATTTATTGTAATTTATTTTTAATTACTGTACATTTTATAACCTGCAATGAAAGTAGTATCTTATTGCAGTGGACCGATATCTATGAGTCAATGTAGTATTATATTCTTGCGTCATCAGACATTTTCTGATGAAAACCATTGTTTAGTAAGAAATTGTTTAGTTTTCGCAGTTCATTTATCTCTGTGTAATGCGTAAGTTTGCGATGCAACATAATAGTTATGATATTCTATTTAGATTTTGCTATCGAGTTCCGCCTTGGTGCCAATATAATTTAGTTACTGTAAGCACGTATTTGATATCGCGCTAAAAAGGGCATACTCATTAGACGGGTCTTATAACGCCGTCATTTGAGCACAATTTTGGTTTCTATTTAAAGCAGCAAAGTAATAACCTGTCAATAATGACGTATAGTAATAATGTAACATCCTTAATACTTGCTTTTTATATAATTATACAGGAGCATGTTTTGTGTTTTACATGCCATGTCTTGTTTCCATCGGGTGTGATGGGCAGTTTTTAAATCTCGCCAGGACTGGACTGTTTTGATTTCTGTCTTCGGGCCCTTAAGGGTGTTTCTCTTGATGCTCTGCAAAGGCATTGAGTACAAATGTTTTTATTCTCAAGATTTGCCTTCTATATAATTAAACAGGAGCATTTTTGTGTTTTACTTGCCATGCATTTTTGCTTCCGTTGCGTGTGTTAGAGATTCACCTGGCGGGGATTACATTTATTTACACTGTCTCCTGTCTTTGGAACATGGTGCGGGTAAGAGACAGGTTGGGTGCGCACCATCAACCGGCTTAAGCTCCCCGTGGTGTGTTTGTCACTGACCGTTTCCCACTGTGTTCCTTTATTTGTTCGTTTTGTTCTCGTGTGTTTGCTTTGTATGAGAGTGTGCATGTGTGTTGGCAGTGTGCACATATGCGTGCTGTGAGTTTCGCTTTGTGGAGGCTGCGTTTTTGGAACATGGCTTTCCCTGTTTGATATTTTTCCTTGTTTTTTAGAGATTCATCTGGCGGGGATTACTTTTATTGACACTGCCCCGGGGCGGGTGAAAATATTAAGGATGGATGCGCACCAAAAAACCCGGGTTTTAAAAAGTTCCCAGTGGTTTTTTTTGCCTGACCGTTAAAAGGGCGGGGCCCCATTTGTGTTCCTTTGTTTGTTGTTTTGTCCTCTGGTGTTTGCTTTGTAGTGGGGTGTGCATTCTGGAACGGGGCATTCCCTGTTTGATATTTACCTTTTTTTTTTGCGGGCATTTTCCAAAAGGGAGTGAAATTTCAGTTATTGATAAAACAAAAAACCCATGGTATGTTTGAAAAAAAAAGGGGAATTAGGGAAACCGGGCTGGTAAAAAGATTCAAATTTTTTGCGTAAAACCTTTAAATTTTTGGGTTTTTTTTTTAAAAACGTGACCCTGATCTAGGTTTTGATGAGTTAATTGAAGAATTGGTTAGAAATTAATTCGAGCTACTTTTTGGGTACCATTGTTATGAAACCAGAAAAAACATCAGGGAAAATTTAATAAAAAAAATTGTATAACGGGCCCTACCCTTTCCCGCTAACATAGTAAACCCATGGCCAGGGAACGGGGAAACCCGGGCCCCAAATTTCAATCCCCGGGGTTGTTTGAATCGTGCAAAGAAAATTTTTCCCAAAATTCTTTCCCTTTTCAAAAAAATTTTACGAAATTTTGTGTGTGTCCCTAAACCCGACGAAAACCCATTCTCAAAATTTCGGTAAATTTAAAGGGATGCCGGTCTTAAAAGCAATAAAATTTTAAGATTTAAAGCAATAAAAAAGAGAATCCGCAGTTTTATATTTAATATTAAAAAAATTTAAAGGGATGAAGGGAAATTCGTGTTAGCGACATCATACAGGGGGGTACACTTTTTTTAGAAATACATTCCCACATTAAATTTGGCTTTATAAAATTTTAAGCGTAAGATGAAGCTGAAACAAGCAAAAAAAAAATTACGTTTCACTTCAGATTTTTGGGTCCTTTTTCCCGGGATATTTAGTACCCGACTTTGTGCAAAAAAAATTCCTATTAAAAAAGTCTTTGACCTGTGATAAAAAACATTGAAAAAAAAAGTGATTTGGCACGATCAATTCTTGTTCCCGATACCCATTTGTCGAAAGCGCGTTTTATTTTGGGGAAAATGGCTTGTATTTTTTGCCCCGAAGGGGGAAAATTTTAAAAATTCGCACTTTCCGTCCGCCCGTGGTGCGCCGGAAAAATTCCCTTGCCCGGGTTTGTAACTTTCCATCCATAAAGGGATTTTGAAAAAATTTTTGGGTTTAAAATTTTCCCCATAATGAGACGATTTTGGGGAAAATTACTAACCCCGAGCCCCAAAGGGTTTAAAGGGGCACGCTTAGGTAAAATGTTGACTTTGGTTTTTTCCCGTGGGGAAATAACTCTGCACCCATAAAGGGGGATTTTGAAAAAAACTTGGCAAAATTTTTTCAAAAAGAGATGATTGGGTAAAGGCAAGCCCCAGACCCTAGCCCAAGGTAAAGGGTCAAAATTGGGAGTCGGTTAAAGGGGTATGTTCCTGCCCCGGCCCCATGACTCTGCCTTTAATTCAAGGGATTTTAAAAATTATTTGGCATAAATGCCCTCATAATGGGAGGGACGTGTCGTGGGGAAAGAACCAAAACCAAAACCCCCCAAAGGCAAGGTACATTTAGGGGGAAAGGGGTTAAAAATGGTTTTTTTTCGTGCCCGGTCTAACTTGCATCCATAAAGGGCTTTTAAAATTTATTTGGGCAAAAAATTTTCCCTAAAAGAGTTGAGGTTCGGGGCGAAAGGGCCCCAGACCCCTAGTTTCAAGGTAAATATCACACTTAAAAGTAAAAGGTGTTTTTTTGGGTCTGGCCATAAACTCTCCCAATTATCAAGGGTTTTTTAAAAATTTAAATTTCCCCAAAAATGTTAACCATATTTAAAAGGATGTCCGTTTAAAAGACCCGGCTCTTTTTGGTCAAGGTCAAGGTCAAAAAATTGTTATTTTATTTGTTTGGCTTACAACTGTGGCTTCTTGGGGTACTTGGGGGTCTTTTGTCACCCAATGGTGACACTCTTGTTTCATTTTAAAAGACTTTTTAAATCCTATTATAAAGGGGGGGGGGGTTTAAAGTACTTTATGGCGTTTTTTTTTTGGGCCCCCTTTTTCACGACGAATTTAAAGAATTGTTTAAAGGTATATCTTTTTTTTTGGGCCCTTTATGGTCTTCAGTTTTGTCATTATTTTGATAAAAACCCAAAGAAGCTAATTTTACAGAAAACGAAAGTTTAACTTAAGTTAGAAAATACTTAATTTCTTTTAAAATTGGGTGCAAAAATTTAGAAAAATATTTGCGGGCTAAAATAATTTCTGCAAAAAAAATTATAAAACCATTTTAAATAACTTAGCTAAAAAATACATTGTTAAAAGAAAAAAAAACTTAACAATAATTTTTTAGAAATTTGCCGATTTTAAAAAAACGGGGATTAAATTAAGTAATTACTTATGCTTTTTCGTAAAATTTTAAAGGGAGGCCCTGTGCGAGAAAAAACGAATATTTTTGTTTAACGAGGAAAAGGCTGAATTTTTTTGAATATTCAGTGTTTAGAACTGAAGTACAAGGGGACGCTTTTGGGAAAATTTAAAAGAATAAAATTTTCATACAATCCATACAAATTTTTAAAACAGTTTAAGCACCCAAAATTGAATTAAAGCTCAAAACCGTTTTTTTCCACTAATAAAATTTTTTTGTGCAAATTAAAACAGAATAAAATATTCTTAAATTTTATTTTAAAATTTTTACAAAAAAAAAAAAAAAAAACATAATCCCTTATTTAGAATTAAATAAGTTTTTACGGCATCTTAAAACGTTTTCCCTTAATTTCTTTTTTTTTTTTTTTGAACTTGTTATTTTAAAATTTAAAAATACCTAAAAAATAGGGACTTTAACAATTTTTTCGCCCGAAGTAAGAGAAATTTCCTATAAGAAAACAAAAATCATTTGGGTAAAAAACAACAAACAACAAAAAAAAACCAAAGAACAAAAAAAAACTTGTGAAAAAAAGAGCCTATTTTTAAAATACAGACCCAAATTGCATTATTTAACAAACACCCCCGTGTTCTTTTTTAACACACTTTGCCCACGTTGTTGTTTTATGCTTTTAAAGCATATTTTTTCTGATTCGGGCTATAAACAAACAAAACCCTTTTTTTTTTCTTTTACTCTATGTCAAAATAAACAAAAAAAATCAGTTTATGTTTTTTTTTCCCATTTAAAAAAGGGCCATTCTTCTTATAGAAATAGATGTGGGAGAAATTTGTTCATCCCGTTCCCAGGAATAAAGGAAATTTTTTCCATTGACTCGTGTTACAGTTGATCCCGAAAATCACTTTTTTTTCCAGGGCCGGGAAAATTTAAAATTTCTTTAAAACCCAAAAAAAGTTGCTTACTTATAACAAAAAATTAAAAAATAACAAAGTAAAGTTTTGATTTCGACTTTTTAAAAATGTTTTTTTTTTAATTTTCACCCAATTTTTGAAAGATTTGGATTTATACAAAACTTTTTGTTTTTTTTTTTTGAAAATGTGTTAAAAAAACCCATTAAATAGATTTTTTTAAAAAGTAAATTTTGGGAAAGGCCCGGAATTGTCTTGAGAGCAATTAAAAACAAAATAAGGGAAAAACTTTGGTAAAGATACAAATCGATTTACATGTGAATTTGATGACGCACTTAAATTTTGTAATTCGTTTTGAAAAACTTTCTTGACAAATAAGGACTGTTTCTTTAGGGACCTTTTTGTTTTTAAGATTGAAAAAGATATTGTATAAAATTTCTTGGAAAGAAAAGGCCCCTTAAGGTAAATTTATAAGATTATTTTGGAATGTCATGTATATTGCTTAGGAAATGTTTTTAAACAGTCGGGAATAAGTTAACTAAAAATAACTAAATATGAAAAAAAAAAAAAAAAAAAAAAAAAACACCAAAAAAACACAACAACAACAAATCTGTAGGTAATTACCTTTTCAGCACTATTTGTCTTCAAAATATGACCTTATGATTTAAGACTGACTTTTATATGCATGTTTTCATAAGTAACATGGGGACTAATATAGAAGAATTTTAGTCGTCAGGGGGGCGGGGGAAAGGCTTTAGTAAATGACAGGTCTTTCTAAAAGGGGGTTATAGAGTATATAGGTGGTTATACAAAGGGAAAAAAATTCGGGGGTGGGGCCCAAAAACCATGATAGTTTTAAAAAGAAGTCCAAAATGGCCCCCAAAGGATTCCAAAATTTGATTGAAGAAATTTCTATATATTTGTCATTTTTTATGGTTTTTTAAAACGGTTAAATTTGGGTAAAAACTTGATCATGTTTCATTTTCCCATCCCAAATTTTTGGGTCCGACTAATGTATATTATTTGTTTAAATACACAATTTATTCAGGAAAGGGTCAAAAAAATTTGGGGCCGGCCCTGAAAATGTTTTTTCTTTTTTTTGGGAATGGTTGTTCGTTAGAAAATACAGTGACATCAAAACTGAAAATTTTATTGAAAAAATAAAAACCCATGGTTTTAATTGAAATTTAAAAATATTTTTTCGGATATTGACAATCGGTTTTTTTTTTAAATTTTTAAATTTCCATTAAAACATAAAACTTCTCTTATTTTTATATATAAAAAGGGGAAGGGTGAAAAAAGTATGAAAGTTTTTTTCAAGAGAAAATTTAAAAATATTTGATTCTTTTTTAATTTCCCACCCGCCCCCAAAAAACTTTTTTAAAAAAGTTTCCCCCGATTTTGCTTGTGAGTCAAAACCCTAAAATGGGCGATGGGTTAAATTTCTGTTTTTTTTTTTAAATGGTAAGAGTTATTTGTTATGTCTATTTGCATTTTTAAATGCTTTTCATTGAGAAAAAATGTTTAGAAATGGTAAAGAAGAAAAAAACAACAGTACTATTTTTCATTTTTTTTTTATGCAATTTAAAAAAAAAAATATTTCCGATGAAGTTTTAATGTGAAGTTGTTAAACGGGCATCTTTAATTTACAATAATTAGTATAAGAAATTTGGAAACTATTTTTAAGAAATTTTTGGGAAAAAAATTTTCCGATATTTAAAAAAATCAAAAGAATTTTTAAAAAACTTATTTTAAAACACATTTTCAGAAATTAAGTTTTTTTAAACCCCATTTCCCCTGCTGGAAAATTTTAAAAACCTTCAGAAATTTATTTTTTCCCGAGAGAAGTTATGGTGTCCTTGTCAAAAAGGGAATGTTAAAACCCAATGTTAAATTTACCCCCGAAAAGGGAAAATATCAGAAAATGTTTTTAAGGGAAGACAGTAAATACTATCGACCTTCTGGTTGAAATATTTTTTTGAAAGTTAAAAATTTTTAAATTTAAAAGAAAACCTCCCCGGGAATGCTAGGTTTGCCCTAAATTCTTTAAAGTAAGTGCGATACGCAAAATTTTTTTTTTTTTTTTTTTTTTTTTTCTTTTTTTTTTCTTTTTGAACTGTGTCCCCAACAAATTATTGCTTTCAGGCCCGGTGGGAATAATTTTTAAACTACCAATCTCTTTATGGTTGATTTAAATCTTGCAATAAAATTTTTAAAAAAACAGTTTTTAAAAATTTTTGGGGTTTTTTTAAATTTATTATCCTTGAAAAAAAAAAAAAAAATTAAACCTTGAACTGGAATGGCAAAAAACAAAAAATTTAGTCAAATATCGAGCAAATATTTTCCATTAGGGAATTGCTTAGAGGGTCGAAAAGAAAACATTAAAAACTGTTTTCATGGAGACAACCCGACTTTGGTTAGTTGTAGCAAAAACGATTTGGCCCCCAGCAAGGTAAATTTTAGTATATTCGTTTTGACGGGGAAACCCCAACCCTGGATGTGTTATACATTTTTGTTTTTTTATTCATAAAAGTTTTTTCCCAAAATCATATCTTTATTATTTTAATACTTTGCAAGGAAAAAGTGTTTCCCATTTGAAATTTGGAAGAACTCCCGAATTGATGACTTGTTTTTTGAAAGTTTGAAAATTATCACTTGAAAAATTTTAAAAATGAAAAAAAACTTTTTAAAAAATTTTAATGGTTTCCCAAAGAAAAAATAGAAAGCGAAGGGAAAAGTGGCTGAAAGATGTTAAAATTTTACGTGCTGTGCACATATTTATTTATTCACAAATTCAGACCTTTAGTGCGTCTTTAGCCCTTGAAGCCCCCTTTTTTGCCCAATAAAAGTCAATTCTATACCCAAAACAAAACATAAATGCAGAGATTAAATTTAAAAGAGGTTTTATTATCATGAGGCACCCGATTTTTATTAAAAAATGAAAGAAAAAAAAAATCGGTTCTAAGTCAATCAAAAAAGGCACACGAACATCCTAGGGGTTTTTTTGGGTTTGATAGGGGGATTTGAAATAATTTATAGCGTTGGGGTTAAAAAAAATTTTTGTACAAAGACGAAAAAAATTTTTAGGTGACATAAAGGCAAATGAATTTCTGTGTGTTTAAATTACCCGATAAAAATTTTTTAGACATTTTTCAGTTTTACTGGACTTTTGGGGGGGGAACCCAGCTTTTTAAACATTTTCGGACAATTAAAATTATAATATATGGGCCTTTTTTTTTCAAAAATTTAAAGGGTGTTTTGGGGGATGCTTTAAACCCGTTTTTGTTTTCTGTTTTTTAAGGGATCGTTTTTTAAACATTTGAAATTTAGGATGGGTTAAAAATTTTAATCGTTTCATTATATAAGGGTTTTGGGAAAAATAAATTGAACGAGCGAATTGTTTTTACAGTTTTTCATTGTGTTTTTCAAAATTTGAAAAAAATTTAAAATTTTGAAAAAAATGTAAAAAAAATTTTATGTTACCGTAATAAAGAGACGAAATTTTAAAAATTCGGCAAAGATGTATTTCTTTGTTTTACATGTAGTGTAGATTGAAAATTTTTCTTTGGGGAAAAAAAAACCCCAAAAGTAAAAATTTCCCACAAAGTGGTGTTCATGAATTATATTTATTTTTTCTTACATGTAACCATAAAGTTTCCTTTTATTTCCGGGTTTTGACAAAAGTTCCCCCGTTTATATTTTTTATATTGAAAAAATTTCTTTTTTTTCACTGTAAAAAAAAAAAAAGTACCAATATAATTCACCCCCCCGAATATTTTTTTAATTTTAATGAATATAAAATTTTTACAACGAAAAACCCACTAGAAAAATAGTTATACTTTTTAATAAATATAAAAAGGTCAAAAAGAATTAATTTTTAAAAAGGGTCTGTAATTTTTTAAAAATTGAATGGGGTTTAAACGTTGATAGGTAATTTTTTTACTTTTTAAAAAGCCCCAAAAGTAAAAAGTGCCCCTGCATCAAAAGGGTTTAGTAACAAAATTTTAAAGGAAAAATCACCAAAAACAAAGCTTTGTTTTTTAATATCCCCTATTTGTTGAAAATGGGTTCTGGACAAACCCCGCGAACTTTTTTGGTTTTGCACACTTTTGATGGGAAAAATAATCTTCTAAACAATGCATTTACAGGGGAAAGTTTTTTGGGGGCAGTGATGAAAGAAAATTTGGGTTTACGATTAAAGTAACACCAGATTTAGATAGATGAATTTTTTGATAAATTTTTTACGGAACGTAAACAAAACTCTATGCTATGTGGGTTTTAAAAATTTTATTATTTAAAAAATTTTCGGGCCAGATTTTTTTAAAAAGGGAAAACTAAAAGGGTTGACGTCTTCGACTTTCAGTAGTGTTTCATTTTTAATTAACCCTAGATCCCAGAAGTAAAATTATATTATGGAATTTGGGTTCGCTGACAAAATTTTTACATATACGAAACCCTCGTGATTACTTTTCTTTTTTCTTGGGTAGCCCACGCGTTTTTATTCCTTTTTTTCCCAGGCTTTTCAAGATGAAACCTAGTTATAAGAAGGGTTGATGTGTTGGGCGGCGGTTTGGATTAGCCCTCAATTTTTTCCCTTTCCCGGTTTAATTTTCCCATCATAATGTTTTTCTGGGGCCCTTTTTTGCGATGCATTGCTCTGGCTGGGGTATGTTGTGTGAAAACATCCCCCTTATTTGTAAAGTCATTGTTTTTCGAAGACAGTAAAACCCTCTTTTAAATTTTTTGGCCCCTTTGGTTCGGGACTGGTCTTTCCCGGAAATTTTAAAATCACAGGTTTTAAACCCCTTAAAAACTCTGATTTAACTAAAAAAGTTTTAAAAAAAAGTTTGTTTTAAAAAATGAAGAAACATATGTTTTATTTAAAAAAAAATTTTCCATTTTTAAAAATTTTTAAAACAAACCCCGGGGGGGGGAAAAAATTGAAGAAAAAATTTTGGGGCCTAATATAACTTTACGGAAGTAAAATATAATGTGGTTAAATTTAAAGACCCCCTTTATTTTTTTTTAAAAATTACTTTTTTTTCCCTTTTTTTTGTAACCCTTCAAATTTAGTTTAAAACAACTGTTAAAAATTAGAAATGACAAAAATTTTACAAAATACCAATAAATAATTAATAATTATCCATGAAACAAAAAAAATTTCAAACTAAAAATAACACAGCCCGGGGAAACAAAATGCTAAATAAAACAAATTAACAAGGTAAGGTTATTTATAAATTATCCCCTTTTTAAAAATTTAAAATTTAAAAAAAAAAAACAAGAAATTTAACCCCCTTTGAAATTTTAAATTTACAAATTTTTTTTAAATTAATTTTGGAAAAAAAAAATTACTTTAGGGTTGTTATTTTTTAAAAAACCCAAAAAGTATTTGAAAACATTATAACAATGAAAAAAAAAATTATGATAATTTAAAAACCCAATAACATATTAAATAAAAAATATACATTTTAATAAAACCCGGGTTTTCCAATTTTTAAAAATAAAGAGCCCTTTGTTGTGTTACGTTATTTCCCAAAAGCGATCTGACTTTTCCCTTGTTTTTTAAAAAAGGTAGTTGCAGAAAGGTTTGTGTATTGGATCGTTTGGCTTTTAACGTTACACCCTGCGGTTACGCCTTGATGGTTGTGCCATAAAGAATTTTTCCCGGGCCTGTTGTAATACATGAATTCCCTTTACTTCGTTCTTGTCCCTATTTCGAAGGTTTCGGGGGGAAAACGAACAAGGGGATGAAGGTGTTTCCCGGGTTAAAACCGGGGGGGGTTTGGGGTTTTGGGAAAAAAACAGCTGTATGGTGACCCTAAGTTGGGTCTTTAGGAAAGCAAAGGGTTTACCCCGGCGGGGTGGGCCGTAATAAAACTCCCGGGCGTGGGGGTTAAAATAAATGTAATAACACGGTTTTTTTGCATTTTTTAAAAACTATTAAACAAGTTTTACAAGATTTAAGTACAAAACAACTAAACCCCTTTCAAGTTTGAGTATGCTATAGGTTACACATGATTGAAAAACAAAATACTTTTATGTTAAAAAAAACATAAATTTTTGAGTATCCCATGGCATTTTCATGATTAAACCCAAACGCTTTTTTTTAAAATTTTTAAAATTTTCCCTTTAATATTAATTATTCCATTTAAAAAATAAAAACACAGAATTAATAAAAAAAAAAGGGGTTTAAAATTTCAAAGTCTGTTTTATCATAAGTTATGGGTTTTTCCAAATATGTAGAATTTTGATGAAACAAACCGTAAAAAGCGTAAATGAAACTTCTGTAGATTTTGAATCGCCCAAAAGGATAAATGTCAAACTTTGTCCCTTTTGTTAAAAAAAATCTTAATTTTTTTCTTATAAATAATACAAACAAAACAGTGTCAACGTTCATTTTGCTATATTTAATTATCAAATTACTAAAAAAAAGGATTCATTATCTTTCCCATTAAAAAAAAAATTGTTTTTGGGCAAAAAAATTTCCTTTTAAATCCGGTTCCCCTAGGGGCTTGGCCCCCGTTAAAAAAAATCATAATTTATTTTAAAAACCCTTTTTTTTCGACTATAAAAACACCCCCCCTCAAAACCCACATCGGGTAAGAAATTTATATTTTTGGGTTTTTAGTGTATAAAATCTTTAAAATCTACGGTAATTCCAATCTTAATTGAAAATTTTTTTCAAATAGCTCGGGCCCGGGCCCATATTTTCCCTATGTTGAATATACCCAAAACCCCTTAGGGTTTAAAAATATTTTTTCATTTTTTTTTTATTATAAAACTTGTATCCAAACATTTTGTTTTTTTTTTTTTTTCCAAAAAAAAAAATGTTTTTTTCAAAAAAAACACTTCATTTTTACTTTTTCTATTTTTTTTTCCCAGTTCTTCTTTTTTTTTTTTTTAAACTTTCTTTTTAATTGAAAAAATTTTATTTCAGCTAAATAAAAATTTCTTTTTTGGTTTGTAGAAAATTCATAAAGAAAAATTGTCCCCAACGCCTTTTGTTTTAGCAAAATTGTGTTTCTTGTTATAAAAAAAAACATTTTTTTTTTTTGAAAATTTTTGGGTATTAGTAGAAATTTTTTGTGTATTTAGAAAAATTTTGATTTCCCTTGTTTAGTTGAAATTTAAACTACAGAGCCCCAGATCTTTATTATTTTTTCAACTTTATTTTTATATTGGGCCGAAAATTTTTTTTCAAAAAATTCTGTAAGTGAAATTTAAATTTCCGGGGTATTTTAAAAAATTGTGGGTGTGTAACGTACTAATCAAGTTCCAAAATTGTTTTTTTAAAAATTTTTCTAGCTGATCTTTAATTGTTTTAAAATTGTTTTACTTTTGCAGAAAAAGATTCTCCTTTTTTAATTTAATTTTCCAACTACAAAGTATTTTCATTTTTATTTTTTTTTAAAAATTTCTTTAAAATTTTAAAATTAAATATCATCTTGAAATTTTTTGTAATTTTACTTAAGTTCTGCAAATTTTAAATTTTAAAGGTTTTAAAACAGTACTAACCCAAACCCCCAAATTTTGGGTTTTTTAAAGTCATCTATTTTTAAAAATTGAGTTTTTTTTAAAGGGTTATTCAATTTGTGTGTCATGATATCCCCTCTTTTTTGAAGCCCCCTTTTCCAGTTCGTTTTTTTTCTGAAAAATTTTTTAAAAATGTATCGAGAAAAATCTTGTTTTCCCTTTTTACTTTTTTTTTCGTATTTGTTTTTTACTTCTTTTTTGGATTTCTAACTGATACATATTTTGTAATTTTTTCACTTTCATTAATCTTGTTTTTTTGGGTTCTTTGTTTAAACATATTCCCCTTTTAGTTCTTTTATTTGACCTTAAAATATAGAAAATGTTTTGTTTAAATCCTTCTATTTTTTGTCATCTGTTGTGCCCAGTTTTTCTCTCTAAGTTTTTTAATTTTTTATCAAAAGGGTTTCCCCTTTTTTTTAAAATTTTTTTGGATAAAAATAATTATTTCGTTATTTTTTTTAAAATTTTTTTATTTTCTTAAATATTTTAACTTGTGCTTTAGTGTTTTTTTTTATAGATTTGTTTGTTTTCCGTTATAGTTATCTATTACACTTTAAATTTTTTTAAAACAAAAATTCTCTTGAAATTTGCATCGTTTGGTTTTCGGGATCCCCTATTTGATTATTTCATTATCCCAAAAACTAATGTTGTTCATTTTTGTTATCAAGTTCCTTTTTTTTTGTGAAAGATACGTTTCCTTTTTCCCTTTTTAATTTTTTTAAATTTTTTTTTTTAGTAGCATAATCATTAAATAAATATAAAATTTAATTTAAACTTATTTTGCCAGGTTCATTTATTTGTTCTTTTTAAATTAAAAACTTTTATAAAATTATTATTTATTACCGTAAAGTTTTTCAAAAAAAACTTTTTTTTGGGTTTTTGTAAATTAAAAGAAATATATTTTTATTTGTTGATTAGAAAAAAGAGTTGGGGTTAATTTTTTTGTTCATTACAAACCCATTCTTTTTCCTGTTTCCCCTGGACTTTCATAAAATAAAAAGTGAACAGTTAAAAAGGATATTTTTTGGTGTTTTTTTATTAAAGACTGATTTAAAATAAAAAAACAAAAACAGTTTTTGTGACGCCCTTGAAAGTATTTTGTTATTTCTTTTTGAATTTTTTTAAACTTCAAAAAATCATCAAATATTACTATTTTTTTTTTTTTCTGATTCAAGGCTATCGCAGGGGTAAATTTTGGTTGGGATAAGCTAAAATATTCAAGTTTTTTCTTTTGGGAATTTATTTTATTTTTTTTGAAATTTTCCTTTTAAAATTTTAAAAAAAAAATCCTGATATTTAGATTGTTCTGGGTTTTTTGCATATAAGTAAAAAATTTAAAAATAAAATAAGAGTTTTTTCGAAGTATATGCTTTTAGTGTATTTGTTTTTTCCAGATCCAACGATCCAATATTAACACTAAAACATAATTTGGGCTAAAAGGAAAAAATTGTGTAAAGTTTTTGGGTTTTTATACTTTTGTTCAAAATTTTGGGAAATTTTTCCATTTATATATAATAATAAACATTTTTACATTACTTGCATTTTTTTTCTTTATTTAGGGTTATTATATAAAGAAATCAAAACTTAATGAAAAAAGAATAGAAAAAAAATTAGTCGGGAAAAGATGAGGCCTTAGAGAAAAAATAATGAGAAAAAAAAATTAAAAAAAGCTTAAAAATCGGGATATTTACGAAATTTATAACCCAAGACTGAAGGAATAGAAAGTAAAAAAGAACAATTACAAATCAGTTAAAAGCATTACCTGGAATTAAAGAACCCAAATGGATTAATTCCAGAAAGTTTTTTCTGATAAAATACAAGAAGCAGAAAAAAAAGGGTTTGGGAAAAGCTATTTCCAAAAACCAATACATTTTTTACCGCCCAAAAATCTAGGGGGTTTTAATGGGTGAAGATGATGAGTTTTTTAAGGGCACTAGTAAATTTTCCCAAGGAAACAGAAGAATTTGAAGAAAATTGGGGGCCAAAAAACCAAAAAAATTTTTCAGTTAAAAAATTTAAAAAAATATGGTTTAGATCTTTTAGAGAAAACAAAATTATTTCAAACCCCAAAAGTGTTTATTTTTTTTTTCCCGCAAAATTTAAAAATCCAGTTTAAAAAAAGGGCTAAGAAGATAGAAAAATTCCCAAAAAAAAGGGATCAAAGGGGTAAAAAAAAATTGGGAATGAACGGTGCAATAACTAGAAAAAAAAACCCAAAAAAATTTTGGGTCTGAACAAAAGGAAGCAATTTTAATTTAAAAAATGGAAAAAATTTTAAAAAGTTTTAGAGACCCTAATCATTGATATTTTTTAAAAAAAGGAAAAAAATATATGGGAAAAGGAATAAGATATCAAAACCCAAATAAAATTTTCACCAAATGGAAAAATATGGAAAAATTTTTTATTTAAATTTAAAAAAATTTTAAAGGTCACAAAACAAATTTTAATTTTTAAGGATCAAAAAAAGGGAAAAAAAGTAATTAATACTGAAGTAGATAATTTTTTTGATTGATTTGAATTTAAAAAAAAGATATAAAAAAATTTAAAAAAAAACCCTTCAATTTATTTTAAAAAATATTTAAAGAATTAACCGAAAAGTCGGGGTTACCCATTTAATAAAAGTTATAAATTTAAAAAAATAATTAGAGGGGAAAAAGGTTTGGGCGTTTGTCCCTTTAAAAACCCCGAAGAATTGGTTAAAAGATTTTTAAATTTTTGGGTTTGATTTGAGCCGGAAATAATAATGAAGAATAAAAAAAATGAAGGAAATTAAAGGGTTTTGTAGAAAACAATTATTTAAAAAAAAAAATTTACTTTACCAGAACAACATGGGAAAAGTTAAAATAAAAAAAATTTTTTTGAAAATAAAAAGGGAAAAAAAAAATAGAAAAATTTTGAAAAAAGTTTAAAAATAATTAAAAAAAATATCCGAGTGATTTTTTCAATCAATTTTTGTCGTTCTTTAATTTTTGATAAAAATAAAACTTATGGGTTTTTTGGGTAGAATTTAAAAATGACCCTTTTTTTTTGGGATAAATTAGGGGATGAATATGATAATTTAAAAAAAATTCGTTTTTTAATATGGTTTAAAGGGTTGGAAAGGGTATCATTTTTACAAATGGTTTTTTACAGTTACACAGATATTTAAAAAAAATTTTATTTAGGGAAAAAATTTAAAAAGTAATTTGGGGAATTTTGAAAAATTTTAAAAATCAAATTCCCAATAAGTTTGGAAATTTTATTTAAGTTAAATTTTAAGATTTTTATTTCAAATTTAAAAAAAATTTTTTTTAAGTTGGATTTTGGAAAAAATCAAATTTTCCCTACATTGCTTTGGGTTAGAGAAAAAAAAAAAGACAATATGAATGGGGAAAATACAACACCCAAAAAAAACCAAATCTGTGGATACAATTTACATTCCTTGCGAACTTAATTTATAATTTTTCCCTTTTTGATGGTAAATTTTTGTGATATTAAATTTTGCTTTTAAATATGCGATTTAACAAGAGTTATCCTTTACAAAAGGGCCCCAAAGAGTTGGATATTCTGAAAATTTAAAAAATATAATTTTAAATTCATTAGAAAAATTTTAAAGATGTATTTGGTAGAATAATTAAATTTTTAAAGAGGTTTAAACAAGTTTTTTCTTAATTTTTAAAAGAAATTGGGAAAATTTTAAAAATTTTTTTTTTAAAAAATGTACAAAAAGGGGTTTTTGACCAAAAAAAAAGGAATATTTTTTTTTGTTGATGCTCAACAGGAAAAGAAATATTCACGGAAAAAGGTAACTTTTTAAACTTTAACGGAAAAATTTTTTTTCAAACGGGGTTGGGCCCCCTTAATTAAACAAGCTAAAAAAAAACTTTGGAAACAGCAGGAAAAGCAGGGACTAAAAAAGTGGAACCAAAAAAAGGGTTTGGGAAAAGAAGTTGGAAAATTTTTTTGCTAATAAAATTGTTGAAAAAATTTTTAAAAAAAACCCGCTCCCCGGAGTTGGTAAATTTTAAATTTCTAAGGGTTTTCAAGAAAAGAATAAAATTTAAAAAAAATAATAAAAATAAAAAGGAGGAGGATATTATATGAGAAAAAAAAGAAAATTGTTTGGATCTGGGAAATTCAACCAAAGTAAACGTAAATTTTCAGATTAAAATTTTTAAAAAACCCAAAGTTTTTTAAATTTTTAAAAAAAATAAAATTTTAAATTTAATAAAAACTAAAGTTTTAACTTTTTAAAAAAAAAATTTAAAAAAATTTATAATATAATATGTTTAGAAAAAAACAATATTGTGAAAGATATGAAAATTTAATCCCATTCAATTAAAAAACAGCCTTAATATCTTCTGGGAAAAAAATGTTTAAAAAACAAAAAAACGGGTTTTCAATTTTTCAATTAAGATAGAAGCCATATTTTGATTGGTTTAATGCTTTTTTGGGAAATAAATTTTAAAATAAATAAGCTTTCTGATGGTAAAAAATTATATGATAATTTAAAAGCCCCAAAATTTAAAAATTTCTGCTTTATTAATGATCAGTTGTGGTTAAACAAAATGGAAAATTGTATATGAATTTTAAAAATTTATAAAAAGGTTTTGTAAAAAAAAAAAGTTTGGTTTTAATTGCTGAGGATTATGCAAAATCAAAGGAACAAATGAGTTTTTTTATTTAGAATTCTGCTACTGCTGAGAGCAGGAATGATCAAGCTGGATATAATTGTGGTTTTGCTTCTAAGAAGTTATCAACCCGGGTGGGTTTAAAAAAAAAAAGGGAAAATTTCTAAAATTCCCTTTAAATTTAAATATCATTTTTTTAAGGGGTTTTGAAATTAAAATTTTTACCTCCAAGTCTAATTTAAATAAAACTGCCGCTGGGCAGATGATGTTTAATTAATTTTTTGAGTGGCGGGGAACCCAAGGGAAAGGGAATTGTAACAAATTAATTTTTATGGGTTTCCCCCGTTTAATTTTCAATTAATTTTTGGGCTTAAAATTTTTTTTTGAAAATTTTAAAAAGCAAGATGGGCATACCCACGGGGGAAAAGGGGACCCCAATCATGGGCCCCACAACAAACAAAAATAAACCCTTTTTAATAACGGGGGTTTTTAACAAAAACCAAACCCAAAAAAAATGTTTTTTTTGTTTAATTAAAAAGACCTTTTAAAAAAAAAATATTTTCCCCCCGAAAATTCCCAAAATTTATTAATTTCAAAATTAAAAATTTAAAAAAGTTAAAGAAAAATTTCCCTTTGAGTTTTTGTTGTCTTTAAAATTGGTAATGGTGTTTTTTAAAACCCGAAACGAAAACACAAAGTTTTCAAGAAAATATGTTTATGTAATTTTAAAAATTATTATAAACAAAAAAAATAGACTACTGGAATTTTTTTTTTAAATAGATCAAAATTTAATAGTTTTTTTTGGATTTGTTCATTTTTAATTGGAATATAAAAAGGAAAAAAATTTAAACAGAAGATCCTAAGCCTATTACATTAACAGAAATTAAATATTCCCCAGCCGCTAATTTTTCGTTTTTACGCAATTGTAATTTATGAGGAAACAGTTGAAATAAATACTATTGGAAATGAATTTGTTATTGTTAAAAAAAAATAAATATAAATTAAAATATTAAAGGGGTATTAAAAACACTGGGGGTTTTAAACAACCACACATCAAATTATATTTAAAAAAAGGGTTTAACCCAACGATGGAAAAAAAAGGGAAAAAATTTTGGGCCCCAAAATTAAAAATTTAAAATTAATCCACATACTTTTAAAATTTTAAAAATGAAAAAATTTCATGGATTAAATTTTTTCCTTTTTTTTTTTAACAAAAACACAAAATTTAAACAAAAATTAAAAAAAATGTTGCAAATAAGAAAGGGAAATTTGAAATTAAAAAATTTTAAAAAAAAACAAATGTCCCGTAAGGTTTAAAATGGCGGATTTTTTTGGAGCTTTGGTGTTTTTTTTAAGGGAAAAAAAATTTTTTTCCCAAAGGCAGCAAAAAAAGTTTCCAAAAAAAAATTAGCCCCCTTTGGGATCGGCGCCCCCCTGGGGTTTGGCCCTACTGGGGGTTTGAAAATTTCCTTTGGGGGGGTATGATCGGACCCCAAAGGGTTCCCCCTCTTTCCCCGGGGGGAAAATTTCATTTGTAATGATAAGTGAAAAATGATATCACCATATCTTAAAACCCAAACAAAGAAACCCGCAAAGTAGGGTCTGGGAGTGATTAAAAAAACACAAAAACAAAAACAAATGAGTGCTTTTTAAAAAATGTTGGGTGCTAGTTAAGGGGAAAACCCCCGATTACGTCTTTTTTAAGGGTTTAAGGGGGGACCCCAGTTTTTCGGGGTTTTCAAGAAACCCAATGGTCAGGGTGGAATTTTAAATTTTCCCCCGGGAAACCAAAAGGTTTTTTGGGTTTCAGATTGGGTTCTCAGAAAAGGGCCTTATAGACGGGAAATTTCCCAAAATAAAAAAAAAAAAAAAATTTTGAAACAAACCAAATTTTAACTTTTTAAAATTAACAAAGGGTTTTAAAAAAATTAAAAATTAAAAACTTTTTGGGTGTATTTTTTGTAGAAATAAAATTTCTAAAATTAAAAGTAAAGGCTTAAACAATTTGGGGAAAATCAAATTTTATGACTCTGCTGGACCCGGGGAAAAAATTGGGTTTTGGGTTTCTTAAAAAAAAAATTTTCCCTTTGAATTTAAAAAAAAAAGGTTTTTTGGAAAAAGTTTTATTTTTTGAACCAAATTTTGGGTTCCTCCCCCGAAAGAATAATTAAATATATTCCAAATGTAAAATTTCAACACCAAAAAATTTAAAACCCAAAACCCAAAAAGCTTTGCGGTATTTTTGTTTTTTTTTATAAAAAAGTTTCAAGAGGAAAAACATTTTTTGATTTATTGTATAAAAAACAAAAAAATTTAAAAATGTAAAAAAAAATTAACCAAAAAATTTTTTAAAAATTTTTTTAAACCAAAAAAAGGAATTAAAATTTTTTTTTTTCCCCGGGGTTTTTTTTTTTTTTAAACTTATTAAAAAATGTGTTTTTTTTTAACTATAATAATTAATATAATGGGAAAAATTTAATTTAATTTTAAAAAGAAAAAATAAATAAAAAAAGAAAGGGCAATTAATAAGGAAACCTCCATTGTTTTTTTAAAATGTTATACCCCCAAATACCCATAGTGGGGTTATTTCAATGGAAAACTGTAATGCTAGTCCCGGGTTTTGTTTAAAAAAAGGGAATAATGTAAGGGAAATTTGTTTTTTAATTTCATTTTAATTTAAACTTGTTGATGCAATTAAATTAGTTTAAAGGGGGAAGCTAAATTACAAACAAAAAAAAAAGGGAAAAAGTAATTCTTAAAGGGTTTCGATGTTAAAAAAAACCCGAAAAAAAAGAAATTTTTAAATTTTTATTAATTATGCTAAAAAATTTAAAATAAATATTTTATTTTTATAATTCTTTTTTAAAATTTTTAAAAAAATTTTAGTTAAAAAATTTATGGTTTTATAATTTAGAGTTTAAATTTAAAAGGGGGTTTAAATTTTAAGGGAAAAAGCTAAAGGTACAATACCATTTTCAAAAATATTTTCTTTTTTTCGGCATTAAAAATGATAAAGAGTTTTAATTTTTTAAAAAAAAGCTGGAAAGATTAATTAAACAAACAAATAACTTTTAAAAGGGTGTTTTTTTTGGCTTGAATTAAACAAAATTTCTTTGTAATTTTTTTAAAAATATTGTTTTTTTTAAAAACAAGTTTTTTAAATTCCCTTTTAAAAATTTTTAAAAATTTAATTCGTTTTTAAAAAAATTAATAAATTTTTCTTCTTATCCCACAAATTTTAACAATGGGAATGCCCGGAAACTTCGTCTTTAAATTTTTTCCCAAATTTCTGTTTTATTATTGTTTGAAAAAAAATTTTGGGGTTGTTTTTGTAAACACTAAAATTTTAAAAAATCTTTTTTCCCTTTTTTAAAAATCCTCATATGCCCTTTTTGGTTTTTTAATTTTAAAAAAAATTAATCAGGGGTCATTGAATAAAAATTTTTCAGTTACCCTCTTAAATTTTTCCCTTTAAAGTAATTATAATGAAAAACATACATTAAAAAATTTTGATAAAACTAAAAAGCACATTCCAACATAACAAAGGGTTTTTTAATAAAAAAACTTTCTTTTATTCTATTTAATACCAAACAAAATTTTTGTTAAAAATGTTGAACAAAAAAATGAAGGTTTTGGGTATATATTTTTTAAAAAAAGGTTTTCATTTATGAGTTAAAATTTTTATTAATTCTTTGCGTAAATTCTCCCCTGTTTTACCCAATTCAGAATTTTTCATTAAAAAAAAAAAATTTTAAAATTTTTTTAAATGAATTTTTTGCTTTAGAAACTTTTTTGAGTTTAAAATCGATAAATTTTTTAAAAAAAAGGAAATTTCTTTAAAGATAATAATTTTTTGGGATTTTTTTTTGCTTTTTAAACCCCCAAATTTTGGGGGGATATAGTTCAAAAATTTTTTTAAGGGAAATACATAATTTTTTTTTTTTCATTAAAATTTTGGGAAATAAATTTTTTTTCATTACTTTTGCCTATTTCAAATTTTGTTTTAAAATTTTTTTCTAAAATTGGAAAGCCCCTTCTTTTTGGGATTTTTAAATTTTTTTGGGGCTTTAAAAGGGTAAAACGTTGGGGTTTTTTGTAATTTTTTTGGTTAAATTTAAGTCAAATTTTAAAATTAAAAAAATTAGTTTTACCTTTTTCAATTAATTTCTTTATTTTTTTTTTCGGGTAAAATTTAAAATTTCCAGGGGTAAAGGTTGACACAAACCCCCCCGGGAAAAGGGTTTTGGCGGAGGTATATAAAGAAATTTTCTGTCAAGTTTAGGATCATAATCTTTTATATTTTTATGTTTGCTTTAAATGTACTTGTTTGAAATAAAACTTATTCCTCCTTCGTTCCCCTTTTCAATAAAAAAAAACTATCAATATCAGTTATTAAAACTAAAATTAAATTTCCCCCTTTATTTTTAACATTGAAACCCCCAAACAAAAAAAGGGCTACTGAAATAATGAAAGGATTAATTTGTAGTCTCTAAAATTTAAATTTTTTAAAATTTTCGAATACCTCAGCTAAAATAATACGTCAGTTTTTTTAATTTAGATCGTGATATTCTCCCATTGTTTTATTTTATTTTTTTTTTCCCGATATTTTTAAAAATGCTCATATTCGTTGTTTAGATATGTGTGTTTCATTTTAAATTGAATAAAAAACTTCTTTTGAAGGGGAATTTTGTTTCTTTGAATTTTTTAAATGAATCCATGTTTAAAAATATGGGTTTAAAAACCCTTTTTTTTTAATAATTTTATATTTTTTCAAAAATTTAGTTTTAAGTGTATTCAAATTTTGGAATATTTTTTTCTATTTTTTCCCAAAGATTTGGGGACATAAATTTGGGGAAAGAATCAATAAAGACCAAGTCAGAAATAAAAAATGCCATATACTTTCCCTATTGTTAGGAAAAAAATTAATTTTTTTTTTAAATTTTTCCCATTTGTTGCATAAAAAAATGAAACCCTCAAACCCTTTAAAAAATGAAAAAAAACAGGAATTTTTTTGTGTTTGTCTAAAAATTTAAAATTACATTCTAGTGAGGGACTTCCCTGAATTTTCCGTTATAATGACCCAATTTTCCCGGGCCTTTGGTCCCGTTTTGGAAAAATTTTTTTTTCATCACGTACTGGCCAAACACCCTTTTAAAAAATTCAAATTTTACAAATACAAAACTTTTGTTTTTTAAATTCAATTTCATTTTTTTAGACATTTTAAATTTCTTTGGTTAAAAAGTTCTTTAAATATTTCTTTACAATATTCCCCTTCCTCAAAACATTTTTTTTTATAAATTTTTTAAACTCGTTGGGCCTCTGTAAAACTGGGTTGGTTTAGTATTTTTTGTCTTTGTAAAAAAAAAAACAACTTTTTAGCCCCAACCCCAATCTAAAGGTTTTTTTATATGGTTTAGTAAAGAAGGGTTTAGTTGATGGTAAAGCATTTAAAAAATTTTTTTTGTTAATGATTCAAAATCAAACTTTAAAATTTCAAAAAAGGGACTGCTAAAAACCTTTTTTGAAAATTTTTTAAAAAGTACTTTAAATTCCCCTTTTGGGGATTTTTTTTACCTTGAGTTAAACCCTTAAAAACTAAAAAAAGTTTTGGGAAAATGTTCTTTTAAAATTCTTTCTTTAGTAAAAAAGTTTTAAGCAACTTTTTCCAAATTTTTTCTTGTTTGTATTTTTTTTTTTTGGTTTTTCATTAATTTTATTTTAAAGGGGCTTTTATCCAAACATAATGTTGGACTACATGGTTTTAAACCCCCTTACAGTCATTTACAGTTTTTTTTTTATATAAATAATTAAACAACATGACCGTGTTCTTTTGTATTGATATTTTTATATGTACAAAGGATAAAATTCCCTAGGGTTTTTTAAACCAAAATTTTTATTAAAAAGATATTTTTATTTAAAAAATTAATTTTTTTGGGATCTGATTTTAAAGAAAAAGGAAAATTTTTTCCCTTTTTAAATTTAAAATCGTTTTTATGTTTTTTTTTAATTTGAAACTCTTTCAGAAGTTTTGTTCAGGAAATTTTATAACTAAATGACACCCTCTAAAAAATTCATTACCCTCGTTCTTTATATTTTTTAATTCCTTTTATTGAATTTTTTAATGGTTTTGGTTTAAATTTAAATAATTGAAGCGCAAAAGAATATAATTTTTAAAACTATTTTATAAAAGGAAACAACCCGAATCTATTCCCACCACTTCCCTCTGAAATCCCAAATTTCCCAAATTTTGTTTATTATTTCATCAAAAGTTGAAAGTTTAAAATTTTTTTTATTTCCCTTTTGTTAAAAAATTTTAAAGCCCTTGATTTTAAAATAAGCTTATTTATATATTGAAACAGTTTTATCATTTTTTTCAAAAATTAAAATTTTTAAAAAATTTATTTTTATTTTCCTTTTAAAATTTTTTAAATTTAAAATTTAAGTTTTCATAAGGTCTTTTTTAGTTAAATATAAAAAATTTTTGGAATTCTCTTTATGTAATTTCAATTTTTAAATTTCTTATAAAATCGTTTTTTTAGAACTCTCAAATTTCCCTTATATATTATATTTTGAAAAAAAAATTCTTTTAACAAAAAAGGGGGTTAAAAAAAAAAAATTAAAAAAAAATAAAAAAAATAAATAAAGTTTTTAAATTAAACTTTAAGAAGAAATTTAAAAAAAATTTTAAAATTATATCTTTTTCCATTAGTTTTTGTATTCCACATTTTATGCAGGGAATTGTTATTAACCCCGAAATTTTTACCAAGGTCTTTAACCTGCCCTAAATTTTTTTTTTTATTTTTTTTCTTCATTAGTTTTCCCGTCGGTTTTTCAATAATTTTTTAGGATTTTTTTGAATTTTTATTTTTTTGGGACCCAAACACCCTAATCTTTCAGCATTTTCTTTTTTTCAGGTTTTAAAAAGACAACCACAGTTCCATTCAAATTTTAAAATTTTTTTTTAAAAAAAAAAGGATCTATAACATTTTGTAAATTTTCAAAAGACATGATTTTTTATTCATCGCTAATATTTTATTAAGTTTTGAATTTTTTTAAAAATTTCTTCTTTTAAAAAACTTTTTTTTATATAAATTTTTTTTTCTTGGGTTTATTATTTTTTTCCCAAAGTGTAGAAAAATTTTGGCATAATCATTCTATTTCCCTTTTTAAAAAAAACCCCTCTATATAAAAATACCCTTTTAAAAAAATCTTTAAAAAAAGGGACCTTAAAAAATTATATTGGGTTTGAGAAATTTGTTTATATTAAACTATTTTTTTGAAAAAGATTTTAAAATCATTTTTTTCCCCAATTTTATCAAATGTTTTTTAAATTTTTAAACCTTCTTTAAAATTCCCGTTTAACCATTCTTCCCTGAAAATTTTTTGAATTTTTCTAAATAAATTTAAAACCCAAATTTTTTTTCTTCCCTTTTTTTTTTCTTTTTTTGGGGTCTTTTAAAAAAAAATTTCTGGGTCGGTTTTAACATAAACAAAACCCTCAAATTTGGGTTTTTTTCCTTTTGGTTTATAATATGATCAATTTAAAAAAAGATTGTATATTTTTCCCCCTCGGGGGCATTTTTAAAAACCGTTGTCGTGATGTTTTTTTTTGTAAAAACGTTTCGTTAGCTAAATTTAAAAAACGTTTTAAAGGGCAGAAATACCATCAAACTGTTTAGCAAAGATAACATTTTTATTTGACTATTAAAAAATTGTTAGCTGAAAAAAGGGAAAAAAAAATATTTGGAAGGTTTTTTGAGCAGCAAATTTTAAAAAGGTTTATTTAATTAAAATCAGAGTCCATAAACATTTTCCATTGTGAAATTTTTTTTGGAATTATATTAAAAAAAAGGATTATAATTTTTTTAATAATATTAAAAAAGTACTTTTTCCTGATGCAAAATTTCCCTTTAATGTATAATTTTTCTCATTTATATTTTAAAAAACTTATAGAAAAAAATCTTTAATAATCTTTAAAAAATTTTAAAAAAACTTTTAAAAACCCTTTTAATTTTCAACCTTCTTCTCTTTTTAAAATTTAATCCTTAAGTTTAAATTCCTTCATATGCCTTTCAAGGGAATGTTGAAAAAATTTTTTTTTTCTTCCCGATTTCTTATTATTGTAAAAATAACTTGAATAATTTTTTTTCTTTTCTTTATTTAAATTTCCAATTTGTTTCTTTTGTTATAAGTTTTTTTATTTTGTGGAGTGCTTTTTTAAAAATTTAAATTTTTTGTCGTAAGTTTAGTCTGTTAGTAAATATGGTAATTACGGGTGGAACAGCGCCAAAAAATTAATTTAAAAAATAGGGAAAAGTTTGGGAAAAAGTGCTAATGCAGCTGAACAAAAAAAAGGGGCACCCCTTTTTTAAAAAAAACCCCGTACTTTTCTCTCCCCCAAAATTATAACCTTTTTTGTAAGCAGGGAGTATTTAGTTTAAATGAAAAAATTTAAATTTACTATTGTTTCTATTCCCTTAAATTAAATTTGAAATTAGAATTTTTTTTGTCTTTTTTTTAATTAAATTTTTTATTTTCTAAATTAAATTTGTTTTAAGATCGCCCAAAAAGGAAACCCAAAAAAAAAAATTTTTTGCAAAAACCCTTCCATTTTTTCTAAAGCTTGTTTTTTTTTATAGTTCGTTAATAATTTTTAATTCTAAAAACTTCTTTGTAGAAATTTTAAAAATTCCCTTTTCCGGAAAAAAAACCTTGAAATTTTTTCCCTCATTTAAAAACTTTAATAGTGTATGTTTGGGAATTTTTATTATTAATTTTTTTTAAATTTTTTAAAATTTCCTCTGTCCAGTTTGGTTTATATCCTTTTTTAAAATGTCTTTAAAATTTTTCTTTAAACGAACTCCCATCACCAATTTTAAATTTTGCTTTGCTTTTGGTGTCTTTTAAATTTCCATAAAGTTTTAAAATAAACAGTACCTTTATTTAGTTTTACTAGTTCGGGTTTGGGGTCATTTTTTTAAATAGAATGTTTTTTTTTTGTTATATTTTTTCAAAAAAAAAACCTGCAAAAATTTTCTAAATAAGTTAAAATATTATTTTTGTAAAATATTTCCAATTATTCTTTTTTTAAATTCTTTTTTAAAACTTTAAATTTCACAGCTTTGGGGCCCTTATTTAAAAGTTGAAACAAATTTAAACTATTTTTTTCAAAAAAATTCAAACTTTTTATTAAAAAAATTTTTCCTTCATCCACCCCTAAAAATTTTTTGGGAATCGCCCTTTTTAAAAAAATTTTTTTCAAATGTTCAGTAAAAAGATTCTCCCCGTTTTTTTTTCTTTAAAGGAATAACCCAAGCAAATTTACTAAATTTAACAAAAACGGGTTAAAAAAGTCTTTACCCTTTATTGGGTTTTGAAAAAAACTTGATGCAACTAAAACAGTGCCAAGTATCAACAATGTCCCTTAACTATACTTTTTTGTTTTCCTAAAATTTTTTTTTAATTTGGGTTTTTGGGAATTTTCTGTAATTCATCACTCCCTGTGATTCCGGGGGGATACTCTAACCCCCTTTTTCCCCTTTTTTGGGCTTTTGTTTTTGTTGGGCGTTAAAACCCCTAGGGGAAAAATTGTTCCCGTCCCCCCCCCCAAATTTGTAATTCGTTTTAATTCCCGGTTTTAAAACCCAAATGTTTTGCAATCTTTTTTCCAAAAGTTTTTTTTAAATTAGGTTTTTTTTTAAATTTGAAAGCATTTTTTTGTGCATGTACCCTTTTTTTTCACCATGTCATAAAAAAAATTATGGTCCATACATACTGCTCCCAAATTTGTTGACAGGGGTCCGTTATCTAAAGGGGTTTCCTGGCCAAATAGTTATATCCTGGGGGTTAAACCTTTCTTAGGTAATAAAAGGGAACATTGCTTTGTTAAAAACAAAAATTTCCTGCTTTTGATAGTACCTTTAACAAATTTTTATTTTATTTTTCCCCCAAGATGCGCAGGTAGCCATTAACATTCTTTTTCCCCCCTTTTTTTTTCTGTAAAAATAGGGGAGGATTTTTTTTTAAACAGTAAATTTTCCTTTTTTTAAACAATATAATTTTTTTTTGTAAACTCATTTTATTAAAATGTGTTTAAATTTAATTTAAAAATTTTTGCTTTTACTGGGTTTTTTAAAACCCGGGGGTTTTAAATTGTCCGGCATTTACCATTTCCGACAAAAGGGCCCAAAAATTTTAAATTAGGTTTTACTGTTTCGCACAAAAAATTACTTTTTAAATTTCCCCCCTTTTCCCCTTTTTTTATATACCCCAACAATTTTACTTTTTTTGTTTTGAAGTCTGTGGAGACAAGGCCAAGGTCCCCTTTTCCCATAAAAAATAAGAAAATATGCGGGAAAAAACATTATTTGGATGATGAATTGACATTTAACTTGACAAAAGAAAAGCCAAGCGGGGATTGTATGTGGGATCAGGGGTGCCAAAGCCAGCGAATCATTAACTATATTTATCGCATACTTTGAAATTTCACTTCGGCACAGTGGACTAAGGCGTTGATCTTCCATTTGTATGTAGAAATTTTGGAGGGCATCAACGTGAAAATGGTTCAACCCTGGTCACACTGACTGAAAACACACTTGCGCTGTAATCATAGAAAACGTGGTTCTAATTTACAGCATACGTTAGACCGATGTAACTAAAAATAGAAAAAGAAACTATTTGCGCTAAAAACCTCTAATCAGAATGAAATATTGCGATCGAAATTTGAATGTGGGTAGATAATAAGACGGTGATGTGGGATAGTTTGTTGTGGCGGGAACTTGAGTCAAAGCACTTAAGGTCAACGTCAGTGTTACCAAGAAAAAAAAAAATAAGTTTGAAAACCTGTTTTCTTTCGGGGAAATTTTTCCCCGTCTCTTGTTTGTAACGGCATCATTAAGACTTACATTTAGTATCACTAAAATTTTCGATTTTAACTGAATCCGCGCGTAATACCTTGTTAAGTATGGATTCCTGAAACCATACCAATTTTTGCAGTTTTAATCAGGAATAGCTTCAAGCAGATTTTGCTATGACTAATGACTTAAACATAAGTGATTGTCTATTAAGGGATTTTCATTTTGTTTGCGTTTGTTTGCTAGATTGTATTACGTTGTTTTATTGTTGATGTTTCCTCATATGTCATTGACTCAATTAATATGAAAGGCTTATTGTAGAAATGTATACAAACTTTGAGTTTGGGAAAATATCGTTTAACACAAAGAGATATACCATGATGTCCAGGATCTTTGGGTAAACTATTTATAGTTAAACGCTGGGTGCTTTCGAAACAATCTTTTTGGAATAAGAAATCGGGTTTAATCGACATTGGCAGCAATTGTTTAATATGCACTTAAATAACCAGGAATATTACTAAATTTTTCTTCTTTTTTTTCAAACAATAGAAACATCGTTTCCGTTGATCATCTAGATGCATGCTTGTTTTAAACCGTATATAGCTACTATTCAAACAGCAATTTATCAATCAATTAATTTATACTGAAAAATACCATGACCAATAACATTTGATGTTTGCCAATATTAACACTTTATTTTTCGTTGACCCATTGCATCATTTTGAAAATTATGCATAATGACGGAGGACACAAAAAACATTGCTACAGACTTTAAATCAGTTTATGATGTGCATCTTACCTCACTCTTAAGCCTTACAATGTACCAAAGTCTCAGGAATCTGTAACTAAAAGTTTTACGGCCAAATAGCACCTGAAGGCATGGGCTATAAAAGTAAAAGCCATTTTCGATCATATGTGAGATTCAGTTTTCAGCTTATACGCAGAAAATAATTTGAATTTTTATTCGTTTATTGCACGTTTACAGACCTTTTTTCTAAACTAAACAACGAAACAGAAACGTATGCCCTTATTACAATGATGTCCACGTAATATTAATTTTCTGCAAAACACTGCCTATTTTTCGTGAACGAAAACCCTAAAAGGCAGTGTGAGACAGACCGATTAACTAATGAAATCCATTATTAAAGGATAGTTCGGTGTATTTCAGTGTATTAATAAATATTTGCAATTAAGAGCAACGAATATATGTCATTGTTTATAAGAGAACGCGAGATGTTGCGAAAACATATGAGAAACCGTCCATAAAAATGCAAACTATTTGTCTTGTCAAACCTTTTTAATGTTTCTACGTTGAAAACACCTGACATACCTCATTTATTTATGAATTTGAACAGTATTTTTTTTAATTTAAGAGAGCTTTGTGTAGGTGAGGTATTAAATAACATTGTCATTCACTGCATCAACTAAAATACATCACTGATATATGGCAAGTTCTACGGTAGTATATTTATTGTTATAGTTACGCTATTCCAATATCAATCAATTAACAAGTATCATTAACATGACGCACGCATTATTCTCTCTTGAAGCACCCGAACTCTATTGTGGGTAAGTAATAACACAAAATCATTCTAAACTATAATTACACAGATTGTCAACATGATACATTATTGCCTCAGCTTAAAGTAAGTGCAACTAAAATTTCATTTATCAGTTACATTAGTGAAACTGGAATGATTTGCTTTCCACCTATCCTGTATACTTATAAAAACACCACTAAAAAAGTACAGGAATCTTCTGTAGCGAGATCGGTTTGTAATTATGCACTTATTTCTGTTACATAATCGTAATAGCCGAACATGGATCGCACGTCGATCTGTTTTCGACTACCACGTGCTACTTTAACTATTGCTATTTATGATGCGTTTGTGATCGTTTTAGGTAAGCATAAAACTGTATAACATATAAATATATTTCATAAGGTTTCTGAAAGCCCTTAATTAATTACTTAATACGATATGCGGTACATCTTAAAATTCAAAGATGTTAGACTTATTGTATAAACACTACTGGAAACTCGGTTGATTCGAACTACTGATAGCATGAAAAAAAAAAACAAGTTCATTAGGCCTCGCGAGTGTTGTGCGAATGAACGGGACATGTTTTATTTAGAAGTTCAATGCTCCAGTTAATTTATTTTCTTATGTCAGAAATACGTAGGAAGATAATTCTTTTAGATGCGACACTTTAATGAAATATCTTGTAAGAAAGCAGACAAAAAAATCCTCTTTGGTGAGCTTTGTCCAAATTTTCTCCTTTTTATGTCTATTAGTGTTGATATATTGTTACGACTCAGGGTGTTGCGGAGATGGGTAGGCTATGCGTACTGTAGAACTCTTGGTTAACTTTACTCAAGTAGTCGAAAGGGCAAATAGGTATAGCCAGGTTGATTCAGTGTACAGTAAAACTAACTAAACCAGAGAGACTAATAAGACTCAGGTTAACAGTTAATGAAATTATTAATGTTGATATATCATACTCCAGAAAATACAGGTGAAGTCATCACATTAAACAAGCACATCTAACTGATAACAAATGTAGTCACAAATTCTTCTAGAATAAATGTATTCATATATGATGGTTAAATTCTGCCAGTATAAGTGCAAACTTGTCAAATAAGATTAAGACTGTTCCGGCTTTCCATAGTTTACAGGTAGCGAAGCGAGTTTCAATGAACTTTAAAAATGTTTTACAAATCAATACTGAGCACTTTTACAGGTACAAAATGCAAGATTTAATATACATCTCTTTTTAGATTAATCTATTTATGACTGATCTGGCGTTCCATAACTTGTAAATATTGATGCAGATTCAAAGACACTGTCAGCAACAGAAATTCCTTCTATAAAAATATAGTCACTTATATTCTCAGTACTTTATATAAATCCATTAATTGCCTTTACTTTAAATACTTTGAATATGTAAATACATCTGTGTAGATAAAACTTGTAGAAATTTTTCTAAATGAGGGACAAAAAGGCTTTTATAGACCAAAAGGGTTTTAATTTTAAAAAAAATTCATCCAATTCGTTGACAGAGGTCCGTTATCTAAAGGATTTCCTGGTCCACAATAGTTATATCCTGGGAGTGTTAAACCTTTCTTAGGTAATAAAGGTAACATTGCTTTGTGAATATCTAAATTACCTGCTGTGATAGTACTTTTAACAAACTTTGATTTCATTTTTCCACAAGATGCGCAGGTAGCCATTAACATTCTTTTCCCATTTTTTGCTGTAACATAGTGAGGATTTATATTATCAGTAAATTTTCTTTCTTTCAAACAATATATTTTATTTTGTAAACTCATTATATTATATGTGTTTAAATTTAACTTTAAAACTTTTTAGTCGGTTTTTACTGGGTTTAAAACCTGTGGATTTTAAATTGTCCGGCATTGACCAGTCCTGAGCAAGGGTCAAAAGGTCAAATGAGGTTATACTGTCTTCGCACAAACAATTACTTTACTACTACCCTTACCTCTTACTTTTATACCCTAACAATATACAATTTTGATGCTTTTGAAGTCTGTGGAGACAAGGCCAAGGTCACTTTTCCCATAAATTGTAAGAAAATACTGCGGAATAACATTCATTTGGACTGATGAATTGACATTTAACTTGACATATAGAAAAGCCACAGCTGGGATTGTATGTGGGATCAGCGGTGCCAAAGCCAGCGAATCATTAACTATATTTATCTGCATACTTTGAAATTTTCACTTTGGCACAGTGGACTAAGGCGTTGATCTTCCATTTGTATGTAGAAATTTTGGAGGGCATCAGACGTGTAATGGTTCAACCCTGGTCACATTGACTGAAAACACACTTGTCGCTGTAATCATAGAAAACGTGGTTTCTAATTTACAGCATACGTTAGACCGATATAACTAAAAATAGAAAAAGAAACTATTTGCGCTAAATAACTCTAATCAGGAATGAAATATTGCGATCGAAATTTGAATGTGGGTAGCATATTAAGACAGTGATGTTGGGGATAGTTTGTTTGGCGGGAACTTGAGTCAAAGTCACTTTAAGGTCAACGTCAGTGTTACCAAGAAAAGAAAAAAAAAGTTTGAAAACCTGTTTTCTTTCGGGAATTTTCCACGTCTCTTGTTTGTAACGGCATCATTATAGACATTACATTTAGTATCACTAATTTACGATTGTAACTGAATCGGCGCGTAATACCTTGTTAAGTATGGATTCCTGAAACCATACCAATTTTTGCAGTTTTAATCAGGAATAGCTTCAAGCAGATTTTGCTATGACTAATGACTTAAACATAAGTGATTGTGCTATTAAGGGATTTTTCATTTTGTTTGTGTTTGTTTGCTAGATTGTATTTACGTTGATTTTATTGTGTTGATGTTTCCTCATATGTCATTGACTCAATTAATATGAAAGGCTTATGTAGAAATGTATACAACTTTGAGTTTGAAAGTATCGTTTAACACAAAGAGATATACCATGATGTCCAGGATCTGGGATATCTATTTATAGTTAAACGCTGCTGCTTTCGAAACAATCTTTATGGAATAAGAAATCGGATTAATCGACATTGGCAGCAATTGTTTAATATGCACTTAAATAACCAGGAAATATTACTAAATTTTCCTTTTTTTCAAACAATAAGAAACATCGTTTCCGTTGATCATCTTAGATGCATGCTTGTTTTAAACCGTATATAGCTACTATTCAAACAGCAATTTATCAATCAATTTAATTTATACTGAAAAATACCATGACCAATAACATTTGATGTTTGCCAATATTAACACTTTATTTTTCGTTGACCCATTGCATCATTTTGAAAATTATTGCATAATGACGGAGGACACAAAAACATTGCTTACGACTTTAAATCAGTTTATGATGTGCATCTTACCTCACTCTTAAGCCTTACAATGTACCAAAGTCTCAGGAATCTGTAACTAAAAGTTTTACGGCCAAATAGCACCTGAAGGCATGGGCTATAAAAGTAAAAGCCATTTTCGATCATATGTGAGATTCAGTTTTCAGCTTTATACGCAGAAAATAATTTGAATTTTTATTCGTTTATTGCACGTTTACAGACCTTTTTTCTAAACTAAACAACGAAACAGAAACGTATGCCCTTATTACAATGATGTCCACGTAATATTAATTTTCTGCAAAACACTGCCTATTTTTCGTGAACGAAAACCCTAAAAGGCAGTGTGAGACAGACCGATTAACTAATGAAATCCATTTATTAAAGGGATAGTTCGGTGTATTTCAGTGTATTAATAAATATTTGCAATTAAAGGCAACGAATATATGTCATTGTTTATAAGAGAACGCGAGATGTTGCGAAAACATATGAGAAACCGTCCATAAAAATGCAAACTATTTGTCTTGTCAAACCTTTTTAATGTTTCTACGTTGAAACACCTGACATACCTCATTTATTTATGGATTTGAACAGTATTTTTTTTTTTGATTTAAGAGAGCTTTGTGTAGGTGAGGTATTAAATAACATTGTCATTCACTGCATCAACTAAAATACATCACTGATATATGGCAAGTTCTACGGTAGTATATTTATTGTTATAGTTACGCTTATTCCAATATCAATCAATTAACAAGTATCAATTAACATGACGCACGCATTATTCTCTCTTGAAGCACCCGAACTCTATTGTGGGTAAGTAATAACACAAAATCATTCTAAACTATAATTACACAGATTGTCAACATGATACATTACTGCGTCAGCTTAAAGTTAAGTGCAACTAAAATTTCATTTATCAGTTACATTAGTGAAACTGGAATGATTTTGCTTTCCACCTATCCTGTATACTTATAAAAACACCACTAACAAAGTACAGGAATCTTCTGTAGCGAGATCGGTTTTGTAATTATGCATTTATTTCTTTTACATAATCTTAATAGCCGAACATGGATCGAACGTCGATCTGTTTTCGACTACCACGTGCTACTTTAACTATTGCTATTTATGATGCGTTTGTGATCGTTTTAGGTAAGCATAAAACTGTATAACATATAAATATATTTCATAAGGTTTTCTGAAAGCCCTTAATTAATTACTTAATACGATATGCGGTACATCTTAAAATTCAAAGATGTTAGACTTATTGTATAAACACTACTGGAAACTCGGTTGATTCGAACTACTGATAGCATGAAAAAAAAAAAACAAGTTCATTTAGGCCTCGCGAGTTTGTGCGAATGAACGGGACATGTTTTATTTAGAAGTTCAATGCTCCTAGTTAATTTATTTTCTTATGTCAGAAATACGTAGGAAGATAATTCTTTTAGATGCGACACTTTAATGAAATATCTTGTAAGAAAGCAGACAAAAAAAAATCTTCTTTGGTGAGCCTTGTCCAAATGATCTCCTTTTTATGTCTATTAGTGTTGATATATTGTTACGACTCAGGGGTGTTGCGGAGATGGGTAGGCTATGCGTACTGTAGAACTCTTGGTTAACTTTACTCAAGTAGTCGAAAGGGCAAATAGGGTATAGCCAGGTTGATTCAGTGTACAGTAAAACTAACTAAACCAGAGAGACTAATAAGACTCAGGTTAACAGTTAATGAAATTTATTAATGTTGATATATCATACTCCAGAAAATACAGGTGAAGTCATCACATTAAACAAGCACATCTAACTGATAACAAATGTAGTCACAAATTCTTCTTGATAATAAATGTATTCATATATTGATGGTTAAATTCTGCCAGTATAAGTGCAAACTTGTCAAATAAGATTAAGACTGTTCCGGCTTTCCATAGTTTACAGGTAGCGAAGCGAGTTTCAATGAACTTTAAAAATGTTTTACAAATCAATACTGAGCACTTTTACAGGTACAAAATGCAAGATTTAATATACATCTCTTTTTAGATTAATCTATTTATGACTGATCTGGCGTTCCATAACTTGTAAATATTGATGCAGATTCAAAGACACTGTTCAGCAACAGAAATTCCTTCTATAAAAATATAGTCACTTATATTCTCAGTACTTTATATAAATCCATTAATTGCCTTTACTTTAAATACTTTGAATATGTAAATACATCTGTGTAGATAAAACTTGTAGAAATGTTACTAAATGAGGTATCAAAAAGGGCTTTTATAGACCAATGGCTTTTAATTAATATAAATTCTGATTGCAGAGCAACTTTCTTACATCTATGTTCAGCATAGTTTTCATTTTAATTAAAAATCTGTTTAAACAAGCCAAACGTGGTTTTAAGTCTGAAAGCTTGAGCTGAAGTCATTGCAGATGGCCAAAATCGGGCCCTTTTATAGTTTTCCAGAGAAAGTGACCCAAAAAAGGTTACCAAAACAGTAAAAATGGGTTACTTTGGGTAAATTGACCAAATGGTTAGTGACCGACGGGTCACAGTGACCTAAAACGTTAAATTCTATGCTGAATACTGCCGTATCATAAAAATGGCGATTTTATGAAATGTTTACATGAAAATAACATCAAAATATGCACCACTGGGTTAACTCTAACATGTTCAAGTGATTTAAACATCTTTGTAGATGACAACGATAATTTATGTTGCTTAGTAACGGTAAATAGTCCAACAATGCAATGCGAACAAGGATGCATATCCTGTCAGGAAATGTGACAAATTCAGAGAGTTATCATGAAAATATTGTGATTTATGCAAAAGACTGTACAAAATGATGACACTTATCTTTAACAAACAATTAAGTACTGTAGATTAATTGTGCAAAGTCTATAATGATTCACATGTAGGAAAATGTTACAAAATCTGGATTAAATGTGCACCAGCCGAAACGGATGTCTCTCGGTAAATGTAAACAGAGTTCGGATAAGATTAAAACGAACATGGAGGTGTATAATATGAGTTTGGTCTGTCATATTATGTAGATCAACACATATGTGTACAATTCTGTGTTTCGTTACTGTCAGCTTGCGAGGGAATGTCTCTAAAACAGTTCAAATCACAGCCAAGATCGATGACTTATTTTATAAAACATGAAAATGGTAAGTCCCCATTGTTCGAGTCGTTACAATATGTCACTTGTAATTGACTTTATTGCATCTAATTTCTAAGGTGTTTTTTTTTTCAATAATACAATGACCTTAACTTCTGCCATACAATTTACCTTACAAGTTTTTTTAAACGACGAACTTCTTGCATCATAGTATACATACGCAACACCCATTCCATACCTTTTTACTCGCAGAAAAAAGAAGCATAATGATATATTTAAGCAGTTTATTACATACCTATGTTTATCACAAAGATGTCATAGAAGGAGCGAAATGAAGACATTACATAATTTATTTTAAAGTTAATGTCGTTTTAACTACAAAAAACAGCGTTGGTTGAATTGACTTTGCCTATAATGGATAAAGAAAGAAGGAACTTTTCTATGTTTCAGTAGGAAAAACTAATATGTGATAAGCGTGATAAAAGAAATATTACATTTCTGTATTTCTACATTGAGTTTATTAAACTCTTCTAATAAAAATTATAAAATGCTTCTGCGATTTTTTTTATTTAAAGACACATCTGACAGTTTCACATATGTATATAGGCAAACATTTTCCTACACAATTTCTTTAAATCTCTTTAAACTTTGTGTACTGACTGAGAATCAAGTTTAAAACGGAAATATGTATTAAAAATCATAGGTACCGGTGCTTGATTTTGAATAATCTGCCCTTTAAAATAAGAAAATACTAAAATATCCAATTTTCAAGGGCAGATAATTCAAGATTAAGGCAAAGAAACTGTGCATTTTAATTTATATTTCTGTTTTAGTCATCATTTGCATTCAGTATACAAAGTTTAAAGAAATTCGGTCCATGGGAAAGACCAGGACTTTGAGGTATCATTATGTCGTGTTCATAGCCAAGGACATTTGCCACAGTGTCTATCTGACATGGGACAAAGTTTCTAAAGGACATAATTTCTTCTTTAAACTGTGTATACTGACAGAGAATCAAATAAAAACAGAAATATAAAATAAAGCAAATCATAGGTACCCAGCCTTGGTCATGAATTGTCTGCCCTTGAAAGTCGGAAAATACTGAAAAAATCTATTCTCAAGGGCAGATAATTCAAGATCAAGCACCGGTACCTATGATTTTTATACATATTTCCGTTTTAAACTTGATTCTCAGTCAGTATACAAAGTTTAAAGAAATTCTGTCCGTAGGACAATTTTTGCCTATATACGTACAGAAAGCTGTCAGATCATGAAAAGACAATCGCCTTAGTGTGTATATTTGCATAGTGTCTGATCCTTCCAAAATGAGTCGGAAGGTTACAAAATTAGACGGGGACAAGCATCGCAATTATTTGATAAAATTACTGCTTTGGAGTAAAAGGACGAGAAAGAACAAGGAGAATATACCAAGAGAAACGTTAGATCGATTATATTTTCTCTTACAAAAAAAACTCCAGGAGTTGTGAAACTTTACACATATATTACTATGCCATAGTTAAATACTTTCACATTCACTAGCCTTCAGATTTAAGTTTTGGAAGACGTCGATTAACTTCTTATTATACCACTTCACCTATGTTTAGTCTGCCTATGGATGGATTGACCTCTCTTTGCGTAAATGATGTGTTTATATATAAAACACTATCTATCCAATAGGCACTGTTTTAATCACACTTTAGGTAGGCAAACCAATTTGTTTTATGGCACCCACTTTTCATGTATATCGGTATTACACATCGGGTTTCCAGACGACTCTGTTGCTTTAATAAAGATGTCTAATACGTATCTTTCACGGAAATATTTTATATTTAGAATTTTTATTTCAAAAGTATAAAACCCTCATCAGATGTATTCATCATTACAAAAATATATTAATTTATTGTGTATGTAGAGCTATATTCATCATTAAATGTAATGCAGTTACAATCGATTATTTCTATGCCTGAAATGCCCCTTACAGTCTTCTTTTGCCAAACGCAGCTCATTCAATTAGGTGTTTTTTTCTGTTCAATTCCGTGTTTTTATACGCCCAAATGGACGTATTATGTTATGACTCCGGTGTCCGTCTGTCCGCCCGTTGGCAATTTCGTGTATGCTCTGTAACTCTTGAACCCCTCGAAGGATTTCAAAGAAACTTCACACAAATGTTCACCACATCGAGACAACGTGCAGAACGCATGTTTTGGATAGCCCGCTTAAAGGTCAAGGCCACACGTAGGGGTCAAAGATCATATAACTTTGTTTCGTGTCCGCACTGTAAATCTTGAACTGCTTGAAGGATTTTTAAGAAACTTGGCACAAATGTTCACCACATCAAGACGACTTGCAGAGCGCATGTTTCGGATAGCTCGCTTCAAGGTCAAGGTTACACTTAGGAGTCAAAGGTCAAACCTTGTCCGCTCTGTAACTATTGAATTCACTACTTGAAGGCTTTTAAAAAAACTTGGCACAAATATTCACCAAATCGTGACGACATGCAGAGCGCATGTTTTGGATGGCTCGCTTCACGGTCAAAGTCAAATTAAGGGGTCAAGAGTCATACCGTCGGGCGTATATTGCTCCGCTTTACGATGCTCTTGTTTCTTCTAGATTTAAATGAACATATATCGTGCATTCAAGCCTCATAATGCCGTTCTTTTTTTAAATGTGGCTGCCACATTTTCCCTGATGAACAAAAAGTAAACTAATTTCTTGTTAAATCGTTTTTCTGTTATTTCTATAATAGTTTCCCTTAATAGTTTCCTAGGTTTGGGTTAACATACCAGAAAGTTTAAGTTGAATCTGTTATTTTTGATTAACTCCTTTTATGTCTGAAACTGTTAATTGTTATATGCAGTATTAAATGTAGTGCCTTTTAAACCCTGTAAGTATGCATAACATCTATTTGTACAACTGTTTCATCCATTTTTATGCCCCCCTTCGGAGAAGGAGGGGTATATTGTTTTGCAGAGGTCGGTCAGTCGGTCGGAATGTAGACCAATCCGTTTCCGGATGATAACTCAAGAACGCTTGGGCCTAGGATCATAAAAGTTGATAGGAAAGTTGGTCATCACCAGCAAATGATCCTTATTGATTTTTAGGTTTGTATGTCAAAGGTCAAGGTCACAGTGACCCTGAATATTAAAACGGTTTCCGGATGATAACTCAAGAACACTTGGGCGAAGGATCATAAAAGTTGATAGGAAGGTTGGTCATGACCAGCAGATGACCCCTATTGATTTTGAGGTTAGTATGTTAAAGGTCAAGCTCACAGTGACCCTGAACGCTTAGGCCTAGGGTCACAAAAGTTTATAGGGAGGTTGATCATGACCATTAGATGACCCCTATTGATTTTGAGGTCAGTATGTCAAAGCTCAAGGTTACAGTAACCAGAAACAGTAAAATGGTTTCCGGGCAATAACTCAAGAACGCTTGGGCCTAGTGTCAGGAAAATTGATAGTTAGGTTGGCCATCAACAGCAGATGACCCCTATTGATTTTGAGGTCATTAGGCCAAAGGTCAATGTCACATTGGCCAGGAATAGTTGAACGGTTTCTGATCTTCTTGTTCAAAACCATAGGGCCTAGGGCTTTGATATTTTGTTTGTAGCAATATCTAGTGGTCCTTTACCAAGCTTGTTCAGGTTATTTCCCTGGGGTCAAATATGGCCCCACCCCGGGGGTCACATGGTTTATATAGACTTATATAGGAAAAAACTTTGATAAAACCTCTTGTTCAAAACCACAGGGCCTAGGGCTTTGATATTTTGTATATGACATCATCTAGTGGTCCTCTACTAAGAGTGTTCAAATTATTCCCCTAGGGTCAAATATGGCTCCGCCCTGGGGGTCACATGGTTTATATAGATTAATATAGGGAAAAACTTTGAAAATCTTCTTGTCCAAACCACAAAGACTATGGCTTTGATATTTTGTTATATAGCATCATCTAGTGGTTCTCTACAAAGTTTGTTCAAATTATTCCTCTATGGTCAAATATGGCCCCGCCCCAGGGGTCACATGGTTCATATAGACTTATATAGGGAAAAACTTAGACCCTTCGTGTCCATAACCTACATCATTCAAATTTGGACCACATGTATAGTTTTGAGTGGCAAGATGAACATTGAAATGAGTTATATTATTATTATCATACCAGATTTGTTGAGCGCCCTTTTCATATGGAATATACGTTCAAAGGCGCTTTACAATTAAACATGTGACACATCGCAGATGTGTAGGAAAATAACAAAACACGACATATGCAATCACAAAACTGAAACTGAACAATTTGATTAAACGCCTTTTTTATAAATGATATATTCAATGGCGTTGTACATAATAATAAAAAATAATAGTTTTTACAACAATATAATATTTACAGCCTTATTGTAACAAACAGCCATGACCGCACCCCCACCCTTGAGGTCGTTTTACCCCTATTGCCAATACCAGTGCTTTAAACATCTGGTACGCCCAGACAGGCTCATATAGTGGTTCAACCTCCCGGTAAATGGTGCCATCGTGTACTGTATTAGATAGAAATACCACACACTTCAAGTGAAACACAAGTCTTGCGACAAACACATACATAGAACGTCATAACCCTTAAAATGTGACATGATGAAATAAAAGCTGGATTGTCAATTTAGTTGTATACATGATGAATTGTACAGTTAAGAGATTTTCGTCAGCGACGAATGACTTGCCGTAGTTCTGTATTACAAAAATAACAATGGCATATTTATTATGGGTAGAAACAGTCACAGTTGGTATCTATGTGTTGTTGAAACTTTTGAAAAGGTGTGTTTTGAGAGCTCTTTTGAATGAATTAAGTGATGAATCTTTTCTGAGATTGTCAGGGGGAGAGTTCCATAGTTTTGCGGCGGCAGCCCTGAAACTTCTATCCCCGTAGATAACCAGTCGACTTTTTTGTGGCACAAGGGTTGTTGCCGCACTTGCTGACCTCAGATTTCTAGTTGGCACGTACTACTCCAGTAAGTCTCTCATATACACCGGCGACTGTCCATGCAAGGCCTTGAATGTTTGAATGAGAATTTTGTATTTGATTCTATTTTGTATTTGAAGCCAATGAAGGTCTTTAAGGATTAGTGTTATATGTTCAAAACGGGTTGTTTTCGTAATAAGACGTGCAGCTGTGTTTTGGACATTTTGCAGTTTGCTCGTTGTTGATTTTGGCACGCCGTACAAAAGAGCATTGCAGTAATATAATCGTGAGGTCACAAGCGAGTTTATCAGGGTTTTTGTGGCTTCAGTTGTCAAATATGGTCGAATATGACCAACGTGTCGTATTTGGCCGTAGCATGTTCGAGTCACAGAATTAACATATGGTCCATGTGCATCTCGAATCAAGCGTAGCACCAAGGTTTCGAACAGTTGTTGATGGTCTTATGCTCGATTCGCCAACTTTCATTTCTAGATTTTCAACATGTTTGGAGTGTTTTTGACTCGAAAAAAGCATTACTACAGTTTTGTCTGCATTCAATTTTAACATGTTTGAATTCATCCATGAGATGATTTCTTTTAGGCATTGTTCAGCTCGTGTGATTGTGGCTGCCTTTGATGCTTGGTCAACTGGTTTAAACAATAGATAGAGTTGGAAGTCATCTGCATAATAGTGGTGGTTTAGACCGTGGTTTCTACAGATGGACCCGACTGGCTTTGTGTACATCGTGTAGAATTATGGGCCTAGAACAGATCCTTGAGGAACACTGAATTTCATAAGGACTGGTTCAGAGAGTTTGCCATCGATGCATACTGTTTGGTAGCGGTCTGTTAGATAGGATGCCACCCATTGAAGGGGTTTATCGGCGAATCCAAAATTAAATTCGAGTTTGTTAAGAAGGGTGTTTTGGTCAATGGTGTCGAATGCAGCCGACAGGTCCAACATCACAAGTACTGTGACGTCACCTTTGTCAAGGGATTCGAGAATGTCGTTCTGAACTTTTAACAATGCGGTTTCAGTTGAATGAAATTTTCTGTATGCTGACTGGTTTATTTCATGTAATTGATTGTTCGTCAGATGTTCCTCAATTCTTCTGTTTACCACTTTCTCAAGGATTTTTGAGAGGAATGGCAGATTGAAAACAGGCCTGTAATTCTTGAGTGTGTTTTGGTCAAGACTTGACTTTTTTAACAATGGTCTTATTCGTGATGTTTTAAACGATTCTGGCACGATTGCATTTTCTAGAGAGATGTTAACAATTTTCGTCAATATTGGGAGAAGTTCGTTTATACAAGATTTCAAGAGCCATGTAGGAAGGGGGTCTAATTCACATGACTTATTAGCTGACTTTTGAACAAGCTTTTTCACCTCCTCCTCTGTTGCTGGACTGAAACTAGTCAAACGCGCGGTATCACATAGTGATATGCGTCCGTCTTCTGGAGTAAATGATTCATTTTGATCCTGGGATGCAATATTAGTTCTGATTTTTTTCTATTTTATCTATGAAGAAATCGCTGAACACCTGTGCCAGTAGTTCTGGGTTCTTGCCTGATGGAAGTGCCGCTTCACTTGGACCGTTCAATAAATGTTTCGTTATTTTGAACAAGCTTTTTTGGTCTCGTTATCTTGATTCTATTTTCTCTGAGTAATAATCAGTTCCTGCCTTTTTTAACATTTTGTTAACGATTGTGCATTGATTCCTATACATTAAGTGGTAAACGGCAAGTCCTGAAGTCTGCCATTTACGTTCTAGTTTACGTTTCAAATGTTTGGCGTCGTGGAGCTCCTCCGAGAACCAGGGACAAGATGGTCTTAATGTGATGGTTTTTGAACACAAAGGAGCATGATTGTCAATTAAAGCTGAAAGTTCACTGTTGTATAATGAGACGAGCGTTTCTGCATCTGATGTACTTTGTGACAAATTCAAAAGATCGGATGATAGAATATCAGCTTTGAAAGTATCAACGTCAATCGAACGGAGTTTCCTGTATGTCACAGTTCTCTTGCGAAATGGTCCTTGGCTATTTTTCCAGAGCTGTCTGATAACCCAGGATCAGTCACTACTACTGCCGATACTGTTTTATCTATGTCTCTGGTGATGACCACGTCTAGGGATGACCTTGGACGTGGGTGGGCCCTTGCACATGTTGATACATGCCACAAGATTGTAACACACTGTTAAATCTGATGGTGTCACGATCAGAAGGAATGTCTAAATGAAAATTCAGATCGCCAGTTATGATGATATTCTTGTCAGCTGCGGCGTATTTTGATAAGAAATCAGGCCACTCGGTATCCAGAAAATCATTTGTATTCAGCCCATGTTTCTTTGATGGAGGCGGTCTGTAAATAACGGCCATGAGCAATGTGTAGTTGTTGATAATAACATTATATTCAATATGTTTAAATGTTGAAAAAGTATTGTCACTAGTTGAAGAGACTACTTTTACATCTATCACCGATGTATAAATGAGGGCCACCCCACCTCCACGCCTACTACCAGGGCGTGGCACATGACTTGTACCCATCAGGTAACAGTTCACCTAGACATGCTTTATCGATGGAGGTGCCTAACCATGTCTCAGTCACAGCAATAAGATCTAGATCATTCGAGACAATAAAGTCACAGAGGGCTGTCATTTTGTTTTTCAAGGATCTTGGGTTAATACAACAAATTTTTATATTTTTCTGGCCTTTAACTATTGTTTGAGTTTCATATTTTATGTGGGATAAATTCGTTGTTCTTTTCGAATCAAGCACTTCTTTGTTGATTTTTTTCTTATGCTTTGGTCTATCTGTTGATACTGCAGTTGAAACTGCCTCAGGTAATGTTCTAATCTTGTCCAGTTTAATCCCTTGATTGATATCCCAATTACGTGTAAGTTGAATATTACCACCTCTGGCAGATCTGTAAATCAAAATATCATAATTCTTTAGAATTTTCAATGTTTCTTTGTCTGGTCGTGAAAACCTTCTGGGTATGTTTTCCAATTTCAATAATTGGTCTCTATTTTACTTTATAAAGCACATTATGTTGTGAGATTGTGTTCACTAAACAATATACACTATTTTACAGGTAAAAGCAGTCTAATCTATTGTACATCCAATTGTTTTATTGAATAGAATCCACTATCGAATGAATAAATCCAATTAAAACACAGAAATGTTATCTACATATATTCATGAAACACTATGCAAAAAATCTTGGTTCTAAAGTCACTGGTTTTCAAAGAATAATCAAAATATCAGGAGCACAAAATTTCTGCTGCCAACACTTGGCGCAATAAAAAAAAAAAAAGAGAACAAAAAACACCTTGATCTTGACCTAGTGACCTACTTTCACATTTTTGTAGCTGCAGCTTTCAAATTTGGACCACATGCGTAGGTTTGTGTACCGAAAAAAAGTTTGACCTAGTTATTGACCACTTTCACATTTCTGAAGCTACAGGATTCAAATTTGGACCACTTGCATAGTTTTGTGTTCCGAAATAAAATTTGACCTTGATTTTGACCTAGTGACCTACTTTCACATTTCTCAAGCTACAGCCTTCAAATTTGGACAGCATGCATGTTTTTGTGTTCTGAATTGAAATTTGACATTGATTTTTACCTATTACCTACTTTCACATTTCTCAAGCTACAGCCTCCAAATTTGAAGCAACTGCCTAGTTCTGTCTACCAAAATGAACTTTGACCTTGAAATTGATCTAGTGACCTACTTTCACATTTCTCATGCCACAGCTTTCAAATTTGGACCACATACACATTGCTTTGTACCGAAATGAAATTTGACCTTGATTTCGACCTTGAGCTAGTCTTGAAATTTGGAACATTCAAAAATGGCTTAGTGGATGGCGCCAAGATCACTCTGTGATCTCTTGTTAGGTAAATAGGTTAAAGGTCAAGGTCAAATTAAACCAGAATAATAGAAATTTTGTTTACAGTGAGCATATAGTTTCTGTTCCTTGTGCAATTACTGAATGCATCAAGGGGGCATTTCGTGTTCGACGAGCTCTTGTTAACATAAATTTAAATTCTAATTATAGAACTGTAAGAGTTTATGATCTTCATGAAATTGTATTAGCTCTCAAAACAGCAGTCTTTAAGTTCCATATACCATTTATAAGAAATTTCCCGTACATGCGTTTAGTGTTGTTAGATATTCTGGTCGTTTGGGATCATGGAGAACATTCAATTTATATAATAAACAAACGCCTAAGTAGCTGCAAAGGGGCGTTCGTTACCTTTTGTGAACTGACTCAATAAAACCGAGCCTAATATTACAAATTGATAAAATACAGTATTTCCCAGATATAGACTTGAAATATAGCCAGAAGGATGTTACCTCAAAGACATTTCAGAGAGTTGTGCCCTTTTCAACTTTTATGTTCTCCAATATGATAACTTGAAAGTGTCTTATACCAAATAACACTTTTAGAACTACATTTGTACGGAGTTCATCAAAGAAAATGCAATTGAGAGATCACAAAGCATTAATTTAGCAGAATCTCTTAAAAGAACGGCGCACTTAAATTCGTAGCCGCTAATGACATATCAGACAGATTTACGAGGTAAATAGTGTAAGTGGACGGACTGTGAAAATCTAATTGAAGGAATAATTAAAGCTGATGATAAAAAGTTGTTTGAATGACGTTAGATCTAACAAGTTTATTAAAAGTTTATGTAAAATCATTAATACATCACCGGTCTTACCCGGTTCCGCTTCATAATGACTCAGGAATGCAGCGTAAAATTTATTGAAATGAAAGAAGTGGATTTATTCTGGAAACATTTGTATCATTTACTTTCCAAATTTCAATTTTTCAAATAATCGATGTTATCGGTTTTTGACACATTGAGTAAAGAAGGATAAATGCAATTAATTTATTACATCTTTTTAACATTTTTAAAATGTCGATGTTCTTTTCATTGGTGGCAAAACTTCTTTAAATCTTACCTCTTAACAATCAAAAGCAAAGAAAAAGAAGACTTATTCAAGTTAACTATAAGATCTTAACAGACAAGAAAATTGGTTAGGTATATAACGTGTTTTGAACAAGTATTATGAAGAGGATGTATTGCTTTTATGTTATTTTATACAAACTATTGACGCGGCTCAATTAAGTCGAACCAATAATAAAATTATTTTAAAATATAAAAATACTGAATTAATTACTTCGACATTTCATGTAATTAAACAGAAACATGTACGTCGTAAATGTAACATTATACAAATGTATATCATTAACACAGATGAATTTACACTTTGCGGGATCCTTAGAAAGGGTAGTAAAATTTCGCGCATGCGCACTCTACGTAGGGCAAAAAGACATAACCGCACAATATAAACTGCGTTAAAATAATATGACATCTCAATCTATTATATAAATATGAGTCTGTATTACGATAAATTATCACTGCAGGACATAAGAAAATATATGTAAATCTTTGCACATGCTCAAGATGAGATAACTTTAACTAATGCTCATTATAACTGATAATTAGGGGTTCATAATGAATAGGCAATAAACTATTTTTTCAGCTATATTGATGTTTCATCTCGACATATAGATTAAAGAAAAATGAGAAATTTATATTTTCCATCAATTTAAAAAGCTTAATATGTTTGTATGGACATTTCTTAACATGATCTGACATGATTAACAACGCGTCGCAATTAGCTTACGTGATAATAACACTTAAAGTCAACTTAAAAATGAAAAATTTAATCAAGAAAAGCTGAAGTATGGATTTTAAAAATTAAAAAACTAAAGATTTTTAACGGGGTTACAGATTTATTCCAACTTATGTACCCCTCTCCCCACCCCCACACGCATACCTATAAAGTCCCTCGTGCTAAATTCAACAAAGACGGGCTCAGTCTCTCCTTTGATTTTGCATCCAATTATACCAAAATGGGGATCAATTCATTCCGTATTCAAATAAATAATTATTATCTTAAAATTATTTTCTAAATTTCTATTGATTCTTTAATTTTTGAAGTTTTTATTTAACAGTATTTAAAGTGGTACGGTGGTTACAGCAACGGTCAAATTTAACAGAGAGGGGGCGGATGGCGGGCGGGGGGGGGTGTGCGGGGAAAGGTGTTTACACTCACGTTCTTTATCTGTTGTTAGACCATGATCTGTTGTTAGACCATGACCATGCAAGTTTATTTGAAGGTTAATGATTTCTGCGTACGGTAAATTTTCGATTATATTAAGAATTTGAAAATGATCTAGAATATAAACATTAGAGATATATTAGGTATTTTTCTTTAATAGGTAAATAAATTCCAATTGTAATTTAAGTCCCTAATTTGATCCAGATATTACGAGTGTAGAGTTTTATTTAAGAAATGAAATATTTTTTCGGTGTTCATACAAAATGAACGACAGAATAGGATTGGCAAATCCATGAATCGCGCTAGTGATTCAAGTTTAATTTGCTGATCCTATTGTGTCGTTCATTTCGCATGAACACAGAAAAAAAGTTTCACTCCTTATATTTGCATTATACTTCCTTACAATTTATGAACAAGATTATATTATAAATTCCACATATTTTGTTCATTTAACATTAAATTCAGCTTCCCGGCCATCCATTCTGACAACCAAACGGAACAACTGCGACTTCTTCTAAGGAACATTCTCACTGACTATACGCGGACGTCGTCAAACAGCGGCTCGTTATCACTAAGCAGTGTTGACGTAAATTTCGCGCCTTTCGTTTGGCTATTCATATAAAATGCTTATTAAAAACAGCAACTTCAGTGACTAAGAGCCGCGTCCTTTAAGCATTTGTAATACATGCTATTTAGTCGGAGAAAAATTATGATTAATTTAATTGTATGTAAAAGCTATGAATTTACCTTTATCAACTCAGTTTTTATTACAAATTAAACTTATTTGAACCACACTCAAGTCTGCTATCTTGAAAATAAAACAACAGTCCTGGTGTCATATTAGTTGACGCGGTCGTAAACCAATCCAACGAACTTAGGCTTGAGCGAATAAAACTTTAACAAACGCTCCCCTTATAAGTGTTTTTCCTTCATTTTTTTGCTCAGAAATTACTTGAAATAAATGAAACCTACACTTCGCCAGAAGAATATTTTGATGTTGAATTGCTATTTATTCTGCTTTTCCATTAACTTGTGAAAACAATTGATTGAAATATTTTACGGATCTCTCTATCATTAGTCATTTAAATAATGCAACAATATAGCCTGTCTGTCAAATGTAGCTACGAAGGAATATCAACTTACTCTAAAATGACCATAATTTCGTATAACACTTATCCTTGGTAACTGAAACAGACAATTAATAAAAATAGTGCAAAAATACACAACCCTGCACTGTACTTAAGTAATACCGTGTGACTAAAGCACAGATGGAATAAGCGGCTTTATACTTTATTCTATTCTTAATATTTTAAGAAGTTAGAATACTGCGCACACTCAGTGTTGTCTTCATGCCCCTATGAACCCAAAGGGTATTCATAAACACGGGTGAGGTATTTTCATAAAAATGAAAATAAACAGATGAATGACTTGAATGAAACAACTGCATAAATAACACTTATAAAGCAATTATTACCTTTGTCCGGAAACTGGTTCTGTCCGGATGGATACGCACTGCAGATCTGTATACAGTTCTAAAATTATAGCCGTTTGTGTATCTTGAAAGAGGACATTTTTACCGATGGGTTTAAGTTTGCTTTACAAAAGCGCAGTTCAATATTAAAAAATCAACAATTCTAACTATTTTTTATATAACTAAATAGTTTGTAATTTCTAGCTACAATTGTTGCAGTAATCATGATTGCATAATGTTTGGTTCTTAATAGACGAGAGCTGGCGACCACAAGGGATGCTCTCTTTCTCATGCAAATTATCAATTTATTAAAGAGTATTCGGGATATATATGTTAGTCGTAAATGCATTGGTAGTCCGTTTAGAAAATCGTTCTGAATCGTGATTAATCTGTATGGTCATTAATCACAAAAAGGTCTTTCTAAATTGCCTGCCAGACATATTAACAATACAAATGAACTCTTCCTTTGCACTGTGACCTAGTTGGCATAATATCCTTAATAAAGGTACACTTGGGAGGACGAAGAACATTCCAGAGAACTGGTCCAGGAATACTTTTCATAGGGAGTGTTTCTGTTGAGATAGTATGCAAATGAGTCTTACAACGCCAATACTAAAGAATGAATAATCAAAAATATGAGAATTCTGTGTCAAACAGAGTTCATCTAATATAAGTAATATTTATAGTAAGACAGCAGTCAATGTAATTCGTACTACATATGTAGGGTCATTTGTTTCTACTATAACGAATAACTTGTCATCATTGTCTATTACACTGTCAAATGAATACAAATCTGTCTTACCGTGCTGCTTAATGAAGGTAGCATATGGTGTGTAAAGTTTTCTTGTGTCTCTTAACAATGTAATAGTTTGCACAGAATTTATTTCAATACAAAAGCAGTTAGAGTTTTAAGGATAAGACTACAGTTACAATAGTTCTTGACTGCAATAAAGAGATTTCGTCTTAATATGTAATTTACGGATATACTCATGTACCATGGATACTAGTATTAACTATATTTGTGGAACTTTAATTACACAGACATAATCAGTTTATACCATGGAAGAATACAGCGAAGTTCTGGTAAAAAAAGGACTTATGAACGCGGGTTATAGTCCAATTATCATTTGATGTAAAATCTGTATGATTTTACCAAAAAGTTGATATTAATTAACTTTGTATTATATCACTATATGTATTAAAACATTTTTTTTCGTTGAGTAGTTATCGCTCATAGAAAATTGCCATAGTTTCAACTTATTTCGAATTACTACAAAATATATTAATAAGTTAAAGAAGCTGTATATGACAACTGAAAGCTAAAATAGCTTCTCGTAATATTAAGTTCGAGTTTTAAGGTATATTTGTCATCATAACTCATTTATCTACTTCGAAACAGTTATACAGTCGTGTTTTACATTGTATATAGGATTTCATGTGTTACAGGAAATATATGTATTGAATATATCTCTCGGATGAATACTATATATTTCATATTTCGGTTTTAAATTCATTTGTTCGACTCCTTTGGCCCTCGACTGCCCGTTGTACGAATCCGGTACTGGTCAGTCAGTTATTTTCTTCGAAGTAAATCGCTTTTACAGGAAGCATGGTTTGACATCAAAATTACTTTGATAGTAAAAGATGTATATTTTGGAAATGACTTACATTTTGGATTTTTCAAGACTACTGGAGCTTCCGTGATATTGTATTTTCAAGTTAATCTTTTGCGTAGTAAAATATCAACAACTTAACAGGTCATTTACAGTGACTGCCTTACATTGCCATTTCTCTGTACCACATTTTGATATTGACAAATAACGTATCCGGTTAGATTTAATCAATCCGTTTTGTTAACACGTTTTGTATTTGCACTTCATTAACTCTTGTCGTAAAGACCTTTTGTATATGTTACTGAAATCAGGGACTACATCAATGTAGAAACAAAAACTAATAATGATAATAATTAATAGATATCCTTCTTGACTAACATGACTTGGTATGTAGAAAACTCACCAATGACAAGCATTCGTATGAACAAAAGTATATATAAAAGATCCTTTCTTCTTCTCATTTCTGCTGCAGTGACATTTGAAACTATGCATCGGTGATGTATACAAGGAGTCATGTAATAATGGTTTCTGGTATATACCAATTTAATGTCATATAACTTGAGTGGAGCACCCCCCGCTACACCTACCCCACCGAAAAAGTTGTTATAACTTCTGGCCCAACCCTTTTGTATATTTACATTGATGTATTTATGCATACATGCTCTAGGTGTTCTAGAGGTTTTTTTTTTGTTTGTGGGGGCGGGTTAACGTCGAACCGACACAATTTTAGGTCATATGGCAACTTTCCAGCTTTGATGGTGGAGGAAGACCCCAGGTGCCCTACAGTGCATTATTTCATCACGAGCGGGCACCTGGGTAGAACCACCGACCTTCCATAAGCCAGCTGGATGGCTTCCTAACATGAAGAATTCAACGCCCCAAGTGAGGCTTGAACCCACATCGATGAGGGGCAAGTGATTTGAAGTCAGCGACCTTAACCACTTGGCCACGGAGGCCCCCTCTAGAAGATTAAACAGGTATGTCAATCATCATGACATCAGAACAAATCATCACAATTGTGTTTTCACTTTAGCCCAGCAAAAATTAGTGTTAACTATAAACCGGTCAACAGCACAAGGTATAGACAGGCGACTTAAATAAGGTGTAACGTAATATTGATTTCTATTAGATACCGCTATGATGGCATATAACAAGGGATAGCCGAGACTCTAGCGGGACTGTGTCCCAGGCTGACGTGTTATCCACTAGACCTAAAGTCGGTTGTTACAGTAGCAATTAAAACAACAGCCGAAACTAAACTGTATTGATGTGTCTTAGACTGCTGCTATATGAAGAAGATCTTATCTGCGTTGCATTTTTGTTATGCATTGTTGAGACATTAGTCATCTTTTATTGCCGACGTTTTAAGAGTGAAATGTCAAACATAAAATGAATGCTTTAACGTTTAATTATGTCAGTCAAGTTAAAAGACTAAACAGAAAGGTACCTGTAAACAAACCACAAAGCTTGTCTTCTTGTTCATTAAAATGTCGCGATTCGAATAAGGACCCTTTCTATTGCTTTAACATACATTTTCATGGAATAAAATACAAATGCCAAATAAATGATGTGGGTCATGTTTGATGCTAAAAACTATTTTCCATCATTCATATTGTATAATTAGGTGTAAATGTGACGCCAATGTGAAGTTATGATGTGCTATAAGGAACCCTCGAGTGCGATTACTTCACTAAAGTGTCAAGCATTATGTGATAAAATGATTGCAATAGAAATAGGAAAAACCCTTCAGACAAAAAAACAGTAGACCATTTGAATTTACGTTAACCACTTCTCTTGCTGAGGATTTGCAATTAAGTGCCGCTGTACGTAAAGGCACGTCTGAATTTGACTGCAATTGCACTAGAGTTAACTCAAGAGTTGTCAGGCGGATAATCTCGCCAATGACAAACACTTGTATTGAACAAAAATAAACAAAAATATGCGTTTAAAAGATACACCTCTCCTACTGCGTAATGCAAGTATGCTTTCGTATCAACGGCTGTGTTTCGGTGTTATGCTTGATTTCACCTGTCTCTGTTATTGTTAGGCAATCGCAGTGGCAGAAATGTCTACATGTTGAATTTCTTCTGCAGTAACATTCGAATCCCATTTGTTGTAAATGTATCTGCTTTGATCTTAATTACCTGCATCATAAAAAGCTGCACAAGTTTGCGCTCGATCCGGTTTCTCAATATCATACATACACTATCTAATGAAGCGGTGGCTTCGTACTTAGAACATGACTATTTAAGACTGCTTGACTAGACATGCTATTTATGACGTGGCTGTACTTAGAACATGACTATGATGTCGTACTTTGAACATGAATTCTAATATTTATTAGCTGTTTTACTTGATTTATATCATGCGTGATTTTATATATCTATATAAATATATCTTCTAAACATGTTGAGATCTACAGTTTTGTTGTTTAACCGTAATACATAATATCATATTATATTTTGTAACATTTTCATACAACACTATGTCTCTGATTTGATTTTCATAGACAAGACTAATTTTCCTGATTAAAAATTTGTTTAAACAAAGCTATGGAAAATTTAATAAAACGTCCAAAAACTTTGTGTCTGAATTTTAATAAACTGAAAATAATGTCGATTTCTGGAAATCCGTGTATACACAGCACTTAAGCACTTTCTTGTGGTTAAGTTTTCGGCCGCTCAACCCAAAGGACACGGGTATCCCCAAGAGGGTCACGATCATGCTTTTTCATAAGACATACATACTGTTTTTTCCAGAAGGCGGACTTAAATGAGCTTGAAACTTTCATCACAGTTGAGCTTAACTTAATTACTACTAGTATAAACAAATATTAGAGTAGAATACTGTTTTCGAGTAAAGACAATCAATAACACTCAATTAATGATTACATGATAGTACACGTTTGAATTCTATATATAGATATTAATGTTAAGGTAATCGTCTCAAACACTTTAGGTGTCAGCGGCCTTTATCATCAGCATAAACATTCATCGTTTAGATTGAAAGAGTTATTTGAAAACGTTTCAGTCGGAAATATTTTATCGTTTTTAAAGCAGATAGGAATTTATCAAAAAATCTAACATTTCATATTTTTATTTACATCTTTTGCAATATTATTATGTTTGCAGCTGATATTTTAACACATACGTAGATACATTTTACATAACTGCTTTTAGATATGCTTTACATTTTTACGTGGCCGATTTTAGATATGCTTTACATTATGCAGTGTGCTTTACATTTTTACATGGATGTTTTTAGGTACGTTTTACATTTTTACATAAATGTTAATGATTTACAGTTGGCTTCTTCTCGGCGATATATGACCATTTTGTGTCGATTCGCCGTAAAACCCAACTCACTCACTCACTCATCATTTAGATGCTTTCTTAAATCAGACAATAAACAACGCGAACTATTTCTTAATTGATAAAAATCATTGTACAAATTTAATTCTAACACGACCAGCAAATAACCTACATACATGTAGAGCAAAATCTATCTCGGGTTATTCTGCAATAAACCACTCGCGTGCAATAACGTCATCCGATCCAGGTGCGTAGCACGGCCGTAAAAAGTAGTTACCATTATTTTCTAACACTTCTGATACTAGTATGTCGTGTTAGAATTGAAATAGTACGTTCCCAAGTGTGATTTATCGTAGAATAACCCTAGTTTTTCATTCTTACGGCCTTCGTGATATATTCTTACGCATAAGAACTCAAAACTCGGGTTATTCTACGATAAACCACGTTTGGGAACTTATTATTTCTTAAGTAAAACAAGGATGCGATAAGACGCATATTGTCATGTCCTGTCAAACTTACAACAGTAAAACAATTTACAATTATCCACAGACATATCGATATTCCTAATGGATGTAAAACTAAGGATGCATATCTATGAGTCAAATTTATGATGAGCTTGATTACCGCTTATTAAGCTAATATCTTAACGCATTTGGCGCCTAAATGATTCTGTTGGTAAAATAAAAATATATCTTAACACCTAATCATACGCTCTGACTTGTAATATGGTGTCCAATATGGTGTCCACAAAAGGACACCAAATGCATAAATTTGGAAATGCAAGCAAAACCAAGGCATTTTATCATTTTTTTTAATTTCCGAAATGTTCAAAATCATGCTGTTCTTATCAGTTTCGGCGTACTTGTATTACAAATTGCAAGGTGCAAAAAGAACTGTAAAAAGATATTAATAACCCCACAGAGACCAAATTTCAAAGATCAATGATATCATTGCAATCAGGTTTTGAAAACAGATCTTGAAACGTGCCTTTTAAATATTGACAGCCTATGTAGTTCACATAAACTAGACTCAGCCAAATACACGTTAAAGTTGTTTTTTTAATTACATTTATGCATTACCTGATTTACATTAATTACACATAAATTGTAAAGGTTCAGAGCTAAAAGTGGACGACTTAAAAAATGAGGTTTCTATTATCCGTATGGTTCAAAGAAAAGGTTTCGGGATAGTAAATTAATAAATAATTATTTCATTCTCGAGTAAGACTATGTATACCGACCAGCAATGTTCTACTATCCTATGATTTCAACAAGTCAAATGTAGCTGAGTATATTTCCAGCATGAAGTTTCCTTAACCAACTAGTTTAGATCATCGACTTGAAATCATTTGTTACTCGTCTGTAAATGTTCCGCACGGATCTTTGTTTAAAAAAGCTCAAATGGTTTGATGAGACCCGTAACTCTACCTACGCATCCTACATCTCAAGCTATTCCTGTGGGCAGATGGGCCACTTGATTCTTCCTATATCATGAAAACCGGCGGTCGTCATTATGCATTGGTTTAAAAGTCAGGTCAGGATTGGCAACAAATGTGATAGAGTATTAAATTGTCTTACCTTATATGGTCATTTTCGTGATGTTACATTGGTTTGGTCCGTTTACCAGTATATAATCAGTGCAGAACTTATCGGTGATAAATGACCTTTTTTGTGTCGATGGGCCATAACGGAATTATATTGCTCAATTTCAGACGCTTTTGATAGACATCTTGTTTCAATGGCAGCTATTTAAATGCAAAAATGCAAATCCTTTAAAAATAATCTGCATCTGCACAGGCAAAGTGCATTCCGTCAATTATATATTTGGATATCAGATCATGAATAATGAATTCAGGATAGAACTGTCTGCACAAAAGGAGAAAACAGGAATAAGATAGGAATATGCATGTGTTAGTCCTCAAATCTTTGTTAGTAAATAAAACCACGGATAAGAATTCGAGTTAGCTGGAAAGCCGTGAAACCCGGGAATATGTTGTATCATTAAAATAGGTTACAAATAATATCGCGATAATTTGACCAGTACCAACTGTACATGTAAATAATATATTTTGTCAAAGGTCAATTGGTATTATATTACTATATTAAATTGTACACAATGACTTCGTTGGTTATATTAGCTCTAGCATAGATTGCATGTGCATCCCAAAAATAAAAAGATATATTTATTTGCAATTTACAGTACAAATTAAAGTGTTTCCTTTTCAAAGGATCAGTCACTATTTTCGATTTGGTTTGGTGAAATTATAATTATCATTATTATCATTATCATTATTATTTTATTTTCAGCAATAGGTTAAATGGTTTGGTGATTTCTTTTTGTTGTAATTTAGAGTCACACCTACAAAAGTAGATCATATTGCGGCGTTTTAAATGTATTTTTGAGGGATTGAGAGGGTGATAATTATCATGAGAACGAATCATATCATTAATCTTCAATAGTAATTATATTTTGATATTACAGTCCTTGAAATTGAAACCATTCACACTGTTATTTCGAGCAATATTTATTTTTTTAACAGTTATAGGCCAATATGGCGATTTTCTAGCTTTTCCTAGGTGGAAGAACCTAGGTGCCCCTCAGGGTATTGTTTCAAAAATGGACAGATATCGTGATAGTGTAATTGACCTGCCGTAAGAAAGTTTGATCGCTTCCTCGGATGAAAAACTTCTACACTCCATGTGAAGGGTTTCAACCAAGTGATTCAAAGTCAGCGATCTTAACAACTCTGTCCCGCAAGCCCATCACATATTCATTTACAGGAAGTTACACAATAATGTCATCTCAAATATGCCATTTAAACTTTTTTTTATTGTTGTTGTAGTTTTAATTTTCTTTTTGTTTTTGTATTTAATGTTTTACAAATTATTTAATCACGACTGTGACAATAACTGTACTCTCTATTACTGTCGTCCTCATCTAAGTTATATGTTATATGTGTCTCCAAAACAAATAGAGCAATACAAAAACCATAGTCGAAAGATTTAAATAATACCAAATTATCCATCTATTTGATGTCTATAAATGTTTCAGTTTTGTATGTTTATAACGGTTTTGACGATTCAGTTCAAAAGTATGAATATATATCATTTAGAAGGAAATAAAAGACGGTCATCAACTGGATCTTTTCTGATCCGGCCGTCTTTTTTTTTCGGCGAACGCCGTCTAAATTCGTTTTCGTTACCTATGCCACGTGACTTCAGTTTGCAAATCAAACTACTTGATAACGCATTATAGATAATTTATCAAAATGGAGCATTTATGCAACACTCTGCCTGATTGGACGAGAGTGTCAATTTCTTTCACTCTGTTGATTGTGCTACGCTGAGTGAAATGTAGACAAAGCGTTTATCCTAAACGACGCTGTTCACAGTTTTAAAGCTAACTTTGGCTCAGTATATTTAGCAAGAATATTGATATATCTCAAAATGATAAGTAAGTTTAATAAATATGATAAAAACCTGTTCAAATACCAACATATATCAAATTAAAGAAAGAGCTGTATACGGTCTGCGTATCACATGAATAAGGGTGTGATAAGAGTCTTTTATGTAGAGAAGTGCTTTATAAAAGATTTTCCTTGTTACAATTGTCGTCTGTATATGAAAAGGTTTCTTGCTTTTGTGACTTATTCAGATTGCATATTAAAATGAGTACTTGTTTGCTTTTGATATATTTATTATAAATTATTTAACTGATTTATTATATATGAATATTTTTCTTTAGTATGGTATGCAAATATTGAACTCAGTTGAAATCTGTTTTATTATATATATGCTATATAAGGACTGAATCTCATTACACTGAAATGAAGGTACGCTGCATACAGTTTATCTGTGTGATATGACTACGGTCAAACTTTGCTTATGAAACAGAAATATTGAAATAATTACAATTGTATATTTTGCTTGACCTTCACTTTTTTATAGGCGTGACGTCATTGTCCAAAGATTCATGAATAGCGAATATGCATTTGTTAAAGCGGGATCAGTTGGCCTATTTTAGAAATAAATAAAAATAATAAATAAAAAATCCTTTAATTGATTTTTTCTCATGTATTCTAATCAAACTTGATTTGTAGCATCTTTATTAGGTCCACAGCCAACTTTGTTCAGCTGGGACATTTGACCCCTTTTAGGGGCTGCTAGAGCTAAAACTAGAAATGTCTTTATACAGCGTCTCATGAACAGCTTGGTGGATCTTTGTCATACTTGGTCTGGAGCATCATTATAAGGTCCTCTTCCAAATTTATTTAGATCTATATAGGAACTTGGGCCCTATTAGGGACCACTTTAGCTAAAAGTAGATATGCCTTTCTTCGCATTAACCACTAAAATGTAATGGATTTTTATCAAACTCGATGTGTAACAATATCGTAAGGTCTCCTGCTATTTTGTTACAAATGGGGATAGGGACCAATTTAGCTTAAAATATAAACACGTTTAATGACCTCTTCTCTTGAACCGCTTCATGAATCTTCATCAAACTACTGCTGTAATTATTCGTCTAAGGATAAACGAAACAAAATTGCAACCGTACGAAACCTTTGCGAAAAAATTAAAAGAGAACCATTTAAATTGTTAAAGTTGCAATTTGAAAAATGTTAGATGAAAGATGAGTGTTAGATGAAAAATTCATAAACTTCTTTCCTTATCACAATTCGCCGACCATCATTTTTAAAGATAGTTCTTGTTAACAAATCCGTTTCTCTTTAACTATACTGTTTTGTTTTAGGTACAGGTATGCACATTCGTATCTATCTTTCACTTCATATTTTTTTTTCGGAGACATTTGCGAAGGATACATGACCTAATTAATTACCACAATTGTTTTATTTTTTTTTTGTTTTCATTTGATCAGCCGATTTTGTTTCTCGTGTTTCCGTTGTAGGTCGAGAGCGTGGCAGTTTTGTTTGTAACGAGAACTTTGATTTTTTTATGTAACATTCATTAATGTATATGTATACAACGCTTCGGCGTTGCATTTAGTGGTTCATGCAATAATAATACAGATTTTTTAACAAGAACAACAACACTAAACTGATGGTAGAAAGTCATCAAAGACTGTTGAGGCGCTCAATAAACATTTACGTTAAAACTTTATGCATTTCATTGAGCATAAAATTAGATTTTATGTTTGGCTACCGATTTGTTTGTTTTCATTCTTGAATGGAGAATTTTATTTAGTTTGAAAATACTATCAACATTTATTCGGACTGTTCGTCAATCATATCGTTACTGAATGATTTCATTTTATGCCTCCTCCGAAGAAGAGGCGGTATACTGTTTTGCTCATTGTCTTTTAGTCAGTCTGTTTGTTTGTACGTCAGACGGAAGATCATTTGTGTTCCGATCAATAATTACAGAATGAACGTTTGGCTCACACTGATCAAAAGATGATTGTTTGTGATCAGCTGATGAAACATATTGTTAAGGTCTCAGTAGGTAAAAGGTCAAGTCTGCATTTATCTTGCGACTAACAATAATTAAATAAGTTGTCAAACTTCAAAGGATAATTGCCTATGGTCAGTAGATGATCTCGATTGGTTTTGCGGTCAATTGTGAAAGGTCAAGGTCACAACGACCTCTATTCTCAAAAATGTTAACGAATACTTTGGCTGTCAATCTTCATAGGATAGTTGCCTGTAGTCAGTGTTCTTGAGGTCATATGGTCCAAGGGGAAGGTCACACTTGCGGAATGTCGGGGTTCTGCCCTTGTTCCCGTGCACAACATAATACATGGGCACTATTCACAAATGTCTACTAAATAATTAAAATATTTATATATCACAACAGAACATTTACATTTTTGTAATGAATCAGCTGATAAAACTCAAAAGCTCATACCGTTTTTAACTAAATATACTTGTCTTTTTAATAATGTTTTTGAAATTTAGTGAGTTGAAATATTCATGTTTAAAACAGAAAGTAATTGTGATCTAAATTTTGTTGTTAAATTGCCTGTACCATACACACTCACACAAGCAAATGTTGTTTAATAAATTAGTTAGTTTCTAGTATTCTAAAAAAAGTTTAATTAAGTTGATAAAGTATTCACGTGAAGTTGTCTTTGGCAGGGCGTTTTTGGTAAAAATGGAGAACAAGTTAAACTAAGAAGTTTGCCATATTTCGGTAGGATTACATTTTGTAGTTATGTCGCCCCGCCGAATGTCGCCCCGCCGAACGTCTTTATGGCGCCCCGACAAACATCGCCCCGCCGAATGTCTCCCAAACGTCGCCTCGCCGATTGTGGAACATCTGCTTTTGTGAGTATTTACCACTGTTTGATAAATATATCTCATATGTTTTGCGGATAAATAATCTGCCTTACAGCAGCAAAAATGCAATTTTGTTAGTTGTTGGATTTATTGGCCTTTACTTGCGTTCAATGTTCATAAAACGGTGGTACAAATAAAAAAAATCTGTTTTATTACAATATCATTGGATCTCAATGAAAACATAATTGTCTTTATCTTTCCTGGGGAATGAATTTTGTTTAAATAATATGTTTTTCTGAACCAGAACGGTTACATATATAATAGCAATATAAATTCGTAAAATGTAAAATGAAAAAAAAAAATAAAAAAAAAAATAAAAACTGTATAATGTACTAATAAACTTTGATAATGTGGCAGTTGAGTCCAATAAGTCCAGGGGTGTTCAAAGATAATCCGTCATAGATCTATTGTAAAGCAAATATTGGATTTACCTTAATTGGAAAATAAACAAGTGTCGATTGTATTGAGGTCAACTGCCACATTATCAAAGTTTATTAGTAATTAGTCTCAACCAGCCAGCTGGAACTCAATTTTAAAACTTTATGATAGGTTGGTGACTTTATACTTAAGAACGATAGAACACAAAGTGTCACGTGCAAAAACTTGCATGGTGAAAAACTTGATATTATAAAATTAATATCACACCGCTTTTGCAAATTACAACCCTTGCGTGTTTAACGTAATTTTTTAGATTTTCATAAATAACAATCAGGATGTAGAAATAATTTTGGAGCAATACATATAGCATTGAATAGAAAAAATATGTGAGGTCACGACAAAACACTGTTCCTTCCGCCTTCATTACTACGTCTCCGTTAATATGGCACATGTTGCTGCGTGTTATCACGACAATTCTATCATTCGATATAAATTGAAAGTGTTCTATTTATTCATATTGCTTTACATTTTCTTCACAATTTTATACACAAATTATGGCTTTTTATATTTTCACACTATATACCTTTCAACAAATTGTTTTCAAACAAATCGAGGAACAAACATGTAATGAGAATAGAGATTTTGTTCTCAATAAAATCTGTATGAAGACCCTTAACAACCTTAGATTTTAATCAGTTAACCCAATTCATTCCATGGCATCCCTATGTCTAATAAAAGTAAACCTATTGGAATGTAACCAAGCATCAAATACTTTAGTGTGTTCTTAATTGCTTAAAATCCCCTTAAGATTATTGAATAACCACGATCAGTCGCAGACATACTATTACTTAAATGTCACGTTATAAAGTGCGTAGGCACGTTTTACAGTCATATATACACTAGGGATTGTCATTTGAACCTGAAAAAATGTTACTAACTTCAAATTATAGTGAGTGTAGGGCAAGACAAAACTATTAATTTAAAGAAACAAATGGTAACTAAGTTCTATATCCTTAGAAATATGAACATCAATACTCCGAGAAGACGAAAAAGGTTAATGGAGTACTATGTAGTGTTTATGTTAGTTCAGCTAGTCCAAAACTTAATCAGATTATACGCAGTAAATTTATTTGAAGCTTTTATTCCAGACATTAGCACATAAGAAGTAAGCATTTAGATCTTGTCTTTTTCATTTTTTATTGTGCAGTGACGGGACAGACTTGGGTCCCAGTAACAGTAAGTTCCACCCTAAAGGAAAAGACTGGTTTAATAACTGTCCCTCGTCCAGCTTTGTCATGCTCTTAATGGTGTTTATCTGGATGCTCTGACTTCTACAAAGTCATTGAGTACATACGTTTTACGAATTCAAATAGCATATTCGTGATTTATATCGTGAGCTTGGGGTTACTGTTAAGAGCGTGAGGGATTCACCCGGCGAGGATAAAGTTAATTACATTGTATTATGATATTCATGTCGGCGGTTAAAAAGTAAGACTTAGCGCCATTGAACTATAAAAAATCCCCGCCCCCCCCCCCCCCCCCCCCCCCCCCCACGAATTTTTACTTTGTTTTGCATGTCTAGTATAAGCAGTGATTATTTGTAGTTGCCTCTAAGACTAAAGAACAAATATATATTGATATATTTGTCAAATATCTGTATTTCTGTCTTTACAAAGTTAGGCAGTCCATATTCTCTTGCGATTAAAAGTGAGTTTGGACATTACGTCTCTATGCATGAAATATCATCAACATCGTCTTAAGGCATTTTTGTTAGGGAAGGGGATAATATAGTTTAGGATTATATGCGCGGTGTATGTAATTAGTTTTTGTACGTACATATTGTGTATTTATATAATGTGGTAAGTTAATTCAACCAATGTTCTTTGTTTTTCATGTAAGTGTAAAGTTGTTTTGCGCAAGTATGGGGTAAAATAATGAAATGATTTTTTTGAAAAAAATAAATTAAAACTACTGATACAGATACTTCAAGAACTCCACAAGTAACCTCTTTTTTACAGTTCATTTTTGCTAGGGTCGAATATAAAGTTCATTCTATTATTACTATTCCGTCAGAACAAATATTTGTACTGGTGTCTCTTACCTTTAAAACACATTCTATGTGACATACGAAAAAGACCATAAGATAAACATCATATAGCTTTGAGTAGGAGAGTAAAGAATGTCAAGAATGGGGCTGATATCCTCTTCGAATGAAATATATTTGTCTGAATTAAAGACATTAAATATTAATGCAAATAGGTTGTGTACTTTTATAGTGCATTTTAATCGACCTGGCGGGGCGGGGTTTCGCGACGATCCACTGCATTATTGGGCATGTAATTTATTCGGCAACCTGATTTCTTATTCAGTGGCCACCTACCTTACATTGTAACCAATGTAGCGTTGAATTTTAGTCGTTGGTTTGCTCTACCTATTTTGCTCGTTTTTTGAGATTACCATTATTTGCATAAGTCAGAGATTAACTCCGCCCCGCCAGGTCGAATAAAACTCACAATAGAACACTCTTCAAATAACAAATTTCTTCGAAACGGAGGAAATTATGATATTTTGCTTTTTGTGTAACATTTCTAGTTCAATTACGGAGTCGGTATGTACAAATCAACAAATATGCTTGCAATGAAATCTGTCAAATCTTTACCAGTATCAGTTAACAAATCGCTAAATATAGACACTTTCTTATAGAAACAGGAAGAACTGGGCAATACAAATATGTAAAAATCGATTGTTAAACCGTTTGTGCCAAAAGCAGTATACATGTAGTATGAAAGAGAAGTGAGCTGTTAAGAAGCTGAGACTGCATATAGATAGAAGTTACCTGTAAAGTATTCTAAAGTATCATGTATCGCCCGCCTGTAAAATGTCGTCCGTACTAAGACTTGCAAGTCTATTTCAATTTCATTTGTGAAAAAGTTCCACTTATCGTGAGGGGCTTCATCATCCATTATGAACAGACTCAAGCCTATTTGATTTGTATTAACTTCGTGGTAATGTAATGATTTAAACGAATCTTTTTGATAAATTATTTAAAGATCATGAATTTTATATCGGATATAGACAAGACCTGGACGAAACAAGATAAGTATTTATTCAATTCCTAAAGTTACATACTTTTCTGAAATATCCTATCATTTTTGCCTTAATGAGTTCCTCTAAAAGACATCCCTTAAATATATTTGTAATAATTTTATCATCTGCATTTGTACTGGTGACGAAATACTAAGCTTTAAACATCTAAATTCAGTCATTTTTATATGATTGGGGACTATTACGCATGATGTAATAACAAAAATGGATTAATATGTTTGAAACTTGGTTTACATATTCATGAAATAATTTAACATATCGCCTACATCACATATAATATGGTTAATCCAGACTAAAGTGTTTAGTTAACATCGAAGTAACTAAGACTTTGAGTAACTTTTATCAAGGTGCAAGAACTGGTTAGAAAACCGGGAAGTAATCATTGCGCGTTGTTAACATAAGATGTGGTATTTTTCTTGAAACGGAATTCATTGATATACATTTAAACTGTGTCAGAAATTGTTTTCTGTCTTTCACATTTAGAGGTGACTGTTTTCAGACTTACTGTGTAAACATGCACAAAGAAATGTAATGATAATTTCATAAATTCGAATTTCGAATACAATGCGACAAAATATGTAGTAAATACCATTCTTTAACAAATATTATATAATAATTTTTATCATTTCCTAGGTTAAATGTATTAAACTTTATCAAATTTATATTTTTTAGTTGTGCGATCATAAATAAGTGGCAATGATTGGATGTTATAGTTTTAAACAAATTAATTCATTACTAGACAAAAATCTGATATTTAAAACAGCTTAAAGGCATTCACTATGCGTGAGACCCCTTTAGCTAAGTTGAAAATATGTCTATGTCTCATATGCGTAAATTTGCTTCCTTGTTTTTCTGGAAAATAATGTAGTTTTTCATTGTATTGCAACTGAGGTCGGTCAACTTAACCAGTGTTTCTTAATACTGAATCTGCCTCTGCGAGCAACTGATAATACGTTTGTGCTTGATTCAGAGGTGGATGTAGTGGGAATACCGGCAAGACAATCTTTCAATACTTTTTTATTGTTGAAGTCATTTTTCTCTTTTATATTCTGACCATCTTTCTTGGCTCTATGTTTTGAACAAAATTTAAATAGCCTCAGGAGTTTTCTCCTGATGAACAAAACATAGGGTTTAAATACAGACTAAGGTAGATGATGTCCGCATTCGTTAGAAATAGTTTTTCTGCTAAGCGTTTCTGAATCACCATTAATGTTAATGTTAAGTAGAACATCACCAAACCACGGAAAGAAAGAGTTTTATATATGTAAAACCTGAACAGCAAATAAAACATTTTTATCAAGCTACTAAATAATTGTCATTATATTGGCATAAAAGGACTACATGAGAGTGGATGGGTTCGCATTTTCTGACAGCTAAGTTTTAATTTCAGTGCTACATTCGTAGAGCTGTTAACCATATGCAGTATTTTACAATTTGCCATTTGCAATTAGATCGAAGGGAATATATTGCAAAAAACAGAGCATAATGATTTTAATACATCCATAAAAATTAGAATGAAATTCTCACAATTGTTGGTGAATGAAAAACATCTTAACTAACAATCTAAATGTCCAATAATTATTTATGGTACTGTCCTGTTCTGTTCTGTACCATTGAATACGAAACCGACCTAAAACGTTGTCCTTGTTAAAATAAATAATTCTCAAAACTGCTGAAAGCGATGTTAATAAAATCTATAAGAATATCCTTTGCAAGCTAGAAACGCAGTCAAAAGCAAAATAATTACTGCAGACTCGGTTTGACTGAGCCAGTTCTTGCGACGTTATAAAATGTTCAACACCCCTTACACCCGCTAGCAGCTGTTTACTTGGAATTCCATTATAGTAACCATGATCCAAAAGGACCAGAAAATATAATATGGCTGCGATTAAAGTACGGGAAGACACTTAAAATTTAGCTGTGTGAAATTTCAGCATTGGGACGACATTATTGTAACTTCAACAGATTAAAAGATGTAACAGGCTTCTTAAAAAATAGTTTTTTTTTATAGACGTTGAACTGTCAGGAAATGTTCAAGGCATATATAGGTAAATTGACAATAGGTTGTTGAATAATATAGATATTTATTTTGATATTTTCATATAAAAAAAACATCTCTTTCTATAATTTGCTGATGTCAAAATTTCCTGTTACAAAAGGCCGTTGTAAACGTAAAGATTGATCGTGTGTATAAAGATATTCTTATTTAAGAGGCAGACATGTCTATGTTAAAGAAGAATGCAAATCCGATTAAAGATCATTAGTCTTATATAAGCAACACTTTATGGCGTTTTTACTTGACTTATATCAGCTCAATTAGAGATTTACTTAAGGAACCAACAGAATGGATACATAGAGTTAGATTATTAGTAATGTATATTCTATTGTTTTTATATATAAAAATGTAACCTTTTACATCAAAATATTTAAAAAAGCTAAGCATCCCTTTCAATTATAATTCAAGTTTTACATTATCATTTATAGGTTTTAACAATTTAAACCATAAAAAAGATTTAAAACTGCATGCAGGGTCATAATTTATTTATTTCCCATCTTTCTGTGTTTTGATATTAACCTACTTGATAAGAATAATATTAAAAACTTATATAGGCAAACATTTCTGGCACTTTACCGTCTAAACCAAAAATGTCATATTACAAAGACTTTCATCCCTTGTCTTTATTGAACACATCCTTTATCTTCATTGTTTTCTTTTCAAATAGTCTTGTAATTTTCAAATCAATTATTAATATAAGTATAACTATATTTATACAAAGCAGATGGCATTTGAAAAGTATCCAACTATAAATTAAATAATAAATAATAAGAACTACTAAACCCACTATAGATATTTTTAAATCACATTGATTCAAAATGATTTTGTATAAATGCTAAATGCGTAACTGAATCGTTTTTTATTACATTTGTAAATTTTAAATTGGTAATAGATCATTAAGAGTTTGATCTACCTTTCCGTTAAAAGATGTGTTCGTAAGATATTTTTAAATAGAAGAAATTTGACAACAGTTTTTGCTCTGATTTGATATGATTGTCATTTTTTAAAATTATAAGTTTCAGTCAACACCAAAATGGTTTGGTTCTTTTTGTTCGAAGACTTTTATACAACTTCTGGGCTATCCTATTAAGTACAAAAACAACAGTCCGCTGTAAAAGTAGCAGAATTAAAAAAAAAATATGTTGTAAACAATTAAATTTCAAGCGGCAGGATACCTCACCCGAAAATACGTTTTTGGCAAAAGTATGTTTATAATATTGCATGTCTACGAAGTTAATACTTTACATTAAGATTGGTGTAAAACATGCACTGGGAACTTTCAAAATACAGTCACAATTAATGTTAACATTGATTTGTTGGATCAAACAGTGAATACACTAATTCCTTGAAAATTGTAATTTATTCTTTTTTTGAACATCTTATAACCACTGACATACAGTCTGTCAAGACTATTTATTTTAGGACGAAGAATACACAACGTTTATGCAGGTTGAATCGGTAAATGAATAACATATACAAACGTTAGTCATCTGTCGTGCAACTGAGCTGTTCAACTTCTGATCTGATGAATATAAACGAACTGATGACATGTCGCATAATTAGTGTGGTGTTTGACAGAGAATAACCTTTCTATATTTATGAATTATAAGAATATCAAGATAAAGAAAGTTCTGCTAGCAAAATATAGCAAACATTTACTCCACCCACCCCCTTTTGTATTTTGCATATAATTAAAATGTACAAGTTGTTGGATTTTTTTTTTGCAAACAATATGCACTGCGCTAATACATTACAATTACGTCGCACATGATTTAATGTCTTTCAAATTCAGCAAACAGTTAATGCTAATACTTAGGATTTTAGTTTTAACGGCAGTAATTACTTTTATTATACCTCATTTTTGTCTACAATGATAAAATCCCATAACCCGAGAAAGAGATATTTTGACTATCAAAAACATTTTTGACACGTGGCCAAGCAAAATTGATTGTCAGGTCATGTGACCGCGCTGATATTTTGAATGTCATATAAGGGCAAATAAGTGCTTCTATCTTTTAGCCAAATGATTGCCTCCCTTGTACACAAATAGTATTGACGTCATTATTCAATGTGTACACATGCGATTCAGACGTATCATTTATGTAGGCCTACTTACTTTTATGTACTTACTTTTGTTCGGTATAATAAAATAAATATCATATGGCAGCGTGTTTGACACTCGAAACAGAATGTCACCACTCGGCTTTCGCCTTGGGTGACAATTGGCCCTCAGGTTGACAATATCAATGTCACACACGCTGCCATATGATATTTATATAATGCTTACTGAAATTAGAACGCATAAAAAGCATTTTGCTACATATTTTTATAGTCATTTTTGTAAAGAGAAAGGGGCATGGAAACAATAAGCGTGTATTATATCTGAGATATTCATAAGATAAAAGTTACTTTAAAGCGTACATGAATTATCTACTGTCGTCATCAGTACTACGGATTGCTCCGAATAATTTAACAGTAAAGTTTTAAATGATATCTTTGAGCAGTGCATCAATTAGAGTGTAATTACTAAGATAAGAAATAGTACAACATTACACAACCAGGCTTTCTGCGGCGATCGATCAATATAAACAAAGTATAAGATTTATTTTGGGGCATCCATGAAAGAGTGTGTGTCTCATGACTTTCACCTATGTTGATTCGAGCTCCAGTTTGATTTTTTCTGTTAACTACATGCTAGGGACAGTCTAATTTCAAAATTAAAACATAAATGGGACACATATCTTTGACATTAATTATAATTTTGACAAGTCAAAAATAAAAATATGCCGGAAACCTGATATACCAATCAATCTTTGACAGCTTGGTTCAAACTTAGTAATACAGGGATGACTGTGTGCACTATAACTACACACATATGTATATTACATGTAGACCACTGGTTACGTGTCTGCAAATCTTCTGCTCAAACTTTCCGATCGATGATATCTAGTGAACTGGAAAGCAATTTCACAAGTCACGTCAACATTTCTAAAGCAAAAAAAAACAAACTAATTCTATATGTCCGTTTCTACTGTAGCCTATAACGTCAAATTTTCTTATGTACGTCTAAATTGCATTTGGCACTCTCGTATCTTCCGTTGTAAAAAGACAACAAGTTCAATAAATAAACATGGCACTACCTATTACAAACCGTCAGATAATTTGTTTCGTTGTCAATCTACATTTGCTCTCAGACACAATAAATGCAACCCTATTTCCGTGTGAGTATGTTTTGTATGTAGCAAAGTGCGTCTATGTCATTTTTGGCAGGATAACATGGCCAGTGGCATTTTCAACTGACATACAGCCTCTGCAAAAATTGTTTTAAATTCTTACAGATAATATACATCAGGCTTGACATAGGGTTCACAACGATCTAAAAGGCTGATCCAACCATCGTTTATTTTTAAATATCGTTTTGTTCTTCGCGCGCAACAATCGAACAAAGCGGCTTCGGCGGAGAAATATTTATTTACTTACATTGGCTCGTCTATTAATTTAAAAAGTTCAATAATGCTTTTAAAACAGACAAAACATCCGCCCAAATAGAGAAGATACATATGTTGAGCTTTTAACAGCCACAAAGGGAGGCAATAAAATGAAATCGAAAATACTTTTCTGCTTATTTACTTTCGTTGATTTATGTAAAACTTCGCTACAATAAAATGTCAACACTAATTAGAGAAAGAAACAAAGTTTTGTTACAAATATCTGACGCAAGAATACGTGTAACTAAGAGCGCATTTATTGAAATGCGTTTGCTTTGTACGTACACTTTCTAAAAAAGTGTCATTGTTTTGTAGGTGAAGAGAATAAATATTTGTACGTACACTTTCTGAAAAAGTGTCATTTTTTTTGTAGGTGAAGAGTAAAAATATTCAAGCCATTTTCTTTCGTTTTTTATCCAAACCAGCAGCATGTACATCATACCTCAAAACCATACCATTTGATATTATGTTGGTTTATTTTATCATTAATTTAGATAATGCAATTTCTTTTTCAAGTTTTATCCTGATATTAAGATAGGATATGAAACTGTCAAAACTGAGTGTCTGTTTTTTATTTTTTTAATTGAAATTTGTAAGATTCCATTAGGAATATGATAAAGTTTATCACATTTTTTCGTTTTACGTCTCTTTCAGCGATACCAAAACTGACTACCTCTAAACTGAACTGTGTTTTTAGATTTCTCTTGTCCAGATATATATGTAGTTTATTCCATAGTTGTACGCAGTTACATTCCCAAAAAATGTGTTCTAGTGTTTCAACACGCATGTTGCAGAAATAACATAAATTTGATTCTGTTAATTTGTATTTAAATAATGACTTGTTTGTTGGAAGAATTCTCATTAGATGTTTATATTGAAAACTTCGCATTTTGTAACGAAAGCCCCTTGATTACAAAAATGAATGCTACATATACAAAGTTTGGCATCATTGTCCTCATAATGTTTTGCTGTTTCACGGAATGGTTTGTGTGTTTACAGTAAAAGACTAAAGATAATTTGTGCATTTCTGCTAAATTCAATGCCTTTACTACTAGAACGTTTGAAAATGTATCCATCTACGTATCTTTATGCCAGCAATTTCGGAAACAACCACACATATTTTATCAACGCCTTGCATTAAGTCTCAATGAGGACTGTTAAACTGCCGGTTGTCTCACTTTGCAGCGTTAACTAAATAAATATATAGCCATAAAGAGATGTAACCGAAGGCAATGGATTATATAATGAATATTTTACTAAGTATAATCAAATATTGACACCAATTACTGCGGTTCCCTATTTTGCCAAAGTATTAAGTTTGGTTACATTACAGGTAAAAAGTCTCACCCAATCACCGACGTTTTTTTCGCGAACCAATCAAAATCTGCCGTGAAAAGCATGACAGTGTACTTTCCAATATCGACGCCGAATTACAAGGAAAATTATTTAATTATTGAGATAAATATCTAACCATCCGATTAGAGGATTTTTTTTATAAATCGCAACCATACAATATCGTCTGTATCCATTTTTCATTTACTTACCTAGATGTTGTTTGAAATTAAAATTCAGTTTGCATAATAACGGCTAACATTGAGATTGGCTGAAACTATTATCGGCAGAAATAAGTGCGCATGATTACCAAATAAATGAAAGAAGTATTTGCTTCGTCTTGCGATTACGCCGAAATGAGAATTCTTTAACAATTGCCTCAAAACATTTATTAAGTTAAGAAATTTTAACTGAATACTATGATGACTTATTAAGGACATATTGTTAGAACATTTCGTTGTGCGTCTTATCTATGCACAACACAACTAGCAAATACATGTACATGGTAATAAAACACAGCATTGCACGTAGCCATTCTTAAGATAGAACTACAAGAGACTATAATTATATTTACAATAAAAAGTGTTGTTCCGTTCTAGTACACTATAATACTGCAGGATGAAAAGTAAGACTATTTCTGCTAACCACTACACACTATATACCTAAAATGCGGTTAAAACAATACTGGTAAACATTTAAAAAACAATTATGAGAAATGCATTATGTTCAAGTGAGCAGATTAGCAGTTATTTGTAAACCTAAATAAAGAAAAGTGTTATATATTCTGCGGAAAACAACAGCTGACACGCGAACCGGTATGAGAAAATTATGAAGTCAATTATGCTACCAAAGTACCGCGTGACGTAAGGTTCATTATTGCTATGATGAATTTAGTTAAGCATATGTTGTATAATATAATAATGTTAGAAAAAAATAAACAAGGCCTTCTTGTTTTTTATCATTTGATTTACCACGGTCCACCGCCCTCGTAGTTCAATTTCTACGCATCTGAACCCTGAACCGTGGTAAATTAGACAATAAACCACGAGATTGCCTTGATTATTTCATCTGTGAAGAATGTATAATTTACTCGAACATATATTTTATCTCATGTTCTCGGGTTGATGGTAATAAATTGCAACTAGTAATTTGATCTTGCATTGAATAACATGAATCGAGAAAATTTTGCAGCATTTTACGCAATAATGTATAACGTAAATCACTTCAGTTTTTATATAATCAAGAACTCGGAGACATTATTCAATTGCTAAGCAGTAATATGTCGCAATATCTTACATATAATATATTTCCATACGTTTCTTATCATTAGCATTTTTGTTCTAAACTGGTGGAACTGCAAAATGCTCACGTGAAGGCATTACTATATGACGTGTTAGAGTTATCGCTCATTTCATCAAAACTCAAATATAGTCCAGAAAACTATATATGAACAATTGTAACAATATTGCATTGCAGTTTCTTTGAAATAGGTAAAAGTTTTACGCACAACACAAGTTAATGTTGTTTATTTCTGAGAAATAACAGACTGCATTTAATGGCTTTTTCCAAAAAAGGAAAGGAGGCGAACATTAATCTTTATAGTGGTGTTCCCGAAATCGTCATGAATCATTTAAATTAACGTTGAGGCCATTATACAGAGTTTAAATATATGAGAAATTCTAACGGAACAGAAAAAAAAAGAAATACGTTTCACTTTGTGTTTTGGATAAGATGATAACTGGTAAAGTTTCCAAGAAAACATTTTATTCCATGACAATTTATTTTTATTTTTATTTTAAGTTGTTTTTCATTTCATCTGTGAGAATATATTATATGATACATTATTTTCAGTTGCAAGTGTTTAAGTATCAGACTTAGTTACGATGTAACTAAATCTTAGTTTTTTTTTTTTTACTAAAATTGCGTAAATAATGACACATGTCTATCAGGGAACCGTTTAAAAAGTCACATTCTAAGAACCGAGAACAAACCTATATAGACTAAGTGTAAATTAGGGTATACGGCATACCAAAGTTCAAATTTCGGTGTTAACCGGAACTCTATGTTGTGCTACTTTAAAACTTCACGACGTCTTTCATGTTTTCAGAAGTTTCTATGCATTTTCAAATATCATACTGTAAATGAATAGTGCTATAAAGAAATCGTGATGTATATAAATAATACAAAATACCATACATGTAATATGTACGTATGTATGTAAACCTAATATTTAGAAAATGTCAATTTTGCAATACTTTTTTTAAAAAATCTTTAAACTATATGTAAATGTATAAATTCCTTTAACGAATATATCTTAACGCTTCTATAATGCCAACATTCTTAAACTGATACATTATGCAAACCGACAATTTTCAGGAGCTATCATTGTTAATTAATTCTCAGAATAATTGATAGAGCACATAAAATGCAAAATATCGTGAGGTCTAATTGCATCTGTCAAGTTACTCCCTTTACGTTCATGTGAGAATCTGGCGATAAGAATTGATTGTAAGCATTTAACTGAAACTCAGGAAGGATCACGGAACGGCATCATGAAGAGTGAATAGATTGCATTTAGCCCAAGACACATTGAGAGATGAAACAAACTACAACAAATGATGACGGCTAGAAATCTTAGAAACGTTCTGTCCCGAGTTTTTATGTTCTTGGAAGTTCTTGGAAAGTCACACGACCAACTCAGTCGTGAGGAGGTTTTTGAACAATTTCAAAAATCTGCCAGCGAGCAAACTTATCGAAGGTGGACTTATATTAGGTGGGTCTTTAACAGCCATACTATTGTTTTGTTTTAAATGATCTTACACGGTCGTGGTTGATCGTGAGACTGTCGGTCGTCAAACAGTCGCACAACAATATACGGCTGTTTGCACGACTAGCACCCAACGACCACTTGAACTAGACAATAGACTGGTCCTCAACATGGTAGTTTTAGTTGATCGGACGAAGGGACGGAACAGCAGTCACATAGGTCAACGGAGCGATCATAGCCGACGTCCGGACAATTAAACTGAGCCTTAAACAGAGAAAACAAATGACCGAGTAATTCATACTAAATAACTGTAAATCATATTATGTTGATAAAGACATTTTCCGAATGGGTTTATAGTAAGGTTAACAGAATTGTAAGTTATATGGCGACTTTCAAGCTTTAATAACGCGGAGGAAGACCTCTGAGTATCGTTTTAAGGACGGCTGAACCTCGGTTAAACCACTGACTTCCAAACAAATTCTACACCTTAAGCGAAATTTCGAACCCACAGCGTCGGGGTGCAAGTTATATGAAGCCATCGACCTTAAGCACTCTGCAAGGAAAGACCCAGATAAAAGACATGTTCTGAAAGAAACAGACAAGAAATATTAACAGCTCCTTAAACCTTTGATACACGCAAGTGATATTTCTAAACAGATTACACAGCACACCACAGCCTGTTTCAATGATCAATAAATTCACGTTAATGTTTTAACAAAGATTTGATACGAAATAACTTGAAATTTATTATGCCAATCACGCTAGTCATAAAGTTTTGTTTCGCATTACTTTAAGCAAGACAAATCCTTACGTTTATACTCTCGGAGAGATAAGCAAAGTTGCAGAAACATGCCTCTTTTTGTTATTTCTTTCCTACAGAAAAACAAACGGTGTACGATTTCATTGTCAATCATCACATAAGAATCGTAAACTTAATTTCCCGCCTTCCTTCAATACGTTACTTAAATTACAATTTTTCGTTTGTTTGCTCTAAACCTTTACATCAAATGATAATTATGGCGGGAGGTATTTTCATATTATAACAGGAGCTGGAGAACGTTCCATATGGTACGTATAGACATATTTAGCACATGTGTAAGACCCGTGTTTTGCTTTACATAACTGTAGTTTTGTAGTTTATTTTAACAGTACCGAAGATGTAACAGAATGATAGAAATCGTATTCTAATTTTTATCTTTTCCAAAATATGCCACCTGACTACTCTTTCAATATGGTTTACAAAAGGTCTATATCTTTGATCGTTAATACACTGGCAGTCAAACATAAAACACCATTCATTAACGTTACTTCTTGACCGTATAGAATTAGACAATATAATTCTCTTACTAGACTAGTTGCATTATCTAAGGCAGAGGATTTATGTTTGTCAAATTACAATACTTCAGACAAAAGAGAAAGTTTTATGGTTTTCTTGATATCATAAATACCGTCATAAAGCTATTTTCGATTGCTACGTCTGCAGAGAATCAATTAAATATTCTTTGTTTCAAGCTCAGTTATTGGACAGGAAGCAAGTTGTTGCTGAGATGCACGTAGCTTTATTGGCTGTATAAACAATGCGATCCAATCGCTTTCAGAAGGTATCATTGACATTTAATTCTCACAAAATTGGATAGAGCATATCATGATCTGTCAAGCTACTTCTGTTATGTTCATGTGAGAATTTGAAGATAAAAATGATTGAAAGCATTTAATATACATTCAGGAAGGATAACGAAATGATATAATGAATATAGAATAGATTGCACGAAGCCAAAACCACTAACCTACAACAAGTTATTACCGGTTAGTTTTTTTTATATCAAAACCCGTTTTATGGGGATGTGGTTTACAAACTTTGAGATTTTGGGTCATGGCAATTTTCCAATTGTATTTAGTAAAGTTATTAAACGTTTTATTAAAAGAGGTTATGACCCAACTGTTTTGAGACACACCGCATTGTTTAGTGTTCACCCTTTTACAGTTGGACGCTACGTTCTCCTCTTTGATTGTATCTGACGGATTTTTAAATCCCACCGGGACTGAGATATTTTGATTTCTGTCTTCTGGCCTGTTTCGTCTGGCTCTTTTGGGTGTTTCCCTCGTTGCTTTGTCTTCTGCAAAGGCACTGAGTACATGCGTTTTAGGTTCTTAAGGATTGCATTTATATAAATATACAAGAGCATTTTTGTGTTTTACATTACACGCTTTATGTTGCCTTTGTGTATGTTAGGGTTTCATCTGGCGGGGATAACTTTTATTAACACTGTCTTGTGACTTTTGAACATGATGGGGGTAAGAGTGAGATTAGGTGCGCACCATAAACCGGTTTAAGCTCCCCAGTGGTGGTTTTTCCACTGACCATTCCAATGCGGTGCCCCACTGTGTTCCTTTATTTGTTCGTTTTGTCCTTGTGCGTTTACTGTGTGTGTGTGTGGGTGTGTGTGTGTGTGTTTGTTGGTCGCGTTCGTGTCCACGTCCGCGTGCTGGGTTTACGTTTCGGGAGGCTGCGTTTGTAGAACGTGGTTTTCCCTGTTGGAGATTCGTCCTTGTTTTCATAGAAACGTTCTGATGCAAGGTCTCGGTGGTTCTTGAAAACACGACTAAACCTGTCGTAGGGAACATTTCGATCAATTTGAAAATCCTGCCTGCGACCAAACGACTAAGTAGCTCTTCTGCAGCCATAGGGTTTCTGATTTATAAATGGTTTACAGGGTCGTGGTTAATCTTTGGACTTTCAGTCGTCAAACAGTCGCAGGATTATGTACGCCCATTTGCACGACTAGCTGTACTAATCATGCAACTGGTCCTTGACAAGGTAGTTTTGGCTTAACGATGACAAATTCCTTCAGACTTACGAACAGTCGTGCTATAAATATACTTAAGGAGGTAGGTTACCTTCATATTTGTATGTGCGCATGTCCAACCGGAAGCTAACGTGACGATTTACGACAACGTTTACGACAAACTAAATGTGTTTGTATATTCATTCTTCTGAAAACAAATCATGAACTTGTCTTCGATCTGATGCTTTATGGTTTAATAATGCAGAAATAATGAATAAATTGCCGCAGAAACGCTTCAAAACATTGTTGCCTTAAAATGACGTCATTGACGTCATGACGTTACGTGTCAGTTACCGCGCAAAATTAATAGCTTTTATCTTGAAAGTACGTAATTCTGTACATTTTCTTTATTTTAACTATTTTCAAATAACCATTATTTGCTGAAATATTTTTATGAGTCTTTTGCTCTGAATAATAATCAATATTTTGCTTCTTTTATGTAGTTATATTGAAATGTTATGCGGAATGTAAGAAAATGGATGATGGCAACCAATGTTATTTGGAATAAAGTTGGGTAAAAGTTTACTTGTTACGGCCATTTTCAAATAAAAGTCTAGCAGTTTGATTTGTAATACATATTTTTCAGGTTCCATTGATAATTTGTTACTTACATACTAAAACTAAGATCTAAAATTGTTCAAATTTTAGTAGAAAATTGTGGTTTCTTAAATTGAATTGATGTTACCATGGAAACGAAGCCCGTGACCTATGTATCTAAATGTAAAATTCAAAAGCGTTGACACTGGTCTATTTCAGAAACACAGCTTCGGCTTTTTATTTTCATTTCAACAATATCCATGAGAATAATAGCAGCACGCTGAACGATTTTTCCATGAAAAATGGCAGACGAGGGGTACTGCTGTACGTATTCTAAGCTATGAAATTTGTTTGAATAAATGCAAATAGCACGAAAATGTAACCTACGTTAGAAATAATATGTTTTAAAGCTACATCAACCAGAAAGATAATCTTATTCAATATTTTTTTTAAAGAAATTACGATAAACAGCAAGATATAAGCTATTTTAAACATCTCTGTTGCCATGGTTACTTTAAAATTTAAGAAAAATAGGGTACCATATAAAGTGCTTGGTATTTTGCTAATAATATTACCCAAATATTTCATGTTGGTCATTAACAGAATGGCACTGAAGCCGTTGAAAACCCCTATTTTTATACATAGTTGTTTAAAAATGAGAGAAAATGCGTTACCATGGAAACACGAGCCCCGCGACATATACATTTTAAGCTTATATTAGAAAGATAACGTGCATACCAGTAAAATTATCAATTATGCAGACTTCTACGGATATCAATGAAACTAAAATACACTGAAAAGTGTTTAATATCCGTATTTTCCTTCTTCTTTCAATATGAAATATCTTTGGAGGGTCATGTTCTTCAAACCTGGATAAAAATTGAACTTGAAGGGACAGAGACAAACGAAATTGAGTTTGTAGCAGTTAAAACTTCATATTACACGAAATACAAAAACATGCTGCGGTTCAACTAATTTGAATTTACCCTTGTAACAAGGTATCCTACCTCCTTAAGTCGCAGTATAATCGGGGACAGGTCTAATAATGTGACTGCTAGGCTGACATTGAACAAACGTACGGACCAAAACCATCCTATGTTACATATATAATTGTGGGTAATCGCAGCTTCAATTTGACAGGGCTATATTATTTACTCATTGTACTAAAATATTCAAAAGAAGGCATATTTTATCACTCAAGGAGGTCAGATACACATTGTCGCTTTTGAAAACAGTCTTCATGTATTTTTAATGGAATCTTATAGCAAGGCATTATATAAAGTAATACGACCAGACGCTTATGAAAATATTACTTCTAAAAGAATCTCTATACGTCTTTGTGCTCAAGTAGGTTATTCAAATACATGTTCCTATGGTATGAAGGGTTTCTGACATTAGGCCCAATAATTTTAATACATGATTTGTCCTTAAAATCGACATTTTACCTGTCTGGAATAATACGTTGGTATATATAAAACAGCTAATGTAGCTCTAGCTGCAAGTCTACAAGAGATTTTGGTCACTGGAATTAAGTGCATTCAAACAGCTTAAAAAATGAAACGATTTACCTGAACTCTGTAATTGTATGACGATAATTAAATAACGAATTATAAGGCAAAGAAAGCCTATTTAAAAAGATTATTTTATCTAATATTTAAAGGTCATATACTAGCAAAGGATATTCATAGCTCCATTTGGTGAACTTCCCCATGTGTCACGTAAAGATATTTCCTATTCATATGCAAGACCTGTGTTTTGCTCTACGTAACTGTAGTTTTTCAGTTTTCTTAACAGTGCCGTAGAAGTAATAGAATAAAAGTTAAATTCCAAATAAGTCACCAGACTAATCCTTCATTAAAACGTTTTTTAACCCATAAACACAATATTATACAGTTGCTTCTTAACTATCATGCAATTAGACGATATGCTACTCCAGTTTCATAGTCTAAGGATGGGGGTTTATGTCTGTTAAATTATAACATATCAGACAAAAGAGAATGTTTTATGGCTTTCTGTATAGCATAAATACCGTCATAAAGCTATTTTCGATTGCTACGTCTGCAGAGAATCAATTAAATACCATTTTGAAGCTGCAGTCATTGAACAAGAAGCAAGTGGTTGCTGAGATACATGTCACTTATTTCAAACAAAATGTGAAACCAATGTCTTAAAACGCAGTTTCTATCATATGATTTTGTTTGATATTTTCACTTGAGAAAATCCATTTTTGTACCTCATTGCATAAAACAAAGCCAAGACGCTAGCGTCTGGTTATCATTTCTATATAGGTCTGTTGAATACCTGACTCTGTTTAATAAAATTCTGGAACGTCTTCGTGTAATTATCATTCCGCAATGTAATCATTAAAGACGCATACAGCCAAATGAGAAATGAATCAGCTTCATCAACTCATCCCACCATGTATTGAAGTTTGTAGGACAGACAATGATCAGTGATAAACATGAGGCACTATAACAAGAAAAGTAACATTGCAATTCACCATGCATAAGCGTTTTAAAGTGTAATGCAAGGTATTCTTTTCATAAGTGCTCAAGTGATTCTAAACGATATTTGGCTTTCTTTTATATTTATTACATAATAAGTTCGAACCCGGAAATTGTCAAGTATATATTGTATTGGATTGCAGATATTTTGAATAACCCATATGTAATTCAGTGTAAACATTTTATGCATATATTTAGACAACGCATTATTGACCGATATATTCAAGGTTGGCACGTACTTAAAGAAACTAGTGATGTGCTGGAGCTGTATAATAATTTTATATTCAGTTTGCTAATTATTTAAGATTTATTACCATACAATTTGAGATTGTTTATAACTACACTTACGCAAGAAATAGGTTACATAGAAATGAACGTTATTGACAGTGTTGTAATGAAAGAGTTATATAGAAGATGAATTTCATTTCATCATTATATGTTCTTGTTACACAGATGAAAGAAAAGAGTATGTTAAAAACAACAGAAATATACTATTCAAGTTAGCAATGTATTGCAAAAATGCCATGAACATCAAAACTTTGATTTTGAATATTGCACTGTAATATCACATTATCTTTTTCACTTCTATTTTATTCTTCATTATATTGTTCATCCTCAGATAATTTGAAATGTTACTACACTGGAGATTGCATTTGACCTAATATTTTGTTAAAAAGAACTTATAGTCTTATATTATTTTATGATGTACTTTGTACAGGTCAAAAATAATTCTGTGTTCTGTTCTGTTCTGTAATATTACATAATTGACTGATTTGCAAATTGATGATTTATTTTGTAGGTTTTGCAACATCAATAGCAGTTTTGCCCCATGAATGAAATAATTATCAAATAAAATACCGTATACTGTATACTCACAATTATGTGTATTCTAAGTTGTTTTCATATCTTTTCCATTGCTATTGTTGTTTTTTTCTTATTCCAACAATTTTAATCTTCATCAATAATAGGCATTTTTGTGACAAAGGGTAACTTTTAAATTTTATGATATTGACAGATGAATGTACACGTATGCAAATGAATTACACTTACTTATTGTCCTTTTAATGTTATTCCATATGTTGCAAAAGTAGAAATACGTTCATGAAATTACGAGAGGGATCAAAATTTTAGACTTTCGATGTTTGCCAATACATTTTCACTTAGCAAACATACGAAATTTTACATTCATTTCTTACAATAAATCTAATGAGACTATTTTACCTCTTTTGGGTTGTAGCTAGTACAATGAAATAAAACAAGTGAAATCGTGTTTAGTGATATTCAATATTCTTTACTGCCGGTATAATGGCTAGTCTGGTCTGACACAAAATTTGTATACATTTATAAACATCATCGTTTCTTTATCAAGTTAAATGTCATCGGTTTGAATGTTTTATATCGTCATTTGCAAAATGACCGTCTACGTGTTCAACGACGAAAATTTCATGTTCCAGAATGACCGTCATTAACGATTAATAAAAGCATCGTCAAAACGATCTTAATTTATGACATAAACTGAAAATATGAATCTTAAACACGTCATAACAAGTGTTAGAAATTCTCAGTAAATAACAGAAATGTTCACACAGGATGGATATTAGGTGCAATTATTAAGTTTAGTTTTAAGTACTATAAATTTTTGTTCTTTGTTCTGGTTTGAAGTTAACCTTGGTATTATTGCCGTGATTACATGTAAGTAAGAAATCGTCTGTGTGACATACAATTTATTTCACATATTAATGATATTCGGCAGAGCTGTCGTTACTTTATATATGCACCTACAGATGAATCTGAAATACTTGTAGCATAATGAAAGTATTGTATGAATTTCAGGTATAAAATTTTGGATGCTACCATCATGTCCGAAACTGAGGATGTTTACTTGAAAACAATGGACTTGGAATATGGGCACAGTTGTTAATAGGTTGTACTGCAACACTTGTTATACGGGTTCAATGTCCGGCCGCGGCTGATTTCCTGCTGGGTGATTTAGTTAAATTGGTATTAATTCCAGCCTATATTTGCTCACTGAGATTTAATTTCGTAAATTAGTAATCAATTAATCATTAAGAGCATAAAGAATGTTAATGATTACATGATATGGACGTTGGCCCCAGTGGTAGTTTAGGATCGGCCAGGAAAAGCGCTTAAAACGTATATTAAAACGCTGATTGAAACACACAAATGATATGCCACTGTCTGATATGCTCTGAGAAATGATGTGTCTCAATGCTACATATTGCTGCAATAATTACAACCAGATTAAACTATTCACATTTCTTTGAAAAATATATGGTACATTTTGTACTGACTGCAAAATGAAAGGCACAAAGTACGACAACTGCTTTGGCGATGGCCACATGAAGTAAAAGACAAGTTCTTTAGATGGAATTGCAATTGTTGTTACTGGTAAACAGAATGGTTGAGAAACCGGTTCTAATTTAAAATACAACAGAATCTAAAACAAACATTTTAACACATAGAAAGTAAAGATAATGTAAATAAAAGAAATGAAACTAGAGTTCACGTTAGCGCCATTCTTGGTTTTAACCATCTATCTTTCATTTCGCATTAACTCTAAAAAAATATTTTCATTTCATAATCAACATCCATGTAAAAAGCTTATTGCAAAACCTAACAATCCGCAAAAACACCAGAGAAGTATAATCATATGAACAACCAATGAAGTCTATGCATAGATAGCGAATAATTTGTATAACGTAAAGCATCGCAAAGAAAATGACTTTCCTAAAAATATCAACATGCCACATGCACCGACATATTTGCGTCAAGAGCGTATTCAAATTACACATATCGGTACACGAACCTAAAGGATGTGATAGACAGATATATATATTTCCCACCCCAAGTGAAAGGGAAAGCTATTAGTTATCAAGTAAGCCGAAATTATGGTTAAGCACCTTTGCTCATTCTGAGGACGAGTATTAGAAAATCTTAGTAATCTAACCATACTATGGAAGAACATTATCAGCAATATTTGAAAATGGTTCAAAACCTATTGTGGTTTGCACAGCAAGGAACAAAAGTTTCTTTATCTTTTTAAATAAAAATGGCATCTTTTCTGATTAGTCCACCGAAGCTGTACTATACTACGAGTTACTAGAGTAATTGTAAAGGCGCACGTGTAGAGAACTGGTGAAATTAACTCACACCTAGGTCTTTAGATATTGTCAGGATATTTTTCGTTTTAACAATTATTTTATTAACGTTTTGGAAAACGAAACATTTTATATATCTTGTAACAGTATTCAGGCATTACATGTGAAACATTAAGTTGTATTACAAAGCCAAATAAGACCGCTTAATTGATCCATTTGAACTTATCTTCAAAAAAATATTAAGTATAATTGATTCATCTTAAACATTTGAAAAGCGGTCCTACACAGGCACAGACATGGTAAAAAGAAAATATTGTAAAGGTCTGTTATATGGGAGAAAAGGAGTGTTTCACTCTAATTGTTTCCTTAATGTCCGAATAAATCATCATCATGAAGATTTATCTTTTTGCAGCAGTATTACTCGGCAAACAAGAAAACACCATTTTCTCTTGTTTGGGTCACACTTTTATTTTATCAAATTTTGAGTGATAACATTTGTTTTTTATTTAATACAATAGGACAAAAGTGACATTTATGTGCTAACCTGTCCTATTCTTGTCTTGTGAATTTAAATAGGAGTAACGGCATTTAGTGCTGGATGAGTTACTTAATTTGATACTGTGTCCGGCAGTACCGGCCTAGGCTGGATACTGTGAAGGTAATGTAACACCTGCACGGGTCCTACTGGATATATATTGTTCCACACATTCCAGTTGTCGATTATCGACTCTAAGCAAGTCCCTTCAGAAAATTAACATCTGTGTTAAATATGAAAAACATTCATCCTAAAAAGGGTTAATATGATCAGACAGGCAAAAAAGACAAGTGCTTAGTCCATGAGTTCAGCTGAACACACAATGGTAGGCTGTCAACCTAATATAATTACCCCAGCCCATAAAGTAACTATCACACTCCTGGCCCCGGCAAAAAGTAAAAACTGATTTCACCCTGCTCATTCTAGACGACCGTTACAAGGCTGGAACCAGTCAAGTCTGCCCGAGAGCAGATATAGTAGATTTCAGCACTTTTGCGAGGAAGGTTTATATAGTAGTTACTATATTTAAGCCTAGTCAGCGAGCTGAACTCGCTCTGTGATTCTTCCTTAAGGACGTAGTATACCTTGTCATCAGGATAAAGAGACAGTACCTATTGTTTAAAAGCAGAGGTATGAAATTAAAAAGCTTTGAAATGCATGCGAATGTCCATATATTTCTAGAAATTATAATAGTGTAACAAAAAGAGCAAAGAAGAGCATACTAATGAGCATTTAATATTTTTATACAAAATAAAATTTTGGGATCCAGGAATGTAACATCACAGGGACATAATATATCGGCTATTTTGTGCTTGGGTGTATTTCATTTCACATTCAACACTGATCTGGATTGTTCAACAATTCTACAATATAATTTTCGCTCAAATATATAAGATGTGGAACAGTGTGATGCCCGTCACATACATGCAGTAACAGAGTGCAAAAGATTATTTTAAGAATCGACAGGGACTTGCTCTGAGAACCTCTCACACCTAAGGCAGACACTAAAACTTTGCTATAAATATGCAATGTAAGTGCACCCTTATTCTCTACCCGACTTCATTACGTAAACTAGTACAACATTTCCGACAATGACATGCTCAAAGTACACCAGATTACCGGTGTATTAGCTAACAGCAAGTTTCTTGTAAATGAAAAAAAGAATCTAGTTTTTCCAACATGTGAAATATAACTTTTGTCTAAATTTCACAAATAACTTTACAAGTTTCGAGCGCGGTGGCCAATAAGTAGCAAAGCAGTACTGGTCAGCTTTATCTGGCTAATTCTGAACAACTGCTCACTCTCAACAAAAGAAACAGGCCTCTGAGGATTAATATCCAGTGTTCAGGTGAATCATTAAAACACTTATTACAAGACAAGGCACTGTATGTAAATAACAGAAATGTTCATATAAGTATCAATAAAGAAGTGTCTATTGACCTTTGACCTATTTTTCATGATCTATTTACGCTGATATTCCATTACAAATATTTTTTTTATTTTGTTCAGAGTTCACGCGAAATGAACGACAGTGTACAACTGGTAAATCCATGTATCACGACACATAAATTTTTGCCAACCACATTCTGCCTTTCATTTCTCCAGAATTTTCATGATATTCCCTTCTGTTTTGTGAATAAAAAGTAGGAGGTTCATTTTTACAGTATTGCAAAATCATAATTTCAGACGTCCAATCTTATCATCTCGGCAGAACAGCGAAAATGACCCACCTACAATAAAAAGTAACTTGCCCTCCGAAAAGACTTATTTCCTGAATCAAATCTAAAAGTATCCTTAAATCAAATGAAGACCACATAGTTGTGTCAATTCTGTTGCCGCTTTGACATAATGCTTTGTCGATCGAAGCATTCATTTAAATGTTTCTCGGAGGACGCCCGATCGCACGTACAGTCTCGTCAGGATTATTAGGAAAGATATGATGGATAATATATCTTAATCAAGTTTGTTATCATTGTCTATTTTATTATGTTTCCTGTAAACTTTTATGATTATATCATCACTGTTTGTTCCCAACATAACATGAAAGTTATTATTCCCTTTTTGTAATAATATAATATTGAAATTTCATATGCCATTGGTATTGAAGGCAATCGAGAATATTTGGTTTTTATTACCTTAATCACTTGGTGGAGTGAGTCATGTACACAAAATATATAGTTCTATATTCTGTGATGTCTGAAATATTGAAACACAGTTTTGTCTGTTATCAATGCAAATAGTAGAATCATAGAAATCATTTGATTTTTTTTCATAACTGTATTTTATATAAATTGACTTTATGTGTTAGGCTTTAGTTCTTGTGACACTGATCTTATAAGAAACTGGGGCGTCTTGAATTTGAATTGATAGGAATCTTAAATCCATCTAGCGGTACCGTGAATATTTTTTTTGTACGAAATAGAAAATAATGCCAGTGCCTGTCAGGGACTGTCTGTAGGTGAATTCCACATGCCGAATAATTGATTGATTTGAACATCAAAACCTGTCACGACGTTTAACTGTATCTTTGAAACCTAAGTTAGGTAAACATAAACTACTCAGTCAAATTGAAACACCAACAGTATATAATACAATTTTCAGCTGCATAATTAGTCAGTATAACATATAAACAGAAGGTAGAATCAAACACTCTTGATATTATATACATGTAGTGTCGCTATTAGCAAATGATAATGGTGTGCTACTTTTTTCGAAATATTCCGGGGGTATAGTAAGTTAACGCACCTGTAAAATGTTGGTTTGGCAAATCCAGATGTGAAAATGAGTATAGTAACTGCGTTATGTATCTATTCATGATAAATAATGTGATAAATCATGTGATAAAATGATGCACGTAAACCATTGTTAGAATTCAGAGAAAAACGATTTTAGTAGGCGGTAAACTGAGTCGTTTCTTAGAAAGAAAGGAAGTACTAAATGACGATGAAGAAAATGAAATTGTGCGTCTCCTAAAATAGATTTGTGATGTAAAAAAAGATATGTAAGTATGTAGGTTACATTTTCATTGATCGATTTGACGAGTGACGCACTATGAAACTTAAACTAAGCGGTAGAAAAAAACTACACTGTTTACGATCAATTTTATGCTTGGAACCAACTTAACAATCACTGCGATATAACACGATAAAACTATAGCATTTGATTTGTCTTGCCGATATGAATAAATAAAAACTTATTAACGTAAAACGATAAAAGGTAAGGATAGATTTCCCTGAAGCTCTTCGTACCCCAAACCCCAGCCATAGAGCCACACAAAGTAATCCCACAACAAAAAGAAGCTGTAACGGAAAAATATTTTAGACGGGTTGCTTCAAAAATCCAACAAGAAGTACATTTTAGTTATATGCAAAATAAGGGAAAAAGAGTGAAGGGTATGGCGTAGACAAAAGGGTCGGGTGTTGGCGGGGCGTGGGGGGGAGGGGACGGTGGAGCAAGAATGAATATACAACAGGGAAAGCCACGTTTCTTAAACGCAGTCTGATACGGACTATATTTGTACAACATTTCTCAAGTAAATATATCTTTCAGGCCTTTTATTTTTTTCATTTGGTAAACAGTTTTAAAAGAAAGAAGGAAAATCATGAGTTGTGATATGTTTATAATAAAAATAGAGATAAATGCGTAATTCTTACATGATAGTTTGAACATCTAGCGATAAATGAATGTTTATTCACGTTCCGACTTCTTATTTTTTTTACTTACAGAATTTTGAAAAAAATATCAGTACAAATCACAGACAATTGATAGATATTAATGGCAGTCTTAGGTTCATTGCAGTTCGTGTTGACAATACTCCAGGAAATCTTGTTAAGTTCAATTCATAACAATAGTTTTATCGCAAAACACCTGCTAAAACTGTAGAAAAATAATTACAAAGGGGTGATAAATTAACAAAACGTTTAAGAAAGTTTCATGGGTTTTGCATCTTTCGCTTTCTTTTGGTACATATCATCGCTATTTAACATGCCACATCATATACTATTCAGCGAGTTCCTATGTGTTTTCTGAAAAAAACGGTGAAAATAAAGTATAAGTGGGGTACAATCAATAATTATTTAAAAAAAGGTAAGGTACTTGGTCACTTAGTATACAGATATTCTAGAAAGCGTTTAAAGGTAGTGGATTGTATCCTCAGTCTGGTGACTCTTAAAAATGGCAGTGACGAAAACGTTGATTGCTCAAGAACAGTATATTTAGATGTGATAATAAGTCATACGGCCATAACTGGATAACTTGACATATCACACATTAATCCAGACAAGATGCGTAATATCACATAATAGTTAAACTTTTTCCTTTGTTGAAATGATAATAATTCAGATAAATATAAGTGGTTCATGGCGTCCTTGATAACAAATATATTCTCCATTGCTGTGTCTGTACACATTTAATTGTCTTAAACTCATTTATCGCCCTCACACGAAATAACTGCTAAGATGTTCCCAATTATGTTTAGGGAAAGTCTGAAATAAATGGTTATTCAAATCCTTTTGTACAGACATATGACCCTTTTGGTTTCAGTTTGTCGAATTTCTGTTTTACAGTTTGTATTTAACAAGGCTTGCGTCTCTTGCTTCAGTATCATTCGAGGTTTGAATTTTTTTTTTTTTTTTTGCTAAAGCTATAAAGCTTCTTGTGTTAAACGTTCTTTAACGTATCTATTAATTTAAAAAGAGGCATATAGCAAACTGGGTTTAGGATCACCTACGTCATTTCATCCTTGACTGTTCACTTTACCGAGGCATTCTAATACTGTATAGTAATTTCATATCGAATTAAGCAAAGTTCTCGGACTCTCGTTTGCTTTCTGAAGGCTAGGAATACAATGGGACATTGTACATTTAAGAGCAATAATAATATTTCAAATTTAGAATAGAAAACAATATTTCACAACTGTCTACATAATTATACATTACATGTTTATTCTCTTTTAACAATTATAGACATTTGCAAGAATTTCGTCTAAAGAGATTATATTCATCTGCAAAATTGAAAGAAAACTTTTAGTTTATCTAATTGCCAAACTCCATCAAAATTCATTGATATTTTTTGGTTTTAAGATATTTTTTCTGCCATTTAATTTTCTTGAAATGCTTTATTAATTTTCTGCAGCATTATTTAACACTTTCTTATTATTATCGCCGATGAGATATTTATTAGTATTACAAGTAAGACAAGTTGATCAATTCTCTTGCTTCTTAAAACAAGGTATTAATGTAGTTATGCACGTTTGATAAACCGGAAGTGATGGCGTAACGTCACTTATCCGGAAAACGTAGAATAAAGCCTGGATTCGGCGTACGGAAATGAAAATCAATTAATGAATTAATAACAACTTGTGAGTAAATCTATTAAAATGTTACTATATTTTTTAAGTCAAAATATGATATTAAAACATATTACACGTTAAATAATTCAAAATAATGTCTTACAATTAGCGTGCGATATTCGGTTCACTTTAATCATGGTCAAATATCTCAAAAATAAGCACATGGACCTATACATATTATTTCATCACATTATAGGCAATATGTTTATTTACAACTGTGAGAAGTTTCATCAAAATCTACATTGTAGAAAAATTTCTATTCGCGAAAATGCTTTGAAAGTTATGATTTTCCCATAGAATCCCATTATGAAAAATTGCGTGAGGTCAAAATTTTTCAAATCAGTCTTGCAAAAAATCAAGCCTACGACTCTATCTTTTTTATTTGCTGAATTGTCTAGGTATATTCTGAAGTTTAGAAAAAACAGAGTTTAATCAAATTCTACATTGTAGAAAAATTTTCAGTCCAACCGTGCAGAACTATCTTAAATACTTTATCGTTTTGCGGCCAAATTTCATCGTTCCTAAACTGAAAACAGCCCTGCAAATATATTTAACGAAGGAAAACAAGCACAACCTGTAAAAACATGAAATGATAGGCTAGAAACGTTTTAATTAAGAAAGAAAATCCATGTGCACATATTCGAAGAAGTGCAAATATTTTCGTGACTGAGACATGTTAATTAAAACTGCTTTGTGGCTTAACGAGATAATTCGTTAAGTGAGGCAAAGAATGTCATACAGTAATTGGTTTCTTAATGTTTGACTTAACCATCCTGATGATAATTAAAGAATAAATCAATTTGCAGCAAGCAGAATTACTGGGTTACAACTACAATTTTCTGGTACATTTGTACACAAATTTTAGGACACAGAATAATTTCCATTGATATAGTAGATATGAGTTGTGCCTTTGACACTACATCATTACCTCAAAATGTTTAATGATACGTTTGCATAAAGAGGGTTGAATGTAGTGAAATGTCTCACAAACATATAAACTTTGGTACTTCATTTTACAGGAGGTAATGAAGATAATAAAAGACGAAATACTACTCGGCGCACATATGTTAATGCCCATTTAAATTATATTGACCGTATATATAAAGAAACTGGATCAATAAAGTTTTAATGCTTTATTTAGAAGGCATAAATCCAAAATTGTTGTTTACAATTTGATAATTTCATTTGTATTATGTTCAAATATGCATTTGTTTATGTCACTAGTACTTGAGCTATACTACTCTCTTTCTGTCTCTGTTTATTTTATAATATTCTACTGTAGGAATTATTAGTATTCTCATAGCCAAGATAGTTATAGGTTATTAGATTTGTATCGAAAAATATGCACGAGTTCTGTAGCGGAAATATTGCGCTTCTTCTCAGTATAATATTTTAAATACAAGCCTCGTTGACTGTTACACGGCATAAGAATTGCATGCTAGATTTGCTCCTGTTTAGTTATGCGTAAGATCTTGATACGGAAGAGAAAATGAATGTTGTAAGTCCGTAGTACATTGTCAACAGTCAGCTCGAAGTAAGCTGAAAATGTCTTATTACTGCCTTTGCAATGTATTCTACTATAATAAGCTTTTTGAAAGGCAAAAATGTGACCCTTATACGTCTGCTACATGTATGATTGAACTATTTTGGAGTCATCTACACAAAGCTTTCAACAGGTCTCTTCACAAAAGCAAGTTTATTAGATAATTGATATATCTTATTAAATTTTGTAATATGTGGGTTTCTTCAAGGTCTCCTGAGAGCGAAAACTAATGGATGTTTTGTACATCATTCAGACGAAAATGGATATATTTATCAGATAAAAGAGGTGCAAAATGGTCGGAAAATTAGGAGAAAATGAGATAAACACTTTTTTACTTCTTGCTCTTTGTTTGAAAACATATATTCAGATACATTTTTATACACACGAGTGAGCACCATAATTATAGGTTATTAGCTTTGTATCGGGAAATATGCACAAGTTCTTCAGCGGAAATATTGCGCGACTTTAGGAGCGCAATATTCTTCCGCTGAAGAACTAGTGCATATTTCCCGATGCAAAGATAATAACCTTTTTGTAACATACGCATCTACACGTATATATATAATGTAAATATCATAAATTTGTTCAAAAGCCTGAATAGGATGGACAATACTGAACTAAATAGAAAAAAATAGTGCAACAACACACACTGAATTACGTAACGCACCCGATATGAAATTCAGACGTCAGTGTATGGAAAAATATTGACGTTTCCGGTACCAGTGTAACTTAACGGGGAATAGAAACGAGTATGTAATAATTATATAATACATACAGATGGACATGTCACAAACTGATTATTTTAAATCTATATCAATGATAAGAAGCAAGTGCTATCAAAACTCGAATAAGTACTTAGTTGATAAAACATATTTGATAATACAAGGAATGAGTCTGGAAAATGTTGCATTTTTATAAACAGATACAAATGGGTCACTTGACATACCAGCTGATGTAAACTTAATCAGCTAAGATATTATTGATGTAGGAAGTTTTCTGTGGTTATTTCAAATAAGTAATGTGTATGTTTTCAAAACAGACTTAAACGTAAAAAATGCATTAGATTGTATCGTAATTTTGTATCAGTAATTTAACAGGCACATTCTGTAATAAGAACTTCTGGAAGAAACTGAATATTATGCAATAATGAAATTTTAAACGTAAATATAAAATCATGTATAATCGACTCTTGAATGGAATGCTTTAAATGCTTTAACTTCTACGTCTGAAAAAATACAAATAATAGGCTATTAAAATAAAATCTGAATATCCATAAATCATAGATAATGAACAAAAAGTATTTTCTGATGGAATGTTGTTGCTATTGCGTCCTGCAAAAAGCGCAGACCAGTCTGATACTTTCTTATCTTCAAAATGTAAAATTTAATTTAGACTCGGTTGGAAAAAAGTTTTAACATTTACACTTATATACAGGATTTCGTCTGAAAAAAGTCATATGTATACTCAAAAATATAGCAAAAATCATACGTATCCTATTTGTCAACCAGATTCCCAAAATCTGTACAATTGCTTTGACATGATGTTAGACGTAACATTTTGCTTTTTATTATCCTTTAATGTACTTTCTTGAAAGTGGAGCATAATGTTGCATCTTTTTGTGGCATTATTGAAAACCGGTAAACTATTAAAATTTTGTATTTGCTAACAAACAAGATGTAGATGGTACAACAGTTTTTTAACTTGCTTTTAACGAACATAGATGTAGAAAGTTATGTTAAAAAAGATCGTTTAAATAATAATAGGGGTCATATGAAAACAATTTATATTTTACAAGCTTGAAGGTAATAAGCATGGCAAGATAGTTTATACAGGTATTACAAGAAACTCATTGGCGCCTTTTTACAGGATAATATTAAGTGCGATTAAAGTAATACGTAAAAAGTGCTTTTCCTATATTTGGAATTTCTAAATGTCAAATATAGAGTGCTTATCCACAGAGGTAATGTTCAACCTTATTTCGATTATTAGTGTACATTATATGGGAAGGTACAACATATAAAATATCGAGAAAATTATGAGGGCAAAAGCGTGCATGTAAAATCAACCGGTCTCTATATGCTCTGGATACGCAACGGTCTGATCAGCCTGTTTTAACGGAAAGCATGTTTTGTGTCATAAATGGCCTGGTACCAAAATATATACATGCCGAAATGACAACCGAAACCTCTACCTCAGTCTTCAGTTCTACGATCAAACACGGGATATTCACGTAAAACAATCCGAGCTGTTCAACACAGTCTTTGTTTCTGGCTTAGCGCCGTTTTTCAACTGTAGTTCAGATATGTGATGGCAGGCAGTTAGCTTAAACAGTGTCCCTGATTTCTGTATTCAGACCTGTTCTCAGTAGGAAACTGTCAATTTCTTCACAGGATTTATCGACGGATGATGAACGTTTTCAGACACAATATCTTTCAACAATTGCCACGGAGAGCATTTGTCTCTTACGGGTATCAAAATCATGATCCTGCGATCCGAATATCTGCGCTCTTCCTAGTGCGGTAAGTGGTTGAGAGTTTTAGGTATTATTGTCTGAAATTGTTAAATTGTAAATTATGAAGTTAAATTGTCCAGTTTTCTACAATGTTTTTTATGTAAACACTTAAAGAAATACGGAATTTTTACATTTATTCTTTACCTATTTTTTCTGTTCCAACCAATGATTTGCAGATGTAACATGTGACCATCTATTACACTTTCGTATTGGACGTATTATATTCCGTATTGGACGATTCAACAATTTTGATTATAAGCTCCGTGTCAACTAAGCGATAAAAGCCGTTGATCGATAGATGTATCCGAATGAATATTTGATTTCACATAATTAACCGCTTGTTTTCGAAAAAAAGATAGAATAGTGTACGTCTGGTGTCCAGTTTATAACGAGAAAAAACGAATATATTTAGGAAGATTACTTTACACTGTTTTGTGCAGTTCGACATACACGTGGACACTGATCATACCCATCCGAAAAAACATACTCAGCTCATTCCTATGTCTCCCACCTTTTTTGTTTGAAGCGGCAGATAATAAAGAATTAAGATACTTACTTACAGTATGGAATGATAGCTTACTAAACCAAAGACGATCATTGTAAATTGTTAAACTCGCACTCTTTTACAAATCCAGTTATTCATTTGTCGTAGAATTACATAATGTTAAATAGGACTTGTTTAGCGCATTCGCGGGATAATTGAGAATAGGAAAAAGAAACCATTCTTCCTAACTGTTTCCTTTATGTCCAAATAAATCATCTTGATGATAAGTTATCTTTTCGCAGCATGAGTATTATTTTCTCTTATGTTTGTGTACCAATTACAAGACACGCTCTCCTTATACAAATCGGAGTCACTGCCAATTATTCTCATTACATTTTGCTGACAATGGTCGTCGTATAATTAATTTAAAAGGTCATGGTTGCTTCTAGGAGCTTTACAAATCGTATCCAGTTGACAAAAAATATATGTCATAAAACAATATATTATACGGATGGGCATGACCATAAAAAGAAAAGAAAAGAAACAAACGAACTTTGTGAGACCGATCTTGAATATATGACCTTACGAATGGGTCAAAGTAAGTTGTTATACCATAGGTATCAATGTCAGATAAATTTTACGTTAAATGTATCCCATTACTTGGACTCAGTGTTACAACACCGTCTGTATCTATATAATATTACAATGCCACTTAAGCCGGTTAGCAGTGTTGCATATTTCTTTACCTTTCTTAAAAAGACTCAACAAAACAGAGTACACTTTAATATTGCACGGTTGTGTTCTATGCTTCCAAAGGGTATTCTTTAAAGGGAAAGGCAATGCTGTTTTTTTTTAATTCCTCTGCTAGGATTTCTTGAGTCATTTAAAAAAGTGCAAAACTTTTCAGAATTGGTTTAAAAATGAGAAATTCATAAGTATTTAAAAATTTTATCAAAAAGGCGGCCGTTTTGTTTCCATGACAGCAAAAACAAAATGGCGGAGTTATTAAATTTCTAGAAACATATTTGAACTGTATTTACTGATTTCTGTAAAATAATTTCTCTACTTTTTCCGCTTATAATGGAAGAAATTACCATGTTTTACATCTTGCCCTCAAGAAACATATGAAACAAATTTACTTATAAGGTCATTTGCTAAATAAAGAATTCAGAAGAAGTTTATAAATGACGTCATAAACACACTAAAATGGATGACTCCATGATCAGCCATTTTGTTAAATTTCAAAGTGTCATAATCTTTCAATAGTGGTCCGATTTTACAAGTTCTTTCAGCGTTATGAAAGACTTCAGGATGGCTTTCATACAAAATTAACTTATTGTCAGGCATTCCTTGCCCTTTAAGATTTTATCAATAAACGTAACAGCAGTCTATAACAGCTAACATGGCTCTAGCTGAATTGTATTAAGGCTATGGACCCGTATTGACAAGATGCCATTTTCGTAAGTATTACGTAATCTCCAAATTCTACATAAGTGTTCTTCGACCGTTACTGTATCTCTAACTAGCACATACCTTTCCATACTAGCCTTGAAATGCCGAAATCGCAATCGGCGGATACGGAGAATATTTAATCAAACGAACGTTGACGATTGATTTACGGGTCAGCTCGTTCCATGTACAAATACATTGAACATTCTTCTTCATTAGGAAATCGGACTTACTGTCTCTCCTATTACGGCCTGTAAGCTACTCTCTGTCAAACACGCAGGTTTTAGAAAGTCTATAGCTATTGTGTGTATGTCGCCTGTACGTCTGGTTGATACATCATTTTAAGTGAAATTGAAGGAAGTTCTTAAAAAAGTGTTTTGAGACCACGGTTGATGTGTCTCATCAGGAAACGAAAGAAATTAGATAATGGATGAATATCAATAACATTCAACAGCATTTCTAAATATTTCCAAACATTCTTTTGGTACTTCAGTGTTTTCTTTTTTAAAATGGAAACTTTATTATGCTTCTGACGTCAAGTTGTTACAGAAGTAAAAATGGAATAAATCAAAATGTACAATTTATAAGAATTACAACCCAGAGCATAATGAGTTAACATTTCTCCAAGGCAAAAAAGAAATAATGAGCAAATACAAACAACAGGCGAATTTCAACCGAAAATGGATCCGAATACATATAGAACATATCGCACTTTTTTATTGTTCTACATATGTAGGCATAGTTACTAAAATTTTATATAAATAATAAAGGGCGATTATTGACTTATACATCATGCAAGACCAACTTAGATTAGATAATTTTGTACATATTTCGTCACAATTAACCGGAAGTGTCTGCATAATGGCAATCATCTGTTAACCTAGAAACAGTAATGTAAGAAGTCCAATTGATATTTAGCAAACCATGGGAAATTTTCCATACGGACCTGTACATTGCATTTTTCGGCGACGCCGTCTAAATTCGGTTTCGTTACCTATGCCACGTGACTTCAGTTAGCAAATCAAACTACTTGATAATGCATTATAGATAATTTATCAAAATGGAAGATTTATGCAACACTCTGCCTGATTGGACGGGAGTGTCAATTTCTTTCACTCTGTTGATTGTGCTACGCTGAGTGAAATGTAGACAAAGCGTTTATCCTAAACGACGCTGTTCACAGTTTTAAAGCTAACTTTGGCTCAGTATATTTAGCAAGAATATTGATATATCTCAAAATGATAAGTAAGTTTAATAAATATGATAAAAACCTGTTCAAATACCAACATGTATCAAATTAAAGAAAGAGCTGAATACGGTCTGCGTATCACATGAATAAGGGTGTGATAAGAGTCTTTTATGTAGGGAAATGCTTTTTAAAAGATTTTCCTTGTTACAATTGTCCTCTGTATATGAAAAAGTTTCTTGCTTTTGTGACTTATTCAATTTGCATATTAACATGAGTACTTGTTTGCTTTGATATATTTGTTATAAATTATTTAACTGATTTATTATATATGAATATCTTTCTTAAGTATGGTATGCACTCAGTTGAAATCTGTTTTATTATATATATATGCTATATAATGACTGAATCTCATTACACTGAAATGAAGGTACGTTGCATACAGTTTATCTATGTGATATGACTACGGTCAAACTTTGCTTATGAAACAGAAATATTGAAATAATTACAATTGTATGTTTTGCTTGACCTTCACTTTTTATAGGTGTGACGTCATTGTCCAAAGATTCATGAATAGCGAATATGCATTTGTTAAAGCGGGATCAGTTGGCCTATTTTAGAAATAAATAAAAATAATAAATAAAAAAATCCTTTAATTGATTTTTTCTCATGTATTCTAATCAAACTTGATTTGTAGCATCTTTATTAGGCCCGCAGCCAACTTTGTTCAGCTGGGACATTTAACCCCTTTTAGAGGCTGCTAGAGCTAAAACTAGAAATGCCTTTATACAGCGTCTCATGAACAGCTTAGTGGATCTTTGTCATACTTGGTCTGGAGCAACATTATAAGGTCCTCTTCCAAATTAATTTATATAGGAACCTGGGCCCTATTAGGGACCACTATAGCTAAATGTAGATATGCCTTTCTTCGCATTAACCACTAAAATGGATTTTTATCAAACTCGATGTGTAACAATATCGTAAGGTCTCTTGCTATTTTGTTACAAATGGGGGTAGGGACCAATTTAGCTAAAAATATGAACACGTTTAATGACCTATTCTCATGAACCGCTTCATGAATCTTCATCAAACTACTGATGTAATTATTCGTCTAAGGATAAACGAAACAAAATTGCAACCCTACGAAACCTTTGCGAAAAATTAAAAGAGAACCATTTAAATTGTTAAAGTGCGGTGTTTAGTTTTGCAAAATGTTAGATGAAAAATGAATGTAAGATGAAAAATTCATAAACTTCTTTCCTTATTACAATTCGCCGACCATCATTTTTAAAGATATTTCTTGTTGTCAATATGTTTGAAAATACATTCATTTACAAATATGAAAAGTTTAATAAAAATTACAATTTAATCGTGGAACTTTTTCTATGTGTAAAAATATCTTTAGAAGTTCAAATTTCCCAAAGAAGCCCTTAACGAAAATTGACTGTAGGGCTTAAGTTTCACACCGGTCTAGCAACTAAAATCAAAAACACGACCTTATCTCTCGCAGTGTCTTAACACGATCTACAATGATGCTTCTAAAATATGTTTTGATTAATTCTACACTGCAAACAGTTATTGTTTCAAACGTGCGTAATTATCTTATGCTTTACATAATTTTAGAAATTCTAGTGACCTTGTACATCCATTTGCGAATTGTCTTTATCCATTGGGTTACTGGCATGTATGTAAACAATAGTATGACTATTGTGAGAAGAACTTATCTGACTGTCAAGTATTTGTCGAATGCATGCAGATTGTTTCACTTCTGGTCCTGATAGAACAAACACAAATCCACTATTTTTCCGCAATTACGGAAAACAGGGCCTTACACCCAATAAAGGAATACCCCCGTACCAGGGGCATAGTATCCCCAAAACAAAATCCTTCAGCAGTGTATGTGTGTATTGTAAAGATCCTAGACATGATATATACATATAAAACAATGTAAACTAAAAGGCAATAAACGCATCAAGGAACACACTTAAACCTTCACTCTTTATCCTCATCATGCTTCAACATCCGGCAGTTCCCCTTCAAGCGGAGAATATCAGATGGCCCTTTTCCGCTGAAATAACTGAAAGGAGCTTTTCTACAGAAAGGATTGTTTTTTTTCCGCCTGAAGGACAAGGCTTTGTTTATATTAATCCCTCTAGATACGATACCATATTCCATCTGATAACTTTCATCATGAGTTGATGACAGAGTCCACTTCCCGTTTCTTCGATGCTGAACATTAAGCCCGAAACCTACCGATGAACATTTTGAATGTCTTTGGCATGGTGCACCAAGAGAGAGCGAGTCAACAACCTCCTGCATTACCACTAGGCTATTGAGGCTGTATTGTAAATGCTTCGTGATGAAAAAAAATATATATTATATTCATTGGCCAACCACAGACACATTGCTTCGATTAAACAGATACAAATAACTAGCATGGCAGTGGTTTAGACAAAATAGTGGCGACATTCGCAGGCTATGATATTTTGTTGAAATCATATGTTTATGAACCTCATTTTGAAATGTCCAGGCAGGTTTTTAAACTTAAACAGCTCACTAGAAATCCACTTTATGAAGTTTGTAATGTAACGCTATTTCTAGTACAAAAGAAAACTTGTAGAACAGATATTTGCCATCATTTTTTTTCTGCAACTTGAAACATTCTGAGCATTACACAAAGAGAACACATAGCAAAGAAACGTAGAGTATTATAGCAAAGAAACATACATGATACTCTTTGGTTTTATAAATGATATATATATATATTATAATATAGAAAATATCCATGAAATAGGTCGGGAGCCTCTGTGACCGAGAGGTCGCTGACTTCGGTAACACAGTAAAACCACGTACACTCAACATTATCAAAAATCCTGTGGCTAAATGGTTAAAGTGGCTGACCTCGAATTGCTTGCCTTTCACCTCTGAGGGTTCGAAACCTTGCTTAGGATATAGAATTCATTCATATCAGGAAGCCATCCAGTTGTCTTATGGAATGTCGATGGTTCTAGCCGTGACCGAAATAATACATGGATTGAACGCAAGGGTTTTACTCCACAACAAAAATATTAAAGATAATTGTCGATGTGACGTTGACCATTGCAAAAATGATATAAAATTTTTTACCCAAAGCGGACATTTTGTGCTTTTGGACAGGTATATAGCCGACTTACAATTTGAAAACTCAACCACGAGATACATTCTAATATTTTCATTCCCAATCGACTTCTCATTTCAATAATTATGTATTTATTAAAAAGGTGAGGTTACGTTTAATCCAGTTTAATATAGTCTACAGTTGAGGCAAACCGAAATATAAGGATGGGCTGAATAAAGTTAACATAATCACAAAAGGTAATATTGCACCTATAAAATATCGAAATAAGTTTAACCTTTGAAAACAATTGATACTTATACCTGAAATAATTCTATATTATTATGATGATCGCAGAGGACCTAGACACGCCCCAAAAAGAGGAAAAAAGTAACAAACAATAATACTACTTTTGAAACATCGTGTACTTTTGAAGTACGAGTAATATGCCTGTTAAGGTCTAACGTCATAAATGATACCAACATGATTTGATTGCCTGCTATACAGAACAGACTGAAATAACGAAGTAATAATGATTACGTCATATCATCAGACGTGATAAAGGCACACTAAAAATTATAACGACACAAAACGGGCAAGTAATTGGTGGATATCATCAAAGAAGAACATAATAATCATTGATATCGTAAAGGAAACGAGAAAATGCATCTCAAACTCTGATTTCGTATTGAATTAAATCATTGTTTCTCGTTTAGATGTGCATTATTATATTATAGTGAAATAATTCCTTTACATCTGAACTCCAAACAATATTTTTATTCGACGACAAATCACAATTTGATACATACTATTCGTTAATTTTTTTAAACCAGGACACAACGTCGACCGATTTCAGCCTTAATAACTGCACAGTTACAAAGAGTAAAAACATAAATCTCATTATTTGGATAATGTATCAGCTTCATTTACGTTATATATACGTCAACGTCAAAAGAAAACAAGACAACTGTGATCCATGCTACCACAGAACAGTAGAAACAGGCTCTTTTTAGTATACATAAGGAACAATAACAACAGTTCTATTTCAGAACAAAAATTCCGTTAATTGAAAATGCCATGTATCATTTTAAAATGTGGTTATTTGAGGGATGTTAAATCAGTAAATACCTGAACATATATTATGTGGTGTAAATTTCAACAAATAATAATAATAAAACAATAGCAATACTCCAATTTTAAACAGGAAAATCAACATTCAACTTATTTTCAAGTTATTTTCAGGTTATTGCCATTGAAACTGGTAAAAATCAATTATGATCCTTACACATGTACCGTAACAGCCCACCTGCTTAGCTCTACAAGGAGAGCGGAGATCTCGGGATTACAGGGTCGTGAGTTCGATCCCCATGAGGCGGTGTATGTTCTGTCATGTATTTGTTTTCGAAGAAGAATGATTTTAGACATAATGTTTCCTCAAGGAATGTTAACATGGAACATACACCGCTCCAAGTAATGTGACGACGTATCATGCGCAACACTAATCCCTGGCTCAAAGGTCGAAGTCAGAATTGTAGGTCAAAGATCAACAGCGGTTTTCCCTGTCCAGTCTGTGAACACAAATTCATCAGTGGATTTTAATATTACTTAGCACAAAGTTTCCACATATTAAAATTATTTATCATACACAACTCCTAGATCCCAAACTCAAAGGTCAATGTCACATTTTCAAAGTTAACGGTATATGTCTTGTGTCCGCTCCTGGTCAGTACCAGTGCAATCAATCAAGGGATTTTAATGTTACTCGGCACAAATGTTTCTAATAATAGGTAATGTAACTTGCAAAGTCCTAGGTCAAATGTCAAGGCCAAACTGACGTTTAAGGCTAATAGGGTTTAATTTGTGTCGGCTCAGTAACACTGCTGTTTATCAATGGCTTTCAGTATTACTTGGATAATGAGTTAATGTCTCATGTGCATTACCTAGACCCTAAGCGCAAAGGTCATGACTGGAGGTAAAATATTTTGGTTCATTTTTGTTTGGCCAATAATTAGAACTAGCTACAAAAATAGGTTTGAACGAAATATATGTTTGTCTTGCTTCTTTTCGTAATCTTCATTTTTGGAAGGTAAAATCTTCATGTAAATTCCTTCTTTTAAAATATAAATTAATTGATAACCATTTGGACGAGACGGGTTCGCATGTGCGGTCTGGTTACTAGGTAAGCGATCAAATCAATTGTTTTGTTCGTATATTCTCTTAATGTAACCCGACATTTTTAAATACAAACTTGCTCAGCATTCTGTCTATTACAAATAGTGTTTCTTATTTATTTTACAGACTTACAAATGTTACCTTATATAAATTTTCAAATTTTGGCCACCACCTGATATTGTGCTTTACAGATCACAGCCGAAATAGAATGTTTATAATAGCTATTCAAATATCGTTTACTGACTGTTTCAACTCCATCGAATAATTACTAGGATCATTTAGAAAAATCAATTTACTGGAGCTTCGATTTGCTGACACTTATTTGGTCCTCTTGGTCGAATGGTCAGGGATTTTTTCCCCCGAGTCAGATGTGCCTTACTGTACTAGAAGGTGAGAGATGTGTTGCGCATTTCATTATTTTCTTATGAATGATATAATCAAACCGAGCCTGCTTACATGTTGCTTTGCTCCACTCTAAACTTCCAAAAAGATGTTTTTAAACATTTTATTAACTGTCACAAAGCACACTAAGTGATGAGTGGCGGCTGTAATAATTCTCCCTGTGCTTTTTCTCGTGTTGTTATACATTCTGGTCCGTTAGGATCAATAATAGTACAATGTCATTTAATTTTAGAAAAATAGAATTCCGCTAATTTTAAAGCCGGTGCTAGCGGGTAAGAGAGGTTTTGCACATTTCATTATCTCTCATAAATAGAGACAATCAAACCGAGTCTGTGTTATCTTGCTTCGTTGCATTTTATGCTTCCAAAGATTTATTGACTTTCTCAACATCAGTCTTTTATTTCCTTCTCCGCTTGTTATAGAGACCACTATAATGCGAAAGAGCTATTCAGTTGTTTTCAATAATGTCTTGTTGAAAATCTTGAAGTGAGTTTTGTTGTATGTTTTGTAGAAAATCTTGTTAAATGTCTTCTTGAAGGTCGGAAAGCTGGAACGAGCTAATACCTAAAACAATGTTGAAGACTGTGTCACTTGAACTTAATCGCGAACCTCATGGGTTGGAAACAAGATAATAGACAATGTAAGGTACTGTGATACTCATAAATATTTGCTCCCGATTCGGGAATTCTATACATTTAAGAATGTTTGCATAACTGAGACAGACTTTCAATTTCTTTCTTACATGTAATTACAGTTGAATTTACCATTAGATGATCCTTTTATAAAATCAGAAAGACATTAAAGATGACAGATAAATGCGTTTTCAAAGCTAAGAGAATGAGATATCCTGGTTCTACAAAGAGCATTGCTAATTCAAGCCATATAAGGTCAGTTTGTTTACTATGGTTTTCTTCTTGTTTTGATACTATCTAAGTTTAAAATGGGTGTACTTGTCACATGATAAATGTCGGATGTCTGTATTCCAGTAATAAGTGAACAAGACACTATCTAAATTCCGATACTCCTAACTGTTAACCAATATATTGGTGAATGGATACAGAGCGTAGCAATGTTGTGCAAATTGGATTTCGTCGTCAGTCAAAGGCAGTTGATTATACAGATTTTAAAAAATAATCTTCCTTTGTTTTAAACGATGGTGCTTTGTTTTTTGTTTCCTTTACGAAGGAGTGTTTTTAATCGTTGAACATGCGATGTATTATTTAGGGAAGGCGTTTAAAATCAGCTTGGAAATGACAAGCATAAAATGCCGTGTGATTCTGTAATAAAAAGGAACAAAACTATGTGCGATTATTTTTCGTGTCATAAATGTGGTAGGTTTTAGGTACAAAACTATACAGATAAGTTTGCAAGTAATGATAAGTACTGCAAATTAATTTGCAGTTTTATTGTATAAATTTTCCGAAGATTAATATAAGCGATGGATTATAACAATTTTACTTTTCTTGAAAACAGTACAAGGGAAACTTTACGACAACAAGGTACATCAGCTGTGTTGAACTATAGTTCATTGTATAGAATAATTTCATTAACTATAAATATAATACTTTTTCTCGTCGGAATCGTCGGCAATATTCTAGTCGTCATTGTAGTTGTCCGCACACGAAGTATGAGAACTCCAACGAACTGCTACTTAATGAGTCTTGCCGTTGCCGACTGTTTGGTGCTCATGTCGGCAACATTGCCTGCAATACCCGAAACATTTTACCAAATTGATGAATGGCCATTTGGGCGTGTAATGTGCTCGTTGTTAGTTTTCTTGCAATATCTTGGTGTTGATACTTCGGCTTTGTCCATCACCGCATTTACAATGGAACGATATATAGCAATATGCCATCCTCTACGATCACAAACAATGTGTACAGTTAAAAGAGCGAAACGAATAATTGCCGGAATTTGGATTTTTGGAATTTTATACTGTTCGCCATGGCTGGGTTTGACTGTTCTTTTGCAGGAACGAAGAGCACATACTCTGGTAGATGTATGTCGGGTAAGATTGAAACGCGAGCAATATACGGCCTATTATATGACAGATCTTATACTTTTCTATATCATTCCTCTTCTAATTGCTGCTGTATTATATGGACTTATCGCCAGAATTTTGTTTAAGACGAATATTTCACAGGACAGTTCAGACGTAGTAATGAATGGTAAAAGGAGCAGAAAGCGTCAGATTACCTCTAGAATGCAGGTAAGTTTATCAATTAACTACGTTTTCTTCTATATATATATAAACAACTGGTCTTAAGCAACACTTCCTATATGGTTGTTTATTCTGAAATCATTGCCGCCTCATTTCAGACAAAACCTTTTAAGCACACAAATGTGTTGATAATGGCAAATAGACATTGCACGAAAAACAAGATATCTAATTATTTAATTTTGCTAATATGTTTACCTCATCTCTCCATTCAACAAATCTAAAAACACATGTAGATGCACAAAGTGTTTGAAAAAAGTTTGAACCATTTAAAAAAAAAATAACAGAAATTGTGTTCCTGGCTGGTCACATGTCAGATTACCCCACCTACTTTAAATGTAAATATCTATAAAAGTAATTCAAAACTGGTAACAGTAACACTTGTTAATGAAACTTAATACATGTAGGTATATTACCACAAAGTATAAATAAAATCAAAAAGCATTTTGCGCAGACACCTAACTGGGACCACCCACCCCACCCCCTTTTAATAATTACACCAAATTTTAATATACCTACCATTTATCTTTGCACCCGTATGTCATCATCTGAAAGCATTAATGCGCTGCATGTGTTTGTAAATACTTTGCAATATTTTATTTCAGTGTTAAAATCCATTTTCTCGGAACGTAATAGACAGCAAGTGGTTGTTGATATTTAATGTGTAAATTTTAGTTTGAAAAGTGAATTACACATCTAAAAATGCTGAACATGTATGTTTTTGAAAACTTTTCAATTAGGGAAACCAATTGCGAACCAGTAATCGGTGAACTACGTGTTATCTTGTGATTTCGACATTCTCCAGTTTTTCATGGAAAGCCATTTGCGCGTTGATGTGTATTGGCGTCCGAAGAAAAGCGAATTGCGTATCATGAATAAATCTAATCTCCCGGAAATTGCCGAATGTCATTACTGGTACATGATTTGAAATTTCCTATGTTTTATCAATAAACGTTTATGTATAGTGTACGAACTTTATGTAGTGTCAAACAAATTTCCTAAAAATGAAACAAAATTAGACTAAGAACAAACTGATGCCATTCCTAGAAATTTGAAACATATATTTTACATACTGTATCCTGGGTAATTTTAGCACACGCTTTATTTAACGATTTCATCGTTAACAGCTTTATTCGGCGTGCTAAAATCGCTAAATGTGTGCGTTGTATTAAAGGACATGATGCTGATTAAATATTCACAAATATTTTGAAATCGCATGTGGCATTTTCATGTATGTTACGTGTAGCAAAAAAAAAAAAAAAAAAAAATCCCGAATATTACCGTAATCTACAGTATTCTTTGTCGAAAGAATTGTTTTTCTTTTACATTTGTATGATAATCGATTTATGAATGATATTTTAAGTTTTTACATTTTTGGTTTGGTATTTAATACATACAACTAATACCAAAATGCATTTAACCGGCAATTAAAATGCCATTGACTAAACATGCATCATTTTAAATTTCTTCAACTAGCAGTTTTATTAATTTGCAGGCTGTCAAATGTTGTTTTTTCGCAATATTAAAATAACCGGCTTATTTCTAAACTGGACAGTTTGTAAAATGTGATAATGAAAATATCATAGAAACTTTAATATTAAAAAGTCATTACATGAACTTTGATTTATTTTTTCCAATTAAAGTTTCAGCTAAATGTATGCCTTTTGTTATAATGACTTTAAGTATATATCATTTCTACACTGCATTTAATGAAATGAATTAATCACTTTATAGCACTTTATAGCATAATATATCTATCTCGTACATAACACAAAATATATTAGTTTCGTGGTTGCTAAAACAACGTTCCGGCTTACGGCATTTCTTAATTGCATAGCTTTTAATTCTGATAATCATGAAATGATCAAAATAAGTTAAGGTCCTAAATGATATACAGGATAAACGCCTGAAGCGGGACCCCCTTAAAACACGAACCCTCTGAAAATCGGATGATGTATTTATTTTCCTTATTCATTTCAATAAGCCCACATAACATTTGAAACTCTGAATTCCGAACACAGATATATTAAGTATGAAAATTCTCTGAAAATGAGACTTGACAGGATAAGTGTTATACTATTGTATTGACATTTCGGCTTTGCAAAACCTAATCTCTGTAGGTAACGATGGCCAATGTACGGATAACGCATGCTTTTTTGTATTATAACAAATGTAGAATCCCGAGGGATTGGTTGACTCTGACGTATCTGGAGAGATTCTACAGATGCTACAATTAAGAGGACAAAAATGCATTATCCCTGTTCTAGCATTAAACGCGTTTGAATTAAATGAATGCTTTATCAATGTATAAGCGTTCATTTTTCTATATTGGCTTTAATTAGTTTTGCGTTATATAAGCGTAACATCATTACGTTATAACATTGAATGCACATATACTAAACGGTGTGTTAACAGCAGATTACATTTTTACTCTCCTGTTTATAGACCTTAGGTAGCAGGGTACACTTTCGAATTTTGGCCCCCGTCAATATTTGTTATAAAGAGAACATCGTGATTTTGGATGTCTGTAAATTAAGGTGAGAGATAATGATTATTAATTCTTTAGAAAATTTATACAGCCGATACATGTAAAATTCTGATGTCAGTTGGAAAACTAACTGCTGGTAGCTTTGTATGATCAATGAGACACCATTTCGCGGAAAAATTCAATTCACGGAAGGGTTCTGTGCTTGTTGATTGATACTCAGGAACATTTTCGTTATTTTCCGAAAAAACGAGCTGGATGGGCCCCCATTCCGTTTATGTCCTGACGTTCAGTAAGGACTATTAAATTAAGAAATGCAATAAAATTGGACAGTGTTCTTGCAGCGGGATCATTGTAGACTGTTCAAAAGGTGCAAAATTGATGCTTTTGGCACGCTATTTTTCATGGATGATGTAAATCTTTCGCTTTGATAACTTTCTTTATTCTTGTATGAGAATCCCGATCTTGCCATTAATTAAAAGCACAAAACATGCACGCAATTTTAAAATAGCCACCCAAATTTTGCTCATAGGGGAAGTGCAATATTGCGACGCGCTACATGTAAGACTGTCCGTGCCCAAAATTTTCGCATCTAAGTGTACCTTGCTACCTTAAGGAAAATCTGCCAAAATTGAATTTTGAAAGAACTCTTAAATTTGTGCGGTTTCAAATAGTTTAGAACCTCTTCTTCGATATTCTAAACTTTCTGGGCACTTAAAACGCTACCTGACGGCACAGCAGCTCAAAAATGTTACGGTGAGGACACATAAAAGCATAAAAGTCAATATACACGCATACGATCTTTTTGGATTCTAGCTCCAATAACAAGGTTCTGGTACAGTAAAAACATCATTTTTATCGTTATTAACCCATACAGCGCATATCTGGCCCACCAGCTATGCAGTTCGTCAATCAGGGGGATAGTCGGACGGTGGGGACCCAATGAAATAAGAAAATAAGGGGTGGAGACATTTTATTTTCGCAAAATGGTGCAGAATTGCCCTTATATCATTCCTAATGACAAAATACGTTAAATCATGTCAGAAAATGGTAAAAACGGATGTATTGTACGTTCTTTGTCTCGTAGCGACGATTTGTAAATTTTGGCTAAATTTGTGCATTAGGGGTGGGCAAGTTTAGAGTCTCTCATACAGACTTCTTTTCATGCTATTGAAAACATTTTTATTTGGTTGAATTGGCGAAAGACATATAAAAGTTCAGAACAAGTAAAACCCTCTTTTGTTCATTAACTGAAAAACCTTAAGGTAGCTGGGTACACTTTCGAATTTTGGCCCCCGTCAATATTTGTTATAAAGAGAACATCGTGATTTTGGATGTCTGTAAATTAAGGTGAGAGATAATGATTATTAATTCTTTAGAAAATTTATACAGCCGATACATGTAAAATTCTGATGTCAGTTGGAAAACTAACTGCTGGTAGCTTTGTATGATCAATGAGACACCATTTCGCGGAAAAATTCAATTCACGGAAGGGTTCTGTGCTTGTTGATTGATACTCAGGAACATTTTCGTTATTTTCCGAAAAAACGAGCTGAATGGGCCCCCATTCCGTTTATGTCCTGACGTTCAGTAAGGACTATTAAATTAAGAAATGTAATAAAATTGGACAGTGTTCTTGCAGCGGGATCATTGTAGACTGTTCAAAAGGTGCAAAATTGATGATTTTGGCACGCTATTTTTCATGGATGATGTAAACCTTTCGCTTTGATAACTTTCTTTATTCTTGTATGAGAATCCCGATCTTGCCATTAATTAAAAGCACAAAACATGCACGCAATTTATAAAATAGCCACCCAAATTTTGCTCATAGGGGAAGTGCAATATTGCGACGCGCTATATGTAAGACCGTCCGTGCCCAAAATTTTCGCATCTAAGTGTACCTTGCTACCTTATGGAAATTACAAGTACACCAGTTTTGTAATTAGAATTAGCTATTTCTAAGCAGGTGTAAGGACTACTATCGGTTTGCTTTAAATTTGTAATTTATATATAATCAGCATTAATTAAGATTTCTGACGCCTTGATTTGGCCTTTTTTTGAATAGGTAAGGTATGTGAAAATTGTTTAGTTGAATGCTCACTTAAGGGGTAAGAAAGAGAAGGAAATGTAAATAGAATAATGTTTATTAGGTGTGATTTGATCTATTATTGTTCTTGTTAGGTTTAACGTCGCACTGACACAATAATAGGTCATATGGCGACTTTCTTGCTGTGATGGTGGAGGAAGACCCCAGGTGCCCCTTGGTTTCAAACCAAGATACACGCCACTGAATATCTTGAAATTGCAAATAAAACATGTACGTCAAACAAACAACTCATTAAAAAAAATTAAGAAAACCGGAATCTTTTGAAACCAGACGTTTGACTTGTTGCCCGGGCAGGATCCGGTTTAAGAAGTTGTTATTAAGACAGGTTATGTGACATACGTTTCATCTATATCAAGTCAACAAATAATGCAAAGTTGTCACATATCAGGGATATAAATACAAAATTTCTATTATTACGAATGGGGTTGATATCGTAGCGGACAGATTAATACATCATTGTAAGACATGATGTATCCCTTATTCCAATGCCACATAAATAACAAAGGCTTTTTTGTTATTTTTGTCGAGAATGCGCGAATTTATTCGTTAGAACTGTAACTATTTGATTGATGACTTTGTATTTATTCTTCAGTCATATTCATATAATCTAACTTTGATAAAAGCTTTTGATGATCAAGGTTGACATCCTTTAGGTTTGATTTCAGCCGATGCCTATTTCCACTATAAATTATTTCTAAACGACGTTATTTCAGAGGCAGTCATATGAATACGAAACTTTTATACATATTATACTCGAATAATATACATGTTATTTTCATAACATATTATATAAAAACTTTTTCAAATTAACAAAATTAATGATGTTTTTCTCCATTTATAAAAGTTTGAAAGAGCACGAATGGTACACAAACCGTTACTGTGCTGTAGTTATTATAACTTTAATAATACTGTTGTATACACTTTAGATAAAAAAAAGACAACTGGCATCTTTTCCGTTTGCGCGCGTCTGTTTCGCTCACTGAGATTAAAATTTGTTGCAAAGTGTGTATTTCAACGCATTTTAAATAAAAGATAATCAGAGAAAGAAAACGTATTTGTTATTCGCGAATATTGACTAAATCAAACCGAGAATAGACAATAATTACATGACCCTTTGTTCATGTGCATAAAGTGCATATATAGTGGTTTATTTCATTTTTATGTCCGTCCGGAGTCATATCTCAGAGTTGATTTGTAGGCTTTCAATAAAACATAATAAAAACGCAAGTTTCAGTTGGATTGCTTGTGACTTACAAACTTCATGGTCCTTAGTACTGAGTCCGGAATCATTTCTCAGCGGTCATGCTAGTTTTAGACATATTACAGGAAGAAAACGAGATTTACAGTCCTTTGTATTTATTACATATTAAATAACGTTTTATTCTATTTTCTTTCGGTCCAGAGTCATATCTCAGAATGGTCTAAAGGATTTTTATAAAACAAAGTAATAATGTTTATTGTTGCTTGGAAATGTGGCCCTGTAAGATTCAGCGCAATTGCTCGGAAACACATGAGTTATGGTCCTTAGTTCTTACATAATGTTTTCTTTATAGGATATTTCTTCGCAAGAAACTACCTAGAATTATTGCGCTGAAATGACACTGCCGTTATAAAAAGTATATGTCCGAATTACAGCCGTATGTATTAAATAAATGTTTAAAACGTTTTGAATGTAATGTAAACATTGTTAAAAAAAATATGTTACATAAATATACCAGGAAGAAATAAAATAAATTAATTTAGGTTTACTATTATATATCTAGAGCGAATTCAGTTCCGTTTTCTTCGTTGTTTTCTTGAAATATCTGTTTTATGATCATTTTATTCATAACACTCAAAATATTTCCTTTCATTAAAGTTTCGGGGCCTTTTTTACGGTATTAAAACAACTTTAGCGCTGATATTCGTTGTCAGTTTAATGGCGTTTATGACATTTTACAATCAAACTAAACGAAATTTATTCGTCTTTTCAAGCCTCTCTCCCTCTAAAATTAGAATTATTGAGACGAAACAGAGCTGTCGATGCGAAAAACGTTCCATATGTGAGGCAGTGTAATTTTATTGAGCTTTTAGAAGGTTAATCTTTACCAAGTTTCAATATAATATGAAATACATCCGAAATACTACATGTAAAACAGTTACTGCATTTTAGTAACATCTTTTGTTCAATTGTTTTTATTTCCATTAACGAAAAAAAAAAAAAAAAAGCAAAGCGGGCATGATAATTTTTTTCTTCATATAAACGAAAGTAATTATTATCAGTAATTCTGCTGTAAAAATTGCCGTAAAAGTTGTTGTCATAATAAGATAATTGAGACAAAAAAGTGAAGTTCTTACTACCCGCCAGACTTTTATCTCACTGATCTATTTCATTAAAAGGAGTTTTTACAAGCCTGTTGTGCTGATCTCACAGATAAACGCACAAACCAGTAAAAACGATGTGTTTGTAGCAAACGACAGACAGAAAAATAAGAGATGTTAAATTCACTAACGTTTTGACCTTAATGTTTGTTTACATACAACTCAATAAGGAGTTATCGCCTCATTATCTATTTTTCCCTAACATAGAATTGGCATTAGCTGCTTATATTTATCAGATTTCTTTTCGTCAACATGGTCAATACGTAGTCTCTTGAATCAGATCGAAATAAGGAATCATCTGATTATATATATACATTGTAACTTATGTTAATTTGTTAAATAGATATATTATAATTTAAGAAATCTTATTTGATGAAAAATAATTTAAAAATCATTTCTATGTAATCTTGAAAACGAATTCAAACAAATTCAAGTAACGCATTTTACTAGCTAAATGATTTATTTGATAGAAGCTTTAGTAAATCAATGATTTCAACCGTATGTGTGGCAAAAATATGTCATATTGGAACATCATTAACGAAACAGATGTTTTCTTTCATCGTTACTTTGTTTGTAATAAAGAAATGAAGAGGAAACAAATCGAGCACTTTTAAACAATTTGTTTAAAGAGAAAAAAAGCTTCATTTGTAGTATTTTGCACTGAAAATTGCATTTAAAGTGTATACTCAAGGAAAAGAAACGAAAATTAGATCTTAGTAGACCCATAACCTGACATAGAATATAATTCTTACACATTGATATAACAAAGTATGTTATATTTATTATACAGTATATGAAATGCATATAACGCGATAGATATATAATATGCAGGAAGGGAAGTTTGTTTTGTTCCTTAATAGAAATACACTAATATTGACATACATACATGTGTTAAACAACAGATTCTTTAATAGTTAAAGGCTAATAATGTCGCTGTTTAAGATATTGCGGCTACACCTTTTATTATGTACAAAATATATGTCTATTTTTGTTAAATTTTATTTTCGATCCTTGTCAAATATTACTGAATCCGTTGTTTATGATTAAGTGTACCTCTCTAGTCCTAACTGTGTAATTCATATATACTATTGAATGTAGTGATTTTCTTGCTGTGAAATAATGCATACAATCTATTTGGATAACTGCTTTATCGGGTTTTAACATGAAATTAAATGCCTGATGGAATTTAGATGCATTTAAATAAATGTCAAACACGTACTCATGTAATCAATTTTTATTTTAATCATTAGACAATACCATATTTTTCATGTTTTTGTGGCTACATAGATAAAATATAGCCAAAGTTATTATTTAAATCGTAGACGAATATGAAGATATAACTACATTGTTAGTTTGAATGAAACAAATGTAGTTATTTTTATTGTTATCGAAATGATTAGTCGAAAGTATGCAATTACATGTGTACCTGAAATAGTTATTTTTAATGTGCGATTCTGACGTCATTAACACGTAAATAACTGACTGCTTCCTCAGCAGTATTGAATGTTTAAAACTATTTCAGAACTATCTGGTATCAATGAATATAAGAGATTTTTTAATTAATACTAATTGTAATTAAAGCTTTTTAAGAAGCAGTTCAATACGTTACAGACCTTTGGAAGCATGGTTTTCTACTTACAGGTGATGTCATGAATTGCAAATCACATATCGCCTCTTCAATGAACTCTTTCCAAGAACATTAAAAATCATCTTTTCTTAAAATTTACATACTTCTCATTTTATGCTACAATTTGTGTTATTGATTTAGTTCAAATATTTACAGCGCATATTAAATACAAAATATCTTGCCCACCAATTTTTTAAATGTCAAGTTACTTCTATTACATCTTGAAACTAATCTGAAATCAAGAAAAAACTGTGCCTTACAGTGCGATTAAAAAGGCGTGTATTCAATGTGATTGAACTTTTACTCCCAGACAAAGTCACTTAAAACTAATTTGTGTCATATTTCCACTCAGTAAGCAGTATCAAATTAATACATGTCTAGGATAATAACCTCTTCTAGATATAGTTCTTGTATAATTTAAGGCGTAGTCATTATTGTGCAATATTATATACCCTTCTCAAATGCGCTTATTTGATTGGTCGAAATGAGTGCACGCGCGGGTCCGCAAAAAGCGATATTGACCTGCAAAAGTGATAATGACTCTTGTGATATCACTTTTTCTTATATGTATGAAATATGGGCCAGTCAAATGAATGCATTAGAGAAGGGCATATAATATTACAATTATAGACTTATGTTCCGGTCAATATGTCTTTTACGGACCTGTCCTCGGTTAATATCATTTTTACAGGTCCGTAAAAATGCATATTGACCTCAACATAAGTCATTAACTGTATATTATTAATATGTTATAGTTTTAATTATTTTATAACTCGTGCATCCCGCTTATCTTATCGGTCGATTTGTCTAAGGCAAATCCATCAAAAGTGATGCATATCAAGTAAAGGGATATTCTTGCATAAAATCTACCATTTTCACTCAATCTGGACGTGCATTACAGGGATTAGAAACACGCATTAAAAAGACAGTTCACGTGCTGTTAATACATTTGTGTACGTTTTATTTTTTAAATATTGTGTTGGGGCCGAATATTTATTCTTTCGCCGTAGCTACATGTACGACTCGCTTCTCCTTACTATCCCCAAGCCCAAGCCCCCCCCCCCCCCCCCCGTCCCACACCTTCCTGTTTATTCTCTCTTTGATTTAATATTTCATAGAATTAAAAAATTCAATAAATTTAAGTGATTTTCAAAACATTAATGTGTTTAATGTCAAGTTTGTAATAACATGAAATAAAAATAGTTTAAAAACCTTGAATACATGCTTTTTGTAGTGTTGTTGATTTGTGCGCCACATTTACGGATATTTAAAAATACACCTTTGTACAGCTGCAAATTATATTGGCATGCATATGGAACAAAAGATATATATTGGCAGAATGACAACCAACTTTTTTGCAATATTAGGTTGCATTTCTGCTACGTATGTTGTATTAGGACATGGTAGGTTGTCCCTATTAGTTTTTCTTACTATTATACTATTAAATACTAGCCTTACTGCTAAAGTTTTGGTCTAATCATAAACTTAAATATTTAACTGTATAATAATACCGAGGAATAAGCTTCATGTTGGACCTGACAATGTGATATATGCCTCTGCATATCCGCCTTTCTAGATATCATCTCGGTGTGGTCCATAACCTTTAAAATTTACATCATTATCATACAATATCCCATTCTTGGATGACATTGTATAGAATGCAGAACGTCTGAACACATAAAACACATAGGGTATTTATTTGTTTTTCTTACATAATTACAAGGAACGGAAACATATTTTAGGCAATATATCTGATAACAAATGATTGATACATGTACATGTATTTCACTAAAACGAACATTTGAATAGTCCTAACAAACTATAAAAAAGGATATTTCCTGTATTTATTCTATGGTAATAACAAGACGGTAACTACCAGACGAATAATGGAGGGAATTTTCATAGTAGGTGAATTTGATTGACAATCAATTCCAAAATAACAGCTACCTAACATTGTGACTACACAATGACCATTCTTGATGTAAAGTAATTGTTTAGATGACTAACAGTGTGGAAATTATAAATAAATGTAGGTTGGGCTATAATGCTGCTATTTGGGCCAACAGTTGTCTGTGCCTGGCAATATATTTGTATATGTGCGCAGAGTGACTCTATAGCAAAAGGGCTGTAAGAACAATAAGAATTATACATAATTGTATATATTAATTGTAAACAACAATAATTACGTTAGTGCACTTCTAGTAGCGGTGGCGGGTGCAATGGTCCATCGCTTTATTCTATAATATCATTATTATAGTGTTACGTTAGCAAATTGCACGCCGAAGTAAACAACTGACCTTGAACGCGCTGACAAGATGCTTATTATCATTCAAGCACATACAGGCAACTAGTATATTTTGTTCTGTCTTTAGATTAGAAATGTACATATACCAGTCATTCAACGATTAGTTTGTGTTTGCATAACAGATACTACATTTTGAAAATTTTGCGTTCTGCATTTTATGTTGTAAAAAAAAGAATCAAATTATTTAAAGTCACAAAATACTCATTTAAGTCAATTATTTATAAACGAAGTCAATAATTTTTAATCGAGCGGAAACGCAAAAATGAAAGACAATGGAATAAAAAAAAACGATGTTTCTCATTTCAGATCTGGAGCAGTCGTTCTGCGCATGTCACAAAATCATTATCATTGAAAATGTCACGGCAAAAATACGCAAAATTTTGCATGTCCGCACACATTTAGTGTATAATATGCATAATGTACTGACAAAAGGTTAGGGTTAGGGTTACCATGGTTACAAAATATATACATTAAAGATAATTAGACATTCACATCGCTTGAATCCAGTATATACTGGAGTCTGTAATATATCACAGAAGCATCAGATCTGTTTTTAGTCACAGTAAAAAGAAATACAGAGAAGAGTATTTGTTCACTGTCTGATATAATCAGTTTATAGTGAAATCTCATTTTAGTTGATGAAGCATATAGAAGACGTTCTTATCAAAATCTTTTAAATACAAGTTATAAAATAATATAGGCATACGTAATGGTTTACAATAGCAATGAACAAATATCGCTAAAAACGAAATCGTTTCATAATTATTCTGCTGATGTTCTGTTAACAATAGTCAATAAATTATATTTATGACTTTAAACTGTTTATCCATATTGAAAAAAAAATGTAAAGAAGTGCTATATCTTATCTTCCTGAAATCTTCATTTCTCTCTGTCGACTTCAACCAGTCACGCAATGCAGTAATTGTTTTGAGACAAGATAAAAGTGTTGTTTTTTTTTTGAATTTAATAAATTCTAGTGCATGAAGAAAATATTGATGGAATATATTGCTATAAAAACATGTACATAGGACGAAAATCTAACAGAATTGTTTGTAAGCAAAGACATATAACTTACAATTATGTGAATATAGTACACCATAGTTGTGTAAATTAGGTGGAAGCGGAGGTGTCACCTACATCATATTATCTAAAAATAATAAATCAGAACTTAGAGCATCCATAAGAATAGAGACTGTAATGTACAAAAGTTTGAACAAAATTAATAGTTGACCGCTTACACGTTCAAAAGTTTTTGTTTCGATAATATAGCTTAATGGATTTGTTTGCCTATTGTTTAAAAGCTTTTCAGTAAGCCCACTCAGACTTCAGACAGAATTTGACGCAAGGCTGCATAAGACACTAGGTTGTATTTCAACTAAATACTTAGTCTATTACTTTCTCTATTTTTTACATTCTGAATTTATCTGTGGCAGCAAAAACGTATATGTGGCAACAAATGCATTTCATCAGTATGCTGCTGTTGTTGAAATATAATCAGTGGTTAACTATGCAGACGAAGCTACACCTGTACATTTGGATAAGGCCATAAGTAGCACGTAAAACACATTAGATAAAAGTAACATTTTAAAAAGAACGCTATTCTTATGTCTTTCGTTATTTTATTGTATACATGTACTTGTGTAGAAAATCTATCATATTAGTTAATTTACAACAATATCGTTGATAAGAAACCAAACAATTATCTTAACGAATTTTAGCAAATAAATCAAGTGTTAAGGAGCTAAGACTTAGTGGTTTCGACAACCTTAGCAAGTTATTTACATGTAGTTTTCTTGAAATAGATACTAGCACTTTAACAGCACGACCTTTTAACCCCTTTGTACTACTGGTAGGCAACCTTATAACTGGTCGCATTTCATTTAGAAACTTTCAATTTAATATATGTCAATGTCTGACATGTCATAAGTGACTAGTCATTAAATTGTTTCTGTCTTTTAGAGGCGTCCGCTGAAAAATCAGTTTCATCCTCTAATACGCATTTCACTTATGTATCTGCCTATAATCTACAGATGGTATTTATTAAATTCCAATTCGTCTTTACAGACTTTTTTCAGTGTGAGATGATATTAACTAAGTTTATCAATTTGCTACATATATTTATATATTTCCTCCTCTACATGTTAAAAAAAACACAGAAATATTTGCTATTTAAAATGACCTTCTAAAATATCTGAAGCAAAAGGGACAACTCCGGTATTGACAGTTTTTCATTGATTTTGGGTATTTTCCCCAAATACAATCTAACAGGTAAATTAATTCAGTAGAGAATAGTGTAAGTTTAGTCCACTTTCAACACTTTGAAATAACCTATACTGAACCTTTTTAGTAAATTCAAAATAAACGGCTAGCCAATCTAGAAATCATGAAAATATTCTGAATGAAAGAGAATCACATGTTCTTTTTATATGCTGACCAAAACCATACCATAAATTGACCTGAAAAAAAGCTACTAAAGATTTTATTGTGTAAACACAACCGTACAACATTTCACCCTGATGAATTCACTCAATGCTGGTGATAATTATTGAATCAGATATAATTATAAATGTGAGGCTCCTAAATTTTTACAATTTGTGTAAACAGTTTAAATTAATGAAAACATCTTAACTTTTCCGATAACATTGTTTGCAACAATAAGTAAAATATCTTATACTTTGTTTAAGTGGACCTGTAACGGAAATCGCGTACAGATACATAATCACATGGTAATTGCAGTGTCATTATAAATCCACAACAGTCAGAGAAATGCTTCAAAATTAGAAACGCGTAAGAAAAACTTTCAAAATGATTTATTGAAATGATCCTGTTTTACACATATATTATACCAATTTAACATTTTCGTTATTTCTCATTGTTGGTTGTACATCTTACATTTGTTATCAAATTTTGTTAAACCAAGTTAATCATAATAAAATATAAAAATAGTAACTTCAGGTAAGAAGCCAATACTTAAATATCTGAGGTAACGTCACTTACAGTCGAAAAAATTCATGAATATAATTACCCATTTTTTTATTTTGATGCACTTCTAAAGTTTCTAGCAGGGTCTCAGCACAACTTATAAAATAGCTGTCTGTATAAGCCGTCAGAAAAGTGAACATATTGTATATCGAATACAAAGAGTTTTAAACAACCGTAGTTGATATATCTGCCTGATCAATTGTTGGGAAAATGACGAAAATGACCTATTTAGTATTTCTTATTCATTTTTGACCACTGTTTTTATACTGGCTTCAGTTTATCGGTCAGTTCGGAGTTGTTCCTCTTAGATATACATTGTACTTTGGTAAATTCCATAACTATATTATCGCTATTTAATGTAACTTGAGCACGACCTTTCGCTTGTTTAGGCGGCTTATAAAACCAAGTCAACAAAGTCAACCAAGTCTTTCTTTACATCTTGTAATCCAGTATGGGCTTATTGAATGACTTGCCGGTAAAAAGTCAAAACTATTGTCCAATGTCGTAAGACCGAGGTCCAGTAGTCTAGACTTTTGACCTATAAACCTTTCAATTCAATACAAGAAATTAATTTTCATTGTATTATTTAAATTTTTTTAAGTTATTAGTCCAGTACACATGTGTTGAATATGGACCCGTCATATAGCACAAACTAGGGTCCGTCGATTTATACAAGTGTAATTAATATATCCGCTCAGCTATAGCTATAGCTATGCCCCAACAACTATGAAAAACCTGTTTATTTGTATACTACTACTGGGAATTGCACAAATTCGTTCGCTGGCGTCCCGACGTTTTTGTTCGTAAGGTAGTATGATAGTAACCGCTTGTGAAAATGGATTGAGACGCACTTACAAGAAGGACCTGAAATGCACTGCATAGATTTTGCATTTTGAAACAAATTATCCTCCTTTCGACTTTGTATTTTTGTTGTTAAATTTTGCATGTAATATAGTATCTGAGTTTTTGTTGACACTTCCCATACTTGTTCATAGTGAAATTCAAACATTCACTGCACAGACACGTAACTCCAGTTTGTATAACTCTAGTTTTCCTTTTATTTCGACTTTAGTTTTCATACAGATTACTTTATTGATGATAGATGTTTGAAAATTTGGGCGTTACAGTCCAATGGCAGCAGTATAGTGTGACAACAATGCTGTCATCAGACGTTTCAAAACCATAAACCATAGAACTATTTGATATCTATCATGTTGGTGTAACGAAACAGGACCGTTTTAAATGTTGAACGTAGTTACAGACTAAGCATTTTTCAGAAACATTTACATAAGTCAAGCGTGAGTGTGTCTTTCTTAGACTTTTAAAATGCCATTTGCTATTCAATTTTGGTAACATTATCCTGTCTAAAATGTCGTGAGTGTGTTTCTCTGCATTTTTCAACTGACATGGAATTTCTCTTTCCGCTAGTTGCGTCTGAGAACCAGTATGTAACCATGCAATGAAGTGAATGTCTGACAGTTGATTACGGAATTGCCTTATATATTTATTGAAATTTCTGTCTGATTCTAAGGAAAGTGTTGAGAGTGTCAGATACAATTTAGATAGTTTACACACAGACTTTCGATATTTGCTTATGGACATTAGTGAGCGAGTGAGTGAGTTGGGTTTTACGGCGAATCGACACAAAATGGTTATATATCGCCGAGAAGAAGTCATATTGCAAACGCCAACTGTAAAGCATAAACATTGATGTAAGAATGTAAAGCATACCTAAAAACATCCATACAAAAATGTAAAGAACACTTAGTCTATGAATAATGTAAAACATATCTAAAAACATCCATGTAAAAATGTAAAGCTTATCTAAAATCAGTTACGTAAAATGTATATGAGTGTGTGTTAAAATATCAGCTGCAAACATAATAATATTGCAAGATGTAGCTTATGGACATTAAGAACTACTATGTATTCGTGAATCTTATTTAAGAAATGATAGAGTACCTCTCGGCATTGCTTTCCAATATGTTAGATATAATACGAGGAAAAGAATGAGATGTGGCAAAGCAGGTGAAGCAATGGTTATCTAGTAAATAGAGTGGACGCAAAAAAAAAACCGTTGCAGTTCGAGCTCCACTAAGGTCTAGACCGGCCGCAACACATAACATCAGTATAATGAATGCGTTAAATCTAAATAATGATTCGTATAGATATGTAAGCATTTTTTTCGGCAAAACCTTACTTAATACTTCAGTTCAGTGTGCAAGTGCTTTGATCTAAATGCTCATTTCAGAAACCGTTAGTAATTTTATGTGAATTGTACCAATGAATGAACAATGTTAAGAATGACATAGAATGACATAAGAAACGTGTAAATTGATAATTTTAAAAGTTACAGGTCAGAAATACTGCGGCCTCCGTGGCCGAGTGGTTAAGGTCGCTGACTTCAAATCACTTGCCCCTCGTCGATATGGGTTCAAGCCTCACTCGGGGCGTTGAATTGTTATGTGAGGAAGCCATCAAGTTGGCTTACGGAAGGTCGGTGGTCCTACCCAGGTGCCCGCTCGTGATGAAATAATTCACGGAGGGGCACCTGGGGTCTTCCTCCACCATCAAAGCTGGAAAGTCGCCATATGACCTATAATTGTGTCGGTGCGACGTTAAACCCAACAAAAACAACAACAACAAAAATACCCAAAAAACAAACAGTTTAACGACATCTATTTGGCTGCATGACAAATACTCATTTTGGAATTCAATGTAGAATTTTTTATGATATACCTATCGTTCTTTACAGAATACATTGCAAGAAATACAAACGATCACAAGTTTAGTACAAACTAAGAATGCAGTTTGTATTAACAACACTACGAATGTAAAACATATAGTTAAAACAAAACACGACGAACAGTTACAATGTATACATATTTAAAAGAAATTAAGTGACGCTTGGATTCATGTGGCATGAAGAGAGATGTACTGGTCAATTTGGTATTGGTCGTAATCGGATTAACAACCTTTCAAATTTCGTTTTCTCTTCTATACTTTATATACGAATATGCATAAATGCTTTAATTAGTAAAATGCTTATCTAAGAAATATTTCTATCTTCTACTTAGGATTCGTCTGGAAAGATATTGTCAATTACTGGTACAGAATCCAAAGATAATGATTAGAAATACTGACTTCAGTGATATAACTGAAATAATGTTGAAAATGGCATTTGAGTCAGCAACACAAGCGGACACACATCATAATACGATTTACCGATTTAGGTAATTATTAAACTAATCCAACATGGTCATATTTTAATTCGCTTGAGTGATTCCTATGCATCCAAACTCACCTGCAAACGTAAATGAAAAACTGTCAGTCGTCAAAGACACAAAAAACCTCATAACTATAGTATAGTTTCATCAAAATAAATCATATACTTTAATTTGTAAGGAAGAGAGTACTGTCTTGGCAAAAGTTCTTGATGGATACATTCCGCTGGTATAACGATTTGATTATTATTCGAATATTAGAAGGATTTTAAATTTTAACGGAAATACTAACGGCTTAAGCAAAGAATGAATTTCGCTAAATTTGACTGTTTCTAAATTCTAAAAAAATGTGTTCTTAATATAATAACTTTATGAACCTGTTCTTGCAATTATATACATCTTTATAGTGTGCAGTAACCAAGGAGGGATTTTTCATCCATCTAGGCGCCAAATCGGTACGCATTATCCAGATCTAAATACCATAACCATATACGTGACAATACACACTGGCGCCGTTCACACAATTATAAAAACAAATTTTTACGTGGAAGATGGCGTTCATAATAAAATGTCTGTTGATGCATAAATATAATGCTGAAATGAATTCATTGTGTGGATTAAGGATATTCGTCCATTGGAATATAACTTGTCTGAAAGAATAATACTTCATCGCAGAGTATGAAATGTACAATAATATTGAGTTTACAGTTATGTTGATTGATTATAGGGTTCTAATTTAGCGCTCGCAAACTCGCAAAATAATAGTTGAAAATGAAAAAGCGAGTACATATATCAGTTTTCGCATTTTTGCGAGTGATGAAAATGAGATGGAAGAGTGTTTTTTCCGTAAATAAGTGATAGCAATAAACGATATCGGTCTTAATCTAAAGGTATAATTTGTTGTCGATTTCCATCAGAATATATCTAAAATCACCAATGATAGACATGTAGTTAAAATTTTCATTTACAACCGTAAGGGCGTATTTTGCTGTATACCATTAAAAATCGAGCTGAGTTCTGAAATTTTGATCACTGTTACAGATCGTTTAGCCCTTTGTCTGATACTGCAACAATACTATACCAGTACATATCAAACTTCATTTAATGGCATACAACTGGACTTGTGGAAATGGTAATATTAAAAAATACCAGTTAATCCAATAAAATCAACAATCTTTGAAAACAAATGTTTTATTGTTTCATTTATTTTTGACAGATATATTCTTATATGAGTCTAACAATTTCGATAAAATACAGCTGAATTATTTGGTGTAAGTTATATCAAGAACTTGGAACTTAAGATAAGTGGTAAAAATACATTTGGTATAAAATCAGCCTTATACGTTCTATGCATAATTACAGCTGGTGCTTTAACAATAATATGTTTATTATGTGACAGTTACAAAATGTGTGGATCGATAATATCGCAAGTTTTGTCCTGTAAGACGGTGGATTAAATGAAACTCAATTTGGAAACACAGTCGCATAAAATTCTGTTTCTAAAGTTCTATTATTAAACACAGGAAAGAAGCTATAAAATTTATAATGAAGGCAGTTTATATATATTTCAGGTTGTTAGAATGTTAGTGGTCATTGTCTTTGTCTTCATGACCACATGGATGCCATACAGGACAATGGTTGTTTACAACTCCATTGCGCAGAAAAAATACCTGGATCTTTGGTTCCTAATGTTTAGCCGGACAATGGTTTACATTAACAGCGCTATCAATCCGATCCTCTATAATGCCATGTCAGTCAAATTCAGACGTGCCTTTAAACGAATACTTTGCTGTGGTAAGTTAATTTTGTTATTTTTTAAGCCTTGACAGTCAAACTCCTGCGACTTTTAAGGTAGTTCTGTGCGTTTGAAAAATATATTGTTCTGCAATGTAGAATTTCATTAAACTATCATTGCTCAAAACATCATTGCATCCAAAGAAGGAATTTCAGCCAATCAAAAAGAAACAGGTCCGTGAGCTTGATTATTTGTTAAACCGATTTGAAAGATCATCCGGAAATTAATCAAAATGGGCTTCTTTGCACTTTTGACGACATTTTCGTGTTTTGAAAAAAATCCACAACGTGAATTTCAATTAAACTTTTCATACCTTTAGATTTACCTGTTCACAAGCATATGACTAGATGAGATGTATGTATCCATGTTTAATCTTCTACAATTCACTAAACCTTGCAATGCTGCTTATTTTGTGTTATTACACTGAATTATTTTACATCAAAACCTTTCTGTTGTAAAAATAAATTAGCCTAAAGAAAGACAATAGCACTCACTGTTTAACACAATAAAGGGATAAAGCAGATTCCCGGCATCATTTATGCTACCCGTATAACGGTACCAGGCATAGGTGTTGTAAGGCCGTCACATCTAGTTGATCAAACGTAAAGAACTACCTTACTGGATGCATTTTGAGGGAAAATTACCTTTCTGTCATGTTGTTTAAATACAGGTTTATTATACGGGTAAGTAAATTTTTATATTACGTCAGCTAAATTTAGTCAAATCCAAATATGCCTGTAAAATGTCATACTAACTTTGAAGAAAAGTCGGTCAGATATGTGTGTGTCTTTTAAGAAATACTTTCCTGCAGTGATGTTATTTTTAGAGCACGTCCCTCGAATTCAGACGTGCTTTTAAAGTGAAGCAACAACGAACATGATGAATAGCCTATGAAACAAAAAGTAATTGAAGACGTATTTGTAACATTTCATGTTTAATTTTGAAGCGTATTTTTGCCCGAATCCAATTAAATTTAATGCTAACAACACATGACAGGCTGGTGCCTGACATCTTGGTAGCATATTCATCATGAAATAATTGCACGCCAGAGATGCTCATTATACAACACAGTTATAATTTAGCGTCCCATCATTAGCTTATTGAACACTGTGTACGATGAAAAATGGATTTCTAGCATCGTTTTTCCCTAAGTTTTATTCTGAATTTACACTTGTCTCAAAGATAAATTAACTTTATTTTTTTAGAGAGTCTTAGCTTGTTTATTTTATGTTGAATGAAGAAGGTCCGCCATCTGATACAGGAGTATAGCAGTTAAATGACATTGACATTGAATCATCATGTGTTGACCGTCATTATTTCAGATAGTAACAAACAGAAGTTTGTTTTAGATCTAAAAGGTGACATAAAGCTTAAAGAATTTGCAAAAAACCGTCTTCACAAATACCATGACATTCTTTTAGTCCTCTCTTATACAGATACGTTTGATTCTTTAAATTAATTACATTATAAAAATATATATTCCAGGTCATACAGGAAACGAGCCACATATTTCCGTGTATAGCGAAATAAATATGGAAAATGCGATGATTTTATCCCGACGTCAAGGTTCAGTGTCTAAGATGCAAATGCATCTTGCTTTTACTGGAAGATCCCAGTCAGTGGTACGAAATGGTACTGGTGCGAGCTACATTGAAAGCGGAAAACATGATGAATGTCGTATTAAATGACAGTATCTTAAATCTATCGACCATATCCGTCAACATAAAACATATTGGACTACATAACTTGACATAAACAAGATAACGCGTGCACGTTTGAATGCGGGACAGAACAAATTCTGGAATGATATATCTTCCAAAGTCAATGGACATTTTTATTGAATAAAAGGTACAAATATTTATAATCGCAAATCGCTTAAAACTCAAATGTTCTACATAAAATCTTCGCATGAATTCGAATGACATATATATTCAGTTATTCAATATGACTCAAACACAAACTTTTAAACGGATATTTATAAAGACATCGATGTAGAACTTTGTCTAAAATGCTTTGAATTAGAACTGTTCATGACAGAACTGTACACGACAGTTGAGTATAACTCAAAAGTTAGACATGAAGTAAAGAGACAGCTGAATATTACTAAGATGAGCAATATGAAATTACAAGACAGTTGAATGTCACTCGAGGTTCTCCCATAACTCACATGAAAATTGAACATCAGTCGAAATACCGGAAATATATCAAATGTGAAAATGAAATAAAAAGGCAGGTGGATATAACTCGAAGCTCGCCCAGAAGACAAATGAGAGCTGAACGTCACTCTAAATACAGGAAATATATATCAAATGTGTCAAAGAAATATCTATTGAAATCTATATGAAGACTATTTTGAGGCATATAATGCAACAAATCAAAATACAAAATGAAAATACTCATTTAATTTGATCATGAGAGGTAGTAAAATAGGCCTGAATTTTTATGCCCCTTAATATCGGCTTAAGCAGAATTCTGTTATAGAGATATTAATGTTAAATTAGATATTAATGAATCGACTCTATAACCAGGACTAGAATATGAAGCACACTGAGACAACTACGAACGTGTAAGGTATGGTGGATTCCTAAAACCAAGACACCAAGAATAAAACAAGTACAGCAATAAATGATTCATGTTTTTAATTACGTGTGTTTGCAATTAAACATTCTCGACTAATGTGTAACATAATTTAAAGTTATATGGTCATCTGTTTAATATTCCGAGAGGCTTTAAAACAAGACAGTAGAAATGTTAAATGGATATGATAACTGAAAGCTGAAGAATCCAGTTACGAAACTGACATCGATCGTTGAACAAAAGCTGTGCAAGTACACAAGAACATCCTGGTGTTGTGTAGTTTGCCTGTGCTTGTTTGTTATTTAGCATTGACCCTAGACATACGTGATAACTCAGATCATAATTGTAAATACACGACTGTGAAGCTAAATATAAAGTTTATCTATAGATTGTTGAATTACATATTGTATATAGCGATTGTAAAAGTTTATATTGCCGTTTAATAGAGGACTATAATGAGATATAAAGCTGATCAGTTATAGATTTGTTGGGTTTTAGTCACATCAGCAGTTTTGTTCACAAAGAAGTGATAGGAAGAAAGGAACGGTGATACAAAATGACTTTGTTTATTCTTATCTTATGACACCGACTAGACCTATACAGTTTTGAAATACACTGTACATATAGATCATTGTTATATAAATCTTTGTTGAATTACTGTAAATAATTAGATTAAGTTTCTGGAATTTATGACAAGAGGGATGATTTTAATTTCAGTATTGTAAATTTCCCCCATTTGGATGGAGATGTACCCCAGGCTACATCTTATAGGGTATATATTTCTCAGTTAATTCGGTTTGCAAGAGCGTGTAGTCATGTTGAAAATTTCAATGAACGTAACTTATTTATTACAAATAAGCTTCTTCAACAGGGCTACCGTTATTATAAATAACGTAAATACTTTTCCAAATTTTACTATCGTAATTCAGATTTGATTTTAAAATACAATAACAATTTAAAATCACTTCTGCAAGAAGGTATATCAAAACCCGCTTTTTATGGGGATGTGGTTTACAAACTTCGTAAGATTTTGGGTCATGACAATTTTCCAGTTGTATTTAGTAAAATAATTAAACGTTTTATGAAAAAAGGTTATGACCCAACTGTTTTGAGACACACCGCATGTTAGGTGTTCAACCCTTTTACAGTTGGACGCTACGCTTTCCTCTTTGATTGTCTCTGACGGATCAGGTGGAGGACTCTATGATTAGTAGTTCTTAAATCCCACCAGGACTGAGCTATTTTGATTTCCGTCTTCTGGCCTGTTTCGTCGAGCACTTAAGGGTGTTTCCCTTGTTGCTCTGTCTTCTGCAAATGCATTGAGTACATGCGTTTTAGGTTCTTAAAGATTGCATTTTTATATCATATCTACAAGGGCATCTTTGTGTTTTACATTACATACCTTCTGTTGCCTTTACGTATGTTAGGGTTTCACCTGGCGGGGATTACTTTTATTTACACTGTCTTGTGACTTTGGAACATGGTGGGGTTAAGAGTGAGGTTATGTGCATCTTAAACCGGTTTAAACTCCCCAGTGGTGATTTTGCCACTGACCGTTCCAAGGTGGTGCCCCACTGTGTTCCTGCATTGTAGAGATAGTACCTAAGTTTTTCAAATCATAGGTTTGAAGTTAAAAAGCTTTGAAATGAAGACAAATGTCCATATATTTCTCAAAACCAGAAATATAGACACTATTTTAACCAGAAGTGTGGAGTTATGAGAATTTAATAGTTTACTGTTAAAGAAACTTTTGTGATCAAGGAAATGTAACTCTTCTCGAACATGGAGAGCATAAACATCAAAGGGACATAATATAGTGAATATTTACTAATTGGGTGCATTTGAATTAACATTCAACTTTGATCTCGATTGCTAAATAATGATCCATGATACTGTGTGCTAAAAATTAGAACATCTGGAACAGTCAATTAACAGCAAAACTATGCTTTAGCAGAATGCAGACAGTGAAGCTCTAACTGGGACTCGAACTCAGGACCTCTCATACCTAAGGCAGACACTCTACCACTTCCCTATAACAACAGCAGCTAATAACGAAGCAGTTTAATTGCCTGGATTACACTGCGTGAACTGGAACAATAATCGGTGACTCCGGATTAATGGCGTATTCGCTTTGTTACCTAACGGCAATTTTCGTGTAAAGAAACAATATAATCTAATGCTGCCAACGTCATAATCGGTCAAATCTGCCAAATTTCTCTGACGTGTTGTTCAGAGTATGAACTTACTAACTGGTAGTACCAGTGAAATATAACTTACACTGAAACTTTTATATTTGCGCTTTTAGCAGCTGTCGAACGGAAAAGACCGTGAGCTTTGTCCAAATATAAGTAATTATTTTACCAGTTTTGAGAGAATTTCAATTAATGGGAAAGTACAGTTACAAACTAAATACCTTTCTGCAACACATGGAGTCATTAGCATTAACTGTCAATCAGAATTATGACTAAGATCGAGTGTCATTCGTACATTTCAAAGATTATAGACGGAGTCTTTTGTTTACATTTTTTATCGTAACCGGTGCATTTGTAAAAATCACTTTAGTTTGAAAAATCAAAGTATGCGAAGAGCTATGGTACGGTCTCTATGCATTGGTTTGTTTTGTCCTTTTGTGTCCATTTTTGTGTGTGGTGTGCGAGAGTTGTTCGTGTGTGTCTTTGGGGAGGCTGCGTTTTTTGAAAGTGGCTTTCCCTGTTGGATATTCTTCCTTGTTTTTCTGTATGATAATCTGGGTTAAAGGCCTAGATTTTAGCTGTGGGCCAGGGGATTTCTGTCTTCACCAGCACATTTGGGGGCTAATGACCATCACAGTATGGTTCCAATAAACAAGGGTCGTTGTTTATTGGAGAGTCAGTCTACCTTACAAGTGTATCAATTAGTGAGAAAGGGAAACAATGTAATTTATTTTAAATTAATGAATAATTGATAACATTTAAAGTTATATCAGAATCTTTTTGGCATTTCTATGTAAAGATAAATATTTGTTGATCAAACACAATAATAGAATAATCAGAAACTTATTTTCACAATAATGAAATAATGAGAAACTTACTTAAAGAAACATGCAAGTTTTTATTTTTTCACATTCTGTCTGGAGAATTGTGATATTTCTGAAAAATGTGACTTTCAATCATCTAAAGCTTGCAGAATACTGTAAGTAACATTTGTCTAAATTGAAAAAAGAATGTGAATTTCAAAGTTACAAAGCAAAGCATGAAACAAAAAACTAAAGTTCCTTTTGGCAACACTGAAATGAAAATTGAGTATAGATGGAACACAATAATTTTATATTCAAATAATGTTGATTACATGAATACATGAAAATCAATTTCCAAATCGAAAAAAATTGTTTGTTACAACAAAGAACTCAGAGAGTTTTCACTATACTTGTGTTTTATTATCATTATTATTTTCAATTTTATTATTGTATCTTTTATTATCCTATGTATAATATAATAATAATGATAATAATATACTTATGATAATATAATAATAATAATAATAATAATAATTATGATTATGATTATTTCTATTATTATTATTATCATTATTATTATAACTTTAAAGTAATTGTTATTATCATCTACATAATATAAAAATATTAATTATTATCATTCCACATTTACTGAAGAAAAATTAATTTCTTTCAACTCCACTGCACACATCTTCATGGTCTAGTTGGTGTCCCTGCTGTGCTAATTGCCCTCTAATCAGTTGCTATTACATAATCACTGATAAGCCGCAGATAAGATGGGAGTTGTATATTGGATTGGGTGCGGGTGGGGGGGGGGGGGGCACTTATATATTAGTGAATCTAGGCTTTTAATAACAGTCATAGCTGAATTCCAGTATCAAGCATTATACTATATACAACTGTTAAAGGGAACAAATGAATTGTTAGATAAAAATGTATTCTATTATCATATGCTATGTACCAGAAATTTCTTCAACTTATAATACAGGCAAGCATTTTATGACAGTGCGTTTGGTATCTAGCTACCACATCGAAGGAATATGAATCTATTTGGTTATTTAAAATTAGACAGCTTTGGAGAGAAAGCTCAGGTATTAATTTAGAACGTTTTTCCGGGGTCATGATCTTCTATCACTCTTATGATAAGTGCTCGACTGTAATCAAGGCCCTGATTCCTTCAGGCTTTGAGATTGAAAGCCATATCGAGCTGCAAACTTGCAAAACAATGCATCAACTTACATGAAAATGCATCTTTTATTGCGCTTTTTTGTAATATATGCCGAAACATAAATCTGCTTTTGAAAAGTTCATATCTATTATGGTGTCTGTGAAACAGCTCTTCAACTCCTTCTTAAAGCCTCGTACTTGTAAGGTTAATGTCAACATTGCATATTCAACAGATCACCAGCTTGAATGCAGTGTTGCCTGGCCCGTGGCTCTATGTCATCTACGCTGAAACTCTTTTTGATGTCATTCTCAAATCCATATCTGTTCACGGGTTTTGCTGATGACCATATAGCAGATTAAAGCTTTCGTCCGATATCTATTTCGGAATCCGTAGATTGAATCACAAGCAATCGGAGACCTCGGACGCTGCGCAGTTACCATCAATGATTCGGTGAATAGAAGCAAACTGAAAATAAACACCTCCGAAACTCAATTTATTATGTTTGGTAGACCTCAAATGAACAAATGTTGTTTTTGTCGAATTCGATTACTGAAACTGTTTCATTTGATTAAACGCCTAATTTTACGCAAAACATATTCAATGGCGTTTTACAAATACATAAAAATACGAAAAAAATTAAGATATTTAATGACGTGTAACATAAATGAGCATAAATACCATTGTGAATAAACTATTTAGTAAGCATTAAAAAAAAGATCAGACATTGAATAAGATTAATAAAATGTTAGAATATAAAGATACAGTACGACAGCTGTCTGTTATTAAGTAGGAATAAGTGGGTTATTGCGACATGTCCAGAAGTTATTACAAACAATTGTATTTTGTATTTGTTATAATATAGTTCATTTTCAAATGTATTTACACAATGAAATCATCCAGTTCACGTTACTTCAGTTTCTTAAAAATTACAGTCACAGTCTCTAAAAGAGTGCAAAGTAATCTCCAAAATAATGAGTTTTCAACTTCTTTTTGAAAACATCTATTGAGTCCGAGTTCCTTATTTCGAGAGGCAATTCATTCCAGAGTTTAGGTCCAACAGTACCAAAACTTCTGTCACTGAACGTTTTGCGCTTGTTGAAAGGAACAACGAAACACCCAGTAACGGAGTTTGAAGAACGCAAGTTTCTTGTCTGTGTTTGTTTTATGAGAAGTTCAGAAAGATATAGTTCAGAAAGATATATATCATTGTATAGAAATAGGCGTTCAATCAAATAAATAAGTTTCATTTTAATGAAAAGAATAACTTCATATGTTATATATGACCATAGCATAAACATAAGATTAACTTTGCCATGTTGAGTTACCTGCGAATTATGAACATCAGAAATTATTAAACCAAAGCAGACACAGAAAATTTAGTTTTGTCTCTAGTTATTTCACATCTGGATTACCGCAATGTCATACTGTATGTTGCAGCTGAGTGCGTAACATGCAACGTATTCACAACATGCGTGGAAAACTTGTTCTTATCTGGAGGAGATTTCACACTTCCAACAAGCATTGTATGACTTACAACGGTTGCCATTTAAACAAGGATTAATTTTAAGATACTTTCCTTCATGTATAGTTGTCACATTGGCAGCACCCCTTTGTATTTAATAGAACTGTTGACAGAGTATGTCCCTAGCAGGCAAGGGTTGAGAACATCAGAAAATTCTGAATGTCGTTATGTTGTTCCATACAACAAGTACAAAACATTTAACAACTGAACTTTCTGTACTATTGGTCCAAAACTAGAAAATACTGCCGTTAGCATTACACAAATGCGTATCACTTCAAGTATTAAAACAATCTTAAGACACTGTATTTTATATATTTCATGGCATTGTTTTAAACTTATTGATAAATGTCTGTGTGAGTTCTTACATTTAATCATTAATACTTTAAAGTTCCATAAAGCTTTTAATTTTATGTTAAAAACAAATAATGCTGCTGTCCAAAATAGAGACTATACATAATTGAAAAGTTAGAAAAACGCTACTTTCAATATTACACATGATATTATGATGACAGGGACAAAAAGGGAGATAACCAAAACAGTGCATGTTATAGTACTTTCTATTATGTTAATCATACAGTCAAACCTATAACAAATATCAAACATTGGATTTAACAAGAAAATAATATATTTTTTGTTCATAAAAAATGTGGCAGCCATATTTCAGTCAAAGCCATTATCAGCCTTTAAGGTTTGTATATGTACAACACCATTGAATATGTCATTGTATAGAAATAGGCGTTCAATCAAATAAATCAGTTTCATTTTAATGAAAAGAATAACTTCATATGTTATATATGACCATAGCATAAACATAAGACTTTGTACTTTAACTAAAATGACAAACGTTTCAGCTCTGCAAGTTATTTCGTCATGTCTTACACATGCGCCAAGCAATACTAGAATTGCAGAAAGGGTTGAAAATTTATAGGGGACTCTGCAAATTTTTAATCGCACCAACATTTTGAAAAACGTCACATTCTGGTTAAATTCTTTGTAAACATGTTTTGAAATCCTATTACGGGTTATTATAATACGGAGAGGAATCGTCGTACTGTCTATCTGAATTTTATCATACTGACCTAGAAATGACACTGCCGAAAAGTGCTTTCTGCAAGTTGTTTCATTCTAGTTAAAGTTTATGACGAGTAATTATAAAAATTTGATCAGTAGTTCAAAAAATAATTTCACTCGAAGTTTTCTTTGATGATGCCATACAAAAAGGCATTCACGTTTTGCGAATCGCAAACCATCATTGGCCATTATAGTGCTTTGCCACATTACCTACATGCTTATAACGGAAACTTGAAATGAAAACTAGGTTTAGTTTTTTTTATAATTTGTCAAAACAAAACATGCTCGCAAAGTTAATAGTTTTCCTTAGGTGACTATAGTAAAACCTTGGACAAATATTTAGCCCGCTTTGGAAGTACTTTTGAAGAAATATTTGAGTTGACTGTATATCATAAGTGTTACTGTATGAGCTGTGAAACAGTTACTCACTCCGTTAAGGGAATAAGGCCTCTATAAATCCTCTTGTTTGAAACTTATTTGTTTCAACTTGACAATTAAACCAGAATAAATTCTATTTATTTTATTTTGTAAGGTTCAACGTCGCACCGACACAATTTGAGGTCATATTATATATGGAGACTTCCCAGTTTTGATGGTGGAGGAAGACCCCAGGTGCCCCTCCGTGCATTATTTCATCACGAGCGGGCACCTGGGTAGAACCACCGACCTTTCGTAAGCCAGCTGGATGGCTTCCTCACGTGAAGAATTCAGCACCCCGAGTAAGGCTCAAACCCACGTCGATGAGGGGCAAGTGATTTGAAGTCAGCGACCTTAACCACTCGGCCACGAAAGCCCCTAAACCAGAATAAAGAAGGGCATATATTACCTATAAGAAGAGCATATATCAATAATATGAGAAGACTGTTGTATATCAGACATGTAAAACGTGTTTCAATGAAAAGAAGATTAGACAAAATAATAAGTTATTTCAAGTATTCCGACTAACCATTTTTATTCTCACACACCCTTTTTATAACTAACTGGTTTTTAATAAATCTAGTAGATTGTAAAAGTATATCGTGTTTGACAATATAAATAGCACTAAAAAGATACCAGATTCACGGAGAAATATATCAGAGACATTTGTGTGAAGTTTATTTATACACTTACTACGTACCAATCAAATTCTAAAAGTAAATGTTTTACGTAATTGTATGATATGTAAAATGTTGATAAGTATACATTTATATATTCATGTTATAATAATTTTATGTTCTTTCATTGTTATTTAATAAAACGTTATTATTATTGTAAAACTTGTCATTCATATTGTATAATGAACATTGAATATTGATACAAACATTCAGTAACAATAACGAAATAAATATTATTAACAAATAGACAATTTTGTAACGAGATGTACAATAACAAATAAAAGATATTCAATGTGTTACCATACGAATAACGTAACAAAGAATACCAGAATCAAGATTTAAAACACAGTCATGACCTAAGAATACCTAACGACTGGATATATCTTGAATGAAACTCTACATATGGTTACAAAAACAACTTTGTAAATAAGTCTATAAACTACATTTATGACTGCCATTAACCTGTTTAGGAAAGTGGATTATGTGTCTTAATTGTAATTTGCAATAAAAAATACAATAAAGTAAATTACATTCATTTATCTTTCGGAAAAATACGATCATTCTTTACGACTTTGACATGTCAGGCAATGCTATAATTACATTGTTTTTTTAGTAATAATTCATCTAGAGCACGTTCGAAATAGCAGTTGCAATTCACTGTCATAAAAACGAGTACACATGATAAAAGTTAAGTGGAATTATGTATATACTAACAGGGATGATTACCAATGATATAAATAAAAAAAATCTTTTCTTGGAGTGCCTATGTTAACGACTGGTTAAGGTCGCTGGTTTTGAATCACTTGCCCCTTATCAATGTGCGTTCGAAACCTCGTTTAGATTGTAGACATGTGCTTACGGAAGATCGGTAGTTCTACCCAAATATCTGTCGATGAATGAAACAATGCCCAACAATGCCCAAAGGGGCATATGGTGTTTTCTGCCAACCCACAACTGGCTGGAGAAGTCGCCAAAAGACCTATATTGTGTCGCTGTGCCTCTACACCAAACACAAATATTCTTCACCTCAGTCTGAATAGCAGTTCACGAAATTCTTCGAATGTTTGTCTTGAAATATTTTCCCCAGTATGTAATACTGAAATAAAATCTTACATTAAATACCTCATTCGTCATTCCGGTAAAATGTGTAATTACTGTCGCAAATGAACGCAAGAGAGGAAAACGTTTCGATGTTGACTTCATTAAAGTGTGATTTATGACAGCAAGAGTCGGTACGTACTAACCAAACAAGAGCTCGTAGAACACGAAATGCCACCCCATCCCCTTGATGCATTCAGTAATTACACAAGGAACAAAACTTATTTGGTCACTGTGCACTGGACGTTTGACGTAATGACCTCAAATCAATAATTATGGGTCATTTACCAGTCATAAGTCACCTCCGTATCAAATGTGATCTTAGATCAAAGCATTCTCTAGTTATTTGGTAAAAACGTTCTAATGTTCCGGGTCAGTGTGACCTTGACCTTTGACCTACCTATCTCTCAAAACCAATAGGGCTCATCTGCTGGTCCTGATTAACCGCTTTATTAGGTTTCGTGATCCTATGCCCAAGCGTTCTCAAGTTATCGTCCGAAATTGTTTAATTGTTCCGGGTCACTGTGAGCTTGACCTTTCACCTACTGAACTCAAACTCAATAGGAGTCATGTGCCGGTCATGTTCAACCGTCCTATTAAGTTTCGTGATCCTAGACCCAAGCGTTCTCAAGTTACCGTCCAGAAACCGTTCCGGGTCACTGTGACTCAAAATCCATAGGAGTTATCTGCTGGTCCTGACCAATCTTTTGATCAACTTTCATGATCCCAGGCCTAAGCGTTCTTGAGCTATCTTTCCGAAACCGATTGGACAGACCGACAGACCGTTTGTTGGTAATTTATGTATAATTCAACTAAGTTCTCCTATGTATAGTTAATCAGCACTAGTATTCGAGCAATTCAATTTAAAAGTTCCACATTTCATTGAATTTATTAAGCTTGTGGAATGCTAAATTCCAATCTTTTAACAAAATAGTATTACCGCTAGTGTAAGTTGGTTCTTCTAGTCAAAATTTAGTTCCGAGCTGTATGATAATTTAATAAATTTAAGAAGATAACTTGATAGCAAAATACTTGCAGACACGGTATGAATGAGTCTGTTCATGACAGCAACTTCCTAAATTCCACTTGCACCAAAAAACTAATACGAGAAATATCACTTCCATGAAAAACAAAATGAAAATTTCAAAATGTGATTCAATAAAACAAATGCAGAGACATAAAGAACATAGATTGACAATACAAGCTTTAAGAACCTGATAGTTGTGTGGATTCATATGATCGCTGATTTTACATTTCAATTGAACTACAGAAAGCTTTGCTTAGTAAATCAGCAATCAAAATAATACAAAATCAAAAATGAAAAATAGACTGCATTGAGGTCTCGTTCTGCTAGCAAAGAATGACTGCAAGTCATAATGAATACCTTTATGCGAACGTTCTAATACAGAAGAACATAATTAGAATATAAAACTAGCCCATCCGCTTAGTTCAATAGGGAGAGCGCAGATCTATGGATCGCGGGGTCGTGAGTTTGATGCCTGGGCGAGGCGTATGTTCTCCGTAACGATTTGATAAAATACATTGTATCTGAAGTAATAAAAAATCATGTTATATGTTTTGAGAAACGTGATACACCTATTGCAAACATGAAAAAAAGAAAAACTAGCCTTTTAAAGATACCATAGATTGTGCACAGAAAAAAATGCATCTTTGAATTTATAGTTAAATACATATTCGCACGATGGTTTGTGTCTTTTCATTCAAAATATACACACCCTGAAGTGCTGCGAAATAAATTCACCTTTGTCAATCAAAAACTCCATTGCACACATGTATTCTGTTGTCAGATAATATTAATAATTAATGTATTACATATACTTACATATACTTCAATTTCATGATCAATACTTGCACTGGCTGGTACATGTAAAATGAATCACTTTGAACATGCGTTGAGCTGGTCAAGTTTATTGCAAATGCTTTACTTGCCATAACTGCCCGTTGCTTGTATTGAAATTTTAGACTATTTGGAGGAATTTCAAGATAACTTTTTGCAAAGAATATATGTGTAATATATCTATATTTTCATTTTCCAAATAAAAAGAATAAGTTAAATTCTTTATCTTTCTACATTCGAATGCTACCTTTTATCATGTGTTCTAGTGATTGCCAAGTGTTACTGCAATTGATGCGCAAAAAAAAAGCGCTAGCTATCTAGCAGGATAAGCATTTAAGAGGCAGACTATTTTATATCAGTATGGCGAAAATTTGGGAAATATTGCAAAATATGTTTCAATCATGAAACTTGCAGAAACTCTTAAACTTTCATTAGAAAATTTTGATCGTCATTAGTGGAGTGGATTTAAAATTATTTCTCTCAATTCAAAATGGCTATCCTTTTCAAAATTGCCGCCGAGTATATTTATTTGTCACAAGCAAGAAATATTGATGAGGTAGATACTTGCTTTTCTGCCCTTACAAAATATTAATTTATTCAAAATGACCACCAATTTGGAAATGGTTACCTCATACTAACCCAGTGATACAGATATCAACGGTAGAAGTATTACTGTTTAAATATTAATTGCTATGTGATATTGATTTTAAAACTCTACATTTCATTGATTTATATACATTGAATTGACCCGCTTATAACGGGAGTAAGTAAAATTCAAAATAATACCTTTGAAAAATATTTTCAAGAAAAAAGCCAATCTGAGGTGTACTGTACACGGATTAAAATATTCGCCATTCATTTAGCGGATATATATTGCTTTTGAATTTTTTCTAAGCATTTATATTACCGTAAAATGAAGACAGCATTGAACGCATATTATAGATAATGCGGAAGACTGGTTTAATATAACGTCCATTATCTGAATATAACATTAGACAAATTGCATGTGGAATGATCGTACTTGAAAATGCAAGACTTAAAGTGTAGCAATGCCTATTTCGAGAGATATACACTCTTTGTATTTTTAGGTCTACTGCAGGCGGTATCATAGGGCAACGCAGCAATCAAATGATTAGTATAATGATTATTTTCTCCCTCACTTCGTGCGTCCAAAAATAAATTATTTCTTTCCTTTACTATATAATTGATACCAACCAACTTTTAAAATAAACAAAAAATTAACAAAATAGATTTCAAAGATGGTGGTTTACTACTGTTCATATAACACTAACACAATACATCAATGAAACGCCTTCAAAATATATATAGTCAGAAATATACTAGCACCAATACCGCACTTCTTTTTAAATATGCATGTACGGACGCAATCAATATGCCAAAGGAAACATAACATTTACCGGACTTTTTATGAACATATGTTATAAAGCAGAATAAAGAATGGACAGTTCATATGTAATACGACAAATACTTGTCATATTATCAATTTTGTTTTAAATTGTTTTTTTTTTTTAAATTCTTTCAAAAACTACACAGAAAGACAGGTTAATCGTATGATGCGAGCAGGCTGCCCCAATCCTAACACTTTTCTAATTTTTATAATATTTCTATATATGAGGGGGAGGTAGAGAGAAACCGAGGCTCTGACCAGTGAAAAGGCTCTCTCCACCCCCTGCTTTCCGAGTATTTACTTACATCTTACTAATGGTTCTAGTAGATAAAGCAAATGTGCTAACGGGAACAAAAACAATACGAAAAACTGGGTAATGTCCATGAACTGTCATCCAATTATAAATCGATGAATTTCTTACAGAAATATTTAAGTTATGCATTCTTCAAAATAAATGACATTAAGGCCATCTCCTCATATTTCTGCAAATACTATGTCAGGATTTGGCGATTCTGTGTGTTATCGTTTTGTGAATGACCTAAAGTCCGAGCTAACTCATGAAAACATCGTACGTAAATTTAAACCAAAAGTTAACAAACAAAAAAACCAAGAAAGAACCATAAAGTACCAAAAAGAAATGATAATATCTTAGTATGGCTTGATTAAATTTTTTTATAATATTTCACTCTGTGTAAAACGTATGATATTAAAGGTTGATATTGAGTGTTTTCGAAAGCTGTCACATTTGCAGTCTCATACACATACATACAAATGCATCTCATCTAATTTTGTAAAGGACGTCCATCCAGATTATTTTCATTGGTATAGCTTAATTCTTACCTCTGCTCGCAGTTATACTTTTTAATCAGGTAGAATGACTATCTATTTTGTATATTTATGGCTTTATTTCATTTCTTCTAGATTTGACTGAACTATATAAGCAAACTATTTTCTGTTTATTCTGTTGACAAATTAACTTATATTGTTTTAAAATTCAGAAATTAAAAAATATCTATTCATGTATTTTCTCTTGTAAATTAGATAATTGTACCAAATAACCCCGAACCTTTATCAATCCCTTTAAAACTACGATATAATCAGTGCTTTCAGTTATATCATTAGGTGTAAATTTAACCTGACACCCGAGATTGGGTAAGTACATTATTATCTCCAAAACGAGTTTGCTTCGTCATTACGTTGCTGACACCATGTCGTTTAATACTGAAATAATACAGTATGGCAATGCGCCAACTTCGTAAACGATGTTACATACTATGCCATAGAAACAGTTTCTTCTAGAGGTTTAACATGCGTGTGTCTTTCTATTTAAATACCATTTGTTATTTAATTTTGGTAATATTACACTGTCTAAAGATGACGAAAGTGCGTTTTTTTCTACATTTACTAGACACTGGTATGGGAATTATTGTCTGGGAGCATAAATAGTACTTTGGACTCTGGTACAAACTGGCTGAAAGTTGATAATATTCTAATTCTGTCACGTTTGGTTGAGTTTATTATTTGATCTCAAAGGAAGTGGCTCCAGTATCAAATACATTTGAGGCATTTGTACAAAGCCACAATCGTGTTTTTGAAGATAAGTCAAGTAGATCGTTTGCTTTCTTTCTTGTAAATATAAATAACAGACATTAAAAAAAAACTCATGCGGTTGTCTAACACAATAGAGATAAAGAGAGTCAACTCAACAATATGGATGTTAATTTATTAGAGAAAAAAAAACAGTGACTTCTCTCGAATACCGATTAATACCGGTTGATTAAAAAAAACTTGTTACTATGTCAGCTCATGGCATATTGTGAGTTTCCGTTTAACATTGTGCGGGGAAACCAATGTGTCTCTGTATATTTTTTTAAGAGACGGATGGACAATTGGTGTGTTGCTAGCAGATAGCTATTTTACATGAAACATTCACAGCCGCAGCCCAAACAAACTATGGTATTTCAGTCTATTCAATCAGTTAATTTAACCTATATTTTTTCACGAGAATTTAAAACCTAATGACTCGGAAGAAAATTGCTTGACTATTTAGGTATCACGTTAGCCTAAATTTTAAAACACATCAAACTTGTCTGCTACTATTCTTCTTGGTTGCATTCTTTGCTTCAAAGGGATCTTTTTACAGATTTTTTGATTCTACAAAAACCTTCTTTTTCGATATGTCAGTACATATGATCTTTCTGATTAATAAATGCACTGCTTTGACGATGGAAAAAAATTGACCTAAGTTTTGACATAGCAGACAATCAGGATTCAGTCTTCCTGTTATTTGATTTTAGATATACAATTAAAACTGCAATGCAACTTTAAAGGCGGATTTTGATTCTCTCTTATTTTTATTCACATTACTTTTGCTACAATAGTGTCATTGAAATACAAATTAGAGTGTTCATTCCCGACAGAATTCTCGTTTATGTGTACCTCGATATTATGTGGCCTTGTTGTTGGATTTTAGTTACTTCGACACAGTCATATTCATAAGGCGATTGTTCAGGTTTATTCTTATAGGATGTCCTAAATTGTCCATCTGGATCTTATTTCAGTCACATGCTGGTATCTAGTTATAGCCTCCGACATACATGACACAAAAGAAGGGGGAGGGGAAGGTAATTTGATGTCAGCGACCTTAACTACTCGGCCGTGGAGGATTCGTAGACGACAATGCAAATTATAAATCATACAGATATCATATGGAGCAGATTGCTTAACTCTTTTATCAACGAAAATAATGTGTAGAGATTTCCCAAGTTGAAGTAACGTAAATATGATTTATTCAATGTTCACATTTATCAAACTAAATGTGATTTATGACTATCCAAGATCATTTTATGTGCTCCATTGCGATATTAATGCTCAAATGGGATAACAATACTGATATGGACAGACACTAAAGGTAGCCCATGATGTACGCTTTTTACCGCGAATAAGTTACAATCAAATCTATAACAACACACTGAAACTAGCAGGGGACAATAATTCATTTATTCATTTACTTATTTATTTATTTGGTTGGGTTTAATGTCAAATCGACGCAAGTAGGTAACATGGCGACTTTCCAGCTTTGATGGTGGAGGAAGACCCTGGTTCACCACCGTGCATTATTTCATTAAGGGCGGGTACCTGAGTAGAACAAGCGACCTTCTGTAAGCCAGCTGGATCGCTTCCTCACATAAAGAAGTCAACTCCCCGAGTAGGGCTCGAACCAACATTGGTGTGGGACAAGTGATTTAAAGTCAGCGACCTTAAGCACTTGTCCACGGAGGCCCCGCAAGGGACAATAATGATTGTTGCAAATATGTACAACACATGCAGTCATCATAATATAGCACACGGTATTTTCAATGTTTTAGTAATTCTAGTAGTTGATTAAGTTGATTGAAGGTGCCTTAAATCAATATCTAACGATAATCATTACAAGTAATTCGTTCACAAATCTGTTTCGTCTCAGTAATTTGTAAAATGACAAAGCATTTAGTATATGTAATCATTCTTCTAAACTGTCCACCAATAAAGAATGAAAATACTATTCTGGAGACATTTTATATTTACTCTTTGGTCCACAAAATTAGCAAAGATTTGTGTAAATTGAGGCTTTAAGTTTTTACAAGACAAACATCAATCTAAATTTATCAAATAGTATGAGTATGAGCTTTCCTTTTTTGAAAGATGTTTTAACATGTTTTCCCCACTATCTATGTTTGTATTTCAATCATTCTTGATTACGAAAGATAAACATCTAGCTCATTGTGAGTTTAAATTGCATTTTAAAATCAATATTTGATTTTCAAAATTCTATCTAGGGCAAAAACAAAAACAGAAATGAAATTTAGAAATGTTATGATTATTTTTAGTGCTGTAAACTAAATTAGAAAATGTTAACCTTAATTTGATTAGCAGTTCCTCTTTAAGTGATGCGTTGTCCTCATACACACCTTAATTGTTGCAGCTATTATAAAGAGTAAAAGGCTAATTAGATAGAGAAAGTCTGGAATCTGGAACAGTGTTTTTGTTTTAACTAATTAGTGTATTAAATTCTAGAAAACGATTAAATTCACAATACGTGATGTCGGTTTAGACATGTCTGCGCCGTGATGATCAAGCAACCACATTTATTCGCAAAGTTCTTAGGTAGTGTTACGGATCTCTGCACCGAAACATATCCCGTATCAGAACCTATCTAGGTATCGTGCTAATATTTGGCACGTTATGATTTCAACGATAAACACTCGCCCTTTAGGTGTAGTCTCTTCACGTGGAAACAATGGGCGCTATGGAAACGTTATTTGTGGGCTTTATGGCTTACGGTTTCAAGCCATATATTGTTTTGGTTACTTTGCGTCCCATAATAATGTTTAGCGTAATGGGAGAAGCCGTGAAACAAAATATACAAACAAGGAGGAAAATATTATGATTCTATCGATTGATCAACGCTACCTGTTTCGGTTCAATGGATGTTTTGCTTTCAACTAGGCATTTTATGAAGATACCCATAATATGTGACCATGTGTCAAATTTGCGGCCAGTCAGCTGTCACTCCTGTGCATTTATGATGAGTTAATTGATAGTTGTAATAAGATCTATACCAGCTATTGTTTTATACTGCTTGACAAAACAACAAGGTTCAAGCCTCAAGGTTTATTCGGCAAATTTGGCATTACACATGCCTTTGGCCATTAACAAATATAATTGGAACATAGCATATTAACAATTGATACAAATACATGTATACATATACAGTTCAAAAAAGTAAAAGTGTATGCATACAATAAACAAACATATAAATTACAGAAGAAAAACAAAAATGTTAGGAAACAATTAAACAAACAAAACATATACAATAATCTACGTTACATTATGTAGTATTGTTTTTAAGTGTATCAGCTCTATATTGCGTGGCTTCTTTAATAAACTTAGCTATCTTAACAAGCACCTTCGCATTTTTTGAAGACATTAAATTATTAAATTTTTGGACAGTGGGCCATTGTGTATTACCAAGGTGCTTTTTTCTAATATCAGTATATTTACTACAACAAAGAATGAAATGATATTCTGACTCCACAACATTTTGGTTACAAATCTTACATAGTCTGTTAATTCTATCTATATTATTATATCTACCAATCTCAATTTCAAGCTGATGTGAACTTAATCTCATGCAAGTAAACAATTTTCGTAAATCAGTATTTTTTAATTTCACAATATAATCCTCAAAACAGAATGACGTTTTATATTTACATTAACTGTCCAACTTAGGCATAGCATTTATAGATTCACTCCACTCTTGAATGAATTGATCATATAATCTGTTTTTCAACAACGGGATATAGTTCACATTATTATCAAAGTTCATGCGTATATCCGTGTAACCAAGGTGATCTATAATAGAGTTAATTTGATTTGACCAGCAAATACCGTTAATAGTTCTACACTGATCAAGGTAAATATCATATAAAGCAGTATTAGGGTTCTTCATGATCTTTAACCAAAATTTCATTGCTCTTATTTTACAAACAACAGACAAAGGTAGTACCCCTAATTCACCATACACCGCATAATTTGGGGTCTGACTTTTAACACCCAGGAGGTATTTACAAAACCGAACATGTAATTTGTCAATTTCTTTTAACTTGTAGACACCCCAAACTTCTGCGCCATATAGTAAAATAGGCAGGGCCATTGAATTAAATAAAGACAATTTTGTTTTAACATCCATATCCACACGATCAAATAAGGACAGAAGATTAAAATAAGCTCTAAGAGCTTGATCATGTAGAAGCTTAACAGCATCTCTGAAAGTTCCTGTACGTGTAAATTTAATTCCTAAGTAAATAAAACTGTCAACAATTTCAACTTTTTTATCATTTATGAAATATTCTACGTTATGATTGCATTTTCGTTTCTCAAAAATACAGATTTTAGTCTTATCTATGTTAATTTCTAAGCCCCATTTAACAGAATAGTGCCATAGACTGTCAATTTGTGCTTGCAGACTCTTTGGGTCAGTGGTGAATGAAACAATATCGTCTGCAAATAAAATAAGATATTTTGACAATAAGTCTAAGTCATTCTCAGTCAAAGAGTTCATATCAATATTATCAACTATATCATTAACAAAAAGAATAAACATTATCGGTGACAAGGGTTCTACTTGCTTTAAGCCGATAGTGACATTGAAAAACTCTGACATTTTCATGGAGCTTGACATACGTACACATGACTGAACATTGTTATATATTGACTTAATCATTCTAATCATCTTGCAACTTATACCTGATTTAATAAGTTTCTCCCATAATGCCTCACGGCTGACAGTATCAAAAGCACGTTTATAATCTACAAATATACACCATAACTTGGAATTATTAGATAAAACCTTTTGAATGACAGCATGTAACAGAAAAATTGCATCAGAAGTAGAGTGACCATCTCGAAAACCGAACTGAGAATCGTTAAAAACATGTTCATTCTCACACCATTTGTTAATTCTGTTTCTCAGTAATAAAGAAAATATTTTTGCTATGACATTCACAAGGGTAATGCCTCTATAATTTGAACAATCATTTACATCACCTTTTTTAAATATAGGCACAATGACTCCCTTTATCCATGCATCGGGATAGCTACCACTATCGAATATATAATTAAATATGGTACACAAATAAGGCGATATAAAAATTTTCGCATCGATAAAAAAATCAGCCACATTATTTTCAAAATCACTACTTTTGTTTCTTTTCAACAACGAGATTGTTTTGTGAATTTCTTCTATACTGATAACACAATCAAGCTGCTCAACATCTAACACATTATCACGTGTACTTTGAAATTCCGATTCAATATTTAAATCATCAGGCCTGCTATTAGAACTTTGTGAAAAATGCTTTGCAAAGTCATCAATATTTAAATCAGTAGACACATTTTTAGATTTTCGAAATTTATTTAAATATTTCCAAAATTTTCTTGGTGATTGTTTGCTAAGTTTGGATAGTTTACATTTTTCCTTGCTATAAAAATTGTTTTTAGCTCTTCTCTTAGCTTTGGCAAAATTGGACCTGCAAGTTAAAAGATTGACTCGATTTACCTCAGAATTTTCTAACAACATGTTTCGTTTAGCATGTGAAAAATCTCCTTTAGCAATTCTACAGTCATGATTAAACTAAACAGCTTTTTTCGTTGTTTAGGTTTATTCGTAACAGTTTTTCCGAAACAGTTATATGATACCCCATGGACGAGATTTGAAAAGCAATTTATACATTCATTTATATCATAATCTCCAGACAGAAGCTTATCCGTTACGTCATCAAATAAATGCGCTTTACAATTAAGAGCATTAAGAAATTCATCTTTATTAGATGCGTCCCAAAATATTTTATCGTACTGAAATGAATCATTTGCGAGAGTACCTTCACACTAAGACATGCTAAAACTAACCGGACAGTGATCAGAAAACTCGCATAAATCCAACACTTTGAAGTCATTTATAAATTGAAAACAATTTCCATCTGTAATTAAATAATCGACCGTACTGGCAACTGGTCTATTTCTATTCAGCCCATGAAAAGTACACTTTCCTTCGTGCAATCGACCGTTAACAATATAAAGATCACATTCCTTACATAAGGTCAATAGTTTTGATCCAAAACCGTTTACACATTTATCATCATTTCTCCTTACAGGTAAATTTATAGGTATATTCCAGGTCTGTGGAATGTCGATGTAACGGTCCAATTGGATATCCGAAATAAAGTCTTGTTGTTCGCCGGTACGTGAGTTCATATCACCTAGGAGATACACTGTCCCTAAATCATTGTATTTCCTAATGTCCGTGCTTAAATGATCAAAAAAATTGAACTCAAAAAGCGGAGAATTAATATTTTTATATACCTTTGAATCTTCTGGTGGTATATAACATATACAGAAATACAAGTCATCTTCAGAGTTCATAAAAGATTTTGAGATTTTAAACCAAATTATTCCATTAAAATTAATTTGGATTAGTTCAATATACTTTTTAAAATATTCTTTAAAAAATACTATAACTCCGCCACTATCGCGCTTAGCTTTCGTATTTGCTTTTGGACGCGGACAATTAAAATATTCATAGCCGTCTATACATATATTTGATATTTTTGAATTCCACGTTTCTGTTAAAAGGATAATGTCAAATTTTGAAATAAAATTGAGAAAGTCTGCATCTTTCAATTTTGAGCGAATACCCTGGATATTCCAGAGCAAAAACTGCAGTTGCCTCTGGCCAACTTCCTAACTGTAGCCTGCACTACGTACATTGTCGACAGTGTACATTTTACCGTTAATGAACAACTTGTCGTAGGATAAGTAGGCCGTTTTACTGTCTTCTCGTGCCTTGATCATGACATCGCTCAATATTTTGCGGCGATCCTGAATTGCCTTGGGGAATTGATCAGATACACGAAAATCTTTTCTCCCTTTCAAAACTGCTGTAGCTTTTTGTTTTACAAATATTTTGTCCGGGTAGCGATTGAATTTCACGACAATGGGCCGCTTTTTGGTATTATCATAAGCACCTACGCGATGAGCCCGTTCAATTTCCAAGCGAGTTGCTGCATCTTCTATACCCAATGTGTCGACACAGAAATTTTGAATAATGTTCAAACAATTTTCATTTCGCCTCTCCTCGACAGTTTTACCCTCGCTGTGACCGAAAAATAGTAGGTTATCTCTCATGGATCTGGACTGTAGATCAATAATGTCTTCGTTGACAGTTTTGAGCTTATCATATTCGAGTGAAAGTTTATTGATACGAGTCTGTTCATTTTTTTATTTGGCCGTCGATTTCATTCTGTTTGGCTCGTATTTCATCATTGATTTGGGCATCAAACGTGCGACTACTTTCTATTTGGGTTAGACGTAGATTAGTTTCAGTAGATGACGTTTCGAGCGCTGATATACGACAATCCATGGATGACATTTTCTGGGACATCGTGGAAAGCTGCTTCGCAATGGAATTTAATTTATCGAGGTTTTTATCCATTGAATCTAATCTGTCAAGTACAGTTTGTTGAAAATTGATAGTCTGCTGTGACTGGGGTGACTGGGGATAACCAGTAGGCACTACCGGCTGTGTGTTCATGAACTGTTGATGGGGTGGGGTATAAAAAGCTCCTGGTGACGTTTGATAACTGTTCATAGCTGGCATATTGGACATATTTAAAGGTTGAACATACCCCGGAGCCGCCATAGTATTGTGCACTTGCTTTATATCCCTGCCTTTATTGTGATCGTTAACTGATCTCTTCTCAGGTAAATTTCCCCCATTGTCAGGTGAAGATAAAGTCCTCTTTTTATTCTTATTTTTCTTATTCGTCATTTGAAAACATCACAAAATGCACACAGTGTTAATGATCTCATAATCCAACTTTGAAACTGTTTTATGTAACTATTCACCACAAAAATCCATTTTTTTTTAAATTTATTCGAGAGCAGAAATTTAAACAACCGCCATGTTCTCAACAACACTTGATTGCTTTATATCATTCAGATGACAGCACTACGTGAAACTATTTCTTCTTTAATTGTAATAGTTTACTTAAATATATACAATATTCAATCAGTTTTCATTCCTTGTGTCACAGTTGAACGAAAACACAATAAAAACGTTCAGGCTTATTATATTTATCTTTTTTTTATAAAATGTGTTTGTATAAATGTATCATAATTATGTTATTCTTGTTCTGTAATGATACATATTTGTTGAGGATATTTTTGCGGTGGTAAATTGATATTTAGATATCAGTCTCAGTTGATAACTTTCATGAAACAAGTGCCTTCTCAGCAACTAGCCAAGACATTCCTTTTTAGAAGGATTTTTTCTTTTCTTTTTTTTCTTTTAACGGTATGTTTTATGAGCTTTGTTGAAAATGCTGATATTTATAATTAAATTATTAAATTCATAAATATTAAAAATGTTGAAATGGTGATCTCATTAAGACATAACCACCTGCTACGAACTTTGCATGACGTTACCAGTTTCTTATGTGAATTATTACAGTTGTCACGGTTCAACACTAATTATCACACAATGAAACCAGTGTTTGAAGTAACAGCCGTATATACATGTATCCATTCGATACCCGTTTTACCGAGTTTGTCGCTATTTCAATTTGAACAGTTGTTGACCACTGTAGCAAAAATGTTTGGAAAACGAATATCAAATACTGAAGACATTCGGTCATATAATAAAGTTCGCAGTAAACTCGGTTGTTCTTTGAAAGAGCTTTTTGCCGAAATAACCCGTGTTTATGGGTCTGCTAAGGTGTCTTAAGAGACGGCTCGCAGGTGGAAAAAGAAATTTGATTGTGATGTAGAGTCTCTTGAAAATGCCCCAAAATCAGGTCAGCCAAAGACAGCAAAGTGTGAACAAAGTGTTTTGAAAATCACAAAAATTCTTTAAAATGATGCTCGATATACTGTACGCGATATTGCACGCATTGTTGACATTTCACTATCAACAGTACATTTAATTTAAAAGAAAATCTTGAAAGTTAGAAAGATTTCTGCTAGGCGGGTACCCCATCTTTTGGCTGACGATCAAAAAAGGCTACGTGTTGAAACTGCCACAAGATTGCTAAAAATGTTCCCAAAATACGACAAAAAGATTTTTGCAAATGTTGTTACAGGTGATGAAACCTGGATGCATTATTTTGAACCTGTCAGAAAGGTTGGGAACAAAATATGGGCCACCAAACATAGCCATAGGCCAGTAATTGCAAAACGCACTTTGAATGCAAAGAAAGTTTTGTATGCCATATTCTTCTCCAGCGAAGGTATAGCAGTACAGATTCCAGTAAAAAAGTATAGAAGTGTGACGTTATCTTGAAAGAATTAAACAAGTACAAATGTACTACAAGAAACGTCGCCCGCCTAGTCACAGGTTTCAAACTTGTTCGACTGTTGCATGCCAATGCACCAGCACACACCTCTAGTACAGTAACAGAGTTTTTGTTTTGAAGTCGGAGAGAATTACTGTGCTACCACATCCAACTCATTCCCCAGATCTGGCGTCATGCGACTTTTTTTCTGTTTCCAAAACTGAAAAACTTCCTTTCTGGTCGTAGATATCGATCGCGACCAACTCTCGGTTCTGCTTTCCATCAGTACCTATACCTAAATCAGTCTACCGTGACGCTTTCCGGAAATGGATCCAATAGACTAAAATTAGGCATTTCTCACTACGGGGAATATTTTGAGGGTATGAAATGACAACATGCACGTTTTCATCAGTTGTCAAGGTTTCAGACCACAATACACAATACTTTTCGAACACTCCTCGTATTTTATTGTAAGAACTGGCAGTGTAGCTTTAAAACTGTTATTCCACAAATGTGACGAAAGTAAAATTCTTCCACATAAACGGCTTGGAATTGATATTTGAACATTTGCTTAAGTACATCATTGACTACGGATATTCCACATCAAAGTTCTGTTCAAACAAAATGTAACTGTACATATCTTATGATTTATGTTATGAACAAGAAAAGTGTTCACCTTAATTGTTTACTATTTATTAAAAAAATTATTTGAGCATATTCATTACAACTTGAATCACAAATATTCACATGACATAATCACTGGGAAATGTAAATTACAATAGACATTTTGATTAAAACTTTAAGAATACTAGAAGAGTACGTTTTATATCAATGGAACACAAACAGAAATAGCTGAAGCTTAATTGAGCACATCACCAGATTTTTCTCTTATTTACGATATGGAAGTGTTTTCAGTAAGAAGAAATTGTTTAACAGTTGTTATAATAATAAAGACAATGAATTCTATGTAGCATGTTTTAAATTAAAACAATCTTCCAGTGTGTAAAGCACTAGAGAAACAGTGTTAAGTATACGTCTTACAACAGAAATATGATGTGAAATAGAAATAATTTACTTGTACTTATCAAAATCATAATGAATTATTAACTTGATCATTATTGATTTCTGAATTTTGATATCTAAAATTTCATTTTGTTAAAAATTAATACCGGTATGCATATCTGGAGGTATGTCCCTTTAAAAGTAGGAGCCATGCCCCTTTAAAAGTAGGAGGCATGTCCCTTTATAAGTAGGTATCATATCCCTTTTAAAAGTAGAGGACATGTCCCCTTTAACAGTAGGAGACATGTCCCTTTAAAAGTAAAAACACAAATATTCTTAACTTCAAAAGTTAAGAATATTTGTGTTTTTACTTTTAAAGGGACATTCAAAAGGCAGGTATGCAACTAAAGATATTTCCGCACTTTTTGTGAACATTTTCATAAAAATGATAAACAGAATGCAGTGGTAGAGAACAATATGGAAAACTAATTTTACAAAAGTTGAAAACAAATCTGCTACCATTTAATTGCCTGAACTTCAGTGTTTGAAGGCATATGCTGTTAATAGGGAATCGAATCCCACTACGGTAACATACGAGGTAATCCAAACAACACATACTATCCAAATAAAAAATATGGAGTTTCGGTTTAGACCATGGGCGTGCGACGACCCCGATGAAATTCGGGATATCACGGTCTTCGTTAATGTTAATAAGCGTCCGTCAGGTCAGTAGGCCAAGCGCAATTTCCGCACATTAAGATGTCTGCGACACGAAAGAAATTCAAAGTAAGCTGTTAATTGTGTTGCGTCACAAGCTAATCAGCCGGTAATATGACTACACTGATATAATTCATGATACAAACATTCCCTGTTTGATATTTGTCTTTGTTTTTTATTCATTACTGAGTAGCATTTTTAAACGGCGGTATTTTGAACATTTTTATCTTTACATTGATTTACAGTGAGAGTAGATAACACTGGCGCCGACATTTTGAAAATTTGAGTAAACAAAAACTTTCTCCAACGAGTTCTTCAGCTCGGGGAATGAGAGAATAGATTCACCTTTGTGTCGCGTTTCAGTTCGTATTTTAATTCCTTTCCGGTACTTTAATTTCTTGGACTTCTCTGTTACTCACTAAGCCTATACTGAATTTTTAAAATTAAGAAATCCGTGATTTTACTTGCAGGCATGACTGATTAATGGAATAATTTTACTTTTATATAGAATATGGACGGCACTCCAGTACAGCATGTGCATGGTTGGACCTGTTGACATTTTTAGAAACGTGAGTAACTAACTTTCCATTGTATAATAATATTGTAAACAAACCTGCAAACACCCCACCCATAAAAAGCATAGAAATTCCTTATTTTTTACATTATTATTTATTCATAAATTTGAAATGGGCCTTTTAGATTACTATTTCTTAAGTCTCACTGCATACACCGTAATTAAGTTGAGCAAATGATTCTGCCCATAAGCTGTGCTCAGCCTAAATATAGGGAATCGGATCGGCTTATAGAAAAAAATATAGATTTTAAAAGGTGTTTTTCATGTTCTCAGAATTTTGCATATACTGCATTATTTTTCATGACTGGACACAAATTTGACCTCTTTTAAATTAATCAGCTTTTCTATAAGAAATCATTTAAACCAGTAATTTTGCACATCTGATTTAAAAATAGGTCAGTGAGTCCCAGGCATATACACTCAACAAAATTCCTAATCGGTCAGTTTTTATTGTATTACTATTTTGTTAATAATGCAAGTATTTACACGAAATTTCACATACCGACATTTAAATATGTACTGCAGCTAATTATTGATTTATTTTTGATCGACTCACCGCCAAAGTAACCGCTTTAGGCGTTGTGGCCAATTTAGCATAGTTTGCACGTGCATGGCATGTGCACCAATATGCACGTGTTAATGAACACTTTTGGCATTACTAACGAAACTCCTACTAGAAAAACACATGTCACCGTTTAATTGACACAAGAGCAACGCGCCCGGGCTGTTGGAGTTAATCAACAAAATTCAAAATCGGTCATTTCAATGAATTGTACTTTGGTTAAATTTCGAAAAAAGAGCGCGGATGGTAGATAACCAACGAGTGAAGGTTCTTGTAAACGGAAATAAGGTTATAAACGGTAATAACCATCAAAGTAACAGTTACAAACTAATAACATCAAAATTCTATTGAAATTGTAAAAACAATAACACACGTGCCGTAAATTTGTCCCAGCTAGCAACATTCCGACAGCTCGATCCCATTGCTCTTGTGTCAATTTCACCATAATATGTGTTTTTCTAGTTGGAATTTCGTCAGTAATGCCAAAATTGTAAACGAACACGTGCATGTTGGTGCACATGCACTGCACGTGCAAAATATCAAATATTAGGCAAAACGCCTATTGCGGTTATTTTGGCCATGAATCACCAAAAATAGATTTATAATTAGCTGCAGTACCTATTCAAATGTCGGCTTGTAAAATTTCGTGTAAATACCTGCATTATTGACAAAATAGTAATACAAATATAAACTGACCGATTAGGAATTTTGTTGAGTATACATGCTTTTACCCGTAACCGTTCAATAGCCAATGACTACAGAATTTCAGCTCGTGCTACTGATTTGCCGCAGATACAACCTCAACCAGGCTACCATTTATTTCCTTATGTGATTGAAAACGCATGCTAGTTAAATGCGTAAATCATGGTGATTTAATATGATTTCCGTTTATAAAACTTTTTTTTTTCAAGAATGCATCGCACAATGTACAGGTTGAGGAACACGTATTGATTTATTGAAACTGTACAAGCATGCTCGATTAGTTGGTCTGAATTATGAAGGAATTGAATTCAAACTGTTCCATAAATGCAAGAGTTTAAGAGTTAGTCAGAACCATAATCATGTAGAAGATGTAATTACTTTCACAAATCACAGGGCTCAAATTTTGCACTTGCTAAATGCAGGTCGGTTTCATGGAATGCGAGTTAAGATAAAAATTTCACACAATTTATTTTGTAAATACAAATAATAGTCGAAATTGTTGCGGTTTTTGTTAATGTTTGTAGATTTGCTTTCATTTGAGGACAATTAAGGCAGTGACAGTGTTTTCCCCACGTGCAGATAACAGAAAACACAACATCTTTTGTTGGTTAGCCATTTTTGTTGAATGGATTAATGATTATAAAGAGACGTAGATGTCTATCTGATAATTAAATCTAGAACGCAGGCTACCTTACTACTTCGTACATATGGTTGAACCGGTACTTATAATATTAGGTTCGAACATTTGCCTTGCGGTAGTTTCAGCCAGTAGTTAAGTTACGCCATCAATGATGCGTTCCGAATTACTTTGAGGGTCATTTTGAGCTAGAACGCACAAAATTGTACGCCAAGGAAAACCGTGCAAACAATATTGATGTTCTAGCATGATTTTTTATTCTTACATTTTTAATTGAAAGTCTAAATGCAAGTAGATTTCAGATTTAGCAACAAGAAAAAAAGCTACGTGCTAAAATTTGCAATTGGTCAAAAAAGTTAAATTTGAGCTCTGCAAATGCAAACCGAAGCCGCTCACATTACTTGTTGTTCCGATGCATTCAGTTCCTGTTCTCCTAGGAATCCCCAGTCGAGCATGTCCTAAACAATATGATGAAGTATTTTGAGGGTATGAGCTAGACCAGTTGTTTTATGGTGCAAAATTAAGATATTTTATGGTGCTTTAAGTTCAGGCATGCATGTGAAATTGGTGTCAGGCTTGGAAAATTTTCTATCTGGTTGCCAGAATGGGTTAGTTGAAATCTGAATTTTGTACACTGCACGCATACTCAAATACGTTTAAAGTTATACGTTTATGAATCATGGCCGTCAGATACCAATAAACAATTGTAGCATTTTGTCGGCTCCTAGGTTCATACTAAACTGAGGAAGGCAGAATAAATTCTTCTAGCTGCTTAACCAGTCTGTTTTTGCCTTTTAATGATATCGAGCAAAATGAAGGTCATAGACCACCAAGTCAAAAAGATACATGGAATTCACTGGGTTAAAGTAATGTTTGGACATTCTGGCTGGTCAGTCGTGTAAACAAACCCACTCATACAATGACTTTTTTTTCAAAACTGAAATTTTTAACACATTTACTTTGTTTCATTATACATTTTGACAAAATTTACTACTGTTTTATTTTCATTGAAAAACGTTTGATTTAACAAATTTCTTCCGCTATGCCAATGATATAATTGGGGTCATCTTATTGGCATGAAAATTGAAAAATTGCAAAAATGATGTTAGCCATTAGACCTCAGAAATTAAAAAGCAGATGGTTGTCCATGTTTTCTTAATTTGCTCACTTTTCACTATATTCAGGCATCTTGGTCTATTATACAGAGTATTGTTGTACTGCTCCAATGTACTTGTTGACAGACTGAAATCACTTGCTTGCAGCTCATAAGGTATTTCTATCTTTCTATTTCTTTATAGTTGCATCTGTGGGAAGCAGTTTCAATCATTCAAAAAGCATGGTATACTGTAAAATCATTAGTATTTGTGTGGATAGATTTTTGTGGTTGAGTCAGTGCACAGAATCAAATATCAAGGAACATTAGGCGTAAAAAAATTGTTTGTTTCCGGTATCCCGACCTACCCTAAATTTTTGGCCCGACCCTAAATTTTTTTATGGCCTTGGAGAACATTTTTTTTCAACTTTTTGACAAAAAGTTGCAAAACTGCACTTTTTATGCTTTAAACATGGTCAATGATGTTATAAATCAACTTACTAATGCTCTAGAGGCATAACCCCCCTATTTGTATTCATTTTTGAGTCAAAAATAATTTCCGAAAAGTCTCTCTAAAAATAATTTTAAAAAAATCCAAAGAAAAAGTTTTTCCGACCTGCCTACCCTAATTCTTTTTAGCATGTTACCGGAAACAAAGAATTATTTTTTAGGCCTTAGTAAAGACTCCATTTCATTTTCTTGGCGAAAAAGCATTTCTGGACAAAACCATAAAATTTTATACATGTATACAAATTTAAACAATTATTAGTTCACCTGTCACAGGGTGACAACATGAGTTGATGTTCGTCATGTGTCAACAATTTGTAAAAAAATCTTCTTCTTCAGAACCACTGGGCAGATTTACACCAAACTTCACAGGAATGATCATTGGGTGGTCCTCTTTCAAAATTACCCAAAGAATTTAATTCCAAATAGAACTCTGGTTGCCATGGCAACCGAAATGGCAAGGTCAGAGTGACCCTGAACAGGTAAATGGTTTATGGATGATAACTTGTGAACGCTTTGGCCTAGGATCATAGCTTTTGTAACACAGGTGTAACATGATAAAATACAGGTTGTTTGAATTTGAGGCCAGTAGATCAAAGGTCAATGTCACAGTGACCCTGAACAGTTGAACTGTTTCCGAATGATAACTTGAGACCTGGAGCCTAGGATGATAAAGTTTGGTACACAGGTGTCACATCATGAAATACAGGTCAAGTTTTACTTTGAGGTCAGTAGGTCAAGGTCACAATAAGGCAAAACAGTGAAATGTTTTTCAGATTATAACTTGAGAATGCTTGAGCCTAGGATCATGAAAATTGTTAGGGAGGTTGATTATGACCAGCAGGTGTTCCCTATTGATGTTGAGGTCAGTAGGTCACAGGTCAAGGTCACACTGACCCCGTTCTTTAAATAATGCACAGAGGGGCACTTGGAGTCTTCCTCCACCATTAAAGCTGGAAAGTCGCCATATGACCTATCCTGTGCCCGTGTGACGTTAAATAAATAACGGTTCTTTAAAACGATTTTTGGACAATAACTTCAGAATGCTTGGGATGAGGATCACAAAATTTAGTACAAGGTTGGTCTTGACCAGCAGATGACCCGTATTGATTTTGAGTTCCAAAGGTCAGGATGACCCGGAACATTTAAACCTTTTCCATACAACAACTTGAGAACACTTGGGCGGAGGATCATAAAAATTCATATGAAGATTGATCTGGACCAGCAGATGATCTGTATTGAATTTGAGGTCATTAGGCCAAAGCTCAAGAAAGTGCTGCTTTGACATTGGCTTAGTTCTGTGATAAGGCCATATTGTGGGGATATAATTCGTCACTCCTGTGACAACTCTAGTGTTTAGCTCACCTGAGCACAAAGTGCTCAAGGTGAGCTTTTGTGATCGCCCTGTATCCGATGTCCGTTCGTCCGTCCGTCGTCAACAATTTGACTGTTAACTCTCTAGAGATTACAATTTTGACCTAATCTTAATGAAACTTAGTCAGAATGTTACCCTTAATAAAATCTTGGACGAGTTTAATATTGGATTATCTGGGGTCAAAAACTAGGTCACCAGGTCAAATGAAAGGAAAAGCTTGTTAACACTCTAGACGTCACAATTTTGGTTTAATCTTGACGAAACTTTGTCAGAATGTTACCCTCAATTAAATTTTGGAAGAGTTTGTTATTAGATCATCTGGGATCAAAAACTAGGTCACCAGGTCAGGACAAAGGAAAAACTTGTTAACACTCTGGAGGTCACAATTTTGGCCCAATCTTAACGAAACTTGGTCAGAATGTTACCCTCAATAAAATCTTGGACGAGTTTGATATTGGGTAATCTAGGATCAAAAACTAGGTCACCAGGTCAAATCAAAGGAAAAGCTTGTTAACATTGTAGTGGCCACATTTATGAAAATATCTTAATGAAACTTGATCAGAATGTTAATCTTGATGATCTATAGGTCAAGTTTAAATCTGGGTCAGGTGGGGTCAAAGACTAGGTCACTAGGTCAAATCAAAAGCTTGTTAACACTCTAGAGGCCACATTTATGACTTATCTTCATAAAACTTAATCAGAATGTTAATCTTGATGACCTTTAAGTCAAGTTTGAATCTGGGTCATGTGGGGTCAAAAACTAGGTCACCGGGTCAAATCATAGGAAAAGCTAGTTAACACTTTAGTGGCTACATTTATGATCATATCTTAATGTTAACAAACTTTAAATTGACATAGCGGTTATCATACTTTAACCGACCTAGCTGTTAACACACTTTAAACCAACCCACTGGCACCAGAACAGAAGGAAAATGCCTCTGTACGTGTTATACCCTACCCCTAGGTATTCTATAAGAACCATGGTCATGAACGGGAAAATATACTAACCCGTTTCAATCGTATATTTCTCAACTTAAACGCGCAGTTCGGTGAATGGGTACCTAGTATATTGAACAAGCGATAATTTATCTTCCGTCATGCACCAGTCACGTTGTCTCAATATTTCATATTGCTGAGATTATCAACATATTTTATGCTTTCGTCAACGTTACAGAAAAAACTTGCTTGACCTTCCCTAATGAACATCCGGTCTAGAGGTCACGGCAGTGTGCACATGTTTGGCGAAATGTAAACAAACAAAAATAGAATTTAAAAAAATCACAATTACACTAAAACTCGAAATGATGAATGAAATTCATCTTGTATATGATCTTTAATTTGAAATCGTTCATTGGTCTGCATCTGTTCTGTTTATTTTATTCATTTTGCACATTTATGCAGCATTTTCACATTTTAGCGAACACGTGTAGTAAAATGACGATTGACATACATTTTCACAACAGCCAATCAGAATAGTTTTGTAATCTAGAACGGAACTCCACCAGGGAAGTTCAAGCAAGTTTTTTGTGTAACGTTGAAATAACAATAAACTACGCGTTGTTTTTCTAAGATAAGATGTATTGAAAATTTGTGACCGGTACACAATGGAAGATAAATTATCACTTGTTTGATATCCATAGTACACATTTACCGAACTGCGTGTTTTAGGTTTGAAATGCGCGATTGAAACGGGTTAGTATATTTTCCCGTTCATGACCATGGTTCTTATAGAATACCTAGGGGTAGGGTATAACATGTACAGAGGCATTATATTTCTGTTCTGGTGCCAGTGAACCAACCTAGCGGTTAACACACTTTAACCGACCTAGCGGTTAACACAGTTTAACTGACCTAGCGGTTACCACAGTTGTGCTAAAGTGTTGAAAGAGCTAGCGGTTAGCATCACTTTAACAACAGACAAGCAACCAATGGTTCGATATACTGTCAACCGACCTAGCGGAATACATCACTATAACAACAACATACAACCATAAAAACAGTTGTCACACTTTCACCTGCCATTGTAGCTTACATCACTACTGCTACAGGAAACCAACCAATGTGTTGTAACATTATCCCCGTTTAGTTGTATTATGAGACTAACACATTAACTAAAATGTTAACTGGATATAGGCAAAAGCAGTTAGGATAAATTAAGTGTGCAGATGACAACCCAAACTACCTAAGGAGCATTGTGACCTTTGTCACCCATAGTATAGCAAGTTAAAATCTACAAGATCTCAATTATCACTGCAAAAACTACTTTATCCACTCAAATATTAAACTGATTTAGGCAATTTAATGTAACTCGGGCAAATTTAGCATGTAGACGAAAAACCTAAAGTACCTAAGGAGATTGAGACCACAGCCACCCAAGTTACCAGAGACAAGAACCATTGCGACCATAGTCACCCATAGTATAGTAAGCTTAAATCTACAAGATTTCACATATCACTGAAATAAATTTAGACTTGAATTGGATATGTGATGTTAATACACATGCTTACTAGATGCCAGTTGGAGACCCTCATCAACGCGACAAAATCCTATAAATAAAAGTATATAATAGGTTATTTAATCTTAAGAGTTAAATCATTGCATTTATATCTTTTCATTTTCTACTAAATACTGTACATTCAGAGGCAACAGCAGAATCCTAAGAAATAATGATTCTAATCGTATATAGAACTGAAACATCATAACATGTTTTTCCACAAAAAGGATTTCATATTCAAATAGTAACTTTTCTTTTTTAAAAATAGGATAACATAATTGGCTATAGCCCGTCTAACATATGGTCCTCTAACATATGGTCCTCTAACATAATGATGTAAAAATTCATCCTAGATACATAACTTAGAAGGTGAAGTGAAATACATAAATCAGAATAAGTATTATAAACAACTTAGTTCTTCGTGGCATAACAGTAAATAGTGCAATGAACAGAGATTAACACGGTAAAATTATGTAAAAGTGTTATTTGTAATCCGCGCACCAAAACCCTAAAAACTCTTGAGAGAAATGTACGGGAAAGCGTTGGATTGCAGGACCTGGATGACTATACAATTTACATAACATAAAAGTACATAAACTGTATTTACGAAACAATGACTGTTCAAAATTCGTAACGATCCAAGTTCATTGCACTATTTATGCAAGTTTCAACGTGTAAAAACAACAATGGCTAATTTACACAATAGAAGAAGTATCATTGCAACTGAACATCTCCGAAATGAATCATGGAATATAACTTTCACTCTGCTGAAAATTAAAAGTACTTTGTGTTCATGCTAAGACTATTGCTGAGACGTCCATTGATTAATATTCTTCAATGTTAAGGAGTGGCCGCTTCTTAGTTTCCATTTGCCCAAGTCTGTTGATAAAACTTTATTTGAACAAACGTGTTTCCAGGCTTAATCCGTTACGTATATTAGTGTTTCCTGTTCTGTATACTAGTGTTGTAAGTTATTGAAGCACTTTTTACACATATTGTCTTAAAGTAATATATGTAACTACAACATAGTATATTTATATTTATCCACTTGCTATAATTGTAATATTGTTCATCTTATTCACTGTCCTGTCGTGACATACTAAGCTTATGTCCTGCTAAGTGCTACAGCAGCTGCTTCCCGGTTTGTATGTCTCCTAGTTTTGTTACAGGAAATTACTGTTTGCCTGTGACAAGGCCGGCCAATAGACAAAGGGAGTCTGATTTGTATGTAAGTTTAAAGATTCCAGAGTTTGTGAATTTTCCTGCTTTTTAACTGATCAAATGACTCATCATAAGGTACTTAAATGTTCATGTTAAAACCATTATTGTGACATTTGTAGCTGTTTATAGTTAAAGTCATTCTCCTTTCTAAACTTCATTACATTCAAGTTTCTATTCCACGAAGGCCTTGGATAAATTTGATTATACAATCCACTTGACTGGCTTAGTTAATCTGGCTTGTATGTATATACATGTTAAACTGATGTCACATTATGAGTTCAAATATTGTTTGTACTCCTTCCATTTTTGCTTGGTATACCATTTGTGCTTGGTATATTGTTCATTTTTATTTCTGTAGACAATGTTCCTCCCCCCTTTACTGCATCAACAGCCTGCAAATATATAAAACTCCACCGGCAGTATACTTCAAATTACATGGATAATATTGTAAATAGCAAAATATGTCACCATATATGTACCAGCTACTCCACAAAAAACAAACTTGTGTAACTGGTCTCATTTCTCTGTGAAACTTAACAACTGGACTATATACTCCATCTATACAGAGATATGTACCTGCAAAACGTCAGTAATCCAGAACAATTTAGAACAGATCAATTCTGCATCGTTTTTTTTTATATTATAGGTAACAAATGGTGACCTACTAGATATTCACTGACATGTATCATTAACAATATGGCACCTAAATGGCATGGCACCTGAATGGGTGTGGTGGGTGAGATTTTGAAACCATTGCATTTTCTGTTGGTTGTACACGTGCCGACTATCGACTGACCAGTTGTCACACGCTAATGATTACTGGTACGGAAAATGCCGAGTGTATCCAAATACCAAACTTAGATTGGTAACCGTGGATACACACAAAGCTTGGTGCGCCAAAATAAATATTATTATTTATTTATAAAATAATAAGTCTTATTCATGTAATAACAAACTCGTAATTTATGTAAGCATTTATTTTCCATCATGTAAATCTATGCATATTGGTCATTTTCAACACTTTCAATAGCCTAGTCTAAGCAGTCAGGCCTGAAACAGTACAAGCCCTTAACCTTTACCCAAATTCAGTATCATCAATAACAAAATAAATAAGGCTTTCAGGTTTAAAAAAAAGAACAGAACCACCAAGATAAGCTTTAATATTTAGACAGAAAATGCATCTAGTGTGAATCCTTAAGCAGTGTATATGAACTTTACAGAGAACTATATTCAGGCAAATTTATTGAAGTTGTTTTGTTATGTTTTTATACTTATTTAATGACGCAAAATATATTAAAGATACATTCCTGAGTTACTGTTATGAAAGTTGTTAGAAGCTTTTTTAATTTCTAGTCATGCTTCAACGAAATCTTCTAACTGAATTACGAGTTATTTCAAACAAATTTTTATCATGTTCAGTTCTGTAAATTATTTAGTTTCATTGTGTATCATTTTGACATGTATAAATGTGATTAGGCTTGACTTAGGGAAGGAGACATGTATCAACAAGTACTTCAGAAATACTTAAAGAAATCGTTGACAATATTCTGATACTTAAGGAGACTATGATCTATTTTTCAAGGTAAAGCAAAAGCAGTACCCGTATGGAAATGAGGATTTCATGTTCTATCTGAAATAGAAATTTTCAATCCATTAACCATTCATTCAGCTACAATAAGTGGTATGTGCCTTCAGACAAGAACGCCAGGAAAAAGCTCTCCCACATTTCTCACAAATGCAGCGTAGTGCCCCATGTTTTCCGTTTCTATGATATGTTAGTCTATCCTTTGAAGCGTAAACCTAAAAACAATCCTCGCATGCATAATAATTGGCACTTCCATTTGCATTTGGATTCATAATGCACAAATTTAGGTGACGTTGCAAATTCCTTCTTGCAGAAAGACCACTTGACTGAGGACAGTTTATGGGGTATATTGCAGTGAAACCGATATTGTACAGTTTGGTTATATCCCTTCTGGCACACTGAGCAAATATGTTTAAACGAATGTTCATGTTTCGTTTTGTACAAAGCGAGTCCATATTTGGTTTTATACGGCTTGCCGCACTGGTCACACATAACGTTTAAATGCTTTGATACCTCATTCACCTTTTCTTTAGACTCTGGGGCGCTGGTCCTTGGTATGTCTCTATGAACATTCATATGCCTTTTGAGGTTGCATTTATAGTCTGTGGAATAGTAACAGACGCTGCACACATACTGTTTTTCATTCACCCCAGTCACAGTTACTCCTGACAAATCCATTGATGCGTCCGTCAAATCCATTTTTCAGTAATCTGCAAAAAGTGAGAGTACAGTTTCAAATAATTACTAGGTCTTATCACAATGAGAAGACAGAAGACAAATTATACATAGATCTATGAAATGATCCAAGGTATTGCCGACTACTGTTTGATCTATGTTATGTTTTTTTTTTGTGAATTTTGACTTTATTTATCAAGATCCAGATATCAACTACACATTATCTTAAAGGTCTTCGAGGTTGGTAGTAGGATCTTTTATATCTTTAAGATACACTGTATCTTTATTTATATCAATTTTATGGCAAAATGTGTTGTTTTTTTTTTTTTTCACTGAGTAAAAATCGGGCAAAGTCACAAGTTTGGGAAAAAAGAAATTTGAAATCTGCATTTTATACAGAAACGTTGCTTTTATGCATAGATATCCTTAAAGTTTCAGAACAATCTTTATACCAATAAACTCCTCTCTGTTCTTTAAAATGATCTATAATATCAGTGGTATAAAGAATCCAAGGCAAAACTTCGTTATAGAAAAGGTGGATAAACAGTATTGTTTTTATTGCTACATAGGCGATTTAGTATACATTTCGTATTGCTGGTACTTTCAGGGAAGTGTCACAGTTAGTTATTTTAAAAAGAAACAAATACATAGAATCTCCCACAGAACGGGTTTACGGTGCAATTTTATTGTATAAATGATTTTAATATTGTCTTTTTACTTAAATTATGGAGCTGAAACTGTTTACATATTCTGGTCAAAAGCATCACAATTTTAAAAGAAATTATTGGGCAAACACCGTATTTCTTCTTTAAATAACAACGACTTTGACCCATGCTCTCCAAAATCAACGTCTAAATGCATGCTGCTGAAATATCAGGGTTGGTCGCAATACATAATTTCGTTCTGGAGTTAAGGAGCAGAGACCATTTTTCTGTTCTACGTAACAGCAACATCAATCCAAGAGACCAAAACGCGTAGCACGGTCACGTATACCAAATTTGATTACAATATCTCATTTCTAAGTGACTGATGAAATTCTGTTTGCAAAAACGTACCTACGTGATTTACAAAGTAAAACCATATATATAGTAAACACCGCATAAATTCTAAGGCCATATGTTTTGTGTTCCTCGATAAATCAGATTGAAATTTGATACCGTATTTCAAATACTCAAATATTTGCGACTCGAACGTTGAGGATTGTGAAAACACACACCTATACGAACTCAATATTGTTAACCCATACATAACTGATTTGAAAAAAGATACTTATTTTTGTGGACGAAATCTATTTACATTGAATTTCAAATCGCATATTAGAAACTAAGGAAAGTAACTCAGACTATCAGAACCCCATCTGTGAACGCAATATTTACTAAATTTGACCCATCATTGCAAGTAGTGCTCTGGAAGGCCGAACAGTCAGACAAACGGGTGAAAAGACAGACGAGCATATCAACAGGTCAGAGTGAAACTGTTCTAAGTACATACAGATAAAAAAGCACTTTCGCTCTCATCCTTCAATATGGACAACATCAAAACCAATTCCCCCTGACTGCGTAGAGGTAAAAAGCCGCAATCAGTATCAATATCTTATTATTCAAAATACATTGTTACTATCCTCAGTCCGCTTAATAGTTATTTGGTTCGTCTATCCCCAGTACACTTTCATGTCATCAAAAAGTATGAATATCAACAACAAAACATATCGTATTGATATCTTACACAATACTGGACGATGTAATCACAGTAAAATCGCTCTCATTTTCTATTTGTTGTTTTATGTTTGAAATCCTACCACCTTACTGGACATTTGCTAGCGATCATGCAACTTTCAGCGAGAACTATGTCATTGTAAAAGAGAGGAGACACATTTCCATCATAGTTGTATATTTCATAGGATCAACCTATTCGAAATTTTTCGATTTTGATAAATATATCACCATAAGATACAAAACATTATGAAAACTTTCAAAATCAAACATTTATTGATTTATCACTTTCTGAGCTATATCCGGTGTCCATTTTCCCACAGTGATTATGTAATCAAATGGTGTTAAGCCATCACTTAGTTGAGGCAAGCATCAGAAAATAAAAATAGTCAGTTAAGATATCCTATCCAGAACTAGAGCCAATATTTCACAGCACTTCTTTACGTTAGATTATACAGTCATTTCGCAAACGGATTTCTTTCCTTTCTTACAGATTTGTATCATTTCTTATATAAGGACTGTTAATCATTGCTTAGCCTACACATATCAAAGACAACAACGAATCATTCATGTGGAAAATTAAACAAATGAACTGCACGTTTGCTTCCTTATTGTTTATATCGGGGAAAAAGCAATCGGATACATTGATCTAGGTTTCACAGATGATTAGCTCCTAAACCAGATGGAGCAACATGATCAATACAACAACTATAGCGAGCATATTTCACACTTGAATGAAATCAAGCTTAAGTTTCTTCTCAAGTTAATATTCTACACTTTCTTTCATGCTGACACATAATCAGTAAACTTTAAGCAAGTATAAGACGCCAGTCTGTATTTGGTAGCTCCTAAAGCACACATGGAATATATAAATACAGTTACTTTGAAGATCTTGATGTAATATTTATATAATATTTGGACTGCAGATCAGCATAATCTGTTTCCTTTTTCAGCTTCAAACAATCAAGCAGCAAGAAGTATTTGATAATCAATTTAAGCATGTTTCTATATTTAAATATCAGAGTTTTGAGAATTGATGGAAATCAAAATTCCTAATTAACATCAAAATACTGTGTATGTAAGATCAAATAATTGTAACTAGCAGCTGGCAGTGGTCATTCCAACTCTCAAACTAAGTCATGTCCGCTGTTTTAACTTGATCAATAGATCAAAAACTATTACTTCCCACATAGAACAAAATTAACCTTAGACCTTGGGAGAGACCAACCCCACCTGACAGGCAGAAATGTTGGAATATTTAACGTAAAAAGAAGTAAATCATTTATACACATACTTTAGTAATGTTAAATAGTTTGTCTGACTGCCCCAGAATGTAGCGAAGTCTCAACGTTTCATGTGCAGTTAACATTCACTGGCGCATGAAAAAAATCATTTATTGATAATGAGTATTTTTGGTGAAGAAAACAAAGGACATCATTGTTTCTTCTATAGTAAACAGAATCATTCGCAGAAAAACGTAGCAATTTAAATGCAGGATATTTAACAAGCTGTAAGTTATAGTTCACTTCTGAGCTTACAATATATATATCGATCCAGGTAGTAGGTTTGTCGTTTTACTTAAAATTGTGTGCATTCTTTCTTGTGTGATTGGTAATGCCGTCATAATTTTTTTTCCTTTCCTAGTATATACATATAACATTCAAAAATAAAACGGTTTTGCTGTCCGTTTGAATATTTTAACAGAAGAAAACAAGGTTACTAGAAACATAAGTTGTTGATTATCACATTCAAAACAAAAAAAAAACTTACGGTTTTTAAAATTAATGCAAATTATGCTATACGAACTCACATAACAGTACCTTTTAGGATATTAAAGAGTTTATTCTTATTTTTTTCATTATTTTAATACTCGAAACAACAAAGAAACACCGTGCTAGATGCCTAAGATTAAATTTTATTCAACACCTTGAATAACAGATGTATATGTAACAACACAGATTGAATGGCTCGAAAAAATAATCTTCTAACAACATATAAATACAACAGTATCTAAGGTAGAGTTTTGTTGGCCGCTTGAAGATGAGTGAACCGAAAGGAGACCAGGCCCGTCAGAGCAATACAACGAAACTATAAATTAACACTGCAATCCCGGAAATACTTTAAAAACATCATTAACACCACTGAACGAAACAATAGAACTGCTTAACAGTGAAGCACCGAGTAATGTGGCAGATGTACATAAGTACACCAAAACAGGATGGCTGTGCATTGCAACGACGGAGCAAGTGGTGTCACATGATAGGGACCGACCGCCCGCAGGTAGCCGCAAACGGTCGGTAACTATCATACGGACCACTACGTGAAGGGAAGCACATAGTTGCATGCAAACGGTTGAGAACGCAATACATATAGCAATACAGCAATACCACCTAGATTTCGCCTAACACTAGGGCAAAACCTGTTCAACCCAAGCCACCTAGCCACGAACTTGCTTTGAAAGCAATAAGCCAAAGTACGGTGCTTATAACGGGATATGGCATTTAGCCGAGCTTCAATCAATGAAGCAACTTTATAGCAATAAACTGACGCGCCTGATCGCCTTTCGGTATGCACAAATAGAATTTTTCCAAGACTGGAGCGACATTTAAATAGAAAAAAAAACGTGCCTGAATTCATTGTTTTAGACCTAGATAGAATTACATTTCTTGAATAGGATGCAATATAAATCTTCAAACTTTAAATCACATAGAATGCACACAACACGAACTTGTATAATGAATACCACATCGTCATCTGTTTTAAAATCCATATCTAAACTTAGTAGCTATGGCAATGTTTGAAAAGGCCTGTATCACAGAACAGTTTTTATCACATGAAGTAAGTATGTAAGGAATGTCCGTTATACACAATACACACTTTTACATCGAATACCTGCATTACTGTACAGCACTGGCTGAAAATGTTCTCTTAACACAGTCAATGGATGTTTCTCCAAATAAGGTTTCTCGATCGATTAACGATTCACAATGTTCATATTGTTAACAGATTCGTACTTCAGGTATTCACTGTACATGCAGGGCCTTTTCCATAACCACGTTTACAAGAACTCCTGCCACAATAGAACTACAGAAAAACAGTAACATTGTTCAAAAATTATCAAGGAAACTACATAATACAGTTGTACGAACAAATGCAATAAACCAGAAACTGTTTTTGAAACAATATCAAAATAGCAGAAACAGCAATAATAACTACGGGGTGTTGCGGGCAGGACATTTTCTGTTGACTGTCAAGGTTAAACGAGTTAACTGAGCTGATAGCACGGGATTTCCGTATTTATAATTGCTATACGAACTGGTACCCGAATTAACGGGTTTTTAACACGGCTGAGACAAGAAGAAAAGTGAAACAAGTAAAAAATGCATAGTAACGAAAACGACCCAGTTGTTTTTTGAAAATAAAACAAATTATTTTTAGTCGGAAATAATTTTCATTATTTTTCAAATATATATTAAATTTTAATTTTTCTGACTTAGTATAGTCTATTGGGTATTTAATATGTTGCACCTTTTCACTTTGCATTTCTATTAAGCAATTATTTTTTGTTGCACAAGTTTTCTATACATGTTTACGTAAGTGTAACTAGTAAATACTTCAACAAGTTTTGAAGAATTACAAAGCAAAATTAAGTGTCTGAAAATGAATGGAAATACTTTTAGTACCTTTTAATATTGACATGCTAAAAAGAGAAATAAAACAAATATTCACATTCAAGCCCGAAGACACGTGATTTGTGTCGTGGCCTCCTAAATGTTTTTGCTTTATCTTGTAGTTTTTATCAGAAAGTAATGTAATATGACACAACAACGTCAAAATTAATTATAATAGAATTGATTTAGATGTCAAAAGCTCAATGTCCTCACCTTTCAACAATCAATTCAGGTTTGTGCCCTATAAATGAAGTCACCAACCTATAATTAAGTATCTTTTATGCGGAGACCAATTGTGCTAAAATCGTTCTTATAACATGTATTGTCATTACTGCATGCAATGTCTTCTTCTTGTTTTACTCAATCACAATCCAGTCTTAGGAAAAATCCCCAGAAACTCGTTTCCCAATCGTGATCAGATGAATTTGTCTCTCTTTCGGTGTTTTTATTGCTCATAGTTACTTCTTAATTGTAACATAACACGCTCTTGTGATAATGTAAAATATAAACAAGCTGTTGATGACAATCAGGACAGTAACCTTTCTGCGAGGAATACCTGTTTCTGCAAGTTTCACTCTGTTCTCTCTTGTATAATCCCATATCACTTACCCGTAACCAGTGTTGCTTCAAAAACTAGTTCAGGTGTAAAATTCTTTGCATGAAAAAGCATTTCGTTTAGCTTACGAAAGGTTTGTATACAAAACAGCACGTTTGGTCTTCGTCGTCCATGAGAAGCTCATTGTATCTTTGTGACATACCAGACAAACCAAGAACAAAACAAAAAATGTTAAATGACCTATTAAAATGTGTTAATTGTGTTAATCATTTAAAGAGTATTTCTGTTCAGAACAAAAATAATTTAAGACAACCGCACTGATACATATTTTGATACAGTACTGGACCATATGTATTCTCATTTATTTACATCGCTGAAATTTCTTGAATGACGCAATGTAATGTACGTCAAACCATGAGAGTGAAGAGGAAATATTATTTAAAGGCTGTATTTGTACATGTGGATTGTTTTTATTCAAATAAGAACATGTGGTACTAAATTTTAGTCAGTCTCATTTTATAAACGTAAACAATTTTAAAATTACTAGCTTTTTCCATGCATATTAACGTAATGCTAGCCACTATCATGTTATTCTAGCAGACAATACATTTTATCATTTTTTTCCCTACCTTCATGCAAAATAAAGGCTAAAATCAAGGAGTATGATAAATTTTGCTTTATCAGGTCAGTGTCTAAATAATGCTTGCCGGACTACTTTTATTTTTTTAAACGACGCCATCTTGTTTTTGAGAATAACTGCAAAAAGACATATTTACGCAATTATTTTTATAAATGCGCTTTTATAAGGTATGTGAGACCATGCAACTATTGTATAGCTTATGCATACCTTATTTGCAATTAGATCTACCACAAAAGTTTTGTTTTTTACAGAAACGCTCGGAGAAACGGGAAGTGACTCATCTTTAGCGTTTGTTCAGGACTTTAGCTTTCTGCACTTAAATCAAGGAATACATTGCATCTGAAATGGAATGTTATTGAATAAAGTCATCGAGGAAACGGTTGCCTTCTTTTTCTGTCAAGCGGCGTTATGGCGTGTGTATAAGTCACGTCTAACGTTTGCTTGGTGAGAATGGGTATCCGACTTGCAATTGAACTTCGGATAAAACTTAACTTGGCAGCAAACTAAAATAATTATTCATACAGAGAGGTCGGGTACAAAACAAAACAAGTTTAGCCTTTATTCGTTCGCTTTTATTTTATAATATTTGGGATTTTAAAGACCTATTTCAATGCAGCATGTGTATAATTTGGAGGGCGCATTAATTTTTAAATTTCTATGCAAGGCATACTCAGATCTAGTTGGTGGTAAATTCTGAATTTTAATTAAAGAATGATTTTAGATCAGAAGGTAGGATAATTAGAACATTATGTTACTGTTTTATAAATTTAAATTTATTAAGTTCGTCTACGAAAAAATAGAGCCTCGACATTTTTTTTTATTTTTTTCGACTCACTTAATAAATTTAAATTTAAAAGACAGTAATCTAATATTCTCTAAATGTCTGACGTTATGGGAGTGAAATAAAATTATTACATATTTTATTTATTACGCTGTTATTTCAATTTTATATTGAAGTCGTTACAAGCTTAAAGGACGATGGTGGATTTAATTTTGTCCGCAATAAGTAAAGAAAGAAGAAATTCAGATGGTCGAGCTTGAACATCTAACATGTGAAAAAAAGTATATTTAATTTGTATCTTTCCATATTTAGAAAACTCGTTGAACAGTTTTTACCGTCCCGCATTTCATTTAAGAAATAATTTAGAAATTTATAGCAAAACCGTGTTTTAACACTATTTATACACAATGAGTGGTTATACCTAGAACATAATACGTTCACGAGGGCGTAGCCGCTGGAGTGTATAAATAGTGTTCGAACACGGTTTTGCTTTAAATAATATTGATTCTTATATGTCTTTTATTGTAAAACTTTGTTTCTTCGCGCATGTTCGTCACGCTCCTTTGTTTATACACGCCTGGACCGGAAATGGTAATACGTCTTGCGGAAGAGCGAAAATTATGTCGAATTATTCTGCAGAGCGAATAACCAATTCAGTGTGTGTGTGTAATCTAATCAAGACAGTTGTGCTATGTGACATTTCGTTTTAAACATTTTTAAGTAAAATATATGATTAAAGTTGAAAGCGTTATTTCTCGATGCATACATGGCGTTAAATATCACATCGACGTGACGTCAACATAATATCGTTGGGATGATTTAAGCATTACTAGTCATATTTGAATATCTTATTTAACTCAGTTAAAAATACAATAAGAACAAACACTATATAGTTCTTACATTTGCATTCACATAAATCTTTAAAAAAAAGGTAGCCTATTTATTATTTGAAGTAACTACGTTAACAACCTGTTATTATTGCAGAGTTCCAACTGTACTATCATTTCACAATTTTTATATTTTTTATGCAGTTTGCGCAATGCAGTCACTTCTTTGTCTTTTACGGCATTTTTAAAGAGCTTGTTAACAAATCATACTTAGAACAAAGGTGGATATTGAAAAAGCTTGACAATGCATCTATTAAATAAATTAGAGAACGTTAAATAAACAAGTAAAACTTCACAAATATTTCTATTATTGTCACTGCTTTTATGAGGCATGCATTATAATGAATAAGCAATGAAGGTACATCTCGTTTAGAGAGCGTTCACTGACTGTTATTTTAAAATATGTTTGTTTTATACTTGGTTTTCATTCTTTATTTAAAAAAAAAGCAGTTAGTGTGTTAAGATACTCAAAAATTCAAACATTAAAAGTTTGCTAGTTTAACGTTTCTGTTTATTTTCTGAAATTTATTCTCCGTGAAAGATCGGATTATTTTAACAACAAAGACTAAATTTTGTGAAGATTTTGACTTGTTTCTTACTCAAAAAAGTTATGCTACGCGAAACATTAAAACTCCAAATTGTGTTATCTTTCATCCCTATTGGTGAGTTCACGTTACAGTCGAATCTTTAAGGAACTAGACATAAATGTTGACAGGTAATTCGATTGTGACAATATAAAGTCAGATTGTCTTGTTTAGGCTGCTTTATGATCCGTTTGTCGATTATGCAATTTTCCGCACGATTATCACGCAATTGCAAACCGTAACAAACGATCAACTTTTATTTCATCTAAACGCCAAAGCGGATACCATTAGCAAAATTTGAATAAAAAGGAACATTCTTAATATCATAACAATTTACGCAGTACTGCATCCTGGCGCCATACAGATAACAACAGTGTAACCGACTGCGAAATATAAACAAATTCTTTGTTATGAAACATGACGTTTATATAGACAAAATGTCTGCATGAACACATTAATCGTGTTTGTTATGGAGATTGGTCAATGGACCTGTTGCTAAATACCTAAAGTGGTTTAGGTTATTGCGTTAGTCACTGTTCCCTCACCACTCTGGGTTTGAGGCCTGGTGGAAGTATCATTGTATGAGGAAGTTACAAAACTTTCTTGCAAAATGATGATGACTCTACTAGGGTGCTCACTGGTGTATGAGGAATGTTCAAAGTGCATTGCTGGGCCGTCTTCTGCAAAACAAAGAGAGACTGTCTATATGATCAACTGTCAATGCTGCATTAGATAGTATCAATACAAATGTGTTATGTCTAATCTTAGCATTTAAGTGTACTAGAATAATTGCTGGATAACGATAGGACAAGCAGCACTATTTATCTATAACCATATAGGAAATTGTTAGCGTGTATAGACAAAGGAAATATGAATTATTGAACATTGCCGTAGCTTTCATTTCCAATACCGCCCGTAAATCGGCTCTAAGAAACCGAGCCTGCATCATTCCCATTTATGTGGTGTTGGGCGACCTGTCGTTGTCTACTTTTTATAAATTTTATTATCAAAGCAGCGTTGATTGTGCCGAAAGTATTCCTGAATCAGAGCTTTTATATTCCGGTCTCTTCAGATCGTTCAGCATGATATTCAATGTTGTCTGGAGATTATTTTGGAAACCATCAACATAATTAAGAAGTTTCAGTTACTACGTTGTATATCTGTTTTAAAATTGGGCTATACCTGTTTATTTATAATACAAATGAACAAACTGAATAATCAGAAGCATTCACAAGCTTGACGATCATTTATCTTCTAATATATGGATTACCATATTTTGCAAAGATGAGGTTACTACTGTTCATATAATACTTACATTGACCAATAAGTTCATATAAAACTTAAACTAGTATTGACCAATATGTTCATATAATACTTACATTGACCAATAAGTTCATATAAAACTTATATTGACCAATATGTTCATATAAAATACGGAAAAGTGGAATCTTCACAGGTCGCTCAACACGACAAAAAAAAAAACGAAAATGTTGCAGGCTCGGTTTGATTGAGCCTGTTCATGGACTGTACTGGAAATGCATGCTACCGTGAATTCAATTCAGCGCCTTTAAATAAATAAATTTTTAATATGAAAAAGTGAATCTATTTGTTGAAAAGTGTAAGAAGAATAGTGTAAGATGTATAAGATTAAGAACAAACCGAGATTTTAAATTAGTAAAACCTGTTAAAAACATGCATTTGAAACTATTTGTTAGTGATTCAAACAAAAACAGTGAGTTTCTTATCAGTTATACACTATACATATTGTACAGCGGAAACACAACTTCGTTAAACCACCTCAAGTAAAATACGTTTTGTCTGAAATGTTGATTAAATCAAAATAATTTTTATTTGCCATTAAGCTGTGATCAAGTTGCTTTAAACACTCTCTTACCGAATCAGTATAGTAGAATAAGAGTATCATTACAAAGCCCCATCTGGTTCTGGGACGATCTATGCATGATCGTAAAGAGGCGACTAATAGGGTCTTAACACTTGGTTTTGCTGTAACTATGTGATTCCAGCAGGTATGCATATTTTGATTCCATACCTCATGTTTTTATTTCGATGTAAATGAGATGTGAAACCAAAATATGTAGTCCTGTTTTGGCGCCATATAACCTATACTGTGTTGGTGCGCCGTGAAACCCAAATAAATAAATAAATAAATAAATAAATAAATCATTACAACATCTAAGCTAAATTCTGAATGCTAAATATTCTGAATGCTAAATATTCTCGTTAGCCTCCCATACAAAATTTGATCGAAGTTGTAGAAACCACTTTAATCTTTCTTCCAGACGAGATCTGTTTCTTCTCGCATTATTCGCTTGCTGTTGCTCAAGTTTCGCCAAAGCGAGAGATATGTCAACACAGTTATTTTCTTGAAAGTCGGCCGTTCCACAAATGTCTTTAAGTTTTCATGTTATAATTTGAAAATAGATATTACGGTTTGTTTGAACAGAACCAAATTTATGAACTTGTAAAAAGAAAAAATGTGACATACGTTTTCATTTTCAAATATTCTGGCAGCTGCAAAATCTAGTACCTTTTTAGTCGTAGGGACATTATATTATTTAGCTAATGGATCTGTCATTTGACATTAATATGGAGATTTTATATAGTCTGTGTTTAACATTACATAAAGACACAACAAAAGGGAAGGACAAAGAGTGATTTCGTAATACAACTCTTAATACAACATAAAGAAACTGAAACGGTGGTCTCACGATGGAAGTGGTCTCTTCACTGACGTTTTCCCTCGAGCGCGTTTTATTATATTTGCAAAATCTTGTAGAATGTAAATTAACAATATATAATTATCGGCTACTTTCAAAAACTCTTACGCGAGATATTCCTGATCTTTACATATCTGAATTTGATTATCAGTTAAAAAAGAAAGTGGTTGCACATTCTTTAATACACAATTACTAATGAGACACCTTTATGACGTTAATCATTGTCCCAACACAGAATTCCATATATTATCCTAAAACTCGTTATTGTTTAAGCCAATGAATACAGTTATCCCGGTTAAGTTGTACAGATGCACCTTCGACAAAGAGGAATGAGTCACTAAATATAAGAACGTAAACAAGTTGACTAATGCAGGGATAACTCTGTAATAAATTGATTCAAAACCTACACTTGGCAGGCGTTTGACAGATCAAAAATGACTTTGAATATAGCACGGCAAAATGATCAATTCCTAGATCATTTAATGTCTTTGTTTCAAGAAATGTAAAAAAGATTGCAGAGAACGAATTTGTAGTGATAATGGCAGAAGATAACGTCATGCTATTACTGACAATGACAATTTCTTTTACTTTTTTAAGTAATATTCTATTCAATCAAATTACAAATGATGCACCAACAAACTAGATCAAGAAAGGAAATTAATTTGTTGAAGCTCGCTGATGAAAACATATCACAAGTATTGTTGGATTTGAATGTCTCATTTAAGGTAATGGACCCGTAATAGTGTACCTCCTTTTTGAAGAGTATTCAATTCCTATCATAAACCTACTTTGACTAATTTTTCTGGAGGGCACAGGTTCAAGCCCCGCTAGGACCAAACGTTTTGTTTTCTTTATATTTATTTGTTTCTAGTAAGTTAAACTGGTTTTGCAAGACTTATTAGTGCTTCTTTAATGTACGAAAAAACCGAACCTTTTTCGTTTGATACGTCATTTCTTGCTGTTTAAAGTGAATCAAGTCCTTTTACTTGAGGCTTCCCAGACAAAAATTTATCGACAGTTTTATTCTGTGCTTTATAATTGTTAACCAATACTTTGAGGTTTCTTTTATCTTTTATTGGTATAATGATTTCTCTGCGATCGTTTTGTCTCTATTTGAGCATGAGAAAATATAAATTGTTCTAAATTTTGAAGAAAAAAAACGACATGGTAAAAGTTGTTCACAAATTGCAACACAGTGCGAAACAATGTTAACTTTAAGACCATATCAAGTTAAAGCAATTTTAAAACACTACGGGTCCACTACCTTAAAGTATATAATTACCATCCTACGCATAACCAACCAACACCAGAAAGATTCTGAGCACACCGCTCCATAAATTCTTCTTGGAAAAGGATTTTTTATCAAAACTTACCAAGGATTTATATCAATCTACAGTTTGCTTTCACTCTTACGACAATACGATATCTGTAAATTAGCAACAAGAATGACTGTCACTTTTTCAATCTGAATTAACATGTTAAGAACTTCAGGATGTGCTTTTAAGTTCTTTAATATTTCATATATTCTGAAATTTATTATAAATACCAATGACCATTTTTAGAGTGAATGTTGACAATAAGTAAAAACGCACGAAACTTAAATGTAAAACAAAATTACCTGAACAAACCGTTATCTAATCTAAAGTGGAAATCCAAAATGTTCTGTACAAGCTCACATGCCTTTGGCCTGACAGTATTTTGTTTAAACACACTGCAACTACATTAGTGCATATTATCACTCTAATAAAACAAAAAAGAGTGTTTTTTTTGTACTGTAACAGTACACTACACTATTTTTAAACAATTATAGAAAAGACTATGTATAATAATTACGAAAGAAAAGTTGATTTGAATATAAAGCAAGTGTTGTACAATTAAAAATATTAGAGTAACAATTGGAATACTTTGAATTACGCTATCATTTACACACAAATAGTTTTCGTCATAGATCCAGCTTCTTTACATAATTTATTTGGAAGACAGAATTGCCCATATTGAAAATTTTCAGATTTATTTCAAATTGAATTTTAACCATTACCGTAATGTTACAATTTTGTATATTTACATGAGATATTTTCATTCATGATTGATAAATTGTAAAATATTGCATGCATTTTGATAAAACCATTCTTGATGATGAAAGAAAACTGAACCTTCTCCTTTAGGTGACATAAACCACTATCTAGACATGAAATATATTGGGCTGTTGAACGCATGCGGATCTGCATGTCTCTGTGCAAATAATAACTTCGTAACAACATTTTTTAGATATTTGCAAATTTGTTTTTTCTTTCCTTCACATTTAATTTGTTATATTGCATACTTCAAAAGTTTGAAATTTCTAAAACAACAAATCGTTAACTGACGATGGTTGTTGAACTGCTAAAGATTTTATGTCACATCACAGCGATCCTGCTGTATATGCAGGTCGTCAGTGGATAGTAGTGACCTCTGGAATGCTATGCCTACGGGGTCAACTGTTGAATTGAAAGGCTTTAGTTGTACATGTGTATAGCTTTATCTTTGGAAACGCGTTTCGACTAGATATTAACAAGAATGAATGTACTTTCTATTTTTTCCAAAAAAAAAGGAGAAAAAAAAACAACAAAAATCTACATTGTGCATAACTCTCTTCAAGAAGTATTTTGACTTTACGTGATGGTTGTAAGTCCTAGGACAAAATGAAAGAAGAAGCTTAAGATGCATTCAGTTGTGCCTTTGAAATAGATCAAAATCTGTAATGGGAACACATTTTGTATCTGTGTATATGAATATAGATTTTCTTTAAAATGTTTAGGTATTGTTTTCATACTGCTAATAACAAAATAGCGTAACTTCACTTTGTTGTTTTTCTCTTCTGTTTTTTACCCTTTTCCATGATTAATAGAGCTAAAACACTTACAGACTGACTTCCTATTTTCTTATAGAGGTTTTCGTGCTTTTTTGGAAACTTTATAACTGATTAATGTTGCCGTTGCATGACAAATTTGAAAATTTTAGAATTCAATATTGTCTAATGTGGCGATTATTGCTCTTTCGTGTCCCTCTTGCTCCTTTCATTCTTAAGCTGAAATAAAATCATCATTGATTCAATTGTTTAGAGGTGTAAATGAAAGTATTATTTATTTTATATTGTTTAAGCCTATATATTAATGATAGCAGTTCAAAAGAAATCAAAAATATGCAGTTGGCTGGCATACAATACATCCTTTGCTTGGAATCTTCAAACGTTATCATTTTGTCCCAAACACTAACCTGCATAAAACCTGGAAAGTTAAATAACAGTAACGCTGATTTATGTTACCAATATCATGAAAAAAAATAATGAAATAACGACAACGGAATACGGGAATTGTCTCTGGGAGTGTTATGATTTATTAAGCCACTGGAATAGAATTATTTCTAAGACTCAACCGTCGTACTTGAACTATTTGTATGAATGATAGCATTAATATAATAGTTTTAAATATAATAGTTTTAAAGAAACAGGCGTACCTAAAATCCAGAAAATGAAGTAGAAGTGTAAAAAAATTTTAAGTTTTATTGATAAGCACAGTTTTCATAGAAAGGGCAATTTTCAATGGAAAATACATATGTGTATAATATTAGAAAATAAAAGACTTAGTAATACTTTACTTTCAAATCGTGTCACGGGGCTATTCGGTTCATGTGAGTTCTTATATGTGATAGGCGCTTTAAATATATTATATAATAATATATTAAACGACAATGTATTTTTATTGTTCACACAATAACTGTGATGGCGGATGACATAACAAAGGGCTCATTACACATATGTCAACGGTGTTCAATAAATGTCATCAAATGTACTTTAAATACATCTAAGGCCTTAGTTATTTGGAACACATATTTATGTAACTAACAATACACATTAGAACATCAGAACATACCTGTAATTATATATAATAATATATTAAATGACAATGTAGGTTTATTGTTCATACAATAGCAATGATGGCAGATGACATATCAAAGGGCTCATGGGAAGGGCCAAGGGAGATTATTAGTATAAGTCTGGATTAGTGCAAGTGATACGACCTACGATAATAATGTTACGGCTAAAGAACTGACTATTGACTTCTACTGACTGATAACTATGCGACAACGAATATATTCTAATACAATACGTTCATGAAAGTATAAAATAGGTAATTAATAGCATTTAAGACATGTTTCATTTAAATAATATTATTTGCGTCCTATGACATCCAAATACATTATCAGGTTAATAAACTTACATGAATTTAAATTTATTTTGTCTTTTATGAAGATAGATTAGTCATTGATGCTCTCTCTCAAATTGTTAAGCTGAAATACATGTTAAAATCATATCAGTACTTTGGGAAGAAACGGTATCATGAATAAAAATACAAACATCTTATGTAAAAAAAACTGTAAAAAGTAGCCCACTCAGCTTTAATTAAATATGTCATACGAATCCCAACCTCAGGTTAAATTTTCCAAAACAACGATTTCCCTTTAAGCAAAGAATTTCGCTAACTAAATGACTGATTTTACAGAAGTCAACCAGTGTTCTATGTTGATTGCGGCGTTGTGATAAGAAAGAAGGTTTCCATTAATAATGTTGCAGAAATTATGGTCCATGTGAACATGATTAAAGTGACAAATGTGCTTCTGCATCGTTAGTTCGTGTGGAAAGAGAGAGAGTCAAATGAAATATAAATCAAATACTGTTAGATATGGTTATTATAGAAAAAACATAGTTCATGTTATTTTCTTGTTGCAATGAAGATAATAATCGCATTGAAAGCTGTAATTTCACAGATAAAAACGTAAATGAAATCATCGTGAAATTATAACTTTACATGAAATATATAGCTGACAGAGTGGTATAACAAATGGGCTAAACGCGAAAAGACGTGAACAAATCAAATGTGATGTTAATTTTGTTTTAAAGTGAACGACACCCTTGCTGATTTCTATAATTTTGGTAAAAGAACAATTTCAATGCAGGGAAAATGAAAATAGGTTACTTTCTAGTAAATATTTAACTATGTTAAAAGTTTGGTGACAAATGCAGCAAGTTTTCATTAGTGATATCAATAGACAAAATTGCGGATAGATATAATCTAATTAAAACCTTTTTTAATAACAAAAAACAATTGATGAACCAGAGGTACTCTTTACAAAAAAAGATTTGAATTAAATTCGCAAAAAAGTTGCAACAAGTGTATTTATATGATTTTATATAAAGCATCAATAAACAGATATTTATAAATTGTGACAGCAATGTCATAAACATCTTAATGACTGCCTCCATCGTCAGCCATTTATCTAAATTTCAAGATGTCATATTCTGTTAAATAGAAGACCCAGCTTTTTGTAATATTGCAGAATTACTTGATATCAAAGTATGAAATTACATCAATGTGTAAAACAAGTCCCTTGATGCCGGTACTAGGGGTTGTGAGGGGTTTCTTAAATTTCAATACATCAATTAATCGAATCTACTATAGATGTGTTTGGCTTCCTGTAGATTTCATTTCGAACAATACTTCATGTATTAACGTTAACTGTTTAGCATTTTTGCCACATGAATTTCTATTGTTAAGTGATATTTTGAACAAATTATCCTCATATCGTCTTGAATCAGCGAATAAAATTTCTGAACACATTTAGCTGAAAATCATGTTTTCTTATATACTATGAATTGGTAACTTTATGCACCCTTCTGTGTTATTAATTCTCTTATACAGCGTATATAATACAACATTCCGTCACAACTAAATTCAATTGTCGAGATATTTCTAAAAAATAAAATAAAATAATTAAATCGCCATCCAGAAAATTCTGCCTTATACAACCATTAAACGGATTGTGCGTTCATATACATGTATGATTTAATCAGTGTTCCCGGAAAAAGATGTTAAAAGTAAAACTACAAATTCAATTTCCCATTTGTTATACTCAATTCAAAGATAATATTGTGCAAAAGGTGTAAATATCTAGGGAAATTAGTTTTTGAAAATTAGGTTATTAAAGATATAACGGTTACCATAACTTGTGACATGTTGAAATTATCTTACAAGAAGTACTCGTACACGTGTAAAATAAATTCAATTAAACAAATCCACAATAGCAAACTCATGGAAAACATATACGTTTAACAGTTATATATTGCAAGGAATAACAACCTGTTAAAGATATACAATGTTGAATGAAAAATGATATCTTGCTGATTGTTATTCAATATGCATAAACATTTAGATGTACGTAAGCAAATTAACGGATATTTTCAAATATAACTCGAGTGATTTCTTAGGCATCGTTTAACTGTTTCTTCGAAATTCAGCAGGACTGATTTAAATATAATTTAAGTAAAATATAGTAACAGTTAAAACAGGAAATAAACACGTCCATCAGATTGTGTTTTCAGAGTGAAAATCAGAAAAAAATGAAACCGTTTCCTGATTACTATAGTCAAGAAAATCGGAATCTGTAAGAGAATAAACTTCTCAGATGGACCAATAAATTAACATTATATTTATAGACAGATAACACGATTAATAATATTCGTCGTGTTATTGACTCGCCAGCACGGGGACATGATAAAAATATGGTGGCGACGACAGGGCACATGCTTCTGTCGTATTGGTGCCGTAAATTATCATGTCATTATCCAAACGGTTGCACGACTCTAGGACACTACAATAAAGCATTCTGTCGATTTATATATTGGGAGCGACATGCAACAATACAAGGCCAAGACAAATTCCTGATAAAAACAGAAAATTAAATAAAATAAACTACCAGGGGGATTTTGACCAAACTTTGTCAGAATGATGTATTGGTACCCTAGTTGTGTCCCCCTGAAAATCAGACTGGTTCAGCAATTTTTTAGTGAGTTATGGCCCTTTGTTTATTTCTATAATTTACATAGATTTATATAGGGAAAAAAATTGAAAATCTTCTTGTCCAAAACCACAGAGCCTAGGGCTTTGATATTTTGTATGAAGCATCATCTAGTGGTCCTCTACCAAGATGATTCAAATTATTTCCCTGGGGTCTAATGTGGCCCCGCCCCGGGGGTCACATGGTTTATATAGACTTATATAGGGAAAAACTTTGAAAAACCTCTTTTTCAAAACCACAGGGCCTAGGGCTTTGATATTTTGTATGTGACATCATGTAGTGGTCATCTACTAAGATTGTTCAAATTATCCCCCTAGGGTCAAATATGGCCCCGCCCTGGGGATCACATGGCTCATATAGACTTTTATAGGGAAAAACTTTTAAAATCTTCTTGTCAATAACCTACAACATTCAAATTTGGGCCACATGTATGGTTTTGAGTGGCAAGATGAACCTTGACATGAGTTGACCTTGATTTTGACCTAGTGACCTACTTTAACATTTCTATAGCTACAGCTTTCAAATTTGGACCACATGCATAGTTTTGTGCACTGAAAAACACTTTGACCTTGACATTGACCTAGTGACCTACTTTCACATTTTTGAAGGTACATGCTTCAAATTTGGACCACATGCATAGTTTGTGTTCCGAAATGAAATTTGACCTTGATTTTGACCTAGTGATAACTTTCCACATTTCTGCAAGCTACAGCTTTCATTTAACAACTCATAGTTTGTGTACGTAAACAACCTTTGATACCTTCATTACCTATACTACATTTCAACAATTTTTGAGTATCAGCTATTAAATATTAACCCATGCAATTCTGCTTGAAAACCATTAACCTGATTTGTTATCATGTACTACTTTATCATGTTCTCCGAAAGTTCAAATTAAAAACTACAAATTCAATTTTTGTGTACCAACAAACTTATACCTTGACAAATGAAACTAGTGAAACTTAGTTTTTGAAATTAGGTTTTAAATTTGGTACCAACTTGCATTAGATTTATTTCGAAGTGTAACTGAATTAAATTCATTACTTAATGACCATGAACATTTACATTTAACAGTTAAATTGGAACCACCTGTAAGAGTATACATGTACGAATGAAAATTAAACCTTGACTAGTTATAATATCTGAAACATTTGAACGTAAAAATTGGATATTTTCAAATCAACTCGTGTTTTCTTGGATCTTTACTTTTCATTACTAAATTCAGACAACTGATTTAAAAAATTTAATAAAATATTACATTAACAAAATCAGTATATTGTGTCGGTAAAATCGCTAAAACGCCTGATTACTATTTAAGAAATATCAATGTAAAGAATAAACTCTCAGATACATAAATTATTCACTTTTTGAAGATACACACATTAAATTTCCGTCGTGTTTTGACTACCAAGGACATAGAAAAATAGTGCGACTACAGGCAATTCTGCAGATGCCTAATTACGTGTCATTATCCTAAGTACACCAGACACTACATAGCATTCTGTCGATTACGTATATTAGGGAGGTACCGCTATCAATAAAACCAAGAAATTTATAAACAAAAATTAATTAACTAGGTTTCCAAACTGTCAGAAATATGTATTGGATAACTATTGTGTCTGAAAGCCTGTTCAGCAATTTTTTAGTGATACGGTTGTTAATATGCCATAATTTACATAGTTTTTATAAATAAATTTGAATAATCTGTTTCCCCCAAAAGTGTGCTTGATATTTTTATAACCATCTATTCAACCAAGAGATTAATATTTGGTTAATTGCAGCACGTGGCGTTAATGACATAAGGAAAACTTAAAACCTCTTGTTCAAACCACAATTTGATATTTTTTATATATTACAAGATGTCAATTTCCTGCTTTGGATACATGGCTCAATAGACTTTTAAAGGGAAAAACTTTAAAATCTGCTTGATACCACACTTGCGTATGGTTTGCTGCAAATAAGCTCCATGAGTTGATCTTGATTTTAGATAGTGATATTACATTCTAGAAACGCCTCAAATGAACATGCAGTTTTGCATTTGAAAACATTGACCTGACAGACTATACCACTTCACTTTTGAAGGTAAAGCATTTGCAATTTAAAAGTCATGTTTGTATTAAATGATTACTTATTACCTACACCACTCCCTAAGCAATGCTCAAATTTAACACGCTATTTATGTCCGAAAACAACTCCCACATCCTACTTCAATTTATTGAAGTAATTAAATTTGGACAACAGATAATTGTCGAAATAAAATTACCTATACTAGTGATACTTACCAGTTTCAGCAATAGCTTAAATGGAACTTAAACTTTTTTTCCGAAACGAATTGACCTGCATTACAGAGTTTAAATTGGAAGTACAACTTCAATTTGCCGCTTAATTTGTGTACCAAACCCACTTTGATTGACATTAAGGATTTAATGTAATAACTTTAAATTTGCTCAGCATCGCAAAATTTATTGTTTGATGAAATTGACCTTGATTTTATTGCAACACTACTTTCCACATGTTTGCTACATTCAAATTTGGACCACATTACATTGTGAGAATGAATTGACCTCTGAAATGTATATTTTGAAATTGGAAACTAAAAATGTCCTTATGGCTCGTCAATACACTCTGTTCTGTTTTTCTTTACTTTCATTACTAGAAACGGCAGATGTTTATTTCAACTGCACATAGCAACATGAAGGCGAAACAACGAAACTACTATCTTTCGCGTCACCGTGTTGTCGCGAGGCGTCCCTTAAACTTAATAGATCGAGAATACGACATTAGTTTACTTTGTCGTGTCCTCGTACTTTCGTACTGTGATCACAAACAATATTTAAGCCGCAAACTGTGACATAACATTATTTCTGGAACCTCCGACAACATTAACTTTGGAGCCACGTTATATTGTAAAAAAAAACACGCATGTTTCAAAAATGTGACTAAACACTTTCTTATATAAATAAAAATGCTCTAGTAAAGTTATAATATATAAACAACAAGTATAAAGGTATTCGACGCATTTGCTGAAGACAGATCATGAAGAGAAACACCAATTAAGGCGCGGCGAAATATTCGCTAATAACCCCGACACTCGTCTAACACAATTTAATCTTCTTTAGTCTGAAACAAAAATGAAAATGTTCATGCAATTGTAGTATCATATGTTTTATTTATGTATACTTGTATCTTCTTGTACAAACGAACATTTTAGATCAGGATATACAAAAAGCTTCATATTTCATTGCTTTGTTAAGTCTTTTTCACGGACTACACGGACGGAGAGATCATTTAATTGATTTTGACCGTCTGTACGTAGGTCACGTTTGTAAGATTTTGACACGAATTTTAAGGCTCACTGACTGGTCCATGTGACCGAACAGTGGGCTAATGTAAGTTTTTTATTATAGCCACCATCGGTTTCATTTATCGGTTGGATTTTTTATTTGATGCAGTTGATGAGGCATTCAAGAAACACGCCGACCACGAAAGCCACAGTTTATGTTTAAGATAAAGATGAAAAGCGCCCATTCAAGGCAAAACCAAACGTACATATTCGTTTATTATGATAAGACAAGAAAATAACGAACATCTTTAATTGAATTGCTATGTAAACATTATGTCGATGTTCTGTTAATAGTCTACCAATTATCTTTATGTGTGCCATAAATCTATTTAGAGAGCTGGATAATGTCTCTAAATTCGTAATTGAAATAAAAACTGAAATGCAAGAAAACTCCATTTATCCTTGATGGCTTTGACATGTCATGCAATACAAGAATTACATTGTGACAAGATGCAAGGTTTGTGTGAATTAAACATAATCCAGCGCACGAATACAATATTGATTGCAACATATAACCGCCAAAACGCGCACATAAAGATGAAAACTTCGGAATTAATCTAACTTAAACGGATGATTACCCATGAGGTATATAGAGTAAAACATTTTAACTGGACCATATTTCACGGATTTATTATCTTTTTCGCAATTTATCAAAATATTCATGGAAATTATGTGCTAAATTGCTCATTCATCTTAAAGTGAAAATGAACAATAATTTTCACAGCTGATAAAAAATCGACGTAAAAGAAACATATTTTTGACTTTGAAAAACATTGTTATTTTATTGGTCATTGTAAGTTGTATACTAGAATGAGCTGGTTTTCTGAACTTCTCATTTATTTTATGGCAGCTGCTTTACGTATCAATATACACCCCATCCCTATTTTCTGTTAGAGTTGAGCTCACAATGATTCAAGGCAAAGGGTTTAATTAAAAGTTTTTAAGAAATATTTTTTACAAAAGTAAAAAAATACAAAATACAAGTTTTTTATAGTCGCTTTATAAAAAAGTATGATTAATGATAATAATATGTCACTGATACCTGTCAATTATGTTCGTTCTTGATGACTTGCATAAAAAAACGAACATCCGAATTTACCGCCTTGGTTAGTGAACTAAGATGTTAATGTATTACAAAAAAATTCCAATATGTTTAATATCTGAATTATTTAACTATCCACTTGTTTGATTTTATTTTAAATTTACATAAATAATGATTGATATGGCAACATTTGTCCATAACTACTTTTACACCCGGAAACGGTATTTTGCTGTCGGGTCCGTGCAGTCACTATGTATCCCAGTGATCATGTTTTCCTAATATATGCTTCATTGATACTGCAGTGTAACGTCACGAGACGTTGTTGCATTCAAAAATCAATTAAGCGGCATGAAAAGTCAACCTAAAAACTTTCTCTGAGAAGCAGGTGAGTCATTTTCCTAATTCGTACTAAAATGCCTCATGGAATCGGTTGTTTCAGTAGTTTAGACATCATGGAATGTACAAATACATCATTCGCCATGTATTTACAACTTGGCACATCCTGCCTAGGATTCGTTTTCATTAAGATTATAGTAACCAAACATTTTAACTGGCTCCAACAGCACATCAAATGTCAGGATTTAATTATAAATAATTGTAAAACAAAGATATAATTACAATTTTATCACTTTTGTAGAATTAACCAACTCAAAGCATTTATTGTTCCTTGTTGTGGTTCAGAGGATCATGTGTACAAGTAATATAAATATATTCTTTTGTCGTACCAGGCATTAGCTTTTAACTGTCGGGGAATGTTGACTTTCAAATTTACTATATTGTTCGAAAATTCCCGAATCATGATTAATTTGAGCCAGGTAAAGCACTGTTGTAAAAATGCTATTATTTTGTTTTTATTTTAAGGTAGTAGATGTGTAATAGAGTACCTCCTTTCTGAAGAGTATTCAATTCCTACCATAAACCCACATTTACTGCAATTCTCAGGGGGCGTAGGTTCAAGCCCTACTGGGACCAAATTTTTTTTCCCCTTATTTTTGATTTTTTCTAGTAAGTTTTTACTTCTTTCAAGACTTATGATAGATTTATTGTACAAAAATGAAAAAAAAAATTGCTAAGCGATTTCTTGCTGTTCAAAGTGAATTTACTACTTAAACAGAAGGGGTAGAGTTACACATCTGTAAAAATATTGAGTTACATGTGGTAAAAAATCTCTATTTTGCTTCCACTCTTTAGATTACATATCGTGGAAGAAATTTAGGTAGATTTTTCATCTGTCCCAAGGTAATTTTTGAATGAAGTAAGCAAAATTCAAAACAGAAACAAAGGATTCGACCTTATTTTTTCAACGTTGAAATTAGAATTCTGTATCATTAAATCCGTTTACTTGAGGAACACTATATAAAATGGTATCTTTATTTTGTGTTTAATAATTGTTTAACAATAGTTTGATGATTCTTTTATTAAAATTAATGGTAAAATGAGTTCTCTGCAAACATTTTATATAGCGGCCATCATTTTGAAATTTTTTTCTACTTGAGCTAGAGGAGATACCACAAGTTAGCCAAAATTTAGAAAAAACGGCATGGTAAAAGTTGTTTAAAATTTGCAATACAGTGCAAAACACGATCATCTTTAAGAATATATCAAGCAAATGCCATTTTGTAAACATTGCTATTACACCTCTACTACCTTAAGTCCTTGTACATTTGTATCTCCCAAAGGGTGTTGCTCTACAGAGGTTGCACTGTACAATAAATGACTGAGATATAAGGTATTAGCGAAAAAATAGTATTACAGTGAAGTTCTCTATTTTTATAATCAGTATATTGTTATGGCAGTGGAAACGTTTATGCTTCAACAAAATCAGTTTAACTGTACTTTATGATAAAAATGAGGCAAACTTTAAATTTAAAGGTTGAAAAATTGCCCTCAAGTCATGTCCTAAGAAACCATAAAACAAACGTTTTTCTCCCTTTAAACTGACGTGTTTGCACTAATTGCAAACAAGGTACCAAAGACTTCTAACTGATCTGTTCTGAAACAATTGGTAACATTCAATACAAATAATAGTAATAATTAAATTCATGTGTTATAGGTTACCTCTTTCAGTTGTCGATGTTTTACATTTTTATTATCAGTGTTATCTAACAGGTGGGCCGATGTACATTTGCTAATGAAATGACTTCACAAGACCATGTCGAACATGTACTTAGAATAAGAAGGTATGGTCTATTAAGGTAACTTGGCAACGTAATGTTAGGTATATATGATAGATATATATAACGTATAAATAGCAATCTTTATTTTTAAAAAAAATATTAAAGTCTAAATCTGTAAAATGTCAAAATCTAATTAAGAGTCAATTCCGGTGCAAAGACCTGGAGTGTTATATAGCCGTTTGCGCTTCTCACAAACATGATACAGTCCAAATTACACTGCTGATAATGTACCATCTGACCAGTTCAGAACAGTTCATTTCGCTATCATTCATTTTAATTTGGTAAAAGTCATTATTTCTAATACTTTTGTCATGTTTGATGAACTTATAATTATTATAGCAAAACGGACTTTCGCTGATGTGCCACAATTGTTTCATAACCATAATTAATGATTTATTACCTTCAACCAAACCTGGCTCACGCAAGAGAAAAGAACATCTATGAATTCATTGGAATTACAGTATGGAAAATGTGCAGGCAAGCCAGCATTTACAAAGATAACAACACGAATTATAGACCCTAAAATTGCCTGTACGTTCATGCCAATCATAACAATATTATATCCAAATTTTTGCTTCCAGTGGCCATTTAGACACACTCAAATGTGTCTGACTTTCATATTTTTGAAAACAAATAAGTCGCACCACATGTATACAATACAAATAATGTTCCAATTTTGTATCACACTAATTCAAATTTTGTATCACACTAATAATAGTTTGTACCACACAAACTTCAAAGCAATGTATAATAAAACGTTAATTACAAAGAAAAATCAAGTCTGCAGTTTTGTTAGTTACGAAATGTCACATACTTTAGAAATACATTTTATTTGGTGTCGTAATTAACATATTCACGATAATTGATTTTACTTCTCTAATGTTCATTTGGACAGAGGGATAAAACGTATAAAATATATCAAAAGATCCATAAATTATTGATACATTGGACGCAACCAAGAAAATTAATAGAAATCTTAGTAGTTTTATAGAAATGACAGTTTCAAAACACTTCACCACTAGAACAGACGGAAGTTCAACTCTGTTATACATAATTATAATACTAGAACATTAAATGGATATAATGATCCTTAATATCAGAAAAAATTCAGCACTGTTTCCAAGTACTGGCTGACGTTTTATTAGCGCCACTCGGCAATTAGAAATATCGTATGAGTAATGCAATTCTATTATCAAAGTACAATCTCAAATTCTTAGTAACACGTATGCAACGTGATACTTTAAACAAGAAAGCTAAAACAGTCGGCTGCAATGCATCACTCGACAGTCTTTGAAATTTATTCTATAAATTTATTGAGCTGTTTATTGCATGATTATAAGTACAATGACAACAATTCGCTGGATGTGCTTCGGTAGTCCATTCTAATGTAGTCCATATCTGTATATATTGTGAATTTCCTGTCTAATAAAGGCCATGTTTTTGCCAGACCTGAGCTTTATTGAAGAGAAATGTTCGTGGACGAATTTAAACAATTTTATCTACTTCAAATTTTGTGTAAAATAAACTTAAACTACTTAAGATTTCCTCATGCCTTTTATTTTCACCCACTTTTTCATTTTTCAGTGTCATGTATACATTCTATGTCAAACCTGGTGGAAAAAACATGTCACTGAAACTTTCACGCAAACCGTGGGCGAGAAGTTTTAAAACTAGAACTAGACCTACTATATAGAATTGAAATTTCTTAAAATTTCCTTAGTTTCGATGAAATTTGTTTCTGGTACATTTTCTGAAATAACGTAATAAACACAATTTACGTTTTAACAATTGTTTCTGTTTTCTCTAAATTATATAATTATCAGCTGGGTAATAATATATCTTAAGTTTTATTATGTTATATGTTGTAAGTATTCTAACGAAAAGCGTTTCAACCGATGTGGATATCACTCTTTAGTTAATTATAATACATTACTTCTTATATAAATTGCCGGTCCATAGTTCGTGCTATATGACCAGTCTATATTCAACACGCGTTAACTGGGCTAATGAATCGGATTTCTGATGTCATGAATTCAAACATATAAACATGTGTAATGTCTTACTTTAAGCTATGTAGTATTTATGTTTTGACATCTTTGGGCATAAACCTTAAATCTGAAATGATATTTAATGATAAAATCCATTTAGAATATACTCCTTAATTAAAAAAGTTTTCTTACGATTCGTTGGATTTGCTGATTTACAAGGGGTACATGAAGTGCTCTCTCTCTTTAGGCCATACATCAGTATTTTATTGTTGTTGTAATTTCAACCCGGACTTCACATTTAGTTGTTAAAGTTACGGAATGTAATGTTGATGACACTTCTTGATTAATTTATACATGTATATTAAATGTACTTGTCTGTATTTTAAGACTTTATTAAAGGTCACTGGCTTTCAGTATATTTAAAACTCATAATCCCGTTGTCTCACTGGGGTCATGACCACACCTAGTACTAGAATTTTCAGGACGCACACTCGAGAGTGATTCAAATAAGATGTATGTTTTCTTCAAATTCAAGCAAAACTAAATTTGTACAAACTGAAATCACTAAACTTGTCGACAAAGTTCTGACGTAAAGCTCTCCATGTACGGGCGATGAAGTGGACAAAACTAACTATCCATCCAAGAACATGACTGCATATATGAGGTACGGCCTCTTGATCTCATACCCAACTTCTTGAGTTCTACTCAACCCGGGGCTAGAGGGCGTGGACGGTAGCATGCATTTCCACTACCGTCCATGAACAGGCTCAATCAAACCGAGCCTGCAACATTTTCGTTTTTGTCGTGTTGAGCGACCTGTGAAGTTTCCACTTTTTCTACTTTCTTCTTTTTACTTTGACTTTTAAATGTTTCTTTCTTCCACTCTGCCAGTGTCAAACTTTAATTTTGATAAATGGTACTCCAGTATTGTGTTCTCATGTGTAATGTTTGATAATGTGATAGATTGGTCTAAACTCATAATAATCTACAAAGTTTACAAAACTTATTGTTCCTTCTCTTGATAAGGAACACTTAGAATTGGTAAGTCACACTTGACTGAACAACTGACCTCGAAAGCTGTTGTCATTACAAGCTGGCCAATCAAACTCCGAGACCTTAGAAATAACCTCTGACTTTAAAATTATTCTTTCTTAATTGAGGCGACTCTGGCTGAACGCGCTATGCGGATTACATATTGCTAAACCGAGGACGAAAAAGTGGCTTTGTTGAAACATGCCAAACACCGTATTTGTCACTAAGGTTAACACACGTCTTTACCTTCGAATGTATGGTCAATATGTGAACACAAACCCCATTGCGACCCTTATTGTGCGCAACAAATTCACGCATCGAATGGTACACTACATGTGGACATGGACTGAGTTTATATCGGGTCAATGTGTATAGCCAGTTTCTTAACTGCCGTATTTACTTAACTGAAAGTGGTAACAGATTTACTTTTTTGTTGGATTTAACAACTTATGTTAGCGTAAATACTGTGGAAATAGCGGACTTGACATTTTTTGAGGCAGTAGAAAACAACATAGTTCTTTTTCAAAATTTTAGTAGGTTTTTTGTATTTTTCTGCAGAAATAAACGCTCCCTTGGTGAAAAATGTAACACCCCCTGGGGCGCTTAAATTGGGGATACGAAATGTCTAGGTAGAATGGTCTTGTCCTTGTTCCAATCCTGGGGTTCCACACCCTGATGACCAATATTCAAAACAGACTTTGCAACCAAAATTTTACAAGATGATTATGATATATTTATAAAGATGTGCTCTAAATGAACTTCTGCTATGCTTTAACTTGTGTTGATATGTTTTTAAGAATTTAGACAAGTTTCTGAGTTATTTTTTAAAATAAGTAACGCAACAACGTTTGACGATAATTAACTGGATATTAAATTTCTTTAAGGTTATATATTTTCTAAGCGGACGCAAAATATTTATTTGTCACCAGGGTCATTACAGTTGAAACCTGTTTTAACTGTACATTAGGTGAACCTGTTAGTGACATATTAACAGAAGAACTGAAGCAAGGTTTCTTGAAAACATTCAAAGAACAACAAAAGTCATATTAAGAACACATACGAAGATTTTAGAAAAGTTTGACGGAAAATTCTACAAATATTGACTTATTTTATAAAATGTACAACGCGCTTTTAATACTGAATTGCGAACATCGTATAATGAAATGAGAATAGATCTGATAAAACAAACAAATATTAAAGCTTTAAAAACGTAAGTAGCGTCAACTAACCCCTATACTAGTGTGTACGTAAGGATTTAAACACTAAGGATCGTTTTAATAATAGTTGTAAAACATGTATTCAGTTATATTGTCTAGTGCTTTGTGATCATGGATGCAATTCAATTTCTGAAACAGAATTCCCCTTAAGCCGATGGCAGTGGCGTTAAGGGTGTTGCACTTCCATTTCCTTTCATGAACGGACTCAGTCAATTTAAAAACCGAGTCAGCTATTATTTTGCTTGCTTGCATTCTATGCTACCAGGGGATTCAAATTTGATGTTCAAAACATGAAGGCGATAAAAATCACAGATTCTAGTGTGATTCGTGTATCACATGGCATGGTATCATTGATATCATTAAACAGCTCTTTTAATATTTAACCTTTTTCATATGAAATGCCATTTCGTAAGTATAGAATAGTGAAGTATAGAAAATTTAGTTTTTTACCGGAGATGCTCACATTTCTGTATGAATTTGATCGGTAGTTTTACATATTTATACATTCGGTGTGTCCCCTCATCAGCAGTAGAAATATGAGACAAATTATGATGTTTTGAAAGTGCAATGTAATCGTAGGATATTTAACAATTCTCATGTGTGTCCCTGCACTTTCATTCAGAAATAATTAATCATAAAAAATAGCAATTTAATGGCGTAATATTTATTACATTATATTGTTACAATGAATTCTTATCTTCATTTTCTGCTCAGACCAAATTACAAGTAACACAGAAACAGAAATTTAAATACTTGCATTAAAATATTCTGATAATAAATCGTCCGTGAACGCCATGCAGATAATTGTTGCGGGAAGTTTCTGATGCGTTTAGCTGAAATAAAAACAGGAATAGAGTATAATAAGGTATCTTTCTTAATGCGCCAATTAACCTTGATGTCGATGAGCTTAAGACCATCACGTAATGCAATAATTATTTCTTGTCAAGATGCATGTTTTATCGCTTTCAACTTATAAAATACTGGTTTCAATTAAGTAAACCTCAAATGGAGTGAGTGAGTGAGTTGGATTTTACGGCGAATCGACACAAAATGGTCATATATCGCCGAGAAGAAGTCATATTGCACATATTGCAAACGCCAGTTGTAAAGCATAAACATTGATGTAAAAATGTAAAGCATACCTAAAAACATCCACATAAAAATGTAAAGAACACTGTGAATGATGTAAAACATATCTAAAAACATCCATGTAAAAATGTAAAGCATATCTAAAATCAGTTATGTAAAAATGTATATACGTATGTGTAAAAATATCAGCTGCAAACATAATAATATTGCAAGATGTAAATAGAAATATGAAATGTTAGATTTTTAGCTCACCTGAGCAATTATCAGGTGAGTTTTTCTGATCACTCAATGTCCGGCGTCTGTCTGTCGTCTGTCCGTCAACATTTCGCTTGTGTATGCAATAGAGGATGTATTTTTCAACTGATCTTCATGAAATTTGGTCAGAATGATTACCTTGATGAAATCTAGGCCGAGTTCGAAAATGCGTCATCTGGGGTCAAAAACTAGGTCACTAGTTCAAATCAAAGAAAAACCTTGTGTATGCGATAGAGGCTGTATTTCTCAATTAATCTTTATGAATATTGGTCAGAATGCTAACCTTGATGAAATCTAGGCCGAGTTTGAAAATGGGTCATCTCAGATCAAGAACTAGGTCACTAGGTCAAATCAAAGAAAAACATTGTGTATGCGATAGAGGCTGTATTTTTCAATTGATCTTTATGAATATTGGTCAGAATAATTGCCTTGATAGAATCTAGGCCAAGTTCGAAAATGGGTCATCTCGGTTCAAAAACAAGGTCACTAGGTCGAATCAAAGAAAAACCTTGTGTATGTGATAGAGGCAGTATTTTTCAATTAATCTTCATGAATATTGGTCAGAATGATTACCTTGATGAAATCTAGGCCGAGTTCAAAAATAGGTCATCTCGGGTCAAAAACTAGGTCACTAGGTCAAATCAAAGAAAAACCTTGTGTATGCGATAGATGCTGTATTTTTCAATTGATCTTCATGAATTTTGGTCAGAAAGATTGCCTTGATGACTTCTAGCTGAGTTTGAAAATGGATCATCTCGGGTCAAAAACTAGGTCACTAGGTCAAATCAAAGAAAAACCTTGTGTATGCGATAGAGGCTGTATTTTTCAATTGATCTTCATGAATTTTGGTCAGAATGATTACCTTGATGAAATTTAGACCAAGTTCGAAAATGGGTCATCTGGGTTCAAAAACTAGGTCACTAGGTCAAATCAAAGAAAAACCTTGTGCATGCAATAGAGGCTGTATGTTTCAACTGATCTTCATGAAATTTAGCCAGAATGATTACCTTGATAAAATCCAGGCCGAGTTTGAAAATGGGTCATCTGGGGTCAAAAAATAGGTCACTAGGTCAAATCGAAGAAAAACATTGTGTATGCAATAGAGGATGTATTTTTCAATTGATCTTCGTGAAATTTGGTCAGAGTGATTGCCTTGATGAAATCTAGGTCGATTTTGAATATGGATTATCTGAGGTCAAAAACTAGGTCACCAGTCAAATTAAAGAAAATCTTGTGTATGCGATAGATACTGTTTTTTTCAATTGATTTTTTTGAAATTTGGTCAGGATGATTGCCTTAATGAAATCTAGGTCGAATTTGAATATGGGTCATCTGAGGTCAGAAACTAGGTCACTTGGTCAAATCAAAGAAAAAAACTTGTGTATGTGATAGAGACTGTATTTTTCAATTGATCTTCATGAATTTTGGTCAGAATGATTGCCTTGATAAAATCTAGGTCGAGTTTGAACATGGGTCATCTAGGGTCAAAAACTAGGCCATATCTAAGAAAATGCTTGTTTTATCGCAAGAGACCAATTTTTTGGTCCAATCTTATTGAAAATTGGTCAGAATATTTGTTTCCATGAAATCACTAGGTCAAACATGTTTTACACTGTTACGGTGTGCTTCTTAGGTGAGCGACCTAGGGCCATCTTGGCCCTCTTGTTTTTATATATTCCTATCTGCTTTAAAAACGATAAAATATTTCCGACTGAAACGTTTCAAATAACTCTTTCAAAGATTGAACGTACTGCGTTGTGTAGCAAAGTCCACACAGTCGATAAAAATATGTTTAATAGTTAGCGGTGTATGACATGGTACCCATTCGGGTTGATCTTCTTTATTCAAAAGATAAGAATGAGTCAAATCGACAGCGAAAAAGAACAACTTCCTCCCTAGAGTAGGTTTGATTTTATTAAGTTTATTGAATGAAGCATTGTTCCATGACGATTGCAATTAAGATAAAATGTATTTGTTTATATTGGGCCTAAAATCGGTATGTGTAATTTCAAATTAGATTGTGATAATGAAAGGGATTTCTTTGTTGCAATATCAGCATCCTCGTTTCCATGAATACCAACATGACTGGGAATCAAACAAAATATGATATACTTTTTAAAGATAGTTCAAGAACCGTGAGAAGAATATTTTGAATGAATGGATTTTCAATATTTCGGTTTTGAATTGACTGTAAAACAGAAAGCGAGTCAGAAAAGATAATAAATTTTTCTTCACTATTTTTTTATATAAAATTTAGAGCTAAATCAATAGCTTTGGCCTCGGCTGAACATATTGTTGTATTATTTGGCAAACGTAATTTTAATTGATGAAGGAGGCTAACAGCAGCTGACAGCAGCACAGCCAACCTTGATGGAAGACCCTTACGTAACTCTGAAGCAAATGTGTAACATACTTCTGGGGCGCCTCGGTGGCGGAGTAGTTAAGGTTGCTGACTTCAAATCACCTGCCCGTAGGTTCGAGCCTCGCTTGAGGCGTTGAATTCTTCATGTGAGGAAGACACCCAACTTGTTTCCTGAAGGAAGGTCGTTTAAAAATTGGTTTTACCCATGTGTCCGCCCTGAAACTGAACCTAAAACATGTGCCCACCCGTGATGAAATAATAAAGGGGCCGGGGCACCTTGGAATTTCCACCACCATCATAGTCGCTATATGATCTATGATAATGTCAGTGTCAGTGTGACGTTAACACCACACCCCCACGCCGTCAAAAAATCAAAACAATACTGTACCACACTATTATGTATTATTTGACTAACTCTTTAATTATTTCTTAACCGCTTATCAAACGCAGTAAGTTCATATTTGTATCAGATGAGTTTAAATGGTTGATAGATATAAAAAGCAAAACAATTTTATTGGATTTCTGCCTTTTTGCGTAAAATGGGATTGAAATAATAGTTACGCTATTGTTCTGTATTCTAACCTGTCTAAAAAGACCACCTTGTGGAGACATAACGTGGTCTTTATTTGCATGTCTTCTTCATTCACAAGACAGATTACACCAGCGATTTTTAAAGCAAAGTGGTCTATGTTCTGAGGTTGTCTGTAGCACAGTTTTGATTGTAGAATGTTTGTTGATTCTAACTAACGCTACTTCTACAAATAATGAAATGGAGCTTTATGTCGTATGCTTTTTTGTCATAAGATATCTAATGTCATTTAGTTTAAGCACGGCTGAGATTAACCGGTTTTGCAGAATACGTATTTCAACGTAAAAGCTCATAAAAGAAAATTCATTTGTATTACTTGAAAATTTTCTCATTCTTAGTGAGATATATTCAATATTCATTCGAAACAAAGAAATGATTTTGTTCATGTTTAGTAGATACATTTAAAATAGTATTACATACAGTTAGAAAATGCTTCAATACGTTATATTTGTACGTCTGTGTCAAAGTGAAAAGAGCATGCTGTGTTCGTCTAACAAAGTGTAAGATATAACGTCATTTGAAAAAAAGTGTAATCAGATCCTTACAGAGAACAAACGAGTATATGCCATGTCAAAAATCAAATGTATAACATAAAGTAAACGGACATGCACTTCTCTCTGCTTAAAAATATCTAAAGAAAAGTCCATTACTTGTAACGAATAGACAAAAATAGAGAAAAAAAAAAATGCTTGGATAAAGCTCGCAAAAGAAACTATTTTACATCATTCATGCAACGGTATTTATTTAAGTGTTACATCTAGAACAATTATCTTCCTATGTATTTCTGACATCAAATAATATGTTATATAGGATTGAAAAACATTTAACACAGCAAGTGCTGTTACAAAGATCTTGTACAGTTTCCTATCAATAACTTCTTTTGAGTGACAAAACGCAATAACGTGATCCAGTGTCAATTAGCTACACAAATTTGTAAAAAAACTAGTTTTGTTATTAAAGAATCACAACAAATGACCTTATACTAATGAAAAGCAGACTTTATTTCTATAAAATTTTAATGAAAATGCTTATTTAAAACTGGTTTATCAAATTTACGATAAGGCTACAAGAAGAAACAAATCCAAATTTGGGATACTTTTAATAAATGAATATCTGACAGGTATCATGCCCGCACGGAATAAACAATACATGTAAAAGTTTTGAACAAAATGACAATCTTTTGCCTTAGTATGATATATATAGGGTCGCCATCATAACACAACTCTATTATGACTGTCGATAAATAAGAAGGTTATATGATTTCAAGACTAGTTTGGTCTTCAGTTCTATAGACATTTTGTGCAGACGTACAGTGTGAATATTGCTTATTAACACTTACATGTACTTACTGGATTTCATTGGCCGTTTCAAAAATTTGTCCCACTTTGTTTGATTTGCTTTTGTTTTACATATACTTTTTTGCCGAGAAAATGACACTAAAGTAAATCATTTGCACATGATACAAGCACCGGTGTAAGGTTTTATTTTCAGGAGGCTGTTTGGAAGGTGGCTGCTCCTATTGATTCTAATGTCGTCATCAAAACCAATTACCGTCTATATCAAGAACATTTTCCAGGTATGACATCATTAATAGACATGCATACACATTAATAAATGTCGAAAAATATGTTCGTGTTTTAAGTCTTTTGTAAATTGAATACTATGATTGAATCTAAATCGCATGACAAGAAGATAATTTGTCAGTTATTTTGCTATCTCTTGGATGTTGTTGGTTTGACTCTGGAGTCACCAAATAATCATTTTGTGCTCTAATGGTATTAAAAAGTATGCATGCTAGTGCTGTAAAAACACATTTTTATTTATATAACATATGTGATTTCCATATTATTGCGACATTTTAGCTCAATTTCAAATTGAACGATACAGTATTTTAAAACGTGACTTTTGTAAATATTACTTTGAAAAATTCTGCTTTAACTTAATTTTGGACGAATTATCATTTACAAATACTTTATTATGTAATATCTGTAGACACTTGCTAGGAATAGGCTATTCTAAACAAACAGCATCTTTCTTACATGTTACTGCTGACGAATAAAATTGCTAGTGCTTATTAAATGTTTTAGAGCCATTTTACCATGGTCGATGAAATAGTACTGTCATGCAGTGCCTCAAAATAAGCTTTTTAATCTTTCGATGTCCGCATTGCTATTCTTAAAGTAAACATTATGGCAGGTTTGGCTAGTCTGGAATTTTATTTTTGCTTTGTTTTGCTCAATAGTAATATGTATGTTTAATAATAGTCATCATGTTTTTATTTATAGATATTCTATGGGGGGGGGGGGGGGGGGTGGATATACTGTACAAAAGATATATATGTCTTCTGTCAAGCAGACCTATTTAAACAGTGTTAGAATTAAAAATTGACAGACAAATTTTAATTTTCATTTAAATGTGGCAAATACACTACAATGTACATGAAAACGAACGCAACTTTTGGTATTTACAAAGATCATATTTTAAGACATCATCTCTTTACAATAAAAAGACCTTTATTGTATAAATACGGGATATCTTTAGCCTATCATTTTAACCAACTTCAGCATTAGCTATGGAAAAACTAACTCTATTAAAGAGTCAATTTCCGGTCTTAGACCTAGCGTGTTTTGTAATAATGGACTGTTTTTACGAACTAAGTTCCCTCCAAATTATCTTTCTAATATCTAAAACACGTCTAAGTAACTTCTATTTTAATCTATCATATAACCAATTAAAAGCGGAGCCTATCGCGTACAGTCTATTATTTGTGTAAGAAATCTTTATTTCTAACACGTAAGCCATGTCTGATCAAATTAATAAAGTAGGATCAAAAGGTCGTTTAACATATTCATTGAAACCGTTTTGCTAACATATGTTACATTTGTTTTAGAATCATTGTATCATTATATTACAAGTAAAATTTTGATGCAGAGCATCAAGACGCCGAAAAACAGTCGGTTGATATTTTTTGAAGATTGGATTTAAAAAGGCTAATAAAGCTATTACTGCTATTGCGGTGTATTGCATGCCGTTGAAAGGCTGAAAAACGTCACATCCTTGATGAAAGGTTACCCGAAAAGCCTCTTACCATCTTAATATTTTTTCTTTGTTTGCAAAACACACGCTAAGCCTCGTTCTGAAACCCACGTGCCAGCATCCTCACGAATAAGAACGGAAATGAATGGAAATCTACGACGGCATATATTTTTCACATTTTTAAACAATAAGTTCAAAAGATTTCTTGTAACCGAAACATTTCGACAAATTACATTATCTATCTTCTGATGAAAGACCCTTAGTTTGACAATAAAGTAAAAACAATCACGACAATTAATGATATTCATATATAGACTGTGTTACTTCTCTTGTCTTACAGACAAGAGACAGTCACAGAATTTGCCCTGAGACTGTGTAACTTCCTTTATCTGTCATGTTGTAGATCTTTCGGGTTTTTTGTCTGCAGTATATGCAGCGTGACGTAGAAACAGATAAAGACTCAACCAATCAGTGCTCGCTGGAAATCTCTAGCAGCCGTTAATTTATTCACGGCTGAATAGGATAGGGATAAGTTCTTTATACATTTTTCCTATTTTCCTAAAAAGCTATCTTTTGAAATAATAAAAATCTTATGCAATTTTCAGCTCCTCATTCCTGTATGTTAGTCTTTCATGAACTGCCTTATTTTTCGTTTATTTACAATATCATTTTTTCATTGTCACATTTTAATAACTTCTCCTACCAGCTGAAGAATCCTAAAGCATACCAATTATAGTCGCCGGTATCTACCGGCTACCTTGAAGGATGGAGTATACCTTGCACCAGGGTATATTCAAATTAATTGAACCGTAGCAAGTTATTTTATTTCGTGTAATTCAATGTGTTAGCTGCTACAGTCTATATTTCGTTTATCTCTGTCGCTTAAAGTGCATTTTTTATCCAGCTTTGAAGGACATGGCCTTCCAAAGGTATGTAATATTGAAGGAAGAAGGCCAATGCCGATATTTAACACTTTTCAGTGTATTTCGGTTTCACTGTTATCCGTAGAAGTACGCGTAGTTGATAATTTTATTAGCATGCGTTAGCTTTCTAATAAAAGCTTAAAATATATATGCCGCGGAGCTCGTGTTTCCATGGTAACGCCATTTCTCTCATTTTAAAAAACTATGAATTATAACGGGTATTTCAACGGCTTAAGTACCTTCTCTTTATTTCTAAATTTGAATAGTAGGGCTAGATATTTATTAGCAGAATATCAAACACTTTACATGGTATTCCATTTATCTTAACGTTTAAGAAAACCATGGCAATAGAAATGTTTAAAATATCTTATATCTTGCATTTTACCGCAATTTCTAAGAAATATATCAAATAAATTTATCTTTCTCGTTTAATGTAGCTTCGAAGCATTTTATTTTTAAAGTAAGTAATATGTTCGGGTTTTTAAACAAATATAAAAGCTTTAAATTATTTCAGTAGCACTCCTCATTTGACTTTATTATGAAAATTCGTTTTGCTTGCAGTTATATTTCTCATGGATAGTGTTTAGAGACAGATAAAAAAGCTATGTTCCTTATATAGCCCAGGGTAAACGCCTTTGAATTTTACATTTAAAAATAAAGGTCACGGGTATCCTTTCCATGGTAGCATTAATGTAGATCAAATATATTACTATTGTCTACTGAAATATGAACAATTTTAGAGCATGCATTTAGTATATGAGTACTAAAGTATTAATATAAACGATAAAATAGGTATTACATATCAAACTGCCCAATGTTATTTTGAAAACGGCCGCAATAAGCAACCTTGTTCCCAACTATATTCCAAATAACATCAGTTACCATTGTCCATTTTCTTACATTCCGCATGACGTTTTAATATTAGTACACAAAAGCCGCAAAATATTGATCATTAGACTCATAAAAATTTAGTGGCATAAAAGGAGAATTCTAACACGATCCGATTCATTTTCCTATTAAACAAAGAAGGCAGAAAACAGTGAATTATTATACAACATATCACTGTTCTGACGTCACAATTATTACGTCATGGCGTCAAACGGCGTGGCGGCGCGCTGGAAAAGAAACCGATTGAAAACGGGAAAATATTTAATGAATGTCATCAAAGATATACTTAAAAATCCATGGTAACGTGTTAGAATCGACAAAATATATCTGCTCTTGAATAAATCATTGTTTGTCGTTCAGATGCGTATTATTATATCACTCGGGCTGCGCCCTCGTGATATAATTCCTTCGCATCTGAGCTCCAAACAATGATTTATTCAACGACAAATCACTGGATGAGATATATTATTTCTTAAATAATTCATAGCAAAACCATGTGTTAACACTATTTTTACATGACCGGCGGTTACAAGTCGGGCGTAATAATTCCACGAGGCCACGCCCCGAGCGAAATTATTTCGTACGACGTATAACCGTCCAAGTGTATAATAGTGTTCAAACACGGTTTTTCTATAAACTATTTCGATTCTAATATATCTTTTATTGTACAATTTAGATAAGATATGATAGAACTGTTTATTGGCGAATGTGTAGCGCCAAATGGTAGGTCGTCGCGTTCCTTCGTTTATGCATACCTGGACCTGAAATGGTAATACGTCTTGCGGAATAGTTCAATTCGGGCGCAAATGATGGCGAATTATACTGCACAGTGAATAACCAGCTCGGCGTGTGTGTCATTTAAGACAGTTACGCTATGTGACATTTCGTTTTAAACATGTTTTTTCGGCAAAACATTTGATCAACTTTGAAAGCGCTATTTCTCGATGCATACATGGCGCAAAATATCACGTCGACGTTACGTCAACATAATATCGTTGTGATGATTAAAGCATTGTGTAACGGCCCAGTGTCTTGATTGTCTCCACATTTATTTGATATCATGAAATTTTGAAGTTCCCTATTTTAATTCACCAATTATCAGTTAAGAATAGATAAATACTTAGTTTTATCATTGTTCTGATTCACAGAATCGGGCTCTACATTTATATCGTAAGGAATTAGCATATTTTCTTATCTGTGGTACGACGTTAATCTTACCCCACCCACTCGGTTTTCCATGTGTTTTAAATGTTCATTCTGATGTTATTACGAAAAGTAAATGTATATTCATTTTAACATTGTGTGTTTTGATGACCATTTGAACTGTTTTTTCATGTTTACAGATTTATTTGTAGCTGTGCACCTGTATATTGGACTCGTATATTTGAACTTGTTTATCGCTTGAAATCGCCAATAACTGTTCTGAGATACGATGCTCGTTAGTTCCTTTAAAAGTTACTAAAATGCCTAAATACTTATGAAATCAATAATATGTGTTCAATACTTTAAATACCTATCAAAGTTTTCATATGACATCGTGTTGTGTGTCCGTAATTCGTGAAGAAAGTGTGAAATTTCCATTTACTACTGTGTTTTGTCCGCCATTGCTGTGTTTAAATCTCGTGGCGCGTGCGAGATGTGACGAAATCTCACATATAAAAGGTCAAGTGGCGCGAAATTCAATTGGTGTATTGTAAACACCCAGGCTGGCGGTCCGCTCACCAACTGGTATAAATACCATAGACAAGTAGTCTATACCGTCGTATACCATCATATACCAACCATGTCACAAGAAGAGGTAGAGTCTTACCGTTATTGGTATTAAACAAATAAACGACTAAGTGGCGTAATGTTAAATATATAAGTTCCTTATAGGAATCTCCATCTCCAGTGTTTATACCGTGTATAGTGTTTCTGGATCTATCATATTAGATCTACAAGTGCCTAATAATTATTATACCAACCGAAAAAGTGCCAAAGTGTGGTAAAATCCATTTGTTTAGTGTTAAACCTAATTATTTACGAGAATTAATCAGATGAAGATGTTGCATACCAATTATACCAAATAGAGTTATACCAATTATACCATCTATACCAATTATACCAACTGGTATATAGTTATGCTATACCAATAGCCCGGATACCTTTGTAAACCTTAGCATTATACCCTGTTATAGATCTAGTGTACAGTGCGTAATTTTTAGTGTCTAATTTGTACAGTGTGCGACATAAGTATTTACCGGAGTTTATCTAATATAATTCGGACACTATCGTTGCTGAATGATTGATGAACCTAATTTAAAGTGGTGTAAAGAGTATTCCCAAAGTGATCTGTTTCAATGAGTGCCTTTCAATTTATATGAATATAAATTGGAATAGTGGAACTTTCATCTGTGTTTAAGTAGTTTAAACAAACTGTAAAGACGTGTAGTGATTAAACCAAGGTGCACAGCAAGAATATTGTGAACTGATATATAAATATATATATTAACATTTATTACTAATGTCATTTATGAATTACTGAGTTGAATATTGCATGTCATGTTATTTATAATAGTTTGCACTGTTAACATGGTTAATAAAAGTTCTGCTTAAGTTAATATCACCTCCGTTATATCTTATAAAGTTAACTGAATCTATCCATAATCTATGTTTGCCACCAGCCGGGCCCAGGCGAACTCGTGTAGCACCTCTTATAGAGCCACCTCGTAACCGCTCGACTAAGGGGTTCGCTACAAATTTGGTGGCAGCGGTGGGATAAAGTCAACTGCCGGACTGGAGTTGCCTTACCCATGTATTTCCTAGGCCAAATCTCGGGACGAGATTTCTCGGAGGGGAAAGTAATGTAACGATTACTGAATGCATAAAGGGAAGTAATTCCATTAATATGCAAATTTGTAAACCTGTCAATTGTCATTGGAGTAAGATGACAGTATATATGCACATTAAATCACCTTTGGTGATGAGCTAGCTTTTCACCGACGAGATTTGTGTGGCACTGAAACGTTACAAATGGTGGCAGCGGTGGGATCTCGCGTTTGATAACTGGATTCCATAAATCTATAATTTTAAAATATCAGACGTCCTGGTACCGGTGGTAAACTTATTTGAACAGAATGGAGGATTCCTGTATTGTAACCTTTAACGATCATGCCAATTATTGCCGTCCGCAAGAAAGCGATTGTGAATCAATACAAGACGATAATGTAAGTGAGCAAGCGGAAGATGTTGACAGGTGTACTCCACGGAATACACCTACCCCGGTAAATGCTGGAGATGGAGATGGTGTCCATAATCATTTAGAAAACTTAGTCCGAGATCTTAGCAGTCAGTTAATACAAAGTATACAATCTGTTAAATCAGAAGTAAGAGGTTCTTTATCCGAATTTGAGGATAAACTTAGTTACGTCCAAAACCAGGTAGATGACTTGAAAACTATTGCAAGTAACGAAGCAAACATTCGTATGGTTGCAAATGACACAAATTGTCAAAATGAGAATGTGTCCAATTGTGACAGGTATATACCACGGGGACCGACCAGCAGTGCACCAAACTGTGACGACACAAATAACAATGGTCCACAAATACTGATTAGACGTGACCAATTCATACCAGATCGTTCTGTACATATACCAAGTGACAATCAGGTAAACAGACAACCGACTAAGGCATACCATGAAAGTACATATAATAAACTCAAACCACAACTTACGACGGGTCTGACGATTTAGACGAATATTTAACACAGTTCAGCATTGTTGCTGACTTAAACAGGTGGAGTTATGATATAAAGTCTTTATATTTGGCAAGTAGTATTGTGGGCCCGCCGTGCAATTCTATGTGAGTTGGACAGTGACAAAAGACGAGATTACGACTCTATAGTGTCAGCTTTGCAAAATCGTTATGGCTCAGTGCATAAAGCTGAAATTTTCCGTTCTCGGCTACAAAGTAGATCATTAGGTCGTAATGAAACTTACCTGAACTTGCACAGTCTGTGAGAAAAATTAACGCGAAAGGCGTATCCTAGTGCTTCGTCAGAAGTCGTTGATTTACTGGCTTTAGATTATTTCATAGATGCATTGCCCGAGGCAGACATAAGATTAAGGCTTAGGGAAGTAGGCCCAAAAACTATAAGTGAGGCTGAAAGAATAGCAGTAAGGTTAGACGCCCATAAAGAAGCAGACAAAAGTAGGGGTGGTAGAAGCCACGTTAGGCATGTAAAACCTGAACAAAGTGAAACAGATAAGAAAATAGATGAGTTGTCTAATAAAATGAAAACACTGATGGATCAGGTCCAGATGTACCAAGAAAGAAGTGACAGGTCAGATTACCGATCTAATAATAGGGCATATTCGAATAGGGGTGTAGGACCAGTTGGGGGAGGTGGTTACAAGAATAGTTACCAGAGAGCAAATCGGTATGGTCAAACAGGTAGAGGGAAATATCAATCTTCCAAATCAAATGCTCACCAGGGAAACGGAAACGAGTCGAATTTGAGGACCGAAATTCGATCTCAGATGAAAGGTCCAACTCGTTACCATTAACAGACAATGATAAGTTGACGAAAGATGACGGATTTTTCATAGCAGCAAAAATCAATAATACCAATGTATCGATGTTAGCAGATACTTGTTCAAATGTAACCATCCTTCGCAGAGAATTGTATGAAAATATGGCACCATTAGCAAAACCAAATTTAATACCGATTAATATGTCCTTGACAACTGCCACTGGGGATACGGCACCCTTTCATGGAAAGATACGGGCTAAAATTTTCATAGGTTCTCAGAGTTTTGACCAAATGGTATATTTGGCAGATATTAAGAGTGACGGTATACTAGGTATGGATTTCTTTAAATCCCATAAATGTCAAATTGACGTTAGCAGAAAAAGTTTGAAACTAAATGAAGAAGAAATACCATGTTATCATCGTGATGTATCAGAAAGTTTTACTAGTTGTCGGATACAAATAAAAGAAAACACCGTCATACCACCTGAAACTGAGGTTATTGTTCTTGGAAAGCCTACTGGTGTAGTACCTGAGACAATTGGCATAGTCGAACCTAATATCAACTTTATAGAGAAAAGTGGCTTATTGGTTGCTAAGGCTTTGGTTGATATTCGTAAGGGAGATGTTCCAATCCGAGTGGCAAACTTAAGCAAGAAACCTTATACAGTGTACAAAAACACTAATGCAGCTTTCTTTGAAGCAGTAAGTCCCCTGAAGTAGTTAATGTGGAATCCGTTGATCTATCATCAACCACAGAAAGAAAAGATGTTCCAACCCATCTTAGTGAAGTATATGATAAAGCTGTCAAACAACTCTCCAAGGAACAAGGAGAAAGAGTGAAGAATCTTCTCATTAAACACCAAAATGTGTTTTCAAAAAGCTCTGATGACATAGGAAGAACACATATTGTTGAACATACAATAGAAACAGGTTCGGCAAGACCTGTTAAAACAAGCTCCATACCGAGTACCTCTGGCTAAACGTCTAGCAGCCGAGAAAGAAATTAAAGAATGGCTGAGAAGGGCATAATCGAACCATCGATTAGTCCCTGGAGTAGCCCAGTGGTAATGGTAACCAAACCAAACGGTTCTATTCGTTTTTGCTGTGATTTCCGTAGGGTCAACGATTGTACTTCAAAAGATAGTCAACCATTACCAAGAATTGACGATACTCTAGACGCATTATCAGGTTCAGCTTGGTTTAGTACCCTTGACTGTAAATCAGGATTTTGGCAAGTTGGTATGGCCGAAAAGATAAACATAAGACAGCGTTTGCAGTCCAAGGATGTGGCTTGTGGCAATTCACCGTTATGCCATTTGGACTTTGTAACTCGCCTGCGACCTTTGAGAGATTGATGGAGCGCATTTTGGTAGGTCTTACGTGGAACAATGTTTGGTATACCTTGACGATATAATCTGTTATTCAAAAACTTTTGATGAACATATAGAAAGTCTTGATACCATATTTACAAGAAAAAGTGAAGCTAACTTAAAACTCAGTCCTGAAAAATGTGTTCTTTTTCAAACGCAAGTGTCTTTTCTGGGACATTTGGTGAGTGAAGATGGTATTACCACTGATCCTCGAAAGATAGAGGATGTGAAAAATTGGAGAACGCCCCGTAACGTCCGTGAACTGAGGAGCTTCTTGGGACTTTGTTCATACTACAGAAAATTTGTCAAGAGTTTCTCTACAATTGCAAAACCGTTGAAACAAACTTACTGAAAAAGGACAAAGTTACTTATGGACAGATGATTGTGAAAACGCATTCAGTAAGTTGAAAATGGCCTTAACAGAGGCATCTATATTGGCCTATCCTAGGTCGGAAGGTCTTTATATTCTTGACACCGATGCTAGTGCAGTAGGAATAGGTGCTGTGCTGTCCCAACAGCAAGGAGATACAGAAAAGGTAATCTCCTATTACAGTAAGTGTCTATCAAACAAGAAAGACACTACTGCGTGACTCGGCGAGAGCTACTTGCTGTGATTTGTGCTGTTAAGCATTATCACCATTATTTATTTGGCCGTCATTTCCTCATTAGAAGTGATCATGGAGCTTTGAGATGGCTCACCAATTTCAAAATCCGGAAGGCCAAATAGCCAGATGGCTAGAAGTATTATCGACGTATAATTTTGAAATTACACACAGAGCCGGTAGAGTTCATTCAAATGCCGAGCTTTGTCTAGCGACCTGTATTCTAGAAGGTTGCAGCTACTGCGATAGGGCTGAGATTAGGTATTCCATAAAAGCAGAAGACACATTTGTGTCAGCCCGTAAAAGTGAAGTATGTGATAGAAAAGAAAGTTCTACGAAGACAAACTATGAATTAACTTCTGAAGTTAAAGTTTGTCAGAACTTATGTAAGAGTGATAAAGACGGCTGTAGTCACGTGAAAGATTGTGGAACACCAGATCTGGTAGATGCTTGTCAGGGCCCGATAAACGTTTATCAGAGTTTCACAAAGAGTACAATGTTAAAAACTGTTGACAGTTCGGGGAAAGCCAGTAGTGGGTCTGAGATGCCGGTCATGTACCCCATCACTGAGGATAACAGGTCAATAGTTGAGAAAGAAAACGTTGATGACAAACTAGCGAGTAAGGAAGAGAGAGTAACAGTTCTCAGGACGGCATGTGATAATGGATGTATGAATATCCACACATGCGAGAACACAGATAAGGAAAATGATGGAATTCTTAGTCAAGAATCAATTGCCCTAAAACAGGATAGCGACAACGTAATAAAAACAGTAAAACAATGGGTAAATGAAAACTTAAGACCTAACTGGTCTGAGGTTGCACCGAGTTCTGTTGAACTCAAGTATTACTGGAACAGGCTAGACTCACTGAAGATAATCAGTCACATTTTGTACCATCAGTGGGTTGGAGTTGATGGTAAATCATACCAATATCGTGTAATATTGCCTAGAAGTTTGATTCCCGAGGTGTTAAAGGAATTACACGACAGTCCATCTGGTGGTCATCTAGGAATACGTAAAACCCTAGCAAAAGTAAGACAGAGGTTCTTTTGGTTTAAAATGAAACATGATATAAGTAACTGGGTCAAGTCGTGTGATGTTTGTGCTTCCAGGAAAGGTCCTGTCAGAAAAGCCAAATCTGCTCTTAAGAAATATAATGTCGGAGCTCCTTTAGAAAGAGTTGGTATCGATATAATGGGGCCTTTTCCGAGAAGCAACCATGGAAACAAGTATGTACTCACAATAATAGACTATTTTACTAAATGGCTGGTGGCTGTTCCCATCAGAAACCAAGAAGCTACAACTGTAGCAAACAAACTAGTTGAGAAGTTTGTATCAGTGTTTGGTGTGCCAAAACAAATACATTCTGACCAAGGATCAAACTTTGAGTCTCAGACTTTCAAGGAAATGTGTAAAATTTTGGGTCAGAAAAGAAAGAACAACAGTCTTTAGACCACAATCAAACGGATTAGCCGAATCCGCAAAACAAAAGTATAGCCAATATGTTATCGAAATTTGTGTCTGCAAACCATAAGGACTGGGACTCCTACTTGTCTATTCTTACAATGGCATATAATTCTTCTGTACAAGAAAGCACAGGTTTTTCCCCAAGTATGTTGATGTTTGGGCGCGAAATGGATTTACCAATTGATCTAGCAATAGGGAGTCCTGAAAACGTTAGCAAAATTACTGAAACCGATTACGCGATTAATCTCTCCGAGATAATTGATAAGGTACACAACGTAGCACGAAAGAATCTTGCGATCGCGAGCGAGTCTCAGAAACGCCAGTATGACCATAGATTAAGTGAGAATTCATATGCGGTTGGCGACATGGTATGGCTATATGATCCGAAGATTAAAGCGGGTTTAAGTGCAAAGCTAACCAGACGATGGACTGGACCTTATGAGGTTTTAAAGAAACAAAATGACATAGTATATCAAATACAGCAAGGCAGACGTGCTAAACCTAAGGTAGAACATCATGACCGACTTAAACGATACGAAGGGCATCAGGATCCAATATTCAGACCACAAGAACGGTGCTAAAGGTCCCCTGTTCTATGAAAAATTAAAACATTAAAAATATATATATATATATATACTTTTTTTTTGCATATGTTTTTCCCAATGTTCATAAAGTATTTCCTTTTGTTTCAGTGGTTGTGCGTGATATGTCAAAATGTAACATTTGAAAAATACCATATTGCGTGTCGTCATGCCCAAGAAAAACACAGCCACTTTATGTATCAGTGCAGGAGATGTAGACGACTATTCACCCGAAGATCATATAAGCACCAACAGTGTTTAAATGTTAGAACAGAAGACTTTGAATTAATGGACCCTGATGGTGGAAGAGAAGGGGCAGTAGATAAATTAATTAAATGGAAGAGAGATGCCCTGCCCAAGATAATTAAAAGTGTAGAACCAGAATATCTTAGAAATATAAGATTGTTACAAAAAGAATACGGCCCAACAATGGTTGGTATAAATGAGGAAAGTGAAGAATCAGGAATAGATGATGAAATTACAAGTATGTTGAAGACTCCAATTACACCAATAGTAACCCCAGATAGGAAAGTAGTAAGCAAAAGTTTTAAAATGGAATTAGAAGATGTAAGTGAGGAGGAGTTTGATTTCTCCGAAGGGACTCCATGTCAAGATGAGATAGATCCAAGGTTAAATAGAAGTAAGACTGATAAGAATAAAGAAACTGGAAGTGAAACATTCTCGAGTGATTCAGAGTCTACATGTAGTACATCAAGTGAAAGTAGCAGTGACGATACGTCAGAAACGTCAGAAAGTTCAAAGTCGGGAGTAAGTGACAGTGGAAGTTTAAGGATTAAGAAGAAGAAAAGATCATGGTCAAAATTCAAACTCTATGACTCATCCGAGAGTGGAAAGTGAAAGTGAAGGGGATTATCCAGTAATATTAAGAAGAAGAAACAAAGTGTAAAAGAAAGTAGTGATAGGAGGGTAGTGCAGAAAGGGACTGAAAAAGGAGCAAAAAGAAGCCATGAAATTGAGAGTAACGAGCAGAGAGAGAAAATCATAAAGAGGAAGAAAGAGAATGTTAATGACAAAACTGACAGAGAAAGTACAAAATGCAAAGATGAAGAACGTGTTATTAAAACAAACAAGAATGTGGCAGCACAAGGCAAAGATAAATATGGAAACCGAAAGAGTGTCCACAGTAATCAGAATTCTAAAACAGAAAAGAGTGAAAGGTGTGAAAAGAGGAAAGAGAATAAAGTGACACTGTAGAAATGACAAGTCCAAAAGTGGAGAAAAAGTTCCCAATAGTGCAAAAGTTAGTAAAGGCAAAGAGGTTGAATACAAGGTCAGGGACTTAGAAAAAGCAGAAAATAGTGAACCAAAGAGTTTAAATACGGACAAAGATAAGATTAGGAAAAAGGAAGATAGAGATAACAAAATCGAACATATAAAAAGCAATGGAAGTTCAAAATCATCAAAGCTGACATCAGAAAAGAACACTGGAATCATTCGGAAGTAGTAAGTCCGATAAAGCACAGACAAAGGGTTGTACAGAGAATAGTAAGGAGAAAAGATGATAAGAATACTGAAAAGAAAAACTACACTAATGAGAATAAGAAAAGGCAGGAGGATCAAGAGAATAGGGAAGGAGAAAATTCACAGAGGAAAGATAAAAGTAATAAGTGTAATGGGACAAACAGTGAAAGAAAAATTACGAAAGTGCTGCCAGACAAACAAAAGGAAAGAAATACCGAGATAAAAACGGAAGTGAAACGTACAGCAAAAGATTCGAAGGAAGAAAAGAAAAGTCAAACAAGTGCTGAGATAGGTAATACTGTAAGTGCAACATCGATGGTTAAAAAGAAAGATGAACAAAAAGAGAGAAGTAAAAGTGAATTAAATAGAGAAAGAGAAGTTACAGTAAAACTTGTGAGTAATGTCCCTGCAAGTGAAGCTGATAGTAGTGAAATTGGTACAAAGTGCAAAAGCAATGAAGGGATAAGTGACTCAGGTTTGGGAGAAAAGACACAAGATGAGAAACATAATGATAGTGAATGTGGCCAGAATGATAAAGGAAAAGTGAGAAATGAAAAGTCAGAGTCAAATATAACTAAAGAGTGTAGTGTGCGCATTGAAAAGATAAAGCTCAATGCTATCAGTTTTAACAAAGAGAAGTTGTTTGAGAAACAGAATGTAAGTGATCCAGAAGATAATCCTAAGAGCAATTCAGTGAAAGTTGTAAATGAAAAAGGTGACGCTTCAGAAGAAAAAGAAATAGCGAGTGATACTAAGGAGTCCCATGAAAATGACATTGATAATCAAAATGAAAGTGGAGTTACTAATGATACAGACCGATGAGTGCACGAGCACTGGTTCTATCCTGGACGATAAATCAATAATTCCCGAAATGCAAAAGACCCAGAAAGAAAGGATCATACTTAATATTGGAGGGCAAAGGTTTGAGACCTCTCGTGTGACATTACAACAAGACCCCAACTCCTTGCTGGCCAAAATTGTTGGACCCGGGTGGAATGACGCCAATATATGGCAACCAATACTTTATTGACAGGGACCCTGCTCATTTCCGATTCATATTAAATTTCCTACGAAATGGAGCCTGTGACCTTAGAACTTTACCACATGATGTTCGTTATCTCTACGAAATGTATTATGAGGCATGTTATTATCGCCTCCCAGGTCTAGTGAACGCAACAATCGCGAAGATAGAGGAGTGTAGTGTGGTTGGTGCAAACGTTATGCCAATGAAGGCTTATGAATTGGGACGCTAGGAATTGACCTATTTGGGAGTATAAATTAAATGTTGGTTGGGATTGAAACTTTTGGTAAAACTGATGAAAGTGTTAGGATATTAATTCATACATAGAGAGACTTGATAGTGTTAAAATATGCAGCATAATTAAAAATGATTATAAACATTGTATTGGTAGATGTTGTGCTAGATATCTGTTGTTGAATTGTTCTTGATTTCCCGACTAGTTAATGTTAAAGTTGACAGTTTTCACTTTTATAAAAGCATTTAATATATAAGCTGAACTGAACTTGTTCAAATTTTGAATCTTACAAAGTTTAAGTAAAGGATGACATTTACTTATTATCAACATTACAGGTATATGTTTTGTCCGTTTAGGTATACTGCTGAGATACTGATTTTGTATGAATGTTCTTCTGTATAGTTATATCATGCAAGTTTAGTTATCACTTTATAATATCACTGTCGTTACTATATATTGCAATTAACATGTAGTTTAGAGTTGCTGGTGTCTTTAGTCATTCCGACAGTAATAGTTAGTATAACATATATTGTACTGTTCATTGGGGTTAGTTCTTAGTATATATATTTCTGTCAATCAAAACCTTGAGTCTGCATATTTTTGGAGACCAAATTTTTATGGAGGGGGGCAATGTAACGGCCCAGTGTCTTGATTGTCTCCACATTTATTTGATATCATGAAATTTTGAAGTTCCCTATTTTAATTCACCAATTATCAGTTAAGAATAGATAAATACTTAGTTTTATCATTGTTCTGATTCACAGAATCGGGCTCTACATTTATATCGTAAGGAATTAGCATATTTTCTTATCTGTGGTACGACGTTAATCTACCCCACCCACTCGGTTTTCCATGTGTTTTAAATGTTCATTCTGATGTTATTACGAAAAGTAAATGTATATTCATTTTAACATTGTGTGTTTTGATGACCATTTGAACTGTTTTTTCATGTTTACAGATTTATTGTAGCTGTGCACCTGTATATTGGACTCGTATATTTGAACTTGTTTATCGCTTGAATCGCCAATAACTGTTCTGAGATACGATGCTCGTTAGTTCCTTTAAAGTTACTAAAATGCCTAAATACTTATGAAATCAATAATATGTGTTCAATACTTTAAATACCTATCAAAGTTTTCATATGACATCGTGTTGTGTGTCCGTAATTCGTGAAGAAGTGTGAAATTTCCATTTACTACTGTGTTTTGTCCGCCATTGCTGTGTTTAAATCTCGTGGCGCGTGCGAGATGTGACGAAATCTCACATATAAAAGGTCAAGTGGCGCGAAATTCAATGGTGTATTGTAAACACCCAGGCTGGCGGTCCGCTCACCAACTGGTATAAATACCATAGACAAGTAGTCTATACCCTCGTATACCATCATATACCAACCATGTCACAAGAAGAGGTAGAGTCTTACCGTTATTGGTATTAAACAAATAACGACTAAGTGGCGTAATGTTATAAAATTTTAAGTTCCTTATAGGAATCTCCATCTCCAGTGTTTATACCGTGTATAGTGTTTCTGGATCTATCATATTAGATCTACAAGTGCCTAATAATTATTATACCAACCGAAAAAGTGCCCAAAATGTGGTAAATCCATTTGTTAGTGTTAAACCTAATTATTTACGAGAATTAATCAGATGAAGATGTTGCATACCAATTATACCAATTATACCAAGTAGAGTTTATACCAATTATACCATCTATACCAATTATACCAACTGGTATATAGTTATGCTATACCAATAGCCCGGATACCTTTGTAAACCTTAGCATTATACCCTGTTATAGATCTAGTGTACAGTGCGTAATTTTTAGTGTCTAATTTGTACAGTGTGCGACATAAGTATTTACCGGAGTTTATCTAATATAATTCGGACACTATCGTTGCTGAATTATTGATGAACCTAATTTAAAGTGGTGTAAAAGAGTATTCCCAAAAGTGATCTGTTTCAATGAGTGCCTTTCAATTTATATGAATATAAATTGGAATAGTGGAACTTTCATCTGTGTTTAAGTAGTTTAAACAAACTGTAAAGACGTGTAGTGATTAAACCAAGGTGCACAGCAAGAATATTGTGAACTGATATATAAATATATATATTAACATTTATTACTAATGTCATTTATGAATTACTGAGTTGAATATTGCATGTCATGTTATTGATAATAGTTTGCACTGTTAACATGGTTAATAAAAGTTCTGCTTAAGTTAATATCACCTCCGTTATATCTTATAAAGTTAACTGAATCTATCCATAATCTATGTTTGCCACCAGCCGGGCCCAGGCGAACTCGTGTAGCACCTCTTATAGAGCCACCTCGTAACCGCTCGACTAAGGGGTTCGCTACAATTGTTACTCATATTAGAATGGCTGTTTAAAAATAACTCAAATAAAAATGCTCAAAAATACGCATTTTCAAGATAACAGCTATTATTTTTGCGCGGTAGCTGACACGTAACTTTATTACTTCGATGACGCCATTTCAACGCAACAATGTTTTGCAGCGTTTCTGTGATAGTTTATTCATTATTTCAGCATTATTAAACCATTAAGCATCAGACTGGAGACGTTTCAGAAGAATGAATATACAAACACATTTAGTTTGTCATAAACGTTGTCGTAAATATTAACGTTAGTTTCCGGTTTGGAGAACATACTTATGTTAAGGTATATTACCTTCTTAAACATCTGAACCAGAAACCATTTTGAAATGTAGATTGTATATTCAGCACGATTGTTTGTCTCTCTTCACTTAATTAATACAGAGCATTACCTGTGGCCATGTCAATATATATAGCCGAGTCATGTATGTCTTTGTATTGTAGAGAATACATGTATAAGCCTTGAAGTTTATTGTGAATTTACTTTACTAACGTTTTACCGGTTGTATATATTTTCATTTAAAAATATCGTGTAAACAATTGCCGTAGCGACAAAACGTCAAAGAAATTAATTTTACTGTGTTTGCTACATATGTAATACAGAGCAAAAGATTTTCTGAAAGAGAAGTTAAACATGATTTAATCTCTCAACAAAATTCCGATACGATGTCGCTTCATTTTTCCTCTCGAGTACATTTACATGTAAAATAACTGCAAAGACTTGATAATTTTGTGCATTCATCTCTACAAGCATATATGATTTTTATGTTACCTTTCCTAAAGCCGAGATTGGAGCAAAGATGGCACATTTGATATTCATTTAACAATCAGTTTGGATCAACAAAGAACAGAGACAAGCGAATAGAATTAGAAATGGTGGGCGCGTTAATTGTAAATGAGAGCGTATATTGTAAATCTGATATTAAATATTTCCAAACCCGTTCTATTCAACAACATTGTCAAAACTATATACTTCATTTTAACATATAATCATTCAGAAGTTGATGCATTTAAACTAACAGCATGATAAATAGCCTGTATTATTTGTCTTTGCACGAACAGGTAACTATTGATTTCAAAGAACTCCTGAGTATTCAGGTAAAACATTGATAACTGTTTATATAAACCATAACTATGATCGAAGTTATCTGCTTTAATTTTAACTGATTTGTATTTGATAAAAGCATGAAGCTTATTCGAATTAGTCCATACACTATTTCCTGGAGAAACCAGTTTTGGTTTCATATGAGAAGGTGTGTGGTCGTGACCCAAAGGGTACGATGCTACACCCTCCGTTTCCATTTGTTTCCTAACAACACACTTGGTTTTTATCCTATTAAAGATTAGAGGACTTTAACGTAATCATTGCCCAAAGAGAAAACTACTCCATCCTGGACATATTTTCAGTATCATATTTCTTTAATTATAAAACAGTCTTTAAATGCGGAGTGTGATTTATCTCTACTTTTATGTAAATTATTTAAATGAAATGTGGTTTCCCAACGGCAGTTTTGCTAATGTATTACTTGATATATGTTTCTTCAAACATTCACACGTTTTATTTACTCATGTAAAGCTGCAGCAAAACCGAATTGTTTTATAAGTGAAAAGCGCTTGCGTAGATTTCCCAAGTCGTGTAATGCTAATACAGTAAATATGATGTAATTCCGTTTCAGGAATATTACATAAACATGATTTTTTCTGTTTAGTCAAGAGCAAAATGTGTTCCGCTAGGATATGAAAACTGAAAAAGTAAGAATAAAACTTGGCATGGTGTGCACGAATCTGTCCTTAATAGCTTCAAGGAGATACAGTTAACGTAAAAAGTATCTGAAAGGCTGATACAAACAGAACATTTATACACAAGTTAAAGCATACCAAAAGTTCCTTCTAGGGCACATCTATATAAATATATAATGATCATCTTGTAAAATTTTGGTTGCAATGTCTGTTTTATACTGCCATAAAATGTCAAGTAGAACTAGGTATTTAGTTATTGTTTAACATAAATTGTTAAATCCAACAACAAATTAAATCTGTTACCACTTTCAGTTGAGTAAATACGGCAATAAGACATTGACCCGGTCAATCCGTTACGATTCGATGTGTGAATTTGTTACATATAATTAGAGGGTCGCAATGGGGTTTGTTTTCACATATTAACCATGCATATGGAGATAATATTTAGTTGTTTACATGTAAATTTGTTTGTACATATGTTATGTTCTTCAAGAATGGAGGAAATAAAAGAATCAGTCAACCATCCTCGGGTTTAATAATATGTAATCCATGGACGCGTTCAGTCAGAGAGTCGCCTCAATTAGGAAAGAATAGTTTTAACATCAGAGGTTATTTCTAAGGTCACGGAGTTTGACTGGCCAGCTTGTAATGACAACAGCGTTCGATATCAGTAGCTCAGTCAAGTGTGACTAACCAAACTATAATATTCCTTCTCAAGAGAAGGAATAATAAAACTGTTCGAAACATGTAAATGAATTTGAACTTTTACATTACTTTTATTTAGTAAACCTACTGGCATAATGATAATTATAGTAGTGTAGTAGGGTAGAGTATAAGGGTGCCATTATACTTCCGTGCTAAAGAGCTAGCTTTTAAAGCGGGTGGCAGAGTGTCCGCCTTGGGTGTGAGAGGTCCCGGGTCCGATTTCCTGTCAGGCCTAAAGTTACATTTGGCGCCCAACGTAAATAACTCACGAGTAGATATGAATGGACGCCTTGAAACGTCAAGATGTTCAAACCCCTTGGATTCGAGGACGAATTCTAAAATGGATGGATGGAGGGGGTGTATGTAGTAGGGTAGAGTATAAGGGTGCACTTAAACTTCTTGCTAAAGAGGTAGCTTTTATAGCGACGTGGTAGAGTGTCCACCCTAGGTATGAGAGGTTCCAGGCTCGATTCCCGGTCAGGCCTGACGTATTTTCAGCCTGTTACAGAAGTAGTAAAAATGAATCAAATTTTATTTGTTATATTACCTGCAATGAATATTTATGAATAATGTTTTATTATTATCATATTAACTCATTCTACCCTAAAGCGTTATCTCCACTTCTACTCTGCTGATATTTATCTTTCAGCCACCTAGGAGGCTGATAAGCAAATCTACCCTGAATACCTAGAGATGTTTTGAGAGATAACATTGATTTTGTAGATTTTTGCTTGAGATGTTGTTGTTAATTAATGACATATGACATCAAATATGTGTTAATAGGTATGGAATTTGCACACTTTGTAAGTAAATTGAAGTAGCTACACAACAAATTTAATTTCATGCAGCTGTCTAAAACAGTCCTTTCAACAGATTGTTGAATTAAAGACACAAAACAAATTATCAGAATTGAGTAATTATTAACAGTTTATTCTATAGATCAAGAGAGTTTTGAAGTTTAACAACAAAATAAATAAATGAATAAATAAATACCCACAAGATATTTTAACTTTTTCATACACATATGAGCATTGTCATATCGCATAGATAAAAACGAAAGTTATGGTGTGCATGAATGAAAGATAATTTAATTACATGTAAAAGAAAATATTTTTAGTTCTTTTCTTTTCAATGATGTAATCCACAATTTTGTCCAGGCAGTGTTGCGATATGAAAATGTAAAATAATTCTATGATTTTTTTTTTTTTTTTTTTTTGGCATTTCGGTATGATGCGTACACGTTATTTTAGTGCGGTAATTATGTACGTTTTATGTACGTAAATGTACGTTTTATGTACGTAAATTTTGACAGATTTGAATGAAATTCTGGCACAATGTTCAATACTTATTTTATTGTAATAAAACGAAAGAACGATAATAATCAGAAGTAAACTCATGTAGCCGTAAATTGTTTGATCCCGCAGATGACATTATTTGCTGCATATTGACAAGCGAAAAAGTATATATTTTTGGGTTGCATTATTTCAACTTTCATTTCTCAATGAATCTTCAATGGTATCTATCTATTTATTTATTCATTTATTTACTTATTTTTTATGTTTTGATCATATAAAAAATCATCCGTAATTTCAGGCTTCGAGAAATCACAAATTATAACTCGAACGACGCCCGCTTTTACAGTTTTCTTCAAAGAAAGCGATTATTTTTTCACAACATCCGGTTTTATTTATGTTTTAAAAATGTTACGCAACAAAAAAAAAATGATTGGTCCGATTTGTTTGAAAGAACTAAAATATTTAATTTAAGACCAATGAAGTATGACGACTGAAAGCGTCACGCGGAATTCAGAGCTACTACTGTAAAGACGCATGTACGTGGCGCGCGGTTTCCAGATGTAGATAACAACACCGCATAGAAGCGGCACGCGGTATACAGATAAAAATCGGCCGACGCATTAATGCGTCGCGCGGGCAGAATGAGTTAAAACTATTATTTGGTTAATTTTATGTCATCTCTTTATTTTGATTTTACTGTGAAATAAAAATGGCGATCCAAAATAGATGGATCGACTACAGCAAGTTTGTGCTGAAAAATACTCGAAACAACGTGTCTAACAAAATAATGTTACCGTTATAAATACACGTTTCTTTATATTACTACGACTTTATAGTTAGACCACATCATTTACGCTTGTTCATTTTAATATTATCTAGATTTATTAAAATTGTCATTCAGTCGTGATATTTAGGAAATCAACCGTTTCCTCTCGATGACGGCAATATCATATATGCCTCACTTTTAACTGACACGCCTTTAAGTCTGGTATATCTTTCCCCAAAAAAAGCCAGTAGGTTAATTAAACAAGAGCTGTAGGTGGTCAGCAACGCTTCAGGAGTCTTGTCAATTGAATTAATATAAAAGTTTAAAAAGGGGTACAATTTTGTAAAACTGAATGCATAGTAATGAAACCTGTAGAATGCATGTCAGCTCATTACAGTGAAAACATGTGTGTTTCAATCCATTTGCATTTGTTGGTACTAAGCTACCAGCTTAAAGACAGAACTAAACTAAAATTGCCGTCGGAAAAGGGACATATTTTTGTAAAAATGCAAAGAAGAGTTATGAACCATGTGCAATGAATGCCAGGAAATGACAGACAAAAAGTAGAAGAAATGACAGGCACGAATGCAGAGAGATAAACCTGCAACAGTTCGTAAAATAGCACAACGTGCAAAACGGACATTTCGAAAGGAGTCCAAAAGTGAAAAGGCAACTAGTATACACTAGCCAAGCTAACTGTGTGTGGAAATGCAAGGAAACGTGTCACTAATTCAAATACAGGCAGACGAAACAGAAAATAACCAGTATAAGCAAGATAAATCTTAACCACATTGAAAGTTGAGACATTTCCTGAACATAATTCACGAGTCATGCCTAATACAAAATACTAGTCTATTGGATAGGAAGCCAGTGGCAAAGAGGCATCTCCTGATATCTATACTGAAACTAAAAGAAAAATCGTTCAAGAAAATGAATCCTGATTTCAGAGAATCATTTACAAGTTTTATCAGATTTATCCCGAATAGTTCTAGAAAACTTGACTTGATATATAGGCGCGTTTGTGTGTTTACAAAACACTATAACATAAAACAAATTGTAGATGCTTTTAACAATTTTTTGCAGACGAATGACCTCCCAGAATTGAAAGCTGATGTGAGGTCGCGGATTTGACAGTATGTCCTTTTGATGAAGACCAGAGGGAGAATGTGTTGATAGATAGTGCATCAGTTGCGGGACATACTGTTAGAAAAAATATATCAGCCAGTCTTGTTAGACGTCAGCAGAAATCATAAAGAATTGATAGTAATAGGTCTACTGATCGTGTTGTTCTTGCCAGTATTAGTAGCCACAGAGAGCAGCAAACTAGTATTGGTAAGACAAGAAAGGTTACTTGGTCGTAGGCGTCACAACAACAGATGGAAGCCATGACAGACCAGCTTTTGAGAATCAAACACATGACGTCTCCACTTTTCGGGCAGATCCTGTGAAGTATATTGAAAACCTACCACAGATAAATATTAATTTAAAATATCATTTATTTATAATGACATCATTTCTGTAGCAGTTTTATGTTTTCCATTCATAAATATATTCCCCACTATCTGCCTTTCTATTTCAGGATCGAAAGCTAGAAATTGGCAACTTCTTGCAACAGTCACTGGAACAGCATGTAGATGCCCTTCAGCGCGATGGTACATATGCGGATCATGTTTGTATCCAGCAAATCAGCAACATGTCCGAGTTAGCTATAGGCATAGTGCATACCCAGAGTGCAGATGTACTGATTACCCCTTATTATTCCAATTATCAACTCCTGCAATTCTGTCTGTAGGTTACCTTCCAAACCTACAACACTAGTTCAGTCTTGAGCCTAAATTACAGTGAGTATTAGTTAACTTAAAATGCTATTTTGATAATAACAATAATTCCAAGTGGATTTTTTACATCTTAATGACAAGACAAGAATATATGATTTTTTTCTCTTTTTCCAGGTTTTGTTCCAGTTTACAGACACAGTACAGTAGTTTGACTAAAGGTATTCGATTGATTTAGAAATAAGATAACAAACTATTCAAAGTTATGATGCAGTCCAAAGTTCATAAGGTTCAATATTGTTTAGTTCTACTAGTAGATTCTGGAGGTAGATGATGACGTAAGTTTATTTATTTTGTTGGGTTTAAAGTCGCACCGACATAATTATAGGTCATATGCCGACTTTCCAGCTTTGATGGTGAAGGAAGACCCAAGACGCCCCTCGATGCAATATTACATCTCGAGCGGGCACCTGGAGAGAACCACCGACCTTCCGTAAGCAAGCTATATAGCTTTCTCACATGACGAATTTAACACTCCGAGTGAGGCTCGAACCCACATCGATGAAGGGGCAATTGATTTGTAATCAGCGACCTTAACCACTTGTCCATGGAGGCCCCTCAAACTGAGTTTCAAAGCTGAAACAGATAACAATTTTGGTAGAAAAGCATCCAAGAAACAGTTCTGACGTAAAAGTGTGGTTCCTTAAAGTATGTCCAGTTAAAGGAGTAAACACTTTACCTCCAAGAGATGATGCTTCTTGGCAGCCAAGGACATAAATCATGAAAAAAGCTAATTTAACTACTCCAGAGTTTTTTCCAGGCAGGGGCATTAAGCTAAAATTCTGTGAACATGAATTGAGCTGTTAAAGTTTATGTTGGCAAACATGTTAAATGATAATTGATAGTGTCCGTACATCAAGACTAGGAAGTCAGTTTTTTACGTTCTGGACAATTTGGATATATGATTTGAAGGGTTTAATAAATTTGTGATAAATTTATAGCATTATTAGTATTATTCCAAGCTCTACTGTAATTACAGCTTATATACTTTATAACATGTTTATTTTTGAAAGTTATAGTTATTGAGTTAAATAGTTTGTTAAATTTCAAAAATATCATTTTCGGCACAATTTGTCCCCTGTGCACATTTTCCATAATATTGTAGAATAAGCATGGATTCTTTTATTTCAATTTGCCATTAATGCGATTTTATTATTTTCATACTTTATATTTAATAATACATATTACATATTGTGTATGTGATTGGTTCCCTTTAGTTGCGTTCTGAAAAGAAAGACGCGTTCGAAGCCACTTTTCCCCCTTGAATCATTTCGTGCTATAGAATATGTTTCTGGTAATTGTTTGGAAATGATGAGGAATATACTATATTTTATGAGCAGGAATGTCATAAGTAGATCACAAATAATCATTTCATGAACATAAAGCTAACCAAAAATGCATATAATATTTTGTGTCAATATATGTACCCTGTGCACCGAATCTCTGAAAAAATAACTTTCAGGTACATTACACTCTTGAATTTGGTATATGGTCTATAAAAATGCCTAAGTGTTCAACCCGTTTACAGTTGGACACTACGCGTCCCTCTGATTGTCTGACGGAAGAGGGGAAGGACGAAGGACTCTGTGATGAGCAGTGTTTAAATCCCACCAGGACTGTTTTGATTTCTGTCTTCTGGCTTGCTCCGTCGGGCCCTTAAGGGTGTTTCTCTTGATGCTCTGTCTTCTGCAAAGGCATTGACTACATACGTTTTTGGTTCTCAATGTTTGCTTTTTATATAATTATACAGGAGCATTTTTTGTGTTTTACATGCTACGCCCTTTTGTTTCCATTGCGTGTTTTAGAGATTCGCCTGGCGGGGATTACTTTGATTTACACTGTCCCTTGTCTTTTGAACATGGTGGGGGTAAGAATGAGGTTGGGTGCGCACCATAAACCGGTTTAAGCTCTCCAGTGGTGTTTTTGTCACTGACTGTTCCAAGGCGGTGCCCCACTGTGTTCCTTTATTTGTTCGTTTTGTCCTCGTGTGTTTGCTTTGTGTGTTTGTTGGTAGTATGCACGTCTGCGTGCTGTGAGTTTCGTTTTGGGGAGGCTGCGGTTTTGGATATTTGTTTGATATTTTTCCTTGTTTTTATGTGAGAAAAAAGCAGATAAAATCTTATTTTTTTATATACAGATAACTTGGAATTCCGTCAAGTGACTCGGAAACAAAACAAATCAATATAGGTGTGTATTCCGCTAATTGGATTTCATCTCGAGTCACTTTGAGGATTTTCTTCGAGTGACTTCGCATAAATCCTCGGAGTCAGATAGCGAAATTCCTTGACGGAAAATGGCTGACTCGAAGAAACTTCGAGTCGGAGCCTTGGTACTCGTTTTGGCCATCCTCCGAGGATCGAGTAGAATGGGTTTTCCGCGTGAGCTGATCTGTAGCTAAATCTTTGTGAGGTAACAGATTATATTTTTATGTTAAATTTTGACATAAAACGTGATGTGTTTTTATTTTTCATGAACAAATGATTAATTATACACATGATCATACACATACTAATTTTATAATTCAGAAAAATGCATATGATGTAGCCTATGCTCTTGTCACAAGACATTACATTGAAGACATTATGACATTGTATGTATTGCCTATATTGTTGGAAATGTTCTAAATATTTGGATTGATGGTGCAAATATTTTCTGAATTGTAATTTTCTGACATGTCCCGAAAGTTACTTCCATGTAATGTATTTACTTTCATTTAAAATAGGTTACAATCATAAGCACTCAGTTTGATTTTCAGCCCTTATATCACACTTGTCTCATTTTTTGGAAAACAACCAATATTTCAAACTAGCGTCTTTTTAGATTAACAGCTACAAATGTAAAATATAACTACGCTGTTCCGCCCAAAGTATATATTGTTTTGTTTTACCTCCCACCAGATTCTAGCCCTTTCATTGGTTGAGTAGTGTCACTTGGTTGCTCTCTATAGAGGGTCAGTGGGTGACCACATGAGAATTGCAATTCAAAATATCGGAAATTTGCATTTTCAATATAAAAATGACGATAAAGTAAAAGTAAAGTAAAAGAACGGCTGTGATGTTTGCCTTCTGTTGTTAATTATAAAATTTTGTTGTTGAATTAAAGCAAAATATTTCTTCTTTGATTATGATTTAACGTTTCATTTTTTAGGTTGACTATTCAATTCCTACTTGCCCGGGAGAAGTAATTAAGTTGTCGATAAAACAAATCATTCGGCTCGCACTCTATAAAGCATACTGACCCTACATATTTCCGTAGAGAGTCAGTAACAAACCCAATAATTAATAATAGGTAGATGTATATATATTTTAAATTACTAGTTCAAATATCTTTTTTGCTTATATTGAAAAATCGGTTATGAGGCATCAGTCTACAATCTAAAAAGACACTGTGCACATCTTCGGGCGGTTTCCACGTACATACAAGCAGCATCTAGTTCGTACAATTCGTATTAAAACGCCTGCAAGGAAATAGGGTTTTTTAAAGATGTAAACTGTCTGTTAACAAGAGCTCGTCGAACACGAAATGCCCCCCTTGATGCATTCAGTAATTGCACAAGGAACAGAAATTATATGCTCACTGTAAACAAAGTTCATTCTGGTTTAATCTGACCTTGACCTTTAACCTATTAACCTAACAAGAGATTACAGAGTGATCTTGGCGCCATCCACTGAGCCATTTTTGAATGTTCCAAATTTCAAGACTTGTTCAAGGTCAAAATCAAGGTCAAATTTCATTTCGGTACAAAACAATGTGTATGTGGTCCAAATTTGAAAGCTGTAGCTTGAGAAATGTGAAAGTAGGTCACAAGGTCAAAATCAAGGTCAAATTTTTTTCGGAACACAAAACTATGCAAGTGGTCCAAATTTGAAGCCTGTACCTTCAAAAATGTGAAAGTAGGTCACTAGGTCAATCTCAAGATCAAAGTTCATTTCAGTACACAAAACTATGCATGTGGTTCAAATTTGAAGGCTGTAGCTTGAGAAATGTGAAAGTAGGTCGCTAGGTCAAAATCAAGGTCAAATTTTATTTTGGAACAAAAAACTATGCATACGGTCCAAATTTGAAGCCTGTACCTTCAAAAATGTGAAAGTAGGTCACTAGGTCAATAACAAGTTCAAAGTTTTTTTCAGTACACAAACCTATGCATGTGGTCCAAATTTGAAGACTGTAGCTACAGAAATGTGAAAGTACGTCACTATGTCAAGATCAAGGTCAACTCATGTCAAGGTTCATCTTGCCACTCAAAACTATACATGTGGTCCAAATTTGAATGATGTAAGTTATTGACATGAAGATTCTAAGTTTTTCCCTATATAAGTCTATATGAACCATATGACCCCTGGGGCGGGGCCATATTTGACCCTAGAGGGATAATTTGAACAAACTTGGTAGAGAACCACTAGATGATGCTACATAACAAAATATCAAAACCATAGTCTTTGTGGTTTGGACAAGAAGATTTTCAAAGCTTTTCCCTATATAAGTCTATGTAAACCATGTGCCCTCCAGGGCGGAGCCATATTTGACCCTAGGGGAATAATTTGAATAATCTTAGTAGAGGACCACTCGATGATGTCATATACAAAATATCAAAGCCATAGGCCCTGTGGTTTTGGACAAGAGGTTTTTCAAAGTTTTTTCCTATATAAGTCTATATAAACCATGTGACCCCCATGGTGGGGCCATATTTGATCCCAGGGAAATAATCTGAAAACTCTTGGTAGAGGACCACTAGATTATGCTACATACCAAATATCAAAGCCCTAGGCCCTATGGTTTTGGACAAGAAGATCAGAAACCGTTTAACTGTTCCTGGCCAATGTGACCTTGACCTTTGACCTAATGACCTCAAAATCAATAGGGGTCATCTGCTGGTCATGGCCAACCTAACTATTAATTTTCCTGACATTAGGCTGAAGCGTTCTCGAGTGATTGCCTGGTAACCATTTTACTGTTCCTGATCACTGTGACCTTGACCTTTGACGTACTGACCTCAAAATCAATAGGGGTCATCTGCTGGTCATGATCAACCTCCCTATTAACTTTCGTGACCCTAGGCCTAAGCGTTCTTGAGTTATCATCCGGAAACCGTTTTACTGTTCAGGGTCACTGTGACCTTGACCTTTAACATACTGACCTCAAAATCAATAGGGGTCATCTGCTGGCCTTACCAACACCCTATCAACTTTCATGATCCTAGGCCCAAGTGTTCTTTAGTTATCATCCGGAAACCGTTTTACTATTTAGGGTCACTGTGACCTTGACCTTTGACATACAGACCTCAAAATCAATAGGGGTCATCTGCTGGTGATGACCAACCTCCCTATCAACTTTCATGATCCTAGGCCCAAGCGTTCTTGAGTTATCATCCGGAAACGGATTGGTCTACATTCCGACCGACCGACCGACCTACCGACCGACATCTGCAAAACAATATACCCCTCCTTCTTCGAAGGGGGGCATAAAAATAGAAAACATGGAAACTCCACAGGTCGCTCAACACAACAAAAACGAAAATTTTGCAGGCTCGGTTTGATTGAGCCGGTTCATGGGCGGTAGTGGAAATGCATACTACCGTCCACGCCCTCTAGGCCCGGGTTAAGCAGAACTCAACATTTACACATGTTAAAAGTACAAAAACTATTTAGAGACATTGGCAGATGTGTTCATACGGCGGTGCACATGGAACCTTCAGTGCTACACTAGTGTGTAAAAAGCGGAGTATGGTCCCCAGTTAAAATAATGAGTTTGCCCTAAACGAGAAAACAATGGGCAGAACTAAACAAACTGGAATTTAGAAAGGGGATCTGAGGTTATGGAGCCTGCATATCATAGGAACTGCCAAAAGACAAAATTAAAAAGCAGGCGCCATATAAAGACCTGTACTTTAAACTTACATTTGTAAGACACCTGTAAGTGTAAAGGACCAGACATACAGTTAAACTTTACAGGTGTAAAACATTCTGATTAAAAAAAGTACAGCTGTAAAAAATTGACAGTCGTAAGTAACAGCTGTAAAACTTTAATATGTCACAATTACAGCTGTAAATTGTTGTGCGTGTTTTTTTTTTCGGAAATAAAATCTAGTCCGGTAAAAAAAATCTACGAGGGCAGAAAACAACATCCTTGGTCAAACAAATCTTTTTTTATACACCTTCTTGTTTTTAAACGTATTTCACAAAGAAAAATATGTCACAAAAATTGCATGAGTGAGTCATCAGGGAGATGTCTATATGGCTAGTTCTTCGATATCTTCGCAGTCGTATTTGACTCTGTGCACTACATTTACGGCCCTAAGTTTCTCTCAAAAAGCAATAATCCGTTACTTGAAAGTAAGACAAAGTCAAAGGGTGATTTTGGGGCTAAGCTTTATATGTAAATTTCTACCGAATGGTGTCTCGAACAGCAACAACTTTTACATTTGTTTAGACAAGTCGTAGTCAAATTTATTGTATACAAGTTTAATACCAGTTTAAGTATGCACACTTTTTACACTTCCACGGATAGCGGATTTTAAGTTTTCAGTGCAACATGCAAGCTTAAATATCTCAAATTTTAGAAGAGTCTGTTCTGCAACTTTCATAGCCGGTGTGAATAGATAAATAAATTAATGGTGGATCTAAAGTACGTTGAGCTCTTCACTTTATTTCGCCCAATTTGCCAGGTATGCTCTATCTTTTGTCCCATTAATGAACCCCACCTTGCATTTTGGCCCCCTTGCATTTACGCTTCTGTCCATTTACTATGAGCGAGTTATCGTGCCCACCATATTTTTCTCTGTTTAATATTCATCCCTTGTTCTTTTTCCCACTTTTCACCAACACTACCCCCCCCCCCCCATTTTATCTACATCTTACTCCCCACCCCCCTTACCTTTTATCTTTTTTTTAATGTTATGTGCTTTTTCCGCCTGTCATCGTTTAACATCCAGCTAAATGTACATTTTTGTTACAATATTAAAAAGTGCATAATGAAAAAGAAATCAAAATATTAAACTGTTATTCGTTGTTTTTGTCGTCACATGGCTGTTAAAAGACTAAAAGACTATTGGACACATTTTTGCTGTATTTTATGGAATTTCGGTATCATGAAGTCTAGGCAGTGTATATGTGTATTATTAGTACTTAGTCGGACGTAAGAGGTGTTACAAATGCCTTTTGATTTGCTTTAATCAAAATATTCCTTGTGAGTTTTAATCAATTTTGTAAGTGCAGTTAAATTTTCGATGAATTTCCGTCTTAATTAGAAAAATAACTTATGATCCAACATGAGCACGTGACAGTGTCGCATAATACCTTTGTTAGAACACCACATCTCAGGATAACTTACAACGATTGCATTTACAAGAATACGCGTTTTTATGTGACAGCAAAGGGTAATTTTATAAAAAGTAAAATAAAAAATGCCGTTAGGTGTCTTATACGGCGTCATTTTTTTTTACCCATAACGACAAGATTAAAGGGAAGCAAGTAAACACAACATGGTACAGCATTTGCTTTCACGAAAAGCATTGGATATTATACAGAACAACAATTGTGTTTAAATCTATTGCACAGAAAATAATAATATTTTCATATTTGATTCATGGTTAACTTTGCAGCCGTATCAGTCAAATATTATCAATAATATTGCGACTGTAAGAAAAACTTTAGCTTTGGAAAGTTAGCTTTTATAGAGCTAAATTGCTTTGATTTTGACGGGCTGTTACAAGAATTCTTCCTGTGGTAGATTTATCTTAAAGCGATTTTAGTCCAAATAAGATTAATCTAAATATCAAAGTAGAAATAGTGGAAACCCATAACCTAAGCAAAAATGTCTACAGAAACTACTGCATCCCAACTGTATTTTTATCAGGAAAATTTTCCTTGCCCACTAGGTCACAATGACAAGAGTACATTGGTATAATATCTAAATTTCAGTGTCTATGTCTGTCTAGCAAGTGAGTTGCATCTGGTATGATGTTGAATTGGTGCAATATCTAAAATTCAATAGTGAAAATGATCAAATCAAGCTATCTAAGTACAGATTTTATTACTTTTGAATGCTTCACCTGAACTATTCCTGGAGAATCTCGCTGGTTTATCCATATTATCAAATGAATCTGAAAGATTAACTTATATTGTTATTGCTATACAAATGGTTTCCCGTGGCAATGAGATACATTCAATTAGTTAGATAAAGGACATTGGAGACCTGCTTATGAATCTTTGATTCGGTCTTCGACGTGAACTCTGAAGCAAATACATGCTATTCACTACCAATTAAGCAAAATAAAAGCAATAAACATTGTATCTTCTGCCCGGTAATAATCCGCGCGGTCTAAAATGTTTTTTAAGCTTTATATAAAGTTTTCACTCACCAGAGAGGATAAAAATTTCCCAGAAATTAATGAATTGTCCTAAAATGTGGAAAGGCGAATATAACTTTTTGTTCATTAATCTGTTTAGTTTACAAAAAGAATCAAATTGAATACCAAGCATGTAAGACTGTAATTTCCTGTCTTAACGAACTGGGCCCCTCCATTTTACTCTGATAATATCTGAAAAACTTCTAAATGATTTCAACGGCAATTTATCACTTTGGCAATTCAATGACATCATTGTCAGCAACAAACTCTGATTTCTAACACATCAGTTATGAATCTTTCAATTCTAATTTTATCAAGAAAACCATATGCATGTATTATATCATGTATTGTGTTTTGTTTGTGTTGTTATTATGTTAGAATTTCATAATTTGATATCGTAAGAAAAGTTAAATTAAATCAAGGCAACAGAAAGCTTTTAAAATGTATCGGTACTACATACATTAAGAGAAAGTCAGTCAAATTGACATTTGAATACATTATGTATGCCATGTTTTTCATCCGAGTTCGTGACGTAACTTATTACTCCTTTTTGTATTTTACAACTTTTTTTTCCAAATGCGTTTATGTATTAAAATAAATAAAACTAATGTATACATGCAACTGCATAAGTCAATTTCTAATGTTATTTCCCCTCTTACTACGAACACTATATTCCTGTAAAACATCAGAGCTTTCTGATTACATTAAAATCATTGACTGTAAATTCACAATGGTAGTCAAAACTATGTAATAATTTCCGAGCGACTTTACTTATTACTAACGTTGATGTCATGATAACAAACGAGGCTAAATACAACAACAGAAGCTGTACCAACCTGCACTTAATGTTAAGCGATTTTACACTTAAAATCATGTAATTAAAAAAATCATCTTAACTACAGTGTTTCTTTTTTCTTAAAATACCATCTGCTGTACAATTAGAGTAACACTTTGTGGTCAAAATAATGACACGAGTACAAAAAAATACTTTTCTTGAAATAGATGATAAATCTTTACTGTATTTCCTTGATATATTAAGGAGATAAATCAGTTTTTGTCTGAATGTATAATATAGGATTACACTTCCGCTACTTTCTATCCTAAGAGGAACGTTGATATTTATCATTATAATACGTTTCTTTAATCGAAAACAATTTTTAAAGTGGGAGTGTTGTTTGCTTCTACTTTTATGGATAATACGTCCTTGGAATGACAAATTCTTATGTGATTTCTCAGTGGCAATTGTGTTTATGAAATTAATTGTCTGCAATGTTTTATCAAATGTGATTCAGTTCTGTTTTAAAATTAGACAAGAGCAACAATTTCTTCAGTTACTACTGAAATAGTGAAAAATGATTGACAGCATACGTAAACAGCTTCTAAAAGAGGATCAACCCAGATATACGAGAGATTCTTGACGTATCTTTACGATACAAAGTTACTAGTTCCCCTTACCTGCGCAAAAACTTTGTGGTCTTTAACATATTTAAGATACGTGGTATGTCAGCAGTTAAAGTGTACGTATAAAATTGATATTACATTTCTGAAACATTGTGTATTTATTGTTTGATATAGCAAATCCGAAAAGATATTTTTCAGAAATTCGTTGTTTTTGCTTTGTTTTGTCCTCGCAAGATCCATGTGTAAGTCATACATCACTTCAAATGACAAAAAGTATATCTTAATCATAAACATATGTTTTATAATTTCAATGTTATCGCAATAGAAACGTTTATCTCTGTGTAAATTACAGACCAAAATGTCTTTTTTAAATGGGTACAAAGAAAATGCTAATAAAGTCCCCTGACATAATTTTTTGTTCGTGAGTGCATGCTTTTTCACTTTATCTCTGTATTTATTGCTCCCAAAACATATTAGGCGTTTGTATTGGCATTCCAGAAAAAATATTTAATTGTATTATAACACGACAATGTCACCATTTAAAAATAGAGTGTAATGTTGATGTCACCAAATCAGGACTTTAGCATTTTCTGAACAATGCCTATTTCTTCATGATTCGCAAAGTGTTCTGTTGTAAATTTAGAGCAAACAAATTTATAATAAAAGTATCAGATTTTTCTAACCAATGTGCGTTCGAAGCCTCTCCGGGGTGTAGATTTCTTCGTGTGAGGAAGCCATCGTGTTGGTTTACAGAACATCGGTGATTCATATAGAAGCACGCCCACTCCTTACACTATGCAACTTTGGTCAAAGCTGGAAAATTCGCCATATGCCCTACTTTGTGTCAGTGTCACTTTAAATCGGACAAAAAACAAATTTATGGAAAATATGCAAACCTCACGCTTTGAAAATGAAAATATATATATAACAAAGACTTAGTTCGTAAGCTTTCATTGCCCACACCTTGGTGATGTTTTTTTTTTTAAGATTTCGAGTTATAACATGAAATTGAAGTTTTGCATTTTTATTAAAATTACATGTAGATGTTGATTTGCTCTTTCAACGGGGTTTCAGTAGCATTGATTTTAATTGTGATTTTTACTGATAATCTGAAATATAGGACAAATCATGAAAACATTTAGCTTGTGAAAAAACATCCCTCATATTAGCGTCATAGTTTCACCTTCATAAAATAATAGTGTCCATATCTTGTACTGTGTTTAAGTCGTAGTAAAATCGGAAATAAGCGCAAGAGGTTTACTTCGTGTAATTTAGCTTATATGATTATGTCTCGCGGAAAATCAAACTGTATAACATTTTTCCCTGAAAACTTTTCGACTTTACCAAAAATGAAACATCACGTAATTTTACTATTTTTAAATTTTACGACTTTTGTCACGCGAAAATATCATTGAACATGCGTCATCCGAAGATGCGGTAAACTGTAGGCAAATGCAAAAATGCTTTTAGATCAAGATAATAGTAACAACATATATTTTTGCAGATTTCTGAGCCACTTCTAGTTTGTTCGTTTTTGCAGACGAATGCACACGTTCTATTCCATCACTGTCCGCTGCTTGTGAAAGCAATGTTACAAGGCAAATAAATATGGCCGGCCTTGTTAGATTCAAGTACCAGTATATTTTGCATTGTCGTTAATCATTTGCTAAGATAGATAACAAACCGTCTTCTACATTAATCATTTCTCAAAGATTTCCTGTTTACTTAGTTTCGTCTTTCATGTCAAATCATCCATTGCAATGAATGCTTTTAAGACTTTCCAATCTTAACACGTTATTGAGCTATAACGATGACAAAATTGAACGTTTTTTTTTATCCACAGCAGGCTGTATAACTTGAAGCTTGACTTATCGATGCGATGAATTCACTTATTTATCAGTCAATGATCGGTTATTTGTGCGACTTACTAATTATAGATATAAAATGAAAGTCCTTGGCTGTTGCTCGTAATTACGTAAAACAACTTTCTGATGAATAATGTCCTCATGCCTCAAGTTATTTCCTCCGATAAACAATAGTTAATCTCTGATTTATATTGGCGCCAGATCGGAACTCATTAAAATACCAACCTAAAGAATATAATACCATTTTCGTAGCACTGCACACTGGCGCCGTAGAGATAGCAAACATCTAACTGGCTGCGAAAAAATAAAAAAAAAATAAACAAAATTGTAATGAAAGATGAAGTTTATTTCGTAAATCTTCTGATGTTGCATGGATATAATATCACAAAAATTAATCGTATAGATTATGGTTATGGGTTGTCTGGAGTATGACTTGTTGAAAAAAGTTTTCTTTTCAGGGTAGAGAATTAGCAGACACAGTGAGTTTACGATGCCCGTAACTGTTATTTATGGGACAGTTATCGTATTAGGTTTGGAGATAATTGATCACTCTTTTGATTTTATTGTCATTTTTGGTTCAACCTTTTATGTGAACTACGTGTCTAACTGGTTTCGGTCGGTTTTAATCAAATCATATGAGTATACAGCCGTTGTCATTTTTATTGTTTTACACGTTTCATTTCAATTTGCACGCGCAGGATAATATTGATTTCAAAAAAACTCTTGAATATTCAGTACTTTTTACATCATATCAAACTATGATCGAAGTTGTGTTATTTAGTTTATATAATTTAATTTTGATGAACGCATGAAGCTTATTTGAACTACTCTCAAGTCTGTTTCCTGAAGAAACCAGTACTGGTGTCATATGACAAGCTGTGGACGTGACCGGAAGGGTTTTTGATTCCAAGCTCTCCGCTCCTCTTCATTTTTTTCAAAACAGACTTGGTTTTTACACCATCATTATAGATTAGACGGCTTTAACGTAAACGTTTAAGAAATCATTGCCCAAAGAGAAAACTATTCCATCCCGAACGTTAATACTTTCAGTGTTATAATTCTTTAATTATAAAACATCTTTAAATGCGGAATGTGATTTATCCCTATCATAATGGTTTGTAAATTAGATTTTTTTAGTAAAAAATGAAATGTGGCATCCGAATAGCAATTTTGTTGATGTGTTACTTAATATAAAGTTTCTTCAAACATACAAACATTCTGTTTAATCATTTACATGTTTCCCATGTTGAGTAATGTTAATAACAATAAATTTGATAAAATTAATTTTCTAAAATATAATATAAACATGATCCATTTCTATTTACTCAAGAGCAAAATGTGTTCCGTTAGTATGAAACTGGAACATAAACTAAAAATAAATCTTGGCATGTGTACGTCTACCATATATGCTCCAAAGTGATACTGTAAAAATGTCTGAAAGGCTGATACAAACAGAACATTTAAACTTTATTAAATAAATATTAAATAATAAAATTAAAACTCTTTGCTAAAACAGAACCTTTACTTTATTTTAGAATGTATGGTTGTCTTTATTTATAATAAACCTAGTACAAATGTAGGTTAATCTATTAGGAATACCAGGAAGTGAAAACAAAGTCACTCATAAATAGACAATTTGGGCTAAACTTTATCTGTAAATTGCTAGTATATAATGTCTTAAACCGCAACAACTCATACCGATACTGTTTACATTTGTTTAGAAAAGTCGTAATGAATTATGTACATGTTTGTTACCAGTATTTACAATTCCAAGAATGACTGGATTTTAACTTTTTAATGCAGCGTGCAAGCTTAAATGTCCCGTGTGATAATATGGGTACGATTCTTATAACAGGCACAAAAAATGAGAAGAGTTTGTTCTACAATTGCCATAACCAGAGAAAATAAATAAACGAAATGAAGATCTAAAGTACGTTCGGATCTTTACCTAAATGTCTTTCGTTTTAATTTTCCTGGTATGTCCAACTAATGGCATGTGACTTGATGTTTTATCTTTTCTGACTGCCAGTTTCTAACTTCCAAACACATGTACATTGTATAACAATATCGAGAGGTGCATATTGAAAATAAAATGTTGACCAATACACCAGTTCTTAGTGGTTTTCCTCGTAACATGGCTGTAAAAAGACTCTTGACTCAGTTTTACAGTATTTTATGCTACTTTGGATTATGTAGTCTTAGTCTAGGCAGTGTATATGTGAAATATATGCGAAATATAAGTCCATAGGCGGACGTACGGGGTGTTATAAATGCCATGAAATTTGCTATAAACAAGATATTCCTGGTGGGTATTAATCAATCTTTTAATTCAATACATTTTCGTCTTTACTAGAAAACCAAACTACGATCTAACATGAACACGCAATGTCGCACAATACCTCCGTTTTAACACATGTGCACATAAGATATGCCTTTATGAAAATACTGCATGTGTAGGATAACTTTTCAAGATATATAATCTAAATTCAAACGTGCCTTTAAACACATATTTTTATCTAATTTACACTTAAAGTCATGTTAGTCAAGCGCGGGCAAATTCCTTTAATGTCATTGCGATTAGATGAAATGTGCTTGTAACGTATAGAAATATCACACCCATCATAGATGGTGATTGGAATTTTGAATCGATTTCACTCGTTTTGATCTGAAATGAAATGTACACGATATTGAAACAGAAATGCAGTTACCCAGTTCTTCATCATCGTTGTTATTATTTGTTTCTGAATTATTTCATAAATGAATAAATCATTTATTTTCATTTGAGCAAAGCGAATTATCAAATTGAATAATAAACCAGGTTTTCACTTTTTGCTGAAAGCTTACAATCCCATGCTTGACAGATTGCCAGATTTTTCATGAAATAATGACACTCCAAGTGTTTCCCGTCTCACATCACAGCTGCAACTTGCGGGCGTCTCATTTGTTGGTAATTGTACAGTGTCAACAATAGTAAATGCTTTGTATCATTTTAAACAAACAAACCAGCTGGGTGTATTCCACGAACGCGACGACGACGACACTTACATATAATTAGGTAGGGCTATAAATAGAAATAATTATACAAAAGCAGAATTCTATTTGAATGTTAAATAATTTCTTTACTGCAGTTAGAAATAATACATATGATTTTAATTATGTTTTAATTTAACTGCTGTTTTTCGAATATAATCATTAACTCAACCTATGAAACAAATATCTTATAGAACATTTAGTCTTCTGCATCCCAAACTGTATTTTATCAAGAAAAAATCATTTCCAACTACGTCACACTGTCCAGAGAACAATTTTATAATATCTTAATGTCAGTTACTATATCTGTGTAACAAATGAAATACATCTCATATGATGCTGAATTGGTGCTATGTCTGAAATTCAATACTGGCAATGATCAAATCAGGTTATCTAAATATATTTATATTACGTGTGAATGTTTCATCTGATTATTCTTTCTGGGAATCTTGCTGGTTTATCCATATTATCAAATAAATCTAAAAGATAAACTGACATTGTTATCGCTATACAAAAGGTTTCTCGTACATTCAATAAGTTAGATAAACGACAATGGAGATATGCTTAATTTAAGATTCTTTGTTGTAACCATCGATGTAAACTCTGTACCTGTTTTCGAGCCTTTTTATTGCGTCGAAGGTAAACCTGTTTTTGTCAAATACATGCTATTCACGTATCGATTTCTAAAACTACTAAATAAAATGAAAAATATATAGATACTGTCTAGATGTAATCCGCATGGTCAACATATATTTTTTAAACTTGATATAAAGTTTTCATGTCATACGTTTATAAAAACGAGACAATAAAAATGTTCTAATAAAAACTGATGAATAGTCATTAAATGTGGAAAGGCAAATAGTACTTTGTGCTCATTAATCAGTTTAGTTTAAACAAAAGAGTTACCAAGCGTGTAAGATTGAAATTTCCTGTCTTAACGAACTGGGCCCCTCCATTATTATCCTGCTAATATCTGAAGCGCGTCTAAATGATTTCAACGGCAATGTATCACTTTAGCAGTTCAATGACGTCATTGTCACCAACACAATTTAGAGTTTTTACACGTCTGGCATTAATCATTTAAGTCTAATTTTATCAAGAACACCAAATAGAACTGTAAGAGTGAGGTTAGGTGCACCTTAAACCGGTTTAAGCTCCCCAGTGGTGGTTTGTCACTGACCGTTCCAAGGCGGTGCCCCACTGTGTTCCTGTATTTGTTTGTTTTGTCCTTTTGTGTTCATGTTTGTGTATGATGAGCAAGAGTTGTTCGTGTGTGTCTTTGGGGAGGCTGCGTTTTTTGAACGTGGCTTTCCCTGTTGGATATTCTTCCTTGTTTTTCATGTATGTTGTTTGTTAGTTTTACAACTGTGTTAGAATGATAATCAGGGTTTGGTATTTCATGCTTTTTTCAAAACAAAAAGGCCATGATGGCCTTATATCGCTAACCTAAGTTTAATTGCTTGCTTGAACAAATTTCTTTGCGTAAGCTTCAAAACAAAATAAAAAAAAAAAACAATAAAAAACTAGGTGAGGCGGTCATGGTAAAGATTCTTCAAGATAAATACTGAAATCTGTTAAAAAAAAATATACAAATCTTTTCGCTGTAGCTTCAAAAACAAGAGAGTACGTCAGTAGGTCAGGACTAAAAACATTTAAGATAAGTATTGAAATCTTTATCGAAAACCTGACGTGGTCCAAATTTTCATGCTGTTATGATCGTTGTGCAAAAACAGTACATGTACTCCAAATTTCAAGGCTGTATATTAAAAAACATGACGGTAGATTAGTAGGTCAAAATCACAGTCAAGTGACCCTTAATTACTTGGGGTCATCAGGTAATTATAATTATACAACCTAGGAAATATGATCAGATAATTTTTGAAGTATTTTTTCCTATATAACTCATATACAATTGACCCCCGGGGCGGGGCCTCTTTTCACCCCAGGGGCATAATTTGAACAATCTTGTTAGAGAACCACAAGGCAATGGTACATATCAAATATCCAAGGCTTAAGCCTTGAACTTTCAGAAGAAGATTTTTTTAAAAATTCCTATATAAGTCTATGTAAAACTTAAGGCCCCCGGGACAGGCCCTCTTTTCAACCCAGGGGCATAATTTGAACAGTTTTGGTAGAGGACCATAAGGCAATGCAACAAACCAAATATCAAAAGCCTAGGCCTTGCAGTTTCAAGCAAGAAGATTTTTAGAAGTTTTTTCCTATATAATTATATGTAAAACTTGGGACCTCCTGGGTGGGGTCTCTTTTCATCTCAGGGGCATAATTTGAATAATCTTTGTAAAGGACCACTAGGCAGTGCTACAAAACAAATATCAAAGGCCTAGGTCCTGCGGTTTCCGACAGGAAGATTTTTAAAGTTTTTTTTTCTATATAAGTCTTTGTAAAACATTGGAACCCCGGGGTGGGGCCTCTTTTCATCACAGGATTTTAATTTGAATAAGTTTAGTAGAGGACCACCAGGCAATGCTACATACCAAATATCAAAGGCCTATGTCTTGTGGGTTAAGACAAGAAGATTTAAAAATAAAATCCTATAAACGTCTATGTAAAACTTGGGACCCCCGGGGCGGGGTCTCTTTTCATCCCAGAGTCATAATTCGAACAATCTTGGTAGAGGACCACTAGATGATGTCACATACCTAATAGCAAAGCCCTATGGCATGTGGTTTTTGACAAGAAGATTTTCAAAGTTTTTCAAAGTTTTAAGTATATATAAACAATGTGACCCCCGGAGCGGGCCATATTTGATCCCAGGGTGACAATTTGGACAATCTAGGTAGAGGACCACTAGATGATGTTATATACCAAATATCAAAGCCCTAGGCCCAGTGGTTTTATACGATAAGATTTTCGAAGTTTTTCCCTATATAAATCTATGTAAACCATGTGACCCCCAGGGCGGGGCCATATTTGACCCTGGGGGATCATTTGAAAAAACTTGGTAAAGGGCCATTAGATGATGCCACATACCAAATATCAAGCCCCTAGCTACTGTGGTTTTGGACAAGATGATTTTTAAAGTTTTTCCTTTCGGTTGCCATGGCAACCAGAGTTCTGTATGGACTTCAGTTCTTTGACTAATCTTTAGTAAGGATCATGCAAGGAACATTCCTGTGAAGTTTCATCAAAAGTGGTAGTGGTTAAGGCTGGGAGGTGTTGACGGAGGCGGACAATCACTGACCACAAAAGCTCACTATTGAGTACTTTGTGCTCACGTGAGCTAAAGAAGTTAAATTAAATTAAGGGAACAGAAAACTTTTGAAATGTATCAGTAGCACATGTATTAAAAGAAAGTCAGTGAAACTGACATTTGCATACATTATTTGAATACGCCGAAACATGTGACCATACTTGTGTCAAGGTTTACTTTGGTGGAGCTAGCTATTACATACTGCTTCCTGTGCCGATATTTTTTCTATGCGTGACGAATGCAATGCTCCGTCGTTGTTGCAAGTAGAACAAAATTTATTGATGTTACAAATAAATACATATATCTGTGACATATCATTTATTATCTTTGTAGCTTAGTTTCATATTTTAGTCATTGTACTCTAAGCACTAAAATAATTATTGTAATAGGAAACGTTTCATGTCATAATAATGTACATTGTATCGTTATGATAATGTTCGTTAAAATATTATGTGAGCCGCGCCATGAGAAAACCAACATAGTGGGTTTGCGACCAGCATGGATCCAGACCAGCCTGCGCATCCACGCAGTCTCGTCAGGATCCATGCTGTTCGCTTTCAAAGCCTATTGTAATTAGAGAAACCGTTAGCGAACAGCATGGATCCTGACAAGACTGCGCGGATGGATGCGCAGTCTGGTCTGGATCCGTGCTGGTCGCAAAGCCACTATGTTGGTTTTCTTATGGCACGGCTCATGTAATATCTGATGACTGAGATTGCACTCACTCTACTGCAAGTAGAACGAGAGTTATTGCTGTAACATTATATGTATATCTATATATATAAATATCTGTCTCTTTATTTATTGTCTTTTCAGCCCTTTTGCCAGTAGAGTTCAGAAGGTAGAACCCTCTGCAAACATATATAAATATATTACCATACGTAGAAACATGTCAGCACAAGGAGCAGTATGTATTAGTTATATAGAAGCAAACCATGACAAATGACACCCAACGTGGGACCGTGACGACATTACAGCGGTTATTCTCAAACGTCTGTAATTACTTAACTCATTCAAAGACCGCTGAAATTCGAGGACGAATTTCAAAATAGTGGGATAGGACTCGAATATTGAAAGGACTAACCAACACATTTTTTGGTGAAAAATAATTTCTCTCAAAATATGAAAACGGTACTAGTGGTACAAATGTTTTGACATAAGATTTTTGCAAGATATTCTTACGAATAATAAAAAATATTGTGCTGTAGGTAGTAAGCCGTTGCAACGCTTTTGAAATAATGCAGAAAAATTACATTCGGCTTGCATTTTTACCAATATCTAACTCTTATTTTCACCCACTTTATCATTTTCAGTGTCATATATATACTTCTACGCCAAACTTGAAGGAAATGAACATGTTGAAAACTTTTACCCAACCTGCTTTTAAACGGGGTGAAAATGTGTAGACTAGCTCAATCGGCAGAGAATCAAAACGGTGCTATGAATCCTGGTCCGGCTTCACATTTTCTCACCTGTGACATTTTAATTCGAGTTTGTGACTTGTAACTTCTTTTGTTATTTTGTATTTTGAATTTCAGAATGCGTTTATGTATAAAAACAAATAAAATTATGCAACTGCACAAATCTATTTCGAATGGTTACAAACAGAATATTACCGTATAATATATTTGTTATCATAGATTTCTAAACAAATCATTGACTTTAAATTCACGCTTATAGACAAGACTATGTTAGAAGGTCCGAGTCTAACGTTGGAGACATCGAGGATAAAGAACAAGACTTGATACAACAAACAGGCTGTACCAACCAAGCAATTTGAGACTATAATCATGTAATTAAAACAATATCTTCGGGGTTTAAACTAGAGTGTGTTGTGCGTCTCTTTTGTAAAAAATACCATTTGTTGTTCAATTATGGTAACGCTATATTGTCAAAAAATAACATGAGCACGTAAAGTACTCTTCTGGAAATGAATGGTAAATAAACAGTCCTCAGTTATTCTTTACTGTACTTCCTTGATATATGTTTCTGAAATAGCGGGAAAATCAGTTTTTGTCTAGACGTATAATTTAAATTAGACTTTCGCTACTTGTTTTTCTAAGCGGAACGTTGATACTTTTCTTTATTCGAAAACAATCGTTAAAGTGGGAGTGTGGTTTGCGTCTAGTTTTATGGATATTAGGACCTTGAAATGATTCATTGAGTAGCAATTTTGTTTATGGTTTTAGGTTGATTTAGTGTTCCGCACATACGTTTAAATAATACAGAGTTGTAACGCTGGGGTGTTGTAATAAATGAGAATGGCTGGCAGATATTTCCCATGGTGACATATAACATCTGAATAATGGTTATCACAGTAAATATGATGAAATTAATTGTCTGCAACGTTTTTCAAATGTGATTCACTTCTGTAGAAAAGAGCAAAAATTTCTTTCGTTGATACTGAAATTGAGAAAAAAGATTGGCAGCATACGTAAACAGCTTCTAAACGAAGATAAACTCAGTTATACGAGAGAGTCTTACCGTATCTTTACGATATTCAGTTACTGGTTCCCATTATTTGCGCAAAGGTTTTGCGGTCTTTAACATATTTTAGGTAGGTGGTATGTCAGTAGTTAAATGTACGTATAAAACCAAAATCTTTACAATGGAAGTGCCTTACCGAGTTTTAAGACGATAATTACACAAGATACTTTGAAAATTAATCATGCTCCTATCCCTCTCTTTGAGCCTTTTTGAATAATTAAATAATATTTATAAATGATTATGTCTTATGTATAAAAAGAAGTTAAGAAAAACCTTAACACGGAACAGGGGGGAAATTGGTAATCGGAATCATCCCGAGTATTACGTTTTCATACAGCAAGTAAGTTATCCGTTTGAAATTTATTCCTTAGTCATGCTATTAGAAAGATTTTTCTAATTCAGTTCTATGTTAAGGTTTTTTGACTGGCTAAATGCACTTAAGACATTAAGAGTCGTCGTAAGGTGACATGTGTATGCTCTTATACCGTAACGGTTGAACTGATTTTTTGTTAAATTTTTGTTTAATATATTTACTAAAGCACACCGCGAGATTTAAAACATTATATACTAGAGATATTAGGCATGCAACAACAACAACAATAACATCACATACGTGCAAAAGCAACAGTGCTGTGCATATCACTGATCTCACAAAAGCAGTGTATTAACTTTAAACTTTCGCTGATTTGTTAAAAAAATGAAATGTCGTTACTTTTTTTACTAACTTTCCGTATCTACAGTGTTGCAAGGTAAATGACACCTTGACTGATATGCAAAATAGGTAAATTTGTAAACACCATTTGTGCCATTAAAATTGAATAACCAAGTGCTGGCATAAATGTTGTAATGGTTTCGGTGTGGCCGTCAAACAGAACATAATTCTTAATCGCTGGGACGTTTTCTGATGCAATTTGGGTCTTTGATTCAAACCTTAACTAATAGGCCTTTAGGCCATAGGGGCTTCTAGTTAGTGACATGGTGTTTGATTAACTATTGAATTGTAAAACAGCTTGTCTTGGTTGTCTCTTATTCAGTAATATTTATTGAAATTCCATCCAGAGAAACATGGAGGATACAATATTTTACTACAAACTAAAACATAAAAAGAAATAATAAGCATTCTTTTTGTTTATTAAATATAACAAGTAATTCAATGATGCATGAGAAGTAAGATCATATCATATTGTGTGTCGGTTAGAACTAGTAGCTTATAAACAGATGATTGCCGCCGTTGATTTTATAGAATGCACCAAAGGTTTGAAAACTGTAAATGGTATGATGTTGAAAATCGTAAGAAAACATGCGTCTGTTCAAAGGCGTTGCAACTTGGACAATGAACAAAATCAAGCACTGATATTGGCGTACTGAGTCTGAACGAATCAAGTTTACCACGGCATTGTTCATCAGACTGGAGCAAGCCATGAGACGTATACCTCACGTATAAACACGCAAGTGCACACGTCTTTATAAGGAAAGTAAGAATAAAGAGGATATATTTTTTTCTATACCAATCCGATGTTATATATTAAAATCGTATCAAAGTTATGTCCGCTAGGAAAACGAAATCATCTCAGGAAGCTGGTGGAAGAGCGCCGTCTTCGAATGCGGGATGTCTTGGACTGGCTACTTGCCCAAAGAACAGTAGCTTCTCCGTTTAGCGCTCAGCATTAAGATAATAGTACTAGGACTGGTCAGCCCATTGTCAGTTAAATGAGATCAGGTGGGATATTTTTTGTCTATGGTGTGATATTCCTAAGAGACAGCACTACAAGTAGACATCGTCGTTGTTGATTAAGCCGAACACCGTATGATATTTCTTCATTTGTTTGTTTAAGAAGTACATGTGTACTACAAAAAATGCTCAGCAAGCCCCCAAGACACTCGCTTTATAGCCAGTGCTTTAGCGACCGGCTATAGCTCTAAATCAACTACCAAGTTTTAACCTCGCGTCGTTTCAGTTTTCCTTCTACTTCTATGTGACCGCATCACATAAGGAATTCTGGACGTGTAAAAATAGTCCAATATTTCCTTTTTATAATCTTGGTATTGTGTGAGTGTGTCAGCAACTGAGGACTACTGTTTTAAACAACGAAAACAGCAGCAACGGATTCTAGAATAAGTATGAACTTTATATTCACATTTAAAATATTCGGAATCACTCCACTCTAGGGTTAGGGTTAGTGTTTAGGGTTACGGTTGAAACTGGCCTCAATCTCGGGCAAACTTAGTTTTACATAGTGTTGTTTAGGGAAAACCTTTGAAAATATTCTGGTCTTGAACCACAATGCACGGAGCTTAGATATTTGGCATGTAGCCTTGTCTAGTGGACCTCGACTAACACTATTCAAATCATGACCGGTCTATGCACAATAAAATGTTGATTCTTCAGGTGTATCGGCTGAAATATCACTCAATAAGCACTGGCTATCAGTCCTTTCTGGGCTTTGATTAAAGTGATGGCGTGCTGTTTTCCCTTTATTATTGTATTTATTGCTCTCAACACATAGTAGGCGTACTCATTGGCATTCAAGAAAAAATATTTTATTGTGTGATATCACGACACATGTATGTCATAACATAACAAGAGTGCCAGACTGTCACAAAATAGGCCCGTCATCGAACTTGGCCTAATTCAAGGGCCACAATCAAAGAGTGCCTGGGGTGATTTGTATGGTTATCGCACTTGGCCGAGATATTATGACCACAAACATTGTCAGCAAGTTTGGTGAAGATCGGATGAAAACTGTTCAGCTTAGAGAGCGGACAAGGCTAAACTCGCGGTTTTTCGAGTAATTCAAGGGCCATAATCCAAGAGTGCCTGGGCGATTTGTGTGATTATCGAACTTGGCCGAGATATTAAACCCACAAACATTGTCAGCAAGTTTGGTAAAGATCGGATGAAAACTGTTCGAGGTAGAGAGCAGACAAGGCTAAATTCGCAATTTTTCAAGTGATTCAAGGGCGATAATGCCGGGAGTAATTTGGCTGGTTATCGCACTTGGCCGAGATATTATGCCCACAAATATTGTCAGCAAGTTTGGTAAAGATCGGATGAAAAGTGTTCGACTTAGAGAGAGGACAAGGCTAAATTCGCAGTTTATCGAGTAATTTAAGGGTCATAATCCAAGAGTGCCAGGGGCGATTTGGCTGATTATCGAACTTGGCTGAGATATTATGCCCACAAACATTGTCAGTAAGTTTGGTGAAGATCGGATGAAAACTGTTCGACTTAGAGTGCGGACATGCTTTGGTCGCCGACCGCCCCACCGCTACGGGTGTTCACACAATACGCCCCGCTCTTTCAGAGACGGGCGTATATTTATTTATTTTGTTGGGTTTAACGTCGCACCGACACAATTTTAGGTCATATGGCGACTTTCCAGCTTTAATGGTGGAGGAAGACCCCAGGTGCCCCTCCGTGCATAATTTCATCACGAGCGGGCACCTGGGTAGAACCACCGACCTTCCGTAAGCCAGCTGGATGGCTTCCTCACGTGAAGAATTCTACGCCCCAAATGAGGTTTCGAACCTTCATCGATGAGGGGCAAATGGTTTAAAGTCAAAGACTCTAACCACTCGGCCACGGAGGCCCCCGACGGGCGTATAAAAATACAGAATGAAGTTGATGTAAAAAATAACGACTTTCACATTTCTTCGAAGAATACCTATTTCCGCACGAATCGCAAGGTAATCCGTGTAAATATTTTGTAACTAGCCTATTAAAAAGTGTGTCTATATGTCTTGCAACTAACCGATGCAGGTTCCAAAACTCTCTGTAGGGCTGTAGTTTTCTTCAGCCGAGGAAACCATACAGTTAGCTTGCGGAAGATCAGTAGTTCACATAGGAGCCCGCCTATGCCAGAAACAATGCAACTTTGGTCAAAGTTTGAAATTCGCCATATGTCAGGATACTGGTTATATGACACAGGGAAGTGCCTACGCCTTTAGTATCTTGAACAATGGCTTGGGTCCAATCGCTAAGGTGACTATGTCTGACAATCGATATAGAGTGTCCTTTGTTAAAACGTAGAGCTGGTGAGACCAAATATCTCATATATAGAATTTTCCTCTGGCTACCTTGCCTAAATGATTCGTGTACCAATGATTCGTAAATGATTTCTTATGATGAGCTAAACAATTTAAGGGATCAGGGAAATTACTAAATGTTTCAAAATAACAATTTTCAATTAGCCCAAACTCCTATAGGCTGGAGACTCTATACTTGACTGGTCTTTTTGTTGAAGTTCCCGTCAGACAACGTCTTTTAATCAACAACATACGAGTCCTATCGCACAGATGCTCGGCCTCTGTCCTCTCAACTCTATATGATTGCCCTGGCTCCTGGATGCTCAGCGCCTATATGCTATCACATTTCAACTACCATATATTTATATCCCCGATGCCTTGGCTGTACTTCGCCAATAACGCTGAACCGTCTATAAGCTGGAACTCTTCTACTATCTCAGTAGATTACCAAACTCTGGGTCTCTGTCTCAGCTTCCCGATGCTCAGCCCATATAATTATGCTATCGTTTATAGCATTCAACTACCCTTAAGGTAAAACTCCTATGCGCTGGCCCTATAGCTCGAAACCTGGTTGAAATTCTGCAACTCTTCTTTAGTCTACGAACTTCCAAAATCTTCTTTTTAATAATTTATCCGCCCTGACAGGGTTACTGCAATAGACTCCTTATCAAGGTACTGGGATAAATTATTAGTTGAATCCTCGATGTGTCTTCTTCAACCGCTGGATACCGAATGCCTTCTCTGTCATCCATCTACCTATTTATACCCTAGCAGACGTGCTATTTTTAGAACTTGTTTCTGATTGGTTCAAATTTAAACATAACGTTTTACAACGAGTACTTGCTCAAATATCTGGTTCCCTTTTGTATATGACATAATGTGCGAAGCTGGGACCCAGCTATCCATATAAGGAACCCAAATCAGCCACAAATAACCCATATTCTATCAATTAAACAATAATTTTAGCAATGGCAACATGATAAGGGAGTCAAACACTATTTGTGCTTATGAGTTACCTTGTCAATATATCAAATATACAAATTATTCTGACACCATATAACTTACATTGTGTCGATGAGCCAACAAGACAAAACAAAACATAGTAATGCATATATATTCTTGTAAATTAATGTATACATCATGTCTTTATTCATTAAACAAACGCTTCGGAAAGAAAAGTATAAATAACGAGGATTGACATGGTAAGCTTTCATGCAGACACCTTGGTGTCGTTTTCAGAGATTTCGAATTTCAATATATAACCTAAAATCGCGAAATACCTGTATTACATTCTTATTAACAATTCCTTGTACAATGTGGATTTGTTTATCATACCATTAGTGCCTCTGTCGCGTTACTATTATGGCTTGCTTGTTGGGCTTCTGATCATCGTGACTTATTTTCTGAGAAAAAAATTAACCCTTAATACAAGTGGTGTTTACGATTAAAATGTTACCAGATTTGTGCTTTTACAAAGTTTTTATGCGGAAATTAGCACATCTGTATACATGTTCTGATTCGTTGCACTAGAGTTTCGATTTCTTAATGCCTTGTTGAATGTTGCATGAATTAGACTATACATTGTAAGCAATATGGCTAAGGAGTTGAGACAATAAAAATTATGTAATTCTAAGACAAAAGAACGGTTGTTATTTAAAATCAGTACTCGTCGGCATGAATGCTATTATTTGGATACGATAATTAGGCATGCGTGAGAAATTCTATACCAGTCCCATTTTATCCACGTATGCAATTGTAAAAGCTAATTTTATCCGAAATTTAATTAACTGGCGCAAACAAGTAGTAGACTCATTAGTTTTATTTGAGCATTTAAGAAATATGAAGTAATTCGGCAGTTCTTATTAGTTATTTTACACATAGCAGTTACTTTAGTGTCTTTGATTGTATTTTGACATATCATCGCAGGGTCGGGTGCATGTTCTCCGTGATTTGATAAAAAACATCGTGTCTGGAATCATTTGCCCTCCACCTTTGATTCATATGGGGAAGTTGGCAGTTATTTGCGGAGAACAGGTTTGTGCTTGTACAGTGTCCAGGAACACCAGTGAGGTTAGCTGTCGGCCGTTATGTAACTGAAATACTGTTGAAAATGCCGTTAAACCAAAACAAACAATTTCATTAAATAATTGTGGGCACATTTTGGTATTGTGTTTAAGAATATTAAACTCTTTGAAATCGGAGAGGAGCACAAGGGATCAGCTTTGTGTAAATTAGCTGTTTAATCATGTGTGCAAACTTTGTTTTGGCGGAAACTCAATATTTAAACTTTTTAAATGGAAATGTCCGACTTTATCACAGATTAAACATCGTGTAATTTTAATATTTCTAAACTTTGCGATTTTGTCACGTGAACACTTCAGAGGACCCGTAGGTACAGTATATTGTAATACGCAAATACACGAAGGTTTATAGATCCTGATATGAGCTAACATCTTTTTAACAACATGCATTTTTGCGGGATTATGAGCCTCTTTTAACGGTTTGGCATTTTTCGCAAGTGAATGCGTACGTTCTGTTCCATACCAGTCCGCTGTTTGCGACGACAACGATATATGTCAAACAAACATGTTCGGCCCTGTAAGATACAAGTACCAGTATATTTTACATTGCTGTTAATGATTTGCTAGGATAAATAACAAACGGTTACCTTTACTATCACTTATAAAGATTTCCTACGTCTTTCCTGCCGGATCGTTCATTAAAATGAATGCATTTAAAACTTTTCAAATTTAACACGTTAATGAGCTATTATGATAAGAAAATATGCTGTATATCTTGAAGCTTGACTTATCGATGTGATTGGTGGCGTCACTTATTTATCATTCAAAAATAAGTTGTTTTTTTTTGCGATTCACTGATTATAGAAATTAAAAGGCATTGGTTGCTGCTCGTAATTACGTGAAAGCTACTTTCCGGTTGTCCTCCAGCCATAATTAATTTCTTCCGCCAACTAATGGTTAATCTCAAACCGGCGTCGTAGAGATAGCAAACATTTAATTGACTGCGAAAAAATAAAAAAAATGTATAAAAGATAAAATTTATATCATAAATCTGTCCGATGTTAACACAAAAAATAATTGCGTGGATTATGGCTATTGGTTGTCAACAGTCGGATTTGAAATTTAAACAAAAAGTATCACTTCTTCCGCAAAGAAGCCAAATTTTTGGGCCACACAGTCTCAAAAGATGGGATAAAAACCGACGATTCTAAGATAGAAAGTGTAAAGAATGGACCTTCACCGACGAATATAACAGAGCTGCGCAGATTTTTAGGAATTACATCATACTTCCGGAAATTTGTGAAGGACTAAGGATTGATTGCAAAACCGATGAATAACCTCACGAAGAAAAAGTTTGTATGGGATTGGACTGCTGATTGTGAACAGGCGTTTGTGACACTGAAAGAAAAACTGACTACATCACCGATATTGGCGTATCCTGATGTGAACGGATGTACATATATCCTCGATTGTGATGCTAGCAACTATGGCATCGGAGTAGTGCTTCCACAAATGCAACAGGGTGTAGGGTGATAGCATATGGCAGTAGGGTCCTTGATAAGGCTGAGCAGAACTATTGTGTGACTCGTCGAGAAATGCTTTCTGTGGTGTATTTTACCAAGTTCTTTCAGGAGTATTTGCTAGGCAGAAAGTTCCTCATTCGAACGGATCATTCGTCGCTCCGGTGGCTCCAAAACGTCAAACATCCAGATGTTCAGGTACATCGTTGGATAGAGCAGGTAAGTAGGTTTAATTATGGTATAGAACATCGTGCGGGAGCAAAACATTCCAATGCTGATTTTCTGTCCAGAGTATGTAGAGCTGACAGTGTGGAATGTAAACAATGACATATGCCTTTAAGTGAACCAGTTCATTACAATCCGAAAAACGATGGCGAAGAGAACTCTATCTCATTAGTTTGCTTGAACTTGTTGATGACAGTGAAGGAGACGAAGATGAGGTAGAAAGACCAATACCGGTGAAGGTTCGACGTAAAAATGGAAGGAAAGTAAAGAAACCGAAGCAAACAGTGCGAGAACCCGAGCCGGATATTAATAAACTCTGCAAGGAATTAAAATTCAGTGTAGAACAGAGCCAGGATAGTGATATCAGTTTTGTGCTAGATGTACTTAAATTTGGAGCTAACAAGCCTCTCTCGTCATAAATTTCGGACAGCGGACAGGAGTGCGGAAGTTAAATTCGTGATTGCAAGATAGGTCATACTGTGCGCAAGATGGACTATTTTGCATAAAGCGGGAGTATAAACAAAACGATGTAAAGTGTATTATACATGAATTTGTATTCCAATAAGAACTTTTGATAACGTTTTGTGGTGTTTACATGATGCACGAGTTTCTGGACATTTTGGTATCAAGAGGACTATAAACAGAGCAAAATTATGTCCATTTAATTGGAAGAACATGCGTCAGTCAATTGAAGATTAAAAGAAGAAGTGTGCAATATACAGTAAAGCAAATAATCCTACAAGGAGTAAGAGACATCCGTTGCAAGAGTATGTGATGGGCGAGAGATTCGAAAGAATAAGCATGGATATAACCGGGCCATTTCCAGAGACAGATCGTTGAAATATCTATGTTCTTGTGATCATGAATTGTTTTTCAAAGCTCAATGAAATAATTCCCCTCCAAAATATAAAAGCGAAGACAGTTTTTGAAATTCTTTATTCAGAGGATGGATAAAAAGATATGAGTACCCGCGTGAAATATATTCAGATCTGGGGAGACAATGTGAAAGCGCAGTTTTCCGAGAAATGTGTAATCTACGTGAAATAAACAAGTGCAGAACGACACCTTTGCACGCTCGCTCTGACCGCATGGTACAAAAGGATGAACAGGAATATACAGAATATCTGTCCAAGTACATAGCAGATAATCAAAAGGATTTACATTTGGATTTTATAGTGACAGCATACAACAGTTCAATACATGAAACCACTGGATTTAGTCCTCATTGTGTAATATACGGGTGTGAATTGTCATTTCCGGTAGATATCGTGTGATATCTCTCCTGTACAGGCATGTCCTACCTACTTAATACACTGTGTTTGTTTCGGATTTACAAATAGAGCTGAAGGACATACATAATTTAGTCCGAGAAAATAGCACAATTCGAGCGAAAGACAAAAGAGACAGTATGACTGTCGCGTTAAGAAACATAATTATGAAATGGGTGATTTAGTGAGGCGTAACCAAAGAAAAAATGTACTAGGAATAAAGTCAGAGTGTGACATTGGACAGGGCCCTGGGTTATCACTGGAAGGTTCGTCATTCCGAAACATCCCCGTCTGTGATTATTCATGGTGATAATTTGGAAAGGTATTACGGACTTGATAAGCTTTCTGTAACTCCTTAAAGGAATGAAGAAGATCAAGTTTATCAGCCGGATATATACAAGAACTCACACGCTCTAGTTCGGAACCGTTTCCCGAACAATCTTTGCCCAGTAATTCTAGAAAAAAATACTCAACATAACTGTCCAGAGACAGTAGTGTTAAATAGTGGTACGATGCCTTATATCGAAAGCAGTAGTGGCGAACTACTCGATTCTGATATACGTGATAAATCCAGTTGCCACCAACAAAACTTCCGGTGGAAGAAAACCGGATTATTTGAAGTAGTCGGAAGAAATGGATCAATTCCCGTCATATGCACGTGCATCCCGTGAAAATACACAAACAGGTAAGACATCCGCCATTAATTCTAAAACATTCAGTCGTACTAGACGTACCATTCGAACTCCAAAATATTTAAAAACAAGGATGAATATCCAACAGCCTAAAATCGCAGCCTCCCCAAACGTTAACCCAGCACGCGGACGCGCATTTGACCGACTCAAGCACACACACACACACACACACACACACACACACACACGCACGCACGCACGCACACACGCACACAACATAAACACGTAAGGACAAAATAATAAAGGAATACAGTGGGGCACCGCCTTGGTACGGTCAGTGGCCAAAGATTACGTTTGTGAAGTGAAAATGAATACTCAACAACTATCATGATGAACGCAGACAGTACACATGTGATACGTGTGGAAAAAGTTACAGCAGCAAAATTAACGTAAAAAGACATATCCATGAAAAGCACAATAAACATCTAGAGTACTATCCTTGTACAGAGAAGAGTGACGGGCGCTTCATAAGACCAATTGCTTTGTTTCTAAACATGTGTGTTACTTCGAAAACTGATTAATAAGCGATATTTCAGTATTTTTGCATAGCATATAAAGGGGGATTGATTGTTTTCGTAGAGGGAGTGTAACATCTATAGACTGAAGTTGGAAGTAGAGTGTTGAATACTGAATATAGAATGGATTTTTAAACACTTCGGGATACTTAATAAATGTGGTTGATTTAACTGTCATTCTGTTGTGCTTTCCTCGAACCAGAACCCGAAAGGAAGACGACTTGCAATGCGTTTTGTGTCTATGAGACATTTTAAGGTAGCGTGACTGTGATAACACAAACATATTTGCTATCCTCTATAATGTAATAATCTTATTTGCAAAGTTTGTTTTACAAGGCGTCATTTGTCCTTACCCGGTTAACAATACCTGGCGCTACATTGACTTTCACAGCTTAAAACCTTCTATACACTGGGTATTAATGGTACATTGATAGAATGATTGTCTAGACATTAAAATGCTGGTGGTCATTGTCTTTCTCTTCATGACAGATTGGATGTTTTACAGGACAATGATTGTTCACAGAAATAATATGTATATGTTTAGTTCATGTTAATTGTGCAGCCGTGGTAGTCAAATAATCAAATAGTATTGCAACCGAAAGCAAAACCTCTGCTGTGGAAAATAAATAAACTTTATAGAGTTAAATTGCTTTAATTTAGACAGGCTGTCACAAGAATACTTCCTGTGGTAGGTTAATGTTATAGCGATTTTTATCACAAATGATTTCACTTGTTTTTGAATTGAAATGAAATGTGCACAGTCTAGAAGCAGAAATGCAAGTGCACAACCCTATATCGTTGTTGATATTATTTGATTCTAAAGAATTTCATAAGCGGCGGATAAATCATTTATTTCAGTTTGAGCGAAACAAATTATAAAATAATAAACCCGATCATCACATTTTACTTCATGAAAATCCAATGCTCGATCGTTTGCTAGCATTTTCTCCATAATAATGGGACTCAAGTGTTTCTCGTCACAGATCGCAGTTGCAACTTGCGGGTATCTCACTATTAAGTAAGTGTACACTATCTGTAATTGTAATTGTTTTATCGTTTCAAACAAGCAAGCTAGCCGGGTGTATTTCACGAAAGCGATTTTGAAACTTACGAACAATTATGTGGGGCTATAAATGGAAATAAATATACGAATAAGTATAATTTGATTCAAATATAATATCATTTCTTCACTATAGTTAGAAACAAGTGCATGAAGTCCCCTACTGGAAGGCACCTTATTTTCTCCACTGCAGTATAACATAATGGTCTGAATTCTAACAATGATGTATAAACAATATTATACTATATATACAATAACACTATGAATAAAATTTCCATACACAAAAATCTACAGTTGTTGATTGTTTCGTAACATCTATAAAAATATAAAAAACAAAGACAAATAACAAACAGGGAATGCCACGCACCAAAAACGCAGCCTCCTCAAAACGAAAACCACAGCACGCAGACGCGTGCACCACACACACACACACACACACAGCCAACACATTAGGACAAAACGAACAAACAAACAAACACACACACACACACAAAGCCAACATATCAGGACAAAACGAACAAACAAAGGAACATAGTGGGCCACCGCCTTGGAACGGTCAGTGGCAAAAACACCACTGGGGAGCTTAAACCGGGTTATGGTGCGCACCCAACCTCACTCTTACCCCCACCATGTTCCAAAGACATGGGACAGGGTAAATAAAAGTAATCCTCTCCCGGTGAATCTCTTACACACGTAATGGAAACAAAAAAGCATGGGATGTAAAACACAAAAATGCTCGTGTATAAATATATAAAAAGCAAACCTTAAGAACCAAAAACGTATGTACTCAATGCCTTTTCAGAAGACAGATCAAGAGAAACACCCTTAAGGGCCCGACGAAACAGGCCAGAAGACAAATATTAAAACAGTTCAGTCCTGGTAGGATTTATAATCTGCTTATCATACAGTTATCCCCCTCTTCCGTCAGACACAATCAAAGAGGGAAGCGTAGTGTCCAACTGTAAACGGGTTGAACACTAAACATGCGGTATGTCTCAAAACAGTTGGGTCGTAACCTCTTTTAATAAAACGTTTTATAATTTTACCAAATACATTTGGAAAATTACCATGACCCAATATCTTACGAAGTTTGTAAACCACATCCCCATAAAAAAAGGGTTTAGAAATACCTTCTCGCAGAAGTGCCTTTAAATTACTATTGAATTTTAAAACTAAATCAGAATTACGATAGTAAAATTTAGCAAAATATTTACGCAATTTGTAATAACGGTAGCCTTGCTGAAGAAGTTTACTTGTAATATATTGATTACGTTCATTGAAATGCTTGACATGACTACACGCTCTGGCAAACCGAATTAATTGAGAAATATATACCCCATAAGATGTAGCCTGAGGTACATCCCCATCCAAATGGGGAAAATTTACAATACTAAAATTAAAATTATCCCTCTTGTCATAAATTTTGGTATGTATAATATTGTCATAAATAGAGAGATGTAAATCTAAAAATGAAGCATCAGTATCCGAATTGTTAGTTTAAATTAACTAAAGCTCACTAGGATAAATAGTACCCACCAAATGACCAAAAAAAAAAACGAATTATCCATATTAAGAATATCATCTAGATAGCGTGATGTATTATTAAATGCAGTTATAATATCTGCCTGCGTATCTTGAGAAAGGCTCAACATAAAGTCTCTTTCATAACAATACAAAAACAAAGCTGCGACAAGGGCTGCACAATTTGTTCCCATGGGAATACCAACAACTTGTCTAAAAACTGCATTCCCAAACCTGATGTAAATGTTGTTCAATAAAAAGGAAAGGGCTTTACAAACTTCGTCACAGGTCCACATTGTATAATGTTTAATAATATTGCTAGTAAAAAAAGCTTTATCAAAATTGCAAGCGAGAAATGTAGCGTTCTCTCTGGCAAAAGTCTTTTGAATTAGGGCAGTTAATTTGTCATTTATTAAGTTATGTGGTAAAGTGGTATACAAAGTAGAAAAATCGTATGTACTGACTGTAGAAACCTTTTAATCATAATTTTAAACTTATCCAGGATTTCGCCAGAATTTTTAATCGACCAAAATAAGTGCTTACCAGAGTTTTCGTATACTTTATCGCAGTATCTTTCCACGTGGGCTTTCACAGCAGTTAGACATGATGTTAATAGTTTTGAAATATTTGTAGTTGTACAAGAGCTTGAATTAGCGATGAAGCGAGCTTTATATGGTTGTTTATGCAATTTAGGAATCCAGTACCTTGTCGGTAGTTTAATTTGTTGATCGTCTTTACGAACTTTTAAATTAGAAACTTCAGTGATGTGATCAGTGACCAACTCATTTTCAACAGAAGGACTCAGTGTATAAGTTTTAGTGCTATTTAGTTCGTTTTGTAAAACATTAATATAATGTAAGCGTCAAATGATGATAATATTGTTGGCCGCCTTGTCTGTTGGAACTAAGACATACTTAGAATGAAAAGTATTAAATTTAAATTTTGATAACATTTCATTTTAATAACATTTCATTTTGAAATTGATGGGAAAATATGAGAAAAACTGTATGAAATCAGCATAACAAAGGGAAGTAATTCTGAAGAAAATACACCATTTTTTATTAACTGGGCCCATATGACACATAAGCTTATATAAAAAAATCTACGGACTAGACAGGAAAATATCAATGTACAGGTGTGACCTTGGCCTTTGCACCAGGGGTCTGGGAATTGCACATGGCATATTGTCTTGTTATGGGAAACACTTGTGTCAAATAACATTAAAATTCCTTTATTGATGACAGAGTTATTGGCCAGAAAAGAGTCCTATTGACCTTTGACCTCTGACAGTTACCTTGACCTTTGCGTTAGGGATAAGGGGTTGCTTAAGACACGTTGTCTCATTATTGAAAATATTTGTGCTAAGTAATATTAAAATCTTTCATGGATAACAGTTATTGATCATACAGGAAAAAAATCTCTATCGACCTTTGACCTCCAAGTGGAAGCTTGACCTCAGAGTTAGGGTCCTGGATGTTACGCATGGCACATCGCCTTATCATGGGTGCATTTGTGCCAAGTAATATCAAAATCCCCTTTAAAGATTGTTGAGTTACAGACCTTTGTTTTCCAATCATGACCATGACCTTTCAGCTAAGGGTCCAGGTTTTGCGTACGACATATTGTCTAATCCAGGGGAATATTTATGCCAACTGATATTTAAACAATGTTTTGCACGACAAAGTTACGGGCCGGACAGGAAAAAAAACCCTATTGACCTTTGATTTCCAAGTGTGACTGACCTTTAAGCTAGGGCTCTGGATGTTGAACACGACACGTCGTCTGATTATGGGAAACATTTATGCCAAGTAATATTGTAATCCTTTGATGGATGAGTTCTTGACCAGACCCGGTTCATGACATCTTAACATTTGACTGTTAAGTGTGACCTTGACCTTTAAGCCAGGGGTCTGAAAGTTGTGCATGACACATCTTCGTATTATGGGGTTCATTTGTGCCAACTAATATTAAAATCCCTTTATGGATAGCAGAGATTTGAACCGGACAAGAAAAAAAGCTCTGTTGACTTTTGACCTCCGATTGTGACATTGACCTTTGAGCTAGGAGTCCAGGTTTTGTGTCTAATTATGGGAAACGTTTGTGCCAAGATATATTGAAACCCCTTCATGAATTACAAAGTAATGGAACTGACATGAAATTGCGGACGGACGGGCGGACGGAATAACGGACGTTCCTACACATTGGTATTTATGTGGCTACTCTTTTGTTCTCCTTTTAGCCACGTAAAAGGAAAATAGTCATATAAAAGCTTACGAAATGAATGGCATCAAATAAAAAGTACAGTTACCTATTGTTCCTATAGTCACCTAAGTATGCAAATGTAAGCTTGGAATGACGGACGGACGGAAAAGTGCAATCTTATAGTCCCCGAAACTGATTTCGACCAGTAGGGGACTTATAATGCAACACGTATGGTTTTGATTATACTTTAATTTAACTGCTGATTTTTTGAAGACAAGAAATCACCCACTGGCGACGCTTCTTTAGTTAGCATTTTTGATGCAAGAATATTTTGCACAATAGCTAAACATCAACTCAACCTGTGCAACAAATATTTACGGATTATTTGGTAGAAACGTCTGGATCCCAAATGCATTTTATCAGAAAAAGAAGTTTCTTTGCCAACTAGGTCACAACAGATAATAGGTAAGGGTAGATTTCTCGGAAGAGCACCACAAACACAGCTTCAGAGCCACGCATTTGCAAAGTAGGCCCAAAACAAAAAGAAACTGTAACGGAAAGATATTATAGCCGGGTTGCTTCAACAATCCAACTAGTACATTTAAATGTTATGCAAAATATAGAAAAGGGGGAGGAAGGGGTAGGGGGAGGAAGGGGTAGGGGGTAGAAAGGGAGGGGGAGGGGGTTGAAGGGGAAAGTGGAACAAGGAATATTCAAAAGGAATGCTACGTTCTTTAATCACAGTTACAATACAACGTAAACCACAGCAGCGCAGACATTCACGTACAAAAGACAAACACACACACATATATATAACTAACTTACATAGATAAACAATCAGACAAGTAACAAAACTGTAGGGTACCGCCCAAGACACACAGGCGCACAAGCACAAAAGCAGGAAAAAACAACAATCGGGCACCGCCTAAGGATTCCGGCAGCCAAAATTAAGGTGGACGCGATAACATACTCATAGTAAAAGGAGATGCCAAAGCAAGGGAGCGCAAATGCAAGGGAAAGGATGGTAGTGGGAGTGGGAGTTAGGAGAAAGAGGACAGAAACGCTAACAACAAACAAGACATCATACGCAACACAAAATACAAGACGGACAGAAAACACGTTGAAAATAGGGAACCGCCTTGGAACAGTCAGTAACCTATATATAGGAAACTGGAGTTTAAACGCGTTATGTCAAGAGTACATTTGTAAAATATCTAAATTGCAGTTACTATATCTGTTCAACAAATGCGTTCCAACCAGTATGATGTTGAGTTGGTGCAATGTCTGAAGTCCAATACCGATAGTGATAAAATCAAGTTACATGTATCTAAATATAGATTTTATTACGTGATAATGTTTCATCTGAATTATTCTGTATTATTCATTCTTGAGAATTTCCCTCGTTTATCCATTTTATCAAATGTTCATTGTATCTAATTTATTTTGTCAGATAAAGGACATTGCAGACCTGATTAAGAATCTTTATTAAGAAACTTTGGTATGATCTTCGATGTGAACTTTAAGCCTGTTTTAAAATGATTTAAGGTAACTTGACAGGGAAAACCAAGATGGCGTCACGAAATTAGGGTTGGTCACATTATTTACTTTCATAGACGATATGCTGCTACAGAGGTCTAAAGATGCATTTTAATCATTTAACACACACATAAACACTTGTAAAAAATGCATTTAATTTATAAAAATATAAAATCAAATGTTCTGAAACTCACCATGAAATCTAGTCAATTTTTGTGCGCATTTTGCGGAAAAGTTATGTATTCAAACTGAATATAATTTATATCCTCATATCTTTGAATATGTCCTTCAGGTGCTCCACCTATGAACAAAAGAACTTATCCACGGAGTTTTATGCTTTTACGTAAAAGGTAAATCTATTTTTGGTAAATGCACATTATTCACATATTAATACTGTCTAGAAATAATCTCATATTCTCAACATATTATTTTTGTAAATTTCATATGAAGTTTTCACGTCATACGTTTATAAAAACGAGACAATAAAATGTTCCCATAAATCGATGAATTGTTCTTAAATGTGGAAAGGCAAATGAAATTTTACGGTCATTAACTTGTTTACTTTCAATGAAGAGTCAAATTAAATACCAACAGTGTAAGATTGAAATTGCCTGTCTTAACGAACTGGGCCCCTCCATATTACCCTGCTGATATCTGAAACACGTCTTAATGATTTAAATGGCAATTTATCACTAGAGCAGTTCAATGACGTCATTGTCACCAACATTTTTATTTATTTCTAACACATCGGTCATGAATCGTTCAATTTTAATTTCATCAAAAAGCACGCATAATATCATGTTTGTTGTTTTTTATTATTGCAATTTTGGGCATCCACATCCGTGTGGTTAAGATCGCTGACTTCTAATCGATTGCCCTTCACCGATGTTGGTTCGAGCCTCACTAAGGGCGTTGCATTCTTCCTGAGACTGTTACATTTGGGGGCTCGTCCGAGATGCTCACCCTTGGAGCCCATGCAGGGCGAAGCAGTTTGGCTGGGGTGTGCATCTGAATTCGGTTAACAGTCTGCGGCAGACATTGGCCAGGAGTGCCAATGTCTCGCAATGAGAAGGAAGGTGTGTAGCGGTTCTCGTATCGGGTGGCCTCGGTAGCTCAATTGGTAGAGCGTTGGCGCGGTAAGCCGAAGGTCCGAGGTTCGAATCCCGGTCGAGGCTGCACAGTTCTTCTTGAGACTGTTACATTTGGTTACCGTAGTATTTAGCGTGGGTGGTGTCTTTCTGTTCAAAATACCATTTGCTGTTCAGTTATGGCAACGTTATCTTGTCTTGCTCATATAATACATACTAGTATGTATGGAAGTAATTTCATATAGAGTGGTAGCATACCCTGAAATCCCGAAAATAAGCCGCGGCTTATTTTAAATTTTCATAAGGATTTGGTGGCTTTTTCCGAGACCGGCTAATTTTGGAGTCCGGCGAACTTTTGCGTACATATATTCAGTAACGGTTTAAAAACCGGCGTATTTTCGAGTACCGAAATACTGAAGATATGGATGTCATAGAATTTGCTTTTTAGTAAAAACATCGACGTCGGTAAATACTTATACTTCTGACGTATATACCAGTTTTGTTACGATTTATTACAATTTCTTAATGAAAATAATCCGACGCTAACAAATAATTACCCATTAAAAAGTTTTGTTCGGCCTAACAAAAAAATATACCTATATGCTTTAATCGGCCAACGGGTATTGGTTGACTATGAAGCAACTAGTATATAACGTTATAATAAATTGTACAATGGTTTTATAGGTTGTTTCCTGTACGGTTTGGTGTGCCCTATCAACTGATTTACACTCCCCTAAGTGGTTTTGTCAATGACCGTTGGATGCCGGTGCCAAATCGTGTTTCTTTATCTGTTTGTTTTACCCATGTTGTCCAATTATTTACTTTGTTTAAATGTCAATCATTTAAACATACAAACATACATTGCTGTAGAGTTTCGATCCGAAGAGACCGTGTTCTTTGAACGCGGATATTGCCATCAGATCTTTGTCCGTGTTCCAATGGAGTGTCGAGAGTGTCCATGTTCCAACGGAGTGTCGAGAGTATCCATGTTCCAATGGAATGTCGAGAATGTCCATGTTCCAATGGAGTGTTGAGAGTGTCCATGGTCCAATGGAGTGTCGAGCGTCCATGTTCCAGTGGAGTGTCGAGAGTGTCCATTTTCCAATGGAGTGTTGAGAGTGTCCATGGTCCAATGGAAAGTCGAGAGTGCCTACGTTCCAATGGAGTGTCGAGAGTGTCCATTTTCCAAACAGAGTGTCGAGAGTGTCCATGTTCCAATGGAGTGTCGACAGTGTCCATGTTCCAATGGAGTGTCGAGAGTGTCCATGTTCCAAATGGAGTGTGGAGTCTGGCCATGTTCAAAGTGGAGTGTCGAGAGTGTCTATATTCCAAATGGAGTGGTGAGAGTGTCCATGTTCCAGATGGAGTGTCAAAGTTCCATATGGAGTGTCGAGATTGTCAAATACAATCATACTATTGTATTTACAGAATTTCGATACGTTGAAGGTAATATTATGTGTTACGTCAGACTAAAAAACGTACAATTACAATTATTTTGAGATTTTATTTCAGCGCTCTCAAATACGCGAGATATAAACGACAGAAAAGTGCGGGCGTTGGCAGTGCAGATAAAGGGACAGTTGTCTACTACTCCTTGATGAAGTCATACGCTTAACCTGGTAAAATGCTGCCACTATTTCTTCTTAAAGTTATTAGTATATTTACAGGGTGTCCAAAAAGGGGGGTAATACTTTAATATTTTCATAACTTTGCTAATCCAGGGCTATTTTTATCAAATTTATATCAATTTAAAGGTTTTAAATGGAAGTTTTTACAGTTTGTTAAAATGACGCGCCAAAATTAAAGACGTTCGACGCCATGACATAATCCAAAATATACATTATTTTCAAGATGGTGCGATTGACGTCAAATCAACGCATTTTTGTCGTCAAGCATTATTATGAAACAAAATGTGTAACAGACGTTCAGCGAAGGTTTTAATATCATTTTAAGAATACAACTGTAAGCAGGAAACATGTGTACAAGATCGTACATAAATTTGAGCAACATGGTTCAGTAGCGGATGCTCCAAACGCAGGTCGGTCGAGGTCCAGTAGGAGCGATGAAAACGTGAGTTCGCTTCGGGAAATGCTCTTGAATAGCCGAGAGAAAAGTCGACGAGACGTTCTTCCCCAGAGACCGGAATTCCTAAAACTTGTGTTCATGACATAATAAGCAAGGACCTTAAACTTTTTCCTTATAAAATTCAGATTATACAGAGTTTAAATATCTCAAATCAGGTTCAAAGACTTGATTTTTGTCGCTGGGCACATGACGTTGCCGACAATTACGCTGACGCATTTCATGATGTTTGGTTTACAGACGAGTCGCATTTTCTGCGGTTTGGCCATGAATGCAAACAAAACATGAGATTCTGGGAAAATGAACAGCCTCATTGTTTTACAGAGAGACTATTGCATAGTGAGAAATTAACGGTCTGGTGTACTATGTCGTCGCACGGAGTGATCGGTCCATATGTGTTTAAGGACACCGTGAATTCACAACGGTACCTGTCCGCTTGTATCTAATATTGCATTAGATTATCTTCATGAAACCTTCGGCGATAAGGTGATTTCCCGACGATACCCTGACGTGAAGGATTGTGGACAATCTTGGCCTGCACACAGTCCTGATTTGAACTCGTGCCATTACTTTCTATGGGACTACCTGAAGTCGGCTGTTTACAGACCAAAGCAAGTGGACACGAATATGCTGTTGAAAAACATCAAACGGGAAGTGAAGAAGATCAGTGAAGAAATGTGCGGAAATGTTTTTAACAATTTCATAGTGCGAGTTAAACAGGGAAAGCTGATGACGGGCCGTCATCTTGAGAACGTCATTAATGATTGAAATGACGCATTTGACACAAAAGGTACTTTGTACTAAAAAGTGTAAAAATGAATCTGATTGACATATTAACTCCACTGTTTTACCGACAAAAGCTTACATCTTTGTTTTATATGTATGCATATTTTGATTCAAATTCTCCAACATTAATTCAAAATTCTGAAAGTATTAAAGTGTTACCTTTCTTTTCGGACACCCTGTAGTATATTAGAAATCAAAATGCAATACGCAATACCTTGTTTCGGAATATTGAGATAATGCTCCTGAGCACAGGTAATGCTCCTGAGCACAGCACAGGTAATTTTGCAAGTTTATTGCAAAAGTGATACACGTGTCCTTAACTCCCTTCTGGCAATGGGTAATTAATAGACAGTTATTGTTGCCCTTTACTTTACTTTCTTGATATATCAAGTTTCTGATAGTATAGAAAAAAAATCAGTCGTTTGTCAGGATTTATAATAAAGACTTGACTTTAAATCAGGAATGTTGAAACTGATCATTATATTGTTGTTTGTTTTTGATTGAAAGCAATCTTTAAAGTGAGAGTGTTATTTGCGTTCTAATGTGATTTATCAGTAGCAATTTTATTTATGGTTTTAGGTTGATTAAGCGAAACGTTTAAATCAAATAGAGATGCAAAGCTGAGCTGTTTTATTAATGAGATATGGCTTGCAGATATTTCCCATGGTGACGTATAATTTTTGAATATGTAAATATGATAAAATTACTTGCCTGCAACGTTATTTCAAATGTGATTATTTATTTTCTGTTGAGATAAGAGCAAATATTTCTTCAGTTTATACTACAATTGTGAAAAAAGATTGCCAGCAAACTCCAAATTCCAAAAAAGCAATACCTCAGTTGTATGATAGAGTATTTACGTATCTGTACGATATTTAGATAACTGGTGTTCTGTACCTTATTCTAGAGACATGGTACATAAGCAGTTAAAATGAAAGTATAAAGTTGATATGACAGTTCTGAGGCATTGTGTATATTAAATGTTTGATACAGCAACTCCGAAAAATATTTCTCGTTATTTTTTTTTTCTTGTTTTCTTTCTTTTTCTTTTTTGTTGTATTTCCTTGCAAGATCCACGAGTAAGATATATATCTCCATAAACGGCGAACGGTATGTTTGAAGGAATTGTTTATATCATAAAAATGTGTTAAATAATTTCAGTTTTATTGCAATTAAACATTTTTCTCCGTGCAAATAAGCTTTTTAGATTTTGAAAACAAAGACTAAATATCTTAAACATTTCTAATTTTTCGTCATTTAACATTTTAATTTTTCTTTTTTAAACTCACCAGACATCTCAAAAGTTTTACAGCAATCCATAAGTGTTCTTTTAATGAAGCAAAGCCACGACTGAAATTTACGAAACCTGTTGGTATCCAAAATGTCTAATAGTTACCCTACCGAATTTTATATCGATAATTAAACAGATTTTTGTCGTCATTTCTTGACATTATGTAGATGAATAGTTTGGAAAGGTATTATGTGTTATACAGTAGTTGCGTTGAAAATCGTAAGAAAATGTGTGTAGAATCTGTTCAAAGACGTAGCAATTTGGACCTCTGATGGCACACTATATCTGAACAAATCATATTTACCAAGGCATGGTTTATCTTAATAGAGCAAGCAATAGGACGTGTATCCCACGCATAAACAAGCAAATGCTCACGTCCTTATGAAGAAACAAAATCACAAAGAACAAATTAAGAGGATATACTTGCAATATACCCATTCACTACTAAAACCATATCAATATCATATCATCATGTCAGTATAAAAAGACTTGGTGGGATATCATGTTTTGTGTCTATTCCTGAGAGCCAGCACTATAAAGTTTTGAACTGTGTTCACTGCTACAAGAAGGCATAGTCGTTTATATGATTGAAAAAATTGTTTATTAAGCCTAACACATAAAAGATATGTCTTTATTTTTTGTTTATAAAGTACGTGTGTAACCACAAACAAAATGCAAATTAAGCCCCCAAGACATTCGCTTTTTATCGTGATTGCATGCTTTTTACCCTTTATCATTGTATTTATTGCTCCCAAAGCACAGTAGGCGTCCTAACTGGCATTCAAGAAAAAATATATTTAACAGTGTTATAACACGACAAAGTCTTAATGTAAAAACAAAGCGTGATATTGACGTCAATAAAGTAGGGCTTTCACATGTTTTCGAAGAATGCCCATTTCTACACGAATCGCAAAGTATTCTGTGTAAACATATAGTAATCAAACCAGCCTATTAAAACATGTATCTCTTGCAGCTGACCGATGTCGTTTTTGTGTAGAATTCTTCAGTCGAACAAGCCATCGAGTTGGCTTACGGAAGATTGGCGGTTCTACGCAGGTGTCCAGCCATGACTGAAACTATGCAACTGTAGCCATAGCTTGAATATTCGCAATATGACGTACACTTTAAAGCCAACAAAAACAAAACAAAACATTTTATAATGCATATAAATTATGTCCTGGTAATATATACAACCTGTGTTCATTGAACGAAATTCACGCTTTGGAAAGAAACATATATAAATAACAAGTCTGATACCGTTAAATTTTCATTGCAGGCACCTTGGTGTCATTTTCAGAGATTTCGATTTTCAATATTTAACCATAAATCGCAGAATACATTTATTAATTGTTTTTATTAATAATTACGTGTACAGACGCAAAACAAACACTGATATAGTTTTATGACATTTATTTACTTTATGTCAATAGAAAACTAGTAATATATATTAAGTATATATAGCATAAAGCTACGAAACATTACGCGGATTCTTAATTGTACGGGTGAGGAAATTTAGTAGAATTCATTCTATCAGAGTAAGCAATTTAAACATTGCAATCATTGTCCAACACTTCAACTGATAGCTAGAATGCTACCAGACAAATACAAAATGTAAGCAGAATGAGCCTGTTCCAGACAGTTTATAAAAAGTCCAACACCTTCACCCCAACCCGTGGCATGAGTGAAATCCTAGTACTATTAATATGTACTTAATGGACTCCACGATCCACATGACCAGAAAATATAAGCACTGAAGCAAAGTACAGGGATACTTTTTAAGGCCACCACACGGCATTTCAAGACTGCCGTTGGATAGTTTATAAAAAGTATAAGATCTTGAAGGTTTTACAGCAATCCGTAGGTGTTCTTTTAATAATATCTTGTACTGAATTTAAAAATATAGTTGTTATAAAATTTAAATTAGAGAATTGTAAAATTGTGAGGGATTAATTCTGTGTAATTCAGCGTATTTAATCATGTCTGCACAATTTGTTCGGAAACTAAAATTTTAGATATTTTTTATGAAAACACGTAATTTACCTATTTTTAGATTTTGCAATTTTTGTCACGTGAATATATCATAGATATTATCCGTCATCTGAAGATATGGTATACTTTAACAGAAAGATACAAATGCTTTTTTAGATCGTAATTAATACATATTAAAAAAAAAATCAGCAACATTTTTGCGGCATTATGAGCCACTTCTATCGGTTATCCATTATTATTGGCAAATGCATAGTATTACGTTCTATTCAATATCGGTGACGAATATTTGTGATGAAAACGTAGTATTATTGCAAAACACAAATGACCGGCCCTGTTAAATACAATTTCCAGTATATTTTGCATTGCTGTTAATCATGTTCCAGGAGTAATAACAAACTATTTCCCAAACCATCCTTTTTTTCATTTGATTTTTTACATGTTTAAATTTCAGGATCTCAGTTTCATCTTTCCTGCGAAATAATTCATTGAAATGAATGCATTCAAGACATTCCAATTTTACTACATTAATGATCTATAATGATGAAAATTGAACGTTTTTTTATCAACAGAACGCTGTATTTCTTGAATTAATCAATGTGATGACGTCATTTATTTATCAGTTAAAATCAGTAGTTTTTTCGACTCACCAATTATAGTTATATGCTGCTCGTAATTACGTGAAAGCTACTTTCTGGTTGTTCTCAAGCCGTAATTCATTTCTTTCGGCAACCGATGGTTAACCTTTAGCCTGCTGGCGGCAAGTGATTCTGCTTTTGCGACCAGTGCAGACTAAGATCAGCCTGCACATCCGTGCAGTCTGATCATGGTCTGTACTGTTCGCCATTTGGTCAGTAAATTTTCAGTGAACACCCCTTTGAATAATAAGTGGTACTGTCCAAATTGAATGATGGATCAGTCCAATTTAGAAATTTAGCAGGGTGAAAGTTTTAATCTCTAGTTTATGCTGGCGCCAGATCGGACCTGATTAATTAACTAACAAACTTAAAACTAATACTAAAATAAACAAAATTTTAACCATGTTAATAAGAGATAAAGTTTATATCGTAAATCTGTCGGCGGTTGCATAAATATAAAACAATAAAAAAATTAATTGCGTTTGCTATTGGTCGTCTTGACTACCACTTGTGGAAAAGGTGTTTCTTTCCAAGGTTGTTATTTATGGGACAATTGTATTATTCGGTACGACAAACCATTTCTTGTGATTAATGATCGTTCTTTTGATTTTGTTGTCATATTTGGTTCAAATTTGTCTGTAAACAAGAAGCCTAAATGGTTTTGTTAGGGCTTAATTACATGAACTTGTAAACGAAGAACATGCGCATTGTAGCTTAAATAATTATGTTTTTATTTTACGAAGGAATTGCGGAATAATATTTTCAAAGATTCATTTGAATTATAATGAGATATCTGATAAGGCTCTAGGTACATTTCTAATTATGCATAGCTTCTTTATATACCGTCAAAGCGAGGAGGAAATTCCTTGCACTGAATCTGTATACCTATTAGAATGTTATGAACTCGGTAAATAAATATATATGTCATTTTTGTCTTATGAATTAATCTTAAATCTTTTTGATACAAGGCGGATCGTGAACTCGCCATCCGCCATTTAAAAGGAAACATCGTTTTATATGAAATTTAAAATGTTTTATTATGTTTAAGTATAATCAACACATATCATGTCATATGGCGACTTTTCATGCGTTTTGCCTGCGCGCTTAGCTCAATACGAAGAGCGCATATTTATGGCGACTTGTCAGGGAATAATTTTAGGAACAGGTGGCCGGTGGGTAGAGCCTCGACTTTCCACAATTCACCTGCAAAGGCACAAGCGCGGCTGTAACCAACATAGGAGAAGAGAATGTGTTTAACAGAGAAATAATGTTAAATTATTTTCACAATATCTTAAAACGATACGTAGATGTGTATTTGCTGGTCAAATTTGCCCAAGAGAGATACAAATATATTCATGTTACACGGTAATTGACAAGAATGTTCATTGTTTTCTTTTGTTTTTATTGGGTAAGGCCACATTGACATTAATATGTGCATAAATAGTACCATTTTTCATATATTTAGAACAATATGATGAAAGAAATATATGAAAACATCAACAATGATAAATGCATTACAAAATATTGTATATAGTTTGAAAAAAAAAACAATATTTCTTGATGACAAAAAAAACTTAAATTTTACTCCATCTTTAGATTTCTATCTTAATGCATTTCGTGTACTCAAAGGAAAACAAATATCCAAATCGTGGCTCTCCCATTCACACTCATAGTACTTCGTGATTTTGACTAGACGTACTTATTTTACATTTGCTTGCATTTCTGTATTATTCAATTTCGCTCTCTGTCTCTTGAGTTTAAAACATCTAATTAGGCATTCAGAAAATCACTTGTTCGCCACATGTGTAAATAAAGTAACATTGATTTAAATCCAGCTTATCTTTGCGTATATTTGAGGTAGGCGTCTCAGGTTACTTCTGCACCATATTAAATCTATCATTCATAGAGATCTTGTCTGATGAAATATGTCAACATATATTTATTGACTGTTGTTACTGACATGTGTCTTTATATGACGCAACAACATTTCCATTTGTTATCTATTGATTTTAAACTTGTTGGAATATTTGAGTATCGCATCATAATTTTGATTTGTATGAATGATTTTACACAGAATTTATATAGTGATTTATTTACAGTCATGTATGTAGCAGCTAGACAAGGGAACGACACAATCAGACATGCTGCTTAAGGCTGGAGACTGCGGAAGGTGTACATTAGAAAAAAGTCCTTTAGAGAGTAATTACTGACTGTTTAAAACAAGTTGCTTTGTAAAACAGGTGGTCGTATAAACTGTAGACAGTTTGTTTTCTCTGTCTGAAAATATTTATAATAAATATGTAACAGCTTGACACATCCCAAACAAATTATTCAGGGCACTGTATGGTTTAACTAACATCGGCTTCATGCTTAGTTCTACTGTATTTATAACACGAGAAAAATGTAAATGACCCTTCTTAGTAGACATTGTATACATTAAAGGAAGACAACATGCAATGAGTTTTGTGTCTGAGACATTTCAAGGTTTCGTGACTGAAAAAACAAATATGTTTGCCTTCCAATGTAATGTAATTATCTAACTTTATCTGATGGCGCCGCTGTTTATCTGATACACATTCTGTTTGTACGAGGGATTTTCAAAACCTACTAAGTGTTTTAATATCTTTATTTCTGGTCCCATTTTGCAAAACTCGATAATGTAACTAATATTTGAATTATAGATCTCTGAACACGCACAATATTTATTTACCATCTCCAAGGCAACATCATTACCTCAAACGCGGCCCAATGCCATTATGACGTTGTCACACTTGGTTCAAAGTCTGTCGCCAGTAAATGCATTTTCTACACCTTCATAAGAAAAAATACTGTTCGTATTATATTCCTGTATTATTGATGAAACGGGTCACCGAACTATGATACCGTTACAAGGAGCTCTTTAATTTATAAAACGTGACTGAACGTTATTTTTCAAGTCTGTACCACCCGACGTCAGCAATATTTTCTTGACCACTTTTAAACTTCCCGTTGCACAGATAAAATTTTGTTTCATTCACGATTCAGCATTGTCCCTTAAACCTTTTGCAGAATAGAATTTGTCTCTTTCCTTGATTTTCGATACAAAACACAAAATGTTTTCTCAAGTCTCTGTTGAACACAGATTTTCAAGCGATGGACACCACATTACGCCTGACAAACATTATAATGATGTCACATTTATAATTTGACGTTATTGGCGAAACTCATTTCACACTGATATTCATCCAATTTAAGAAAAGGTAGCTTGAAAAATAGGTAAGTGGCAAGTAATGTTTTAGCGCATGTAAAATAGAAAAAAGACAAAATTGGTCCGGATGAAGTCACAAGACGTTACTATAGAGACCTTGAATTTTATTGTCCATATTAAATCTATTTATCTAAAAGTTTCAATGTCAGTTTTACAAGGTGTTTGTGGAGCGTATTATACGAATATATATACTACCATGCAATGTTTCAAAATTTTCGAACAGTATGACCAAGTGACGCACAGTTATCATGGAAAAACTATTTTGTGGCAGCCATCTTGAATTTTGTTGACCATATTGAATTTTTTTATCCACTGTTAGTGCAAAGTTGTTTGAGGAGTGTAATTCACAAATACATATTCTACATGTACCATGCAACGTTTCATAATTTCCGCCCAATTCGTCTATTTGAAGAGCGATTTTCATTGAAAATGACTTTATGGCGGCCATCTTGGATTAGGCCGCCATATTGGACTTTTTTCTGTTTGCATATAGAGCTTATCTGTAGCTGAATATTACTTTCTGCTATATTTTTTTTCTCGCCATGTATACAATGTTAGAGCATTTCTTTACAAAAATGTTAATTATGGCTGCCATTTTGACTTTTGGTGGCCATTTTGAATATCTACAACCTGCTTCCCAGCCAAAAATGAAGAACAATACATCCATCTACAATCATGGCAAGTTTTATACTTTTCACAGGAAGTGCACAATTGTTTCACAAATTTCTTGGACTAAAGTCTGGGAAAGCATTGTAATTTGTATTTTTCAAAATTGGTAGACAAAAAAAAAACGTTCATGACGTTGTTTATTTCATATCATATTTGTTGACTTCCTGATGAAGACTTAATAAATAGTCGAAACGTTGAATGAAAATGGAGTTAGCCTTGTAATTCTCCTGTTCTCTCAAAATTGGTAGAAGAATTTTTCAAAACTGTTTTTCTGTTTGTCTGAATCTATTCTTAACTCGTCAGTTTCTTTTTGAGGTATAACCAGTGCTAGCTCCGTTGAACTGGAACTATTCTGTCCATAACTGGTGCAAAACCTAGACTTCTGATTCTATTATCTGATATTCTTCTCTTCTGCCAATATTGCTGTGATAAATTAACCATATCAGTCACAAGTAGTCTTGCTTCGATACTTTGCCATTGCAAGTCAGGTCATCTTTTGACAAATGCATTCCTAGGCTGAGTCAACCTTACCGCTATTTCAGCCAGATATGCATATAATTATGCTTTTTAATATAAATGATACTCAAAAGAATGGTAGTCGCAGTTTCGAATTTGTTTGTAACTGTACAGTGTATGTTTGATGGAAAACATTTTTCTTGTACCAAAAATGATATCCAGCTCTCTGATTAGCAGTTACAATTTTCAAAAGAAATTGTATGTTCAAGATATTATAATGAGCCAGTCCTAATTAAAGACTTTGCAAGTTTGTTTACAATAGAGAATTCAATTAAGTTAAATGGGATTACCTTACATAGGTGAAAAAACTGTTCAAGCTCAGCCAGTCAAACGCATGCTCAAATGAGTCCATTGCTATGATACGTTTTAACTTAGTTTAAAAATTCCTATTGTTCGCGTATTTAGAAATAGAGTTGGACTTCTTAATACTGACATTGTGTATGTGCTTTTGTATGTTTAAGGGAAGCATGAAGAAAGAAGATCTCACGCGAACATGAAGTTCCTCACATAGCAGCTACCGACACATCAGTACGTTTTGATATGTTCTATTGTTTTCATAGCTACCAATATTAAACGATCTAAAACATCTTAGTCATTGTTGTCAACATTTGTCTACTCTTCTAATATCCAACGTTTAGACGAAATAAATTATAGAAAATATTATATATTTTTGCTCAAATTACAAACATGTATCTAGAAATAAACAGATATAAAATTTATTCAACTTTTTGTAACTTAATTGAGAAATTTAATGAACAATTAAATAGGGAAATGTTTTTACAATGGTCATTTCTTGCGACAGAAGTAGTTCTTTTAGTCAATAAAATAAACCGATTGTGACATTTTTCTCTTTAAATAAAGGAAAAAATCAGATGTTGATTTGTCGAACTAATTCTTTCTGTGATATACGTTATATCAGTATATATGAAGTGGCGAAAACATATGACAAAAATTGTAAAATCAGTTATATGATTATCAAATTGTCCTATCTTATCCGTGGTATAATGAGTAACATCAAAAACAAATAGTAATGTTTAAACTTATGGCAATTTTCAGGTGTTGTCCTAACCTTGCATACGTAGGTTATCAGAAATATGAAACCTTCGCACCTTCATCGCAGAAATAATTAAATCTATATATGTATACATTGAGCATGTCAGTAAAGTAAAAACATATTGTTTCTATAATGATTATAAGTATATTTTTGTTCGTCCACAAACGTACCTTTGTATCCCATTAAGTCATTTTGAAAAGTTCTACTGAAAAATTCCGCATAAACCTCCCCGCAGTTAGGAATGTATAGACGAAAATCATGACTTGGTTATTTCCAGATTCTTTAATTTTTGAAATTACAAAAATTCATAAACAATCTATAAAACCTGGCGGTAAAATTATGGAATAATTATAACCTGATCATCTAGTAGGTTATAGTAACTGTGTTCGTTTCGGTTTAGATAAAGTATTTTCTCATTTTTTCTAAAGTATATTTTGCACCAGAAGTTTACATAAGTAGACTGTAAAATGTACACTTAAAATACATACCAAAAGTATTTTGACGTAAGTAGTATTGAATTATGTGAAATGTAAATCATTACCAAACTTATTCATCTATCACTAATAAGATATTTTCAAAACCTGCTCGATTATTTACTTCAATCACATTGAGCTACTGTTCCGGGAATTGTACCGTAAACGGCCAAATATAGTCGGATAAAACATATGAGACGCAAACCTACGAAGGAAAAAGTAGGGAATTCATTCAAAATAAGTATTTTCTGTAAATGTAACGTGAATTGTCGATAAGACATTACAAAGTGCGTCTCTGTCTTTCAAGCTCAAGATTTGCTCTTTTGCGTTATTTGGTAACCGTTTAAAAAAAATTAAGACTATCTATAATGTTAACTGTACTTTCACTTGAATTTTCTTTCCACATGGAGGCTCAGTTAGTGAATATAATGTCTTTGCCAGAAATTCTGATTTTACAGTTTTTAATACAATATCACTAAACTACATTTTTTTCTACGAAACATGTTTACTAGCTGTCAATTAAAGGAAGTTATACGGCAGCAACTACCAAACTGTTTGTGTACTATCAAGAACCTTCCTATCTCTACAGTTCTTAAAAATAAAATGAGTTCAGTGTTACGTTGTAAAAGGTGTTATAACATAGTATCACAAGCGTGTATCTTCCTTTTATCTCTAGACATGTGTACATTTAACTTATACAGTCTAAACTGGTAAGACTGGAGCAGAACGTAAAAGAGATTAAATGTATTTTCGAAAGATCGGTTCTGTCTTTAAGATTTAATACTTCACAACTTAAAACTTGGATACACTGTTTTATAGTTTCTGGACCATTGTGATCATGCTACAGAATTCCGCTGTCAGTGGGCGTGAGAGCACTTTCCATTACCGCTTATGAACATATTCTTGCTATTATTTGGCTTGGTTGCATTTCATCCTTCAAAAGGATCTTTTTACAGATCTTATTGCAAAGTAAGAAATCAGGAATAACACGATTTCAAACGCTTGATGCAGCGGTGAAGACGAACATTTAGAAACATCATAGACATTTGTCAGCTGGCCTAGAAGAAGATAATTATGAGGATTTTTTCATTAAAGGTGAAATCGGGAAGTATGAACTAATGAACTGCAATTTCAAGTTTTGAGCGAAGTGTTAAAACATGAAGATGAAAGTGTCACAATTACTGAACATTTCACGAGATTTGAAAAATCAGTTTACGATTCAGCGGATTCGACCAATCTTCGCTGAAGTAACAATTAACCCATGCATATAAAATTATTATAAACATAATATTTACTGTTACTAAAATTCTATAGATGCCGGTGGTAAAAATTTAATGCCACAGTCGTATGAAATAGCGTCTCAAGGCTCCTTTGAGACATATCCCACCAACAACGAGCAGGTATCAAAAAATACATTACAAATTAGAAGGTCCTAATTACATAAAAATAAAGAAGGCACTTCCCTGACAATTTAGTTATATCTGTTTCTGATAAATGAGAACATAGATACTTAAGTTATAAAATGATTTATCTTTCACGAGGACAGCCACATCTTTCCGAAACATGCATTTACGACTAAGAGAAATCTGAAATACTGCAACGTATCAAAACAAATCTATTACAAGTATCCCGTAATGGCACTACGCTTGTCTAATAAGGACATAGCAGTGCAATATGCAAGACAGATCTCTAGTTTCTTCCCAGCTTAATAGGTACCTGCGTCTGAACATAATTGATAAGCAATAAAATTATCGGATTACAAGTGGGTCGTTATTCTTATATAATGTGTTATGTTTATTAAGATAAACTTACGCAAAAGTATAACAGACTACTCTAAATAAGCGCTTGAGCAAAGACATTATTACGTAAGAGTTTTCAAAGCACGCAATATCCTTCTAATAACAGTACAAAAAGCCATATTTATGAAAAAGAACTGAGTTTTTTTTTTACTTTTTACTCACTGGAACCACATCCTTACATAATATGATGATATGATACCCTCTACCCCCAGTTCATATACAGAACAATCTAACCAGAGGGAAAGAACGAGAGAAAGCCTCCAGCAAAAAGAGATAGAGAGAGAGAGAATTTTTAGATACAAACGTTTTCAGCTAACATATCTTAGCTCTTTTTAAGCAGATAGTCTGGCTGTTGAACGTGCCAGATGTAGAATACGCATCGTTCTGGTCCCTTAATGTTATGATTATTACTGTGGGAAATAAAATTAAAGTCATTTCAGCAGTGTATGTACATGTATGTATTTGTACATGATTGTTGTATACACAAAAATGCATAGATAAAGTAAAACATACTGACAACGAAGGTGAAATGAACAGAAGAAGGATCTCAAAAAAATATTGGGCAATACATGTAGTTGTATACCCCATTTCTAAACTAGTCTGCAAAGTTGATATTAATTAGTGCAAGAATTAACCAGTAACTAAATATTAAATTCAGTGTTTTAGACAAAATAAAGGAACATCATTAAAGTACTAATAAAGGCAATATATATAAAATATACTTTCAATTAAACCGAAGATGTCATAATTAAAACTTTCACTTGGAAAAGAGTTTAGCCTCTTCCTCAAAAGAAATTTCTTTCATGTCTTTTCATATTTCTCATATTAGTCTTAAATACCGAGCCATTCACACCGCTCCTCCCAACAAAATAAATAAATAAAAATTACAATTAACAGATCGAAGCTCCTTCCCCTCTTAAGGTAAACACAACATAGCCCAGATTTTTATTAGGTAATCATATTGACTTTGATACTAATAAAATTTCTTAAAACACTCTCATTTGGAAATATGGAGCTGTCTGCCCATTATGAACAATCAAAAGAAAAGTAAAAACTTGTCACTTTCAGACATTAAACATTAAAGTCGAACGAAAAATTGAATATTCTTGGGTTATATCCAATATGGATACATTCAACTGAAAGCAAATGAGCATACACATTAATAACGTTGAATTGATACAATTGTCCAATGTTAATATGATGAAATGGCCATATCATTGTCTGTGTCCCGCGAAAGGTGCAATTTAGTGAGTTAAAAACCTTAAACGGACATTAACGGAATTGGATACACCTTTATGCATTTTATTTGTATGCACCGCCATTCAAATAGTAATCATTTTAGCCATTTTTAAACTGAAAAATAAAATAGCTTAAATACTGTTGAAAAAAGGCGTTAAACCCAAAACAACCAAATAAACCGAAGATGCCATATTTAAGATTTGTTTAAAACAAAAATCATTTAGAAAATAGTGTGATGCCGATTCAAAAGAATTGCAATTGTTTCTAATCAGTTATAACATACATAGATACTGTGACTTGTTTATACCGGTATATTTTGTTTGCCATAAAGCTGTGAACCCTGGTTTTTTAATCGATTGTAACAGAAATGAAATGAATAAAAAGGGTTTTAATCGCTTTATTGCAGCTTACAAGTTACATCCATTACGTTATTTCTCCCCTGACCCCACACCATTTTAATTACATATGATTGATCGGGATTATATAAACTAAACTCTTCATTTCAATCTGTTTCCTGGATAAAGATGTAGTAAATGTTTGCAACTCGCAGTATCGTCAACAGAAAAATATACGTAGAGGGAAACAGCAGATTGAGGATTGTTTCTGCTGTCAAATAGAAAGCGTGGAATCCCCATCGGACTTCCAACATGACAAAAGTAACAATGTTGCAGGCTCGGTTTGGTAGGATCGGTTCAAAAGCCGCCTGTTGTGCGCAGTGAAATGTGTTATATATCATTGTAATTTGCAGTCTTTTCTTCGCTGATAGATATAGAGTATCGAATTTTTGAATTACCATGCCTACGTCTAACCGGTTCAGTCTCTTTTTTATCAATCAAGTTTTGTATTTGCCCAATAAATAAAAAAAAAAGTATTTATCCGGATGAAAGCGTAAGCGCAGAAACGTTGATAAAAGATAAATATTCACGTGTTCGTGTTGATTTTTGCACGGAAAGTATGGAATCATTCGGTGTAAGGAGGAACTAAATACGGTTTAAACTTAGTAAACCTGTATAACAAAAAAGTCTACAAGAAGATCCTTTGGAAACATACAACTCAACCAAGCAATATAATAGCAGACTTGATTTAACTCTAATTTAACCTGCTCGTAAAAGGCAATGAAATCTGCGACACCACTCAAGTAAAACTGAATGAATTCCATGACAAAAGGATAAGATCCTCGGGTCGCATAAAAATTTAGCGGCTTATTCTATGGACAGTTTTGCAAACACAAACTAAAACTTATTAATTAATACAACAGGCACAACAGAAACGTCCAGTTACCCTTGCCTTAGCCTCATGTGTGTGTGTGTGTGTGTGTGTGTGTGGTGGGTGTGTGTGTGTGCGTGTGTGTGTGTGTTCGGGTTTAACGCCTTTTTCAACAATTTTTCAGTTATATAAACGACGATGTCTACTTGTAGCAGTGAGCACAATGCCCAACTTTATAGTGCTGCCTCACTCGATTATCACGCCGTAGACACGTGGCATTCACATTATACTGACACCGGGCTGACCATTCCTAGCACTACACTCTTAATGCTGAGCGCCAAGCGAGGAAGCTACTAGCATCATTTTAGCCTCATGTAGAAACGATACAAAGATGGTCAAGAACTGCTTAAAGACTGCAGATGTTGAGGGAGAAAAGACAAGTGAAATAGACTAGCCACAACGCTATTTATGAACAATCCTAGTATAATTATGTTGATATGAGCCGCTTTGAACTGATTAGATTTCCCTTTAAAATGGTGTTGTTGAAATGCAGTCACACATTCAGATTTCAGTGTCATGTGACGACTATCAGGAATTTATGGTGGCATAATTCCTCATTTACTGTTCCAGGCATTATGTCGACCTTCTAGCAGGCTGCTGGGTGTCATTTCAGATAAGGGGTTTTATATTTAAACCTAAAAGGTTTCAGGTAAGATAACGACTGTCAAGCATTGAATGGTTGATAAAACACAAAGTTTCTCGTACGGACATTTATGCGTATTGGTTTACTTAGTATATTATACGTTAGCTGTATTGAAATCACGCCGACGAGTGCCAAATATCCTATGTAAGCGACCATTACAAATCTGCCATGGACATTCTATACTCTAGAATACGAGTATTTTATTGTGAAATAGATATGAATCCCTTTTTTTGTTTTGCTATGAAATATCATTTCTATAAATAAATAAAGTTTCAAAGGGATAGCCCAAACATCAAGAAAAACAATTTGAAAATAATTGTAGGCACCCTTAAACTTATCAGATATCTTCTTTAATAAATTTTTAACTGAAACCATTAATTCTGACACGGCATTTTTTTCAGGCGGATTACAATTTAATTGCGGTTAAACTGTTAACGACAAAAATGGGATACAAATTTCTTAAAAGTTTTGCGTAAATTGAAATGTATTTTAACTCTTGTTTTTTTTCTGGTCTTTTTCTTGCTCAAAGAAAGAAATGAATACGTAATGTTCATCGAAATGAAAATAGGTCAAACTATTGCTTCAGGAAATGAAATCGTCCACTGTTGGTTATCTAAACGTCTAGCACGAAATTGTCAAGGGAATTAAATAATGAATTTGCACTATTAGCTCAAAATAAAATAAATACTTATAATGTACTTTATGAGTCCCTGATGACACAGATTGTGACAACATCCCGAAATGCCATGATCATTTCCTGTCACTAAGGATGTTTTAGCAGATTTAAGATAATTAAATTAACGAACAAAGTAATTATGAATTACTGTAATAATGGAAGCTTCAACAGCTGATATGGACCTACTTAAAGGATGCGTGACGTCATTTGACTGCAGTGTAAATGTGTATGTAATAAAACTAGTATTATCTTTGTTTCCTGAAATGTTTCTGAGATCAGTTTTGGTATCACGGATAATTTATTGACGCTCTTTTCTACACCAGCCTTGTGTAATCAATGCTATTGTTTTTTTTTTTGTTTTTTTTATTTTGTTAAACGGGCGTCATTCGCCAATGCTGTTTTTCTCTTGCATGCCATATCATTTTTGGCGTTAAACTTCACATCCACATTGCAGTGGCATTAATAATTGGATATTAAACTAGAGAGGAATACATCTTTGATATTGGCCTAAATATAACATTTGCGTTATAGTTATGAAAAGGTGAACAAAGTGTATTTGACTCATGAAATATTCACACTGGTCTTTTGTGACGGAGTAGTCCGAATGCAGTACCAAATATCACCTTCGTCTGCGAACTGTTGATATACTCTTTCTTGATTTAACAGGCAACTTGTACATTGTGTAAATTATAAAACCAAGCGAATTAAATGTCTTTAGTTTGATGCTTGATTACATCATTTGGTGTAACTGGAGTTTTATATTTTAGCGTAAGACATAATGTTCTAGGAAGAAATTATATAATGCAAGCTTTCAAGATGTACTTTGTTCGGAACTATTTCTTTAATGAAGATCTGTCTTAAATGTCATAAACAACTACGTTTTAGGAAAAATTCTCAAGATACAAAATCTAAAAGAAACAAAGCGGTATTCACTTAATTGTGTTTCTAAGCGACCCATTCAATGGAAGCATTTAGAACAACAAACACAACAAGAGCAACACATCGTAAAGTAGGCCAACCACAAAAAGAAATTTTAGTGAAAAGATATAGTTGCTTCAAATTTCAATTAACAAATATAGTTTAGCTATATAGAATATATTTAGAATGGAAGTGGGGTAAAACGGTGGTACATGCAGAAGTGGGGAAGGTAAATGAAAACAGGGAGGCATAAAAAATTGGGGAGGCACAAAAATTGGGGGAGTGGTGCATAAAATGATGGATGTGTGAGAGTGAAGGGAAGAAACACCAACTGTATATAATACTACATACTTATACATTCAACGTTTGCTCAGATGAATCATACTGCAGAATATAGAAGAGTAAAAACAGATGAAAAGAAGCAACACCTATTTTCCTTCAATTAATTGTTTAGATATGTTCTTTTGTCACGCTTGTGTCAAAGTAAAATGAGCAATGAAAGTAGGGAAGGTTTATATGACATGGAAATGAAAGATTAATTGATACATTCATGCCATGCGAAACAGATATTATATGCTGGTAGAGAGCGAATTAGCGAAGCGCGAAATGAACGCCATCATTATGCTGACAGAAAACACAATTTCCTTTGATGTTTTTAAATATCTAATAAAAGTTAACTACAAGCGGTGTATCGAAATAATGAATAATCAAGAAAACGAAATCAATTTGACATAGCTCGGTAATTAAAAGCGGAATGTACATTCTTGTATCGGTATATCATTTTAGTATCTCATCTAAAGTATTATCTTCCTACGGTTTTCCAGCATGACTGTTTTCCTTGGAATGGTAAGTGCCATTATGTACATATATAGAAATATATATAAATACTGTAAAGCGGGTTATATTCGCGGAGGTTAAATTTCCGCTATATTCGCGGTTAATATTTATAGCGCGAAATCTAAACACCGCGATTTTTTGTTACCGCGAACATACAAATTTACCGAGGAAAACCACTCTATTACAAACTTTACTCATCAGCATCATTCACTTTGTTTTTACTTTAAATTGTGTGCGTCAAATTGCAATGTACTGTGCCAGTGCGTGCGGAGGGTACATTCACCACCTTCAGTGATAGCTCAAGTTTTATATAAAAATAGACGTACTTTGAAGAAAGAAATATGATACTAAAAAAAGATCGACTATAATCTTTAACCGAGATATAACTGTTAACATCAAAACTGACACATTGCCGATAATTAACGGCTATTTCATCTTTAAAGTTTAACAGATCTAACAAAGGACGATGACACCATTTGTTATCGGCTTGATTTGATAAGTTGATGTCATTATGAAAAATGCTATTCGGAGATACTGAAAATTGCTTTCTATCCATTCATAAAAAATATTTAAATTTTAAAAAGGAAACATCAAATAGAACAATATTTTATTATTTACTAGTATATTTTCAAGAAAACGAAACCCGATAGTTCAGTGAGACCGATTACGCTCTCTGCAAAGGAGGTAATTTATTATCTGGTACGATATAAATCCTACTTTCGTGTTCAATCTACCTTAAGATTTGCGTAATTATCATTAATTGCATGTCTAGGAAGAGTGTCCAACCTTTCTGTTGTTTACAACAAAGGTTTATAATTCGCGGTCGAAGTAGTTTCCGCGAAATTAAAACACCGTGAATTCAAAAACCGCGAACATTTGGCACCGTGAATATAACCCGCTATACAGTATATGTTCGTGTGTATAAGAGGTAATTCTTCTGTTTTCAGGAACAAATGGAAACAGCGATATGAGAAATACGTTGACATACCCTATGTAAACGGACAGAATACAAATATCATAGTATCTCAGTCCCCACGGGCTGTCAAAACTGTACATCAACATCTGTCACGCAAATACAATCAAATAGAAATACATAGTGTCCAGGCATTCTTTTAAGTCGCATTTTTATGTCGCACAAGTACTTTTAAATTACCATTGATTTGGTAACATTGGAATACCTATTAGAATATGTATATGCTTATGACAATGGTAGCCCGTCATATAGTTTATTGCTTCAAAGAAGAATATATACACGCAGTATCAAATCAATCCACAATTGACACATTTCCCTGAATAAACAGTGTTAGCTATTGTAACAACAAAAGAGCTTTTCCACGTTAAGAATAACACCCAGATAGTGTGATGTTTTGTTGGCGGCTTTCACCGTGCGTGAACATATTCATCTGCAATTCATTTGCTTTCAAAATTATTAAGTTATTGCGTCACGTTGAAGTCTCAATAGAAATGTGATATTCCTGATGGCTTATTTTCCTTATTTCTAAGAAAACATATCCTTTTGCTAAAGAAATGCTTATCCTATGTCAGAGTCTTTTAATTTCATATTTTATCTAATATTGCCCTTTGAATACATGTATTCATGCAAAGAGAATCATTCATAATGATTCGAAAAAATGTCCGAACGGAAACGAAAATCATTATGAATTATTGTCATCGCGTGAGTACATGTATTAGCAATGTTAGATAAAATATGAAATTAAAAAACTTTGTCATGTAAAATAATTCAAAACTATAATGGCTTAAAATTACCTTGAATTCTATTAGCTCCATTTAATCACGGCAAATATCACACAAATACGCACCGGACTTACACATTTGATTTACAAAATGATTACTTACGACTGTGATAACTTTCATTAAAATATTTCTACATTGTACAAAAAATTCCAAAACGTTTTCACATTCGCGATTTTCCCATTATGAAAACTTGTATTAGATCCAAATCTATCAAATTAGTCTAGCAAACAATTTAACAAGAAAGTCTGCAGATTTTTTCAAATGTTTTTGAAAAAAAAACAGGATTAAATCAAATTCTATTTTGTGGAAAAATTTTGATCTGAACGAGCAGAAGTACCTTATTGCTTAAAGAGTACATCACAATGTCATTGTTATTTTCTAACGATTCAGACAAAGCAGTTTTAAAACTCAATCTGATAAGGCAAATAGTAGTATTACAATTATAGTTAGGTGTTTGGTGTTAAGCAACAACACTACAACTTAATTCAAATTGCCTGAAATACTTCTGTACAACCTAACTATTTAATTTTCATATTTTGTCATTCTGATGAAAACTAGATCACCAGAAAAAGCAATGGAAATGGTTGCGAGTTTAATCACAAGGCGAAACAATTGCTACCACTCTCAGTTTGACACTATATGTATGTCTTAAAGCATTCGTATCCCCTCAGATGTTTGTATAGAATAATAGAGAGCAACAAGTAATCGATGAACACATGTTAATCAATCAATCAATCAATTAAGCAATTATTCATCCTGATATCTATTGTTGATGCGATCGCCGTTGAAGTCCTAAAATGATTAGTACTTACACTGGGCTTAAAACTGTTTCTATGTATGAAAATGTCCGCATCATTTTTATTACTCAAGAGATTCTAAGGTTATGTATGTAATACTGTTAAGGTAAAGGCACTTTATACTAGCATTTAATTATCTAGCCGTGTGTTTCTGATTCCGTAGTTGTTCACATCTCTATTATAGATTTTTTTGGAACAACGAGTGTCAACAACAGATTACTAGGGATCACACAATCGTTGTCTCTTGGGATAGAAATTGAAATATGCACTTAACAAAAATCGGAAGACGACAGTGAGTGTCGCAGGCAACATAGAAATACATGCAATACAAAATACAAAAACATAATAGAATAGATAAAGTATAATCAAAGGCTTAGTGGACAGAACTGCTGCGACCAGATACAAGTGTTCTGCAATTGCCACCTGAGCTTAAGTATATCTTTCATATTTGTTATTGCTATTTCTCTTTGTTAAGCATTATGCTGTTCAGTACATTTATAAACAAAGAAATGTCAGAACAAATTCCAGCAGTCAAAGTATTGACAGTTACACGAACGTGGTAACTAACCATTAAAGAAATTTCCAATACATCGAAAATTGTTCAGTTGAGCATACAATTTCACTTGCGTTACTTTGAAAAAATAGGTCAACAGCTATTTTATAATTGATATTTTTTATCATGTAAAGCGCTTGAAATGATTGTGAAGTAGGCGATAAAATCCTAAAGCAGTAGTCAGTTTCTTTCTTATTTGTGCTTTTTATATGTATGAAAAGGAACATATTACTAGAACGTGGAACAAAGAATGTGTCTTCAGAATATAGCTGAAATAAAGGAAACATAACAGAAGTTAGCCCTTACTAATCTGTTTAAGTACTCATCATTGCCATGCAGAATGTACCACTGTTACGACAAAAGTGCCAAAACAGAGTTTGCATATGTTTTATTTACTTATTCAGTTATACAATTATTAAAAAATACGTTTTACGAACAGCATAATAAAAGTATAAAAATTCAGTATTTAAGCTACTCGCCCACTGTTCGGGTGACCTTTTTCAACATGTTTATTTCCACAAAGTTTGGCATATAATGTATAATTATATGACATTAAAAAATGATAAAGTGGCTGAAAATAAAAGTTAGATATTGGTAGAAGTGCAAGAATGTAAATTTTCTGCATTACTTCAAAAGCGTTGCCACTGTTTACTACCTTTTGCACAATATTTTTATTATTATAAGAATATCTTCCAAAAATCTATGCAGCTTATGATAATTAGTTTGTGCCACTAGTCACTTGCAGAGGACGCACTTATTATGGATTTTGAGAGCAATTATTTTTCATTTAAAATGTTAGGGTTTGTCCTTTTAATTCCATAAACGATAGATTTTCCTTTCATGACCAAACGATGTTATTCTTCATTTATATTACTCGTTTTCTAAAACCTCCCTGTGGCATCCAAGGAAATATTAAAGATGATAAATGAAGTATAGCACGAAAATGTCATTACTAATTAGGATCAGCAGTATGTGACATCAGGGCATTCACCTTTCTTGTCTGAGATAAGGGACGCCTATATTTGCACGTATTGTCATAAACAGAGTTGTAAATTAAAGCTGAATTACCTCCAAAATATTAAACTACCTTAAACTAATATCACGCAACTGTGGTATTTTTTTGTATTCAATTCGAATGTTTTGTTTGGAAACTATTTGAGCCGTGCCACGAGAAAACCAACATAGTGGGTATGCGACCAGCATGGATCCAGACCAGCCTGCGCATCCGCGCAGTCTGGTCAGGCTCCATGCTGTTCGCTTTTAAAGCCTATTGGAATTGAAGAAACTATTAGCGAACAGCATGGATCCTGACCAGACTGCGCGGATGCGCAGGCTGGTCTGGATCCATGCTGGTCGCATACCCACTATGTTGGTTTTCCCGTGGCACGGCTCATTTCCAAATTTGCTTTCTAGTTGGGTATTCCTTTTTATTTAAAAGCAATCCAAAATGAAAGTAGCACACTAAATAATGGCGTACGTACGCTTTCATGCATAATTATTACTATACGTAAGGGCTGTTCAAATAGTTGCTTTTTCTATCTAGAAACTTAAAATTCAAATGTTACGCCAAAAGATTCATTTATGCCCCCGGTATCCGTGCAAGATAAATTTTGCATAAGTTTTCACCAATACTTTTGAAGGTTCAATACGCTGTTCTTTGCACATGTAAAATAAGGCATACATAATGCAGAACCATGCTGATTTGGCTGTTATTTGCGCTAGTAAAAATGAATTGTTTCGATAAACAAAAATAATCCATGGGAAGGTGGATACTCGCACATGAGGCCAAACAGGTCTTTTTTCCTTTTTACATGTACTAGCTGTAAACTATGCTTGATAATGGGGCATTGTCGTATGAACATCAAATACATATTTGTTAAATCCATTGATGATCGTTTCTTAAACTTTTCCAGTTTATCTTGCGATTACTAACGTTTTTATATTCTGATGTTTTGCCTTTTTCCCGCACTTTATGGACCCTCAACATAAGAACTATGGCAATAAAAATTCTTTCACTAAAGTACGTGGCAATTATTGGGAGCTGTTTTCTGTTTTAGTAACCCAAAGATTGTGATTCTTAAATATCTAGACGGGTCCAAAAATAATAAGACAATAGGTTTATAAAATGTACGTGACAATTGCAAATCTCTATTTTCCATATTTTTAGAAACATTGTAGCAAGAACAGTTATTGGCATTAAAACCCATGATGCCAGCTTTGCTACATATCAACAGCATGTGGCATGCAAAACATGATAGCAACAGAAATCATTTTGACTTTAAATGTAAGTCCTAATTAATAAAGGATAAGTGACAGAGATATGCCAACTTTGTTTCGTTGTAATATTCACATACATGTAAATTCTGGATCTTCTTCATTTGGATTTGATTTTATTTTGGAAAATTTTTAACAGATGCGTTTTAGGACCTACCTGATTTAGGAGGTCATTTTATGAGGATAGTATCCCGCCGAATTCTTTTATTACCACCCGAACGTAGTGTCGCATAACGAACCAAGATATTCTCATAAGCAGTAAAGTTACAGTCAATACTGTTTCAAAAAACAAAACCAAATTTTACGGTTTATGTAGCCCGGTATTTATCTTTTTCGAGTAATTACCAAATCTTATCTAGTTCAAGATTCGTTATTCAAATAAAATTAAGGGCAAATAGTCTAATGTACATTAATACATTGTTAATGGCAAAATTAACACTAACAAACGTAGTATGTGGATTTTTATCGTGTACACCCACCGTGGACATCACTCAGTATACAAAAGTATAGTCATATGAATACTTCCTCGAATAATCAAACTGAACAATATTGCTCTCGTTGTAAAATACGTTGTTTTTTATTCTTATAAAAGAAATAAAGAGACAAATTGATTCTTGAAGCTTATCTAATGATTTATCTTAAACTTTGTATTACAATATAAGTTTGCGATCTTAGGATGCTTTACAATCGTTTGCAATTCAAAACTTTTCTGTCACAAGTAAAATTAACAAGCAGCGGTACATAAATGACCCCTGAACCTTTCGGATATTGCTTTTTATTTGGTGTTTATGTAGAAATGAGACTTGTTCTCTATAAATATCTAACTTGTACACATTAATGCCCATGTTAAATGACTCGTATCAACTACGGCAACAACGTACAGGGTCTTTCAGCTCCTTCCTTGTTTACATGTACTTTATGACTAGTTAAAGGCTCATGTCTTTGTTTAAAATGTGGCTGCAACATTTTCCGTTATGAACATCAAATACAATAATTCCCTGTTAAATCCTATTTCTGATAATTACTTTCTTTAACATTTGCCAAAGGTTTGAATATTGCTGGATATACTAGAGTGTTTTATTGAATCTATTGTTTTTTATTTCCCTCCTTTATGGCTCTAACTATAATGACACTTCATGAGCAATATTAAAAATAGTGCTTTTCTAACCATGTATGTAAGTACGCATAACATGTATTCGGAGAGCTGTTTCATCTGTTTTTAAGATAAACAATTAAAGCATTGTGGATCTTTAAATATCTAGACAAATAAAGGGTCTGCAAAAGATATAAACGAACATAAGTATGGTTTATTAGGAAATGATAAGTCAGTGATTTGAATTTGAAATTTCTTTTCCCTAGATTTTTTAATTATTGTACATTCTGTAAGCAATGATACAATTAATATGATAAAAAAACAAATGAAGCTGTCTGACAGCTTAAAGTAACGAATAAACACGCATTGTTAGAAAGCAATGCAAATGAATACATGGTAGTAATGATCAAACAGTAAACGCTTCAAAATAATTAGGATTAAATAATATGTAAGGGTCCTAAATTAATATAATTGGACTCAAAAGTGACAGACGTACGCCAAGGCGTGTTGATTTACCTTATGTAAATATTCTAGCATATTCATTGTTTATAATGTGGTCAAATATGGATCTTCTATATTTTGTGGAGGGTGTGTAGATTTTCATGTCTGGTTAGGTTACAAATAAGTGGTTGATAACCACTTATTGTGTTCTTTAGTGACCCTCTGACCCTCCGATAAAATATAGGAGGTCAGTTTGATAAAAAATGTAGGGAATTAGTAATGCCTCGCCCTGAGATTGACATTTTGACTAGTGACCCAACATATTTCCGTAGATGATCGCTAACGAACCAAATTATTGATTATCTCCTTCAGATCTTACTTGCATGATTCCCATATATGTACGTCTTAATACTGATTTCGAAGAAAAAACGTCAAACATGCCACAATTTACATTCCGTTATTTGCCCGACCGTATATTAGATGCAATTTTCAGTAAATACCAAAGTTATCTATTTAACGACCCTTCAGTATCTTAAAATTCACAGGTCAAAAAGTAATTTGTCTCATTGAAATAATATGACATCTAAATTGGCCAAAATTTAGGCACTAAGCAAACTTATACTGTGATCAAATATATGCTATGTAGTACATCGCACAACCGTGACAAGACATACTTCAGTATTATCAGAATGTTATAGCTCTATGTTAGATATTAGCACTGGAATTATCTAATGGACACGAATATTTGACATCTTATAGGCTGAATTAATACAGTTGTGTTTTCAGTCTTATAATTGTAAATATGAGAGAGAAAAACTTTCAGAATCTTGAAGCTTTTTAATGTTTACTTCTTCAAACTTTAAAGAATATTTACTAACTATAAATAAATATGGATTTAGGATGGTGCTTTAAATGTATTCAACTTAATTTTGCTGTCCGACAAAGGATATTTTGCAAAGGAGATATTTTAAATCAGTCAGAACAGATTCAAATCATAAGTACGCATGTTTTAGACAGGAGTCTTCAAAATGCAAATATATCCATGGAAGACCTCTCTCGAAAGAAAAGCCACATCCAGGTCGTAAAGAGCTAAACATGTGCCATGTAGAATATCACAAATTTTGCATTGCACGGAAAATTCTAACGAAATATTTTGCCTATTTTTTGCTAACCTTGAGACTTTTTGATCAGCATATAGTACTTGTTTTGTTCTCTACAGCATAATGTCGTCAGAGCTGACGGTTGCATAGGCCGTCTGCCGTTAACTGGGAATATACCTCGTACTTGTTATCGATTTTGGATGGGGACGAAAAGAAACCATAACAATGTAGCCATTAAATATGTTTTTTCAAGATGAGTGAATGCATCTAATGAAATGAAGTGCCAAGCAGTATATACTGGAATATATGTACAACATGTTTACTTCAAGGAAACTGTAAAGATAAACTGAAGAAAATATACAATTTCTTTAAAATATAGCACAGTTGTGAAACCTCTAGCGTGATCAGAACGGGTCTGCTTAAATATTATTTACATTCACTTGTAAAGACTAAAAGACACAATAAATGACTTTTGTATAAATATGTAAATATATAATTACCATATTTACTGTTTATATCGAGAATAATATGAGGATGGCTTTATGCCAATTGTTTAGCCAATGTCGGTCAGTCTTTGGACAATTTGGCTTCAAATCAACACAACAATTAGGGAATGTTTTGACTTACAGTGGTCAGGATTACTGCTTGTGGATGATATTTGGTGTGTTGCGGTAAGTATGCCAAATATAATTAAAGGTGGCAGGAACATTGAGACTTAAAATCAATTACCAGGGAATGCATGAGAAAACATTAATCAAACTGTACAGGGTGGTAACCCTTCCATCGGAAAGAGACCTCTGTATTTTTTTTTAATTTCACTGAGCAATATTATAGTAATCATAAATTGGTAGTATATGTTCAGACCATTTTGATATCCCTTTAAATGTACATAAAAAAGAAATATCTTTTAACTTGAACAAACTACACAGGTACTGATTCTTTGAGCGATCGGGAAAGTTTCACCCCAAAGCTGGAATAAATAGTATACCCTTAAAAGCTGCAGCTGCGCATTAACGACAGTTAGTCATCAGTTAAATGTACTTGTCATTTACAGGTCCAATTTATGTTCCGTCCTTGCTCCAGAAATCTGCACATGGCCTTAATCGTAGATAGAAGTTTGTGATATTTCGAAAATTTTGAAAATGTAGGGAAATTTCAAACTGTGTTTGCGGGAGAATTAGTAAAATCTAAGACCCAAATCACTTACGCTTTAGTACGATTTCTTCTGGCTACTGAATAATTCACAAAATATACATTCAACAAAAATCCAAGATGACAACTGGCATGTTTTTACATAAGTTGTAATGTTGACTCCATGTAGGTCGAACAGAATTATGATATTAGATTTGTTGTTTTTTTAAAATTTTCACGGGATATTTTTTGAAAATCATGTCCTACCAGAACGATTTAATTCGTATACATATAAGTTCCTCCTTCAGATTTGGTGTGATGTGTTTATGTCATTTCCGGCTCTTGAAAAATGAACACAATATACATAACAATGCTAGATGAACAATAAATACAAGAATGCAATAGAAACTAAAAGAAACAAGCTTGAAAGTAGAATTATACTAATCAACTGACATATTTTCAGTTTATAAAGAGTGAAAAGTGAATTCTGTTTGCATACTGTCATCAAACACGTAAATATTGAAATATCTAATTTTAGGTCAGCTGATGCTGTTGGAACAGAACCATAGCTAAAGAAATAAAATGTGTATGGAAGGCCGTGAGAGCTCATGAATCACCCACAGACTGGATAAAAACCGCCTCGGTAGCCTAGTGGTAGAGCGTCCGCTTTGAGTGCAGGAGGTCGTGGATTCGATCCCCGGCCGCGTCATACCAAAGACGTAAAAAATGGTACTAGTAGCTTCCTCGCTTGGCGTTCAGCATTAAGAGGATAGTGCTAGGACTGGTCAGCCCGGTGTCAGTATAATGTGACTGGGTGGGGTATCATGCCACGTGTCTACGGTGTGATATTCCAGTGAGGCAGCACTATAAAGTTGGGCATTGTGCTCACTGCTAAAAGTAGACACCGTCGTTTATATGACTGAAAAATTGTTGAAAAAGATGTTAAACCCGAACACACACACACAGACTGGATAAAACAGTATTACATAACTTACATGATATAAACTGAGCATTCAGTTTCAATCGTTTCAATCAGCCAGCACATACAAATATTCATGGTGGCAATATATTCCCGAATCACTCACTCTTAGTTTCGAAAGTGATATTTAAAAGAGGAACAGTTTCCGTTTTTTAATCTATCGAATATGGATGTTAAGTTATTTGAATTTAATTGCTTTCAGACCAATGGCATGATATTTTTTCAAACTTCTGTTCAGTTTTATGATCTTTAAGTACGATAAGTGGGATGTTTCATTGACCACACAGATAATAGACAAAACTGAAGGGTACAATTAACCGGATAAACTGATATTTGTAAAGCTGAATTTAAGATAGGGTAACGCAGCGACTGATCATGTAATATGTCTTTCTCAAAATATGACAACATAAAACGATTCATTTTCTAAAGGAGTGCAGAAAGTAAGCATCTGTTTGTCTTAAAGGACATTGGCTTTCGTCATGCATAAAGCTAACTCAATTCTTCCGTTCCTTGTTCTGCTTAATAACGGAAAATGTTCTTAACGCAGATACTGTAACATTAGTTTTACTGCTACTGCAAGCCTTTCACCTTAATTAATTCTAAATCTAAAATGGTGTTGATAAACGTATGTTCGGGTGTGGGGGTTTATACTCCGTTGATAAAATACACTTAAAATCCAGTTTACTACATCAGTTTATTATGTGATGGATAAATAGTCTAAATGATGGAAATAATGTTGTCAAAATTATAATTCTCTCATTCATCTGGTCTAAAGTCACTTATAATTATAACTGTAAAGTATTTCATTTCTTGTTTCTATGATCTGTCATTTTCAAAGTCCGAGCCAAAAGTAAAGAATTTTCCTCCCAAGTTCTGACCTAGGCTTATATACAAAAGCAGGTACCCTCCCATATTTGGAGTGTATCATAGTGATGAAAGACAAAGATTACCCCTAATATTTATGAGGATAACCGTTGACTGATGGTACCATCCCAAATATGGAGCAACCTCTAACTCTAACAGATCAGACATGTTTACGATGGTACATGATGACAAAAATACCCTGATAAAATGATACACACTCCAGTCCCAAGCAATTTATGAGGGTAACTGGTGAATGACATCTCTAGTAGCAGAGGTCAAAGTTTCACATCAGTAGAATCAATTAATAAATCAACTTTAATAAGACTAGCTGCTAAATTTACAACACTCCCCCACCCTTAGCTTCTTAATTGTCCCCAATTAAGTTTTAACATTAAAATATAAGTGACTACTGAGCCAGACTCTTGCTCTCAAATACTATGAAGAAGGTACATAAGAATATGAATACCTAAACTATATTATCACTGAAATTGCTCCTCAATATAAATGATTAAGTGCCATGAATAGTAGCAAACATGCTATACTTTGTGTTTTAATAAAACTCATGATTATAGTTCGGAAGAACTATGTGACTAAATACTTCTCAAAGTAGTATACATGTAAAATGACTATTATACTAATGTATGTATGAAACATTAAAAGTGTAAAAAAAAATTGCCAACTGTCCTAGTAAAACACATGTAAAATAAAATCCAGTGTTGAATTCAGTTCATCTATAAGGTGAATATATTTTTGTAAGCACTTTCACACAATGTTTATTTCACTCACACTAAGTCCTGGTGCCTTTATTTATTTTAACATTAACACAGTATGATGATAGAAATAGGCACAATTTTGATTAGTTTCATTGATATGGTAGTCGTCTTTACCATTTACTAATGTAAGTCCTGGTGCCTTTAATTTATTTAAATTAATTAGAAAAAAAAAAGGGAATAGGCACAATGTTGGATTTTATATGGCTATGGTAGTCGTCTCTACCAAAGTTTTAAGTCCTGTGTGCCAAGAGCATCTAATTATACAACATATGATTTTAATAAATGGCACAAATTTTCATATCTGAAAATGAAACCCACAAATAATCCATTTGAATACACCAAGGCTGAATGGGATTATTATTACCAATGCAGCCACTAATTAAATCCATATAAAGAATAATAAATCCATTTGTATACACTTAGGCTGAATGGGATTATTATAACCAATGCAGCCACTAATAAAATCCATACAAAGAATGAAATTAATAATTACACTCTTATAATCCAGGATGAATATTAGTTAGCACTTAAAATCCAGAAGGAATTTGAAGTAAGTCCAAAAGTGACCTTGATACAAATTCATTTCTTAAAATCCAGAATTTTCTGCCGGAGACAATCCAGCTCAGAAAGTAGATCTGAGGGTATATCCTTCCCCTGTACATTCTGGGCTATGACGTGTATGTCTCTTGACATAGTGTCAAGCTTCCTGTCTATGCTTACTAGGTGTTCGTTTAGTCGGTGTAACATAGAAGAAATGTCCTCATTTTCTGGCACTGACCTTGGCCGCTTGGCATTCGCTGGCATTGTTTCAAGAGGCGCACTTGGTATGTCCACATTTCCAATTGATGGTTGCTGGAAGTGCATGCTAGCGGATTTTAATGTTGTATGTCCTGGAGGTGGTAGGTACATCATGTATGGTGGTTGTGGTACTGCTCCGGTGGGTGTTGGAGAAATTGGCACGAATCCTGGACGATGCAACTTCTTTTCTGTCCCCCCTGTGAGATTCTCAAAAATATTGTCATTCATGACGTATGAACACTGCCTTTTATGCCTGGTTAATCCCGAACGAAAAGAAAAATTCCTATTGCAGCTTGTGCACGTGTTCATTAAAATTTAAAAATCCAGGTTTAATTTTTCAATATTTTGGTGTTTTCAGAAATGCTAAATGTCTAGAAATGATTGCCCAATGTGCAAGTCCCTTATATATACCCAACACTTAGCCTTTGAAGTACCCTCACGATGAAGGACAATTAACACTTTTAATATTATTACTATTGTGTACCATGTTGGTATGGTCTGTATTGTGTCCTGTTCCTTGAACTTCTCCTCACTTGTTGACTGGTACTGTCCAGGCAGGATTTGGAAGTTTGCTGGAACCCTTTCATTTTTGATTTATAGTTATTTTCCTTAGACTTCACCATGTTTGATTGCCAATGGGTCGTTTTATTTCCATGAAACGGTTTCAATCTGTCATGATGCACTATTCTTGATTTGCCATTTGGGGAAAGTCTTATCTCATACAAAAGGTCTGTGATCTTCCTTGTAATAACATAAGGCCCCTTCCAAATATTAGGGTCAATTTTCTTGCTGATTCCTTTATGTCTAGACTTCTCTAAGCACAAAACTAACTGTCCTTTACTAAAATGTGTTTTTGAAATCCGGGTGTCATAATCACGCTTCTGTCTGACAGCATTCTTTTGCAAATTAGTTCGTGCTATATGATGCGCCTCTGTTAACTTCTCTTGTAGTTGAATGGCATAGTCCACTGAACTTTTTTTATTCTCTAAAATGCAGCCAAGTGAAACGTCAACCGGAATAATAGCTTCGCGTCCCATCATTAAATAATTTGGCGTGAATCCGGTCGCCTGGTGGACACATCCTCTGTATGCGGAGGTGATTAAATTAAGATTTTCATCCCAGTTTGTTTGATTGGAGTTTACATAAGTAGATATCATATTTTGCAAAACTTGATTGAATCTCTCTGGTCCACCATTTGCCATTGGCCTATATCCACTAGTCCTTGTTTGATTAATTTCCAAAATCCGACAGACTTCACTGAACAACTTGGATTGGTAATTTGTCCCTTGATCAGAATGTATGTCCAAACACATACCATATCTGGACAAAAATTCATATACAATCTTATGAGCAACGGTACTTGCTAGCTGATCTCTGGTTGCATAACACTCAGCCCACTTGGTAAATCCGTCAATGACCACGATAATGTACCGATTTCCGGATTCTGTCTCATTAAGCGGTCCCATTATGTCCGTTTGTATACGATCCATAGGATGGCCGACTGTGTACTCTGTTAATGGTGCCCTCGGTATGTTTTTCGGCCTTTTTCGGAATGCACACTTTTCACAACTTTTGATGTGCAACTGGACGTGTTCCTTCATTTTATACCAGTGATATTTGAGATGTAATTTTGAATATGTCTTTGAAATTCCTAAATGTGCTCCAGTAATTGAATCATGACAAGATATCAAAAGTTCCTTATATAGTACTCTAGGCACTATCAACAAAAGCCGATGGTCCTTTGCACTGACAATGTACTTTTTAAATAACACTCCATCAATCAGAGTTAACAGGTCATAATTTAGCCAATAATTCCGCACACTTGGTGAATTCCCTGCTACCTTATCTCTCAGGGGTCGTCTGTTTTCTTCAAGCCACTGTATCACAATTCCTAAATCTGGGTCAGCTCTCTGTAATTTGGCCATTTTGACAGGTGAACAATTAACTGTGTTAAACTGTTTGAGACAACCTAAGTTAGATGTTTGCGCTGCATCCTCGGATAATGCAACATGTTCATCCAGTATAGTATTTACGTCCTTGTTCAACACCTCCTCGTTATTGTCACCATAGTTGAAGCTATTTCCACTTTGTACACCATTTAAATCCAGACTATTATGGAATCGAAGTCGTTGAACGCGATTTCGGAAGTACTTCCCAGTCTGTTTTAATCCATGGAAAAGTGTATTGAAACAACCTATCAACTTCATGATTTGCAGCTGCATGAGCACAAAAATACTGCTCCAAAATCCACTATTTTGAGCCTTCACTCGTAATATGACTGGCCTACTCTGATTCCCAATATTCAAGTTTTTATCGAATAATGGAACAACGTCATTGAAATTGTGCAAAATCTGACAGAATCGTGTTTCTTCAAACAAGTCTGACACCCCTTACATGGTAAACTTTCAAGTATTGTATTCCCATCATAGCACTGACACTCCTCTGGTTCACATGGGAATTCTGGACAGGCTATCAGCATTGATATGCTTTTTCCCACTACGATGTTCGATTTTAAAGTTATACTGTGACAAAACCTCTAGCCAGCGCGCCATTTGATCAGTAGGTGACTTAAACGACATTAACCACCTTAAACTGGAACAGTCAGTCCTTAATAAAAATTCTCTACCTAACAGAAAGTGTCTAAACTGGGTTATAAATGTCACTACACCCAACAGCTCCCTCTTGTGGCACAATAACGTCGCTGTGTTTTGTCAAATGATTTACTCGCAACATAATTGGTTTTTCAACATAATCCTGAGCTGTATCTGACCATTGCATTTGCGACAAGCAACCCCCGCACGAGAAATTGCTACTATCAGTATCCACTATGAATAAGCCTTCCTCTTTTGGATATGCTAACACTTCTTCGCCTGTCAATGCAGTTTTTAAGTCCATAAAAAGCACTATCCTGTTTCTGGTCCCCAGAATAAACGCTCGACCGGCCTCTGTTAAGCGATTAAGTGGTGACGCCCTAGCACTAAATCCCTTGATAAAACGTCTGTAATAACTACAAAAACCTAAAAAAACTTCTGAGTTCGGTTAAATTCCGCGGCACAGGCCACTCTTTCACAGCTTTAACTTTCTCTTCTGAAGGACGTATTCCAGAACTGTCAATTGTGTGACCTAATATATTTATGCGCCTTTGGAGTAGATTGCACTTGCTTGGTTTTAATTTCAAGTTATTTTTCTCCAATCTGGTTAAAATTTCATCTAACCTAAACAATGCCTGATCAAAAGTTTCAGCAAAAGTACAAATATCATCCATGTAAATAATCATTGTCCTCCACTGTAAGTTCTTAAACACTAATTCCATACACCGCTGAAATGTATGTGGAGCCCCTGTAAGGCCCTGCGGCATAGTAACGTATTGATACAGACCGCCCCTGCTGGTGCCAAATGCAGTCTTTTCACGATCTCTCTCATACAATTCTATTTGGTAAAATCCTGACAAAAGATCTAATGAACTGTAATAATTATTTCCTCCCAAACTTTCTAAACAACTGTCAATTCTCGGCAATGGATAGGCACATTTTTTACTTAGATCATTTAAACCCCTATAATCCACGACGACACGCACTCCTGCCTGTGGGTCCTTTTTCCTTACAAAGCATAAAGGTGCAGACCATGGACTCTTACTTTCTTCAATTATTCCCATTTCAAGTTGTTGTTGAATAATTTTTTCTTCTTGGCCTTCGAACGCTTTTGGCACCCGTCTAGGTGGTATTTTACAGGTCGAACATTTTCTGGTACTTCAATCGTATGTCGCACTAATGAAGTACGCCCTAAATCTGTGGAGGAACTGGAAAAAGCATTTTTATGTTCTCCAATAGACACTTCAATGCTTCTTTTTGTGACTCATTGAGATTTTCAGAGGATCTATGGTACAGGTCCTTTAACCCACTACTCCATTTAGTCATGTCATGTTTAATGTTATTTTCACTTGTTTGATATTATTGTCCTATATTTCACAGTCATTTAAATCAACATTTTTCTCTCAATAAATCCTCCTGTTTAGTTTCATGCAAATATCCCAATAATGACCCTTTTGATAATTTCACTTTTCTGTCAGAGGTGTTAACTAGTCTAATGGGAATTGAATCACCCTGAATTCTCTTTGGAGCAATGAGCACACTTCCCATCAAAACATTGTTAGCCGGTTGTTTATTCTCTGAAGGGTAAATGATGCCCAATGATGAATTAATTGCACCGGAATTTATAGCCTCCCCAGGTATTACTGTTTCTGAATTTGCTGGAATTGTTACTTGACCTTGTGGTCACTCTGACTGCCCTCAAGGGAACTTTTTCAACTAGAGTTCTACACATTTTCCCATTCAATTTTAATCCCTTTTTAGCACTAAGTTGGTAATCATTTTCATACAAGAAGTCTAATCCAATTAGTCCATCTTCATGAATAGGTGCAATTAATAGAGTGTAATTAAAAGTTTGACCCGATGCACTAAATGAAAATTCACATGTCCATCTATGGCTAATAAACCATCATCCGCAACTTCAAGACGTATTGAAGGGTCAACTTTACACAACTCAGGTCGCACATCCTCTGGTATTCTATGATATAATGCAGTAGAAAAAATTGTAGTACAGGCACCAGTATCTATGACTAAGTTCGCGCGCACAGTTTGAAAAATATTTACAGGCAATATAATGGAAAACACCATCCGTATTAGCACTCCTACACCTAATAGTCTTAAATTCAACTTCACTGTTATTGACCAAGTCTGGGCCGTTAGGCTTGGTCGAAGCTAGTTTTCCGACTTGTTACCTTCCTGAAGGTTTGCCTTACACTCGTCCGCATAGTGACCAAATGCTGGCATCTAAAACACTGCACATCTTTTCTTGGGCGCTGATTTACTTTACGATCCGAGGCTGATCTACTACTTTTAACATTCAGCTGGTTCGCGAGATGATCAATCTTTTGCCTATGTTGGATTTCAGATCCCTACCAAATTCTTGCAGTCTTGCTTCTGTTACATAAGGTTCCCTGCCCGTGTCAATGTTCCTAATTCCTCGCCCCTCTCACGTCCATCTCTGATGCTGAATAGTTGTCGAGCAATTCTCTTGCCTGATCGATAGTTTTTGGGTCCTGCATCCCAATGAACAAAGCCGCCTGAGAATCCTGAAGTCCCTTAAGAAAGTGCCGAAGGTTTATCGTTTCCTCGTCTCGTTGTTTGCTGCGGGGTAACCTTTTATTACCAACCTCTTAACCTCTGCACATATTTCAGCCAATGATTCTTTTTCCCTGTTGTATTTCCGTTTTCTAACTCAGCCAGATAGGAGGAAGTGGAGCGCTTTTCCTGAAATCGCATCGCCATAGATGATTTTATCTTCGCATAACTTGACAATTCGTCAGCTCCCAGCTGCTTGAAAGCGTATTCCGCAGCATCACCGCGTAAACTGTTCTTAAGGCGAACAAACGTTCACTATTGTCCCACTTGCACGCATCAACCATAGCTTCAAATGGGTGAATGAAACTCTCCCAGGATGATTTGCCATCAAAGATAATTTGCCTTGGTAGAGGAACCTCGTATTTATCACGGCCCTCTCTGTTGATTTTGCTGCCTTGATGTATGCTGTTTTCATTCGAAGCTGTGTCCCTTTCATTGACTAAATTTCTTATCTGATTGTCTTTTTCCATAGAAATGTCATTGATTCGTTGTTGGTAACTGCGTACTAATTCATCTCTTTGTAAAGTACTTTCCTGTTCATTTTTGCGTAGTCTCTCACTTAAGGTCAGGTTATCAACTTCTGCCGATTTAAGTTTTTGTCTCAAATGTTCAACTTCAGCTAATAATTGTTCATGACTATCATCGTCTTCAGTTGTGACAGAATCTTTTTCGTGTTGCTTTTTAGGTCCCATGATTATCACTTAATTGTCACCACAAATATTTGAATAGAAATATATGTCCAATTTTCTTATAAGCACGTGTATAAGTCCATTTCCGTCGCTGCCACCAGTGTTGAAAAACGTATGTTCGGGTGTGGGGGTTTATACTCCGTTGATAAAATACACTTAAAATCCAGTTTACTACATCAGTTTATTATGTGATGGATAAATAGTCTAAATGATGGAAATAATGTTGTCAAAATTATAATTCTCTCATTCATCTGGTCTAAAGTCACTTATAATTATAACTGTAAAGTATTTCATTTCTTGTTTCTATGATCTGTCATTTTCAAAGTCCGAGCCAAAAGTAAAGAATTTTCCCCCCAAGTTCTGACCTAGGCTTATATACAAAAGCAGGTACCCTCCCATATTTGGAGTGTATCATAGTGATGAAAGACAAAGATTACCCCTAATATTTATGAGGATAACCGTTGACTGATGGTACCATCCCAAATATGGAGCAACCTCTAACTCTAACAGATCAGACATGTTTACGATGGTACATGATGACAACATACCCTGATAAAATGATACACACTCCAGTCCCAAGCAATTTATGAGGGTAACTGGTGAATGACATCTCTAGTAGCAGAGGTCAAAGTTTCACATCAGTAGAATCAATTAATAAATCAACTTTAATAAGACTAGCTGCTAAATTTACAACAATGGTCATAAAATTAGTTGGCATTTCAACACAAAGCAACTATTTAGTGCAGATAATTACGTGGAATCAATGGTCATTTGTTTTAATCATTATGTACGAGTATTATATATCCTTTGAACGGAATTTTCAGATGGATTCATACAGTAGTCCCAGACAGTTGAGCAATCAAATAGGTGATTTTAGGTGCTAGACAAATACATACTTATAAACATGTAACGTTTTAGTTGATGATATTTCTAAAATATGTGTGTTTTGGACATATCATTTAGTACAAATCAATCAGCAAGTTTTTACAGTTAGTAACTATTTAATAACTATTTGAAAAGGAATACTTTAAAAAAAGATAATAAGATAGCTCAAAATCCTTTAACCCTAACATTACACACACTCTTATTTCGACATGAATGATTTGAGTTTTAGCATACGACATTCTCTCGAACAAAAGTCAGCAACAATCCTTTGTTAAAGGCGAAATAACATAAATTAGCTGGTGCATAACTGAAAATCGGAGAGGTATGGCTATGCACAGACCTGTCTTAAACTAATATCTATTTTCACCAATAACATTTCTCTTCAATATTTCAAGAACATGTTTCGAGGTTATTTTTCATTTCGCACTCGTAGCATTTCCCAGAAAATAAATGATTTCAAAGTTAGATAACAATTTTTCAGTCTCTGCGTAAAATATAACAAGCTCTACAAGTACAATAAGATTGTAATGAAATGGCACACGCGTACTTTTAAATGGGCAAAGTGCATTCAGACATGATGTTAAACATTTTTGTATTATTCTTGCTGAATTGTTACAAGGAAATCAGTCATTTTCCACATAAAATGCTGAATATGTAGGCATTGTAACTGAAAAAAGCAAACTTCAACTAGGAGCTATCTATATTATATGTATGTGAAGTTTACTGCATCAGAATATAAGGACTGAAAAAATTATTAAAATATCATTTCCTGATAAAGAGTTATTTGAGCTGAAAAAAATGATCCCGGATGAAATATTTGGAAAAAATGGAGACAACTCCGCAAAGACTTTATGGTAGGCTTAGGTGACAATTGACCTAGTACCTCATGCAAACTATCCACTTTTTACCTCTAATCATGAAAAAAGCATGCATACTTGCCACATGGATTAGCAACCTGAATACAAAACTATTTAAAGATCAAATAATTGATTGCCCTGGGGAAAGTAGGATATTTTTTGTGGTGAAATTTGTCAACAAACAGACGATTTTTTTTAAAAAGTCAAAACCCACAGAATTTCACAAGGTGAGATATGTTGAAAAGGCTACTGCTGGAAAGAGAACAATCTCAATTACCCATACATATGCGTCAAAGTATGGGAAAAATATCTAGAAATATGAGAAAATTGAAGATATCAATTTCAAGACTGTTAGATGCATAACTGTGTAATCATACATGGCATTTATCATAGATAGGTTACTTTTCCTTTGCACTGATATAACATGGGCAGGATTAGGATTAAGAAACGGTGTTCACTCAACATTTTCACTATATAATTAGACTGTTTCCTTTGCATAAAGAAGGCTTAGGGTAAATCTCTAGAATATGCATTATGCTTTGTATTTTTCCCTGTATTTTTGTGGATCAAACAAAGAAACGCAATTCACCAAAGATGTACCACGACTTGTATTAGTTACCCAAATAAAATCGCAAATTACTTTTACATCGCAGGCTTTTGATACAATTCTTTTGAATACTAGCTACTTAGTTCGAACCTTTACAATATAAGGCCTTTGCCATTTAACATTTCGACTACTATATTTGGATACATTATTGCGTATTAAAAGCCATTTTTCAAGCAGCAGTGCAAGTCATCGCGAGAAATTGAAATATATCTTACACAGAAAACTCTATACCATATATAGGTACTGTGAAATCATTTGATTTCTTGGGTACAAAATTTCGTGGTGTTGGACAAAACGGCAATTTCGTGGGACATGTGTGGATGTTGACCTTTGAACATACACTGAATGAGAATTTTACTTGTTCGTCGGGATTCAATTAAATGGGTATACGCAACATGGAAATCACCGTACATTAGATCCCAACGCATATTTATGATTTCACAATATTTTTGCGGGTATATATGGATAATTACAGTTATGACAAAACGATGGACATAAAGCAAAACAGATTTTAAGCTGGCCTGTTTCATTGATTAACTATTACCCTGAATTTATGCATTTGGAGAAAATATTGCCAAAATATCAATTTATAACGCATGTAAACAGTTGCAAATAATTGCAGTTTTCAATAGCTTTCAATGTTATGTGACTCAAAACCTGACAAAATACAGTATAATTTACTTTTAATATTTTCATATTTTGTAAGAAAACGTTACCATAAACAAAAAGACCACATGAAATGTGAACTTGTCGTGCTTCGTACTTGACAGAATACACATTTTACCAGTGTTTATATCAAATTGCAGACATTCCTGTAACAATACGGTCAGCTTAAAGACACCCATCGAACCAACGATAACAGGTTTAGTAAGAGACCAGTCGTACATTACATAATAATAAGCATTTGCAGAGTTTGTCTGATAACTTGTAGGGTCTTTTTGAATTTATTTTTCAACAGGTTATGCTTAGCCTATATGTTTGTGTGACTTGGGATCATGGAGTCTATACAATATATGTATAATAGATTTCCGCTTAAGTCGGTACTAGGGGTCGTGTGAGGTCCTGCACATTTCATTACCTCTAATGAAGAGACTCAATCAAACCAAGTCTGTTATTATTCTGCTTGGTTGCATTCTATGCTTCCAAAGGATCTTTTTACAGATTTTATCAACTATCACAACAGCAATCTTTAAGTGCCTCGAGGCGGCTGTAAAAAGTCTCCCCGTACTTGGATTCGGTGATTTTATATTTTCTGGATCATGGAGTCCATTCAATATATGTATAATAGAGTTCCGCTTAAGCTGGTGCTAGGAGGCGTGAGAGGTGTTGCACACTTCATTACCTCTCAAGAACAGACTGCAGTGTTCTAAATACATTGTATTTTTTTAAAATGTACATTGTTTGTAACACTTTCAACTCCCAGAGTACCTGGAGAAATATGTTAGACACACAATAATCATTAAAGTAATGACAAAATACTTTTGAAAAAGAAGCTTGATATCTTCTACAAAATAGGACATAAGCAGTCAAAGTACATAGGACAAAATGTGCTGTTCAATAAAATATAACCTGTCTTGAAAGTTTCTTTTATTTATTATTAGTAGTTTGGTATATCGTATATGATAAACCAAGTTATATGTGGCGTTAAAAAACTAAAACAAAAATTCACCCGAGTGGTGGTTTCAAAATACTTGACAAGAACCTTAACAAAGATCGGAAGACGCCAGTGAGTGTCGCAGGCACCAAAATAGAAATTCCTGAAATACAAAATGCAGAAATTAAATAGAATCTAAAGCTAAGTGGACAGAACTGCTGAGTCAACACGCACGTTTTCTGCAGTTATCACAAGCTCAAATATATCGTTCCCGGATTTTATTGCTGCTTTTCTTGCTTATGCATCATGTTAGCCAGTACATTTATGATTTTAAATAAATGTCAAAGAAAGATTCCAGCAGTCAAGGAGTTGACAGTTACACGAACTTGGTTACTAAGAATTAAAGAAATTGCCAATATTCATACAAACTTGTAAAATTTAGCATAATCTTTCACTTGCGTTACTTTGAAATATATTAAAATAAAAAAAAGTAGAAAACCACAGGTTAAGCCTTATGCCAACAGCTATCTTATAAATCAATTTTCGTATTATTATTTTATTAAATCATAGTGGGGCTTAAAAGTTACTGTTAACTGGGCGATAAAAACCTAAAGCAGTGGTAAGTTTTTTTCTTATTTCTGCTTGTTGTTTGAAAGTATCCATACGTTTGAACAAATGTGATAAACTTTATAATTTTTTGAGGCCACATAACAAACGTTAGCCTTTACTGATCTGTTTAAGCATACAGCTTTGTCATGCAGAATGTACCACTGTTACAGTGCCCAAATAGAGCTCGCGTATGCTTTAATTTTTGTTCAGTTATTCAACAAGACCTTTTACGAACAGCATTATAAAATAACAATTTAGTATCAATTCCATAAACGATGGCTTTTTTCATCACCAAACGATGTTATTCTTTATCTATATGACTCGTATTCTCAAAACACTATGTGGCATCCAAGAAAAGATTGAAGGTGATAAAAGAAGTATAACACGACAATGCCACTATCAATTAGGATCAGCAGTATGTGACATCAGGGCATTCAACTTTCCTCTCTAGGATAAGCGACGCCTACAATTGCACGAATTGTACAGAGTTTTGAATTAAAGTTGAATTACCTCCAAAATATTAAACGATCATTAAACTTATATAACGCAACTGCGGAATTACTTTCATTTAATTGGAATGTAGTGTTTTGAAATTATTTCCAATTTTGCTTTCTAGTTTGGTACTCCTTTTTATTTAAAAATATCCAAAATGAAAGTACCAAACTTAAAGACGTTTCCAGTCATCAGTTAAATATTCTTGCTATTCCCATGCTCTATTTATGTTCCTTCTATGCTACAGAATACTAAACTGCACATGGCTCTAATCTTAGATAAGATTTCTTGATATTAGGGAAATTTTGAAAATGTAGGGACATTTCAAACTGTGATTACAGGATAATTAGTAAACGCTAAGACCTAAATCAATTACACGTAAGTACGATATCTTCAGGCTACTAAATAAATCACTTGGTATATACTAGCATTGTCTTTTCAACAAAAATCCAACATTTTTTCAAGTTTGAAAATATTATAGCGGTGCTGAATTTTTGTCATAAACGATCCCATTTAGGCCAACATATCTCTATGAAATGCAATGTTGATCCTAAATATCGATGGGTCGAACAGAAACATGATTTAAGATTTTTATTAGAAATTTTCACGGGATTTTTCATGAAAATCATGTGCTACTAGAACGATTCAATTCGTATACAAAGTTCCCCCTTCAGACTTGCCGAATAGTGTTTGTTATTTCCGGCTCTTGAAAAATGAACACAATATGCATTACAATGCTTGTAGAGGAATGTTAGATGAACGATAAATACACAGATACAAATGTAACAATTCCCAATGTAATCAAAACCATAAAACATAACTTTGAATGTAAAACTATACTAATCAACTGATATTTTTAGATAATAAAGATAATAAATTATATTTAGAAATATTTATTTTATATTAAGTAGTGAAATACTGAGAAATATCAGTGATATATTTCTCTATATCACTCACGGTGCCGAACTTCTTTTTTTCTAGATAAAATTATCTCCCTTGAAATATATTCTTTAATTACCTCCCTTTGTTGCCTACCCTATGATTATCCTAATACTCTTAATTCTGCAGCTTGATTTACAAAGGACTTTCCGATATTTCTCAGTTGCTTACGTTTATCGTGTTGTTTTTTAATCTGACCTTCAGCGTGTGTTTTTGTAAACAAAGCAAGCTTCCGGTTATTCAACGAACTTACGGCATTGACCCGAAAAGTTTTTAAATATGCTTAATAACTATTGACAGTTGTCACTGTCTGTTAGCCGCGGATTACGTATTATTTTAAACAAAATATTTAAATGCAGTTTTTGTTTTTAAAAACAATTGGCGTCGTTTTGATTTCACGGACCTAATCATCAATATTCGATATCAATGTGCCTAAGTATCCATGGTAATTTAGTGGATGCATGATATGTAACACTGTAAAGACGACTAAATAAATCTGAATTATGCATGAAGTATTGGTCTTTTTTGAACATGTAAACATGTAATAAACAGAAAATTCGTTGATCTTCACAGATTAGCATAAAATAAAAAGAAAATGTATTTGTTTTCAGTGAGATATCGCTCCGCCTTCGTGAAAATATCCAATTGTCTCCCTTTTCAGTGAAGATATATTTCGATATCACACTGCAAACAAACAAAGAGAATCATTGCTAAGGAAATCAAAGGTGCATGGAAGGTCGTGAGAGTCTACGAGCCGCTCGCAGACTGGATTAAACAGTATTACATTGAATAATAGGATAAATTATACGATATAAAACTGAGCATTCAGTTTCAATCAGCCAGCACATACAAATAAACATTGAGGCATTTAATTTATAAATCAGTCAAGTTTCGAACAATTTTATCTATTGAATAGGGATATTAAGTTAATATATAGAAAATACAATCTGGTTAAAATCATTGGACCCGAGGACAGGCTACTGAGACACTCCTTTACCAATCAGAGCCTTGCTTTCAACATTTTGAAAGTGAAAGTAGAAGTTTTTAACCTGGGATTCCAGTTTTCGATATGTGGTCAATAATTCTAAAAAGCTTATATAAACACACGAGAATTAGTTGTTTTTCCTATTTTTCCATTCAAAATTGAAAAGCGTTTGTAAGGGATACCGGAGGTAAACTGCCTTAATTATAAAGCTTATATTTAACCATCGATAATTACGTGTTCTTCTGTGGTGTATTGGTCAAGTACGCAGGAAAATATTTATTGACGCAGCGATCCGGGTTCGATTCCTGACCCGGACGTGATTTTTTCTTGATTACACATTTTTCAAAGATAGTTTAGAAACAAAATTTATGTTCTTATGTTCATAATATGACGAAACTTTTATTCTAAAGAAAGATTATTTAGCCAAAATCTCAGTCCAGTCCCTTTTAGCCAAACGCTAGTTGAAACGAGTCGTCTGGTTGGTTCAAATAAAAACAGATTGTTGGAAATTAAAATAGAAATGTTGGAAATCCGATTATACAGAAGATGAACCTGAATAGGCTGTCTCCAGATTTAACTTTTAGGAAGATTGATAGAACATATTTTTCAAATTTCTGTTCTGTTTTGATTAACTGCTTTCGTCCCTGTACATATTCATTTGCTTGGGTTTAAAGGACGATTAGTGGGACGTTTCATTGCCAATACAGATAATATCCTAAACTGAAGTTTGCAATTTACCGGATACTTTGATATAGCTTAATTCCATGGAAAGTGTAACGCTCCGATTGATCATTTAATATGTCTCAATATAAAACAATTTATTCTCGAAATGTGGTCATAAAACCAGTTTACATTTCAACACAAAGCATCCACTTAGTGTAGAGAATGACGTTGAATTGGTGGTCATTTGGTTTAATCATTATGTATGAGTATTATATATCCTTTGCACGGAATTGCTAGATTGAATTATACAGTAGTCTCTGACAGTTGAGCAATCAAATAGATGATTTTAGGTGCTAGACAAATAAATACTTATAATCATGTAATGTTTTAGTTGATGGTATTTTCTAAACCCAGAACGTTATAGACATATCATTGTGACCAAATCAATGACTTAGTTTTGTAATGTTTCCGTTTACATATTATTTTAAAGGAATTACTAGTACTTGAAAAAAAGTAACTGGAGCTATATGAAGTGCTCCAAATTCTTTAATGCTAACATTATACACACTCGTATTCCGCGACATGAATGTTTTGAGTTTCATCATAAAACATTTGTTTAGCAACAATCCTTAGTTAAAGGCGGAATAACAGAAAACAGCTTGTACACAATTGAAAATCGGAGATGTATTGCTATGCATACTAGTAGACCTGTCTAAAACTAATATTTATTTTCACCAATAATATTTTTCTACAATATTTCAAGAACCACTTTCAAGCTTATTTCCTCAGCATATCCCACAAAAGTAAAATATGACAGTGTTTCAATCAACACGTCTAACATTACATGCTCTATACGTACAATAGGTTCATAATAAAATGGCACACGCGTACAAAAAGCATTCAGACATGATAGTAAAACATCTTTATATTATTCTTACTGAATTTTTATTAGGAAATCAATCACTTTGCACAAAAAAGGTTTGATATGCATAATGCGATGTATTTTTCCCTGTATTTTCCTGTGTATTTTTGTGGATCAAACAAAGAAACGCAATTCATCAAAAATGTACACCTATATGTATAAGTTACCAAGGAAACGCAAATTACTATACATTGTATGCTTAATACACAATTCTTTTGAATACAAGCTGCATCGAATATATCAAGCAAAATGATCTACGGTGAATTTCCCGCAGATGAAATTCAGCTTTTCGCAATACGATTTTCAGCCGATTTCATGTAAGAGATAAAAATGAGCGTTTTCCAAATTTGCTTCGACATATTCTTGTACATATTATATATTGTAAATCCTTTTTTTCTTTAAAGATATTCGATTTGGAAACTCACGCAGAGTAAGATTTTTATATAAAAATACATCAAATGAATCCCCCACGACTATTGATAATTTCGCTGATGTTATGAAAAACGATGGATATAAAACCAAATAGCTTTTAAACTTACCTGTTTCATTTATTAACCCTGACAATCTGCATTTGGAGAAAATATTGCCCAGATATATTTCATTGGAAAAATATCAATTCATAACGCATGCAAATAGTAAGTCAGCAGCTTTTAATGTTAATTGACTCTAAACGTGACAAAATACATTATATTTCACTTCTGTAATAAGCCTTACGCCAAACAGAAAGGCCAGGTAAATGAACATGCAATTTAATGTGACCTTGTCGTGCACGAACGCTGACATTCCCAGCTGATAAAATGTACATTTATCCAGTGTTCATATCAAATAACATCCCCGCTGCCTTACTGTCAATTTAAAGACACCCATCGGGCCAATGATACCAAGTTAAGTAGGAGACCAGTCGTACATGTTGTAAATCCTTATACAAAACAATAAGCGTCTGCAAAAATTGTCCGATAACTCCAATTGAATCACTCACATAAGATAAATTTACACGTCTAAAACGTGCAAGTTTGCTTTTAAAGGTACTGTTGTGTGACTTACAATGGATTGTTACAATGTTCTGAATTTTGACAGCTCAGACCCTATTGAAATTAAGAAGGAAAGTGTATGTGTTCCCGTATAACCAAGGACGCCCGTGTTCTCGTACAAGTAAGGATTTACGTGTTCTCGTATAAGTAAGGATTCGCGCGTTCCCGTATAAAAGGGATGGATTCGCGCGTTCCCGTGTAAGTAAGGATTCGCGTTTCTCGTATAAGTTCAACTTTAAGTGAGGATTCGCGTGTTTTCGTACATGTAAGGATTTGCGTGATTTCGTATCAGGCAGTATTCGCATGTTCCCGTTTATGTAAGGATTTGCCTGTTCCCGTATAAGTAAGGATTCACGGTAGTAATCGCATCCCGTATAAGTGAGGATTTGCTCCATAAAATCAAATAAAGTGCAATATTTTTACTGTAAATATCACTTCACTTAACATTCAGCTAACAATATTCACAGTATAAGGATGAATGCAGCATCGGCTGTGACTGCCACTTTCAGAATACAGATTCACGGGACATGCAGCCGTATTATGATATGTTTAGCTGTTTCAAATGCAATGTCCATTTTACACAAACCAGGAAACAAAATATTTGTAATCGGGTTATTAATTACCGTTAAATGCCAAAGGAAAAGATAACTTTGTTTGTCAAAAACCTGAAAATTAATATGTTGCTATATTTAATAAAAAATAACAATTTGTACCGGAAAAGGTATTGTTTGTTTATTAAACATAATATATATTTGTGCATTCATTGCAAATACAGAAGCATTCTTTGATAACAAGATTGTTATGTTCTTCTGTTATCGTTTGCTTCTAAAAGTATATGTAATCATCGCTTAAAAAAGCTGTAAGGTATACTGTCGTGGGATAAAATACAATAAATACGGGTTTGTAAATAAAATCTTTTATTTGTTTCTGAAATATCAATAAAAGTTTCAAAATTCAAAGAGTGGATAAAGTTATACAGGTGTACCAACAAACGGCAAAGGCAGTCAGTACATTATGTCATTGTGATAAACAATCCACCTAACAGTTGCATACATTTTTAATAGTTACGTCACATCTATCATTTTTCGGACATAATTCCACTATTCATTGCTTTAATCACAAGGTGTAAGTGGATGTGGCGTATTTCTAATATGAAACATTTCCTGTCAAGCTACGACTGTGTGTATTATGCATTTAACAAATGAGAATTTTAATGCCTGTAAAAAATTTACGGATGCCTGATTGATTAGGAAGTATATGTGTTTTACAAACAAACAAACCTGTCTCTGTATATTTGCCCCACAAAAATAGAAACAGCTTTCTATGCTCAATTACGCCAACAATCTTCTTTTAACGATATTTCTTGTTTTGTACCTTAGGGTGGTTATAAATGTATAGTTAAGAGACGAGGTTAACCAGTTTAATGGGAATTATTTCTAGTACCATTTAGGTGAAAATGAAATGAAAGCTTTAGGACATATCTAACTTAATTATTTTATTTCGTAAGACGATGATTATTTTAGAACCAGTACAATATGACCTAATTGATATCATCTGTATTCTGTAGCGTATTGATTCATTTCGGCATTTGCTGTTAACTGAAATTAATCTATAATTTTCAAACATTTAGAGAGGAAGTCATCTGGATTGTTTTAAGTTGTCGATGCTTAAAATTTTATTTCCTTGACGTCTTGTTGACAATTATTCTTTAAACACCAATCCGTTTAGAAATCACATATGCATCAATCTTAAAATAAGACTCGACTCAAACACTTCAAATAATGTGCCTTGTCGTCAGCCTAGTCCTCGCCGGTACCGGGGTACTAAATGGTTACGATAGCGAAGTACCTGCTGTATTTATAAATAAATAAATCAAGCAATTAAGCAATCAGTCAGTCTGTCAATCAATTATAACAATATTGTCGTCGACATCCTAAAAAAATAGTATTTACACTAGGCTTAAAACTATTTATGTACATTTTGTATATAATGACCGCTTATATTTGTTTGAATTTGAATTTCGCAGACATATCATTTTTATTCTCAAGAGATTCCTAAGTATTTTATATGTAATACCGTTTAAGTAAAGATACTTTATAATAGGATTAATTATCTCGCCTTTCAGATTCTATTTGTTCACATCACTATCACAGAATACTTCTATTAGCACAACGAGTGTCAAGAACAGATTACAAGGGATAACGCAATTGCGGTCTTTTGAGATATCAATTGAAATTTGCACTTAACATTGATCGGAACACGACAGTGGGTGTCGCAGACAACAGACTAGACATGCATGTAATACAAACACAGAAATAAAATATAATAGATAAGGTATAATCAAAGGCTATGTGGACAGAACTGTTAAGCCCTGACATAAGTTTTCTGCAGTTGTCACCAGCTTAAATATATATTTCACAGATTTTATTGCTGCTTCTCTTGTTTAAGCATAATGATCAGTACATTTACAAACAATGTCCAAAAAAATTCCAGCAGTCAAGGCATTGACAGTTACTCGGTTTTTGTAATTTAGAATTCAAGAAATTTCCAATATTCACAGAAAATGTTTAAAGTTAGAATTTTGCGGTACTTTGAAATATGGTATGCCAATAGCTATTTTATAAATCAATTTTCATTTTTATTATTTTTGTCATGTAAAGTGCTTGAAATTATTGTTAACGAAGCAAAAGAAGGCGAGAAAAAAACTAACTTTAAGGCAGTTGTCAGTTTCTTCCTTATTTCTGCTCGTTGTATTTGTGAAAAGGAATAGTGTCAATGCATTGGCAGATTTTAGCTGATAACATTTAAAATTTATTTTAGGCAACATAACCGGTTACTCCTTACTGACCTGTTTAAATCATGCAGAATGTATCACTGTTACAAATGTGCCCAAACAGAGTTCGCCTATGCTTTATTCACTTATTCAATAATTCAACAAGACATTTTATGAGCAACATGATAAATAACAAATCAGTTTTATCTCCATAAACGGTGTGTTTTTTATGACCGAAGGATGATATTCTTCATTTATATTACTCCTACAACGACGTTGAATCTGTGGTGGTCACTTGATTTAATCATTATGTACGAGTATTATATATGCTTTGCACGAAATTTCCAGATTGATTTATACAGCAGATTCAGACAGGTGAGCAATAAAATATGTGATTTTAGGTGCTAGACAAATAAATATCTATAAATAAGCATGTACATTTTTCCGGTACATCAAACACAAGAGTGCCAAGGACATAATTGAATACAGATCAGTCAGTTATTTCTTAAATATTTTCGTTTGCATATTATTTGAAAAGGAATACATGAATAGAAGATAATTTGAGCTATACGTCATTATGGAGACATCTAAATTCTTTAACATTATATTCTATCAAGAATGCTTTGGATTTTATCGTACCATGTTCTCTTGAAAACATTTGATCAGCAGCAATCCTTTGTGAAAGGCGGAATAGCAGAGGTCAGTTGGTGCACATCAAAAATAGAACATGTATTACTATGCATAGAGCTTTCCATATATTTATTTTTACCAATAACAGTTGTCTACAATATTTCAAGAAAACGCTTAGAGCTTATTTCCCCATTTCGCAGAAGCATCTCCCACAAAAGAAAACCAATTCTAAAGATAGATAACATTATTTCAATCAACACGTCTAATATTATAAGCTCTATAGGTACATTTGTACAATACAATCGTAATAAAATGGCACACACGTACTTTTATATGGGCAAAAAGCAGACATGGTAGTAAAACTTCTTTATTCTTGCTGAGTTTTTATAAGTAAATCAATCTCTTTCCACAAAGAAAATGCTGAATATGCATTATGCATTGTATTTTCCCCTGCATTTTCCTCTGTGGTTTTTCAGATCAAACAAAGAAAGGCAATTCATCAAAAATGCACAACGATATGTATAAGTTACCAAATTACTTTACATTTCATGTTTATGATACATTTCTTTTTGAATACTAGCTACAGCGAATATATAAAACAGAATGAATTACCTCGAAAAACTCAATGGTAAATTGCCCGAAGATGTAATTCAGCTTTTCCCCAAGTAATTTTCAGTCAACTTTATGTATGGGGAAAAATGAGCGTTTTCCAAAGTTACTTCGAGATCTTGTTGCCCATATTATAAATATTATATCGTTTAATATTTCTATAAAACATATTGGATTCTAACTCCTATTCAGGGTATAGCTTTTATATAAAACTAGCAAAAATTAAACCTCTACAATATAAGACCTTTGCTATTAAATATATTAATTTCGTATTAAAAGCCATTTCACAAGTAGCACTGCAAGCCATCACAAGAAATCGAAACATATCTTGCATAGAAAACTCTATTTCATATCTTGGTATTATGAAATAATTTGATTTCGTGGGTCCGAAATTTGGTGGTTTTGGACAAAACGGCAATTTCTTGGGACATAAAAGTGTGGATGTTGACCTTTGAACATAAACTGAATGAGAACTTACATCAACGAACATTAGTCCCCAACGAATATTGATGATTTCATAGTACTTTGGGGGTTATTTGATGTGAAAGTTATGAAAAACGATGGATACAATAGCTTACATTGGCTTCCAATGTTATGTGACTTAAAACCTATATTTTACAGTATTATCATCTTATGTTTGTTTTATTGGGTTTAACGTCGCACCGACACAATCATAGGTCATATGGCGACTTAACAGCTTTTATGGTTGAGGAAGACCCCAGATGCCCCTCGGACAACTGGGTACCAACGACATTCCATAAACAGTGTGATGGCTTCCTCATACAAAGAATGCAACGCTCCGACTGACCCACATCGGTGAGGGGCAAGTGATATGAAGTCAGAGATCTTAACCACTCGGCCACGGAGGTCCCTTATCATCTTCTGTAGTAAACGTTACGCTTATCTTAAAGGTTATATGAGTGGTAGGCAATGTAATGTGACCTTGTCCCCTATTGAACGCTGACAGTCCAAGTCGACTGTATAATATATGAGCCGTGCCATGGGAAAACCAACATAGTGGGTTTGCGACCAGCATGGATCCAGACCAGCCTGCGCATCCGCGCAGTCTGGTCAGGCTCCATGCTGTTCGCTAACAGTTTCTCCGACTCCAATAGGCTTTAAAAGCGAACAGCATGGAGCCTGACCAGACTGCGCGGATGCGCAGGCTGGTCTGGATCCATGCTGGTCGCAAACCCACTATGTTGGTTTTCCCATGGCACGGTTCAATTATATATCCAGTGTTTTATCAAATAGCAGACATTCCTGCTACCTAACCCATATCGGACCAAAGATAGCAAATTAAGTCGGAGATCAGCCGTACATATAGTAAATCCTTATACATAATAATAAGCTTCTGCAAAGATTGTCTGATAACTTTAATTTAATTGCTCATTACAGATAGATCTACACGCTTTAAACGTGCAGAATAGCTTTTAATTTTTTTTTATTGAACAGCTAAGCCTACATATTTGTGTGATTTGCAATAGATTGCTGCAATGTTCTGAAATGTGCCATGGCAAACGGTAAGAAATCGTACACGTACGTGTTCCGGTATAAGTAAGGATTCGCAACCTTTCTAATATTTGACTATCGACCCAGTAAACTATTGTAAATGTACTAGATCTAGGTCGGCGGTAAAAGTAAGAAAGATTTAAAATGAGCGGTAGGATGTCATATGTTTTGAGCAAGTTTCCTGAAATAATCTTATCTTGCAATTTCACAACACCATAAAAATTGTGCAGTGAGGTAAACTATTTGAATAAAGTATGTAAATATAATTTGTTTTAACATATAATTTTGTATAACAATTATCGAAGGATTTTACAGTTGATGTCCTTTATTCTGTTCTCTCTTTTAAAGATTGCAAACTTGATGAAAGCAATGCAAAATAATGCAATGTCTTCATTGTCATATGACTTTACAAAATCTACAGCTAACCATATTATACAGCATAAGGACGAAATGTAGCGACCGCCACATTCGTAAGACAAATTCAGTGGACAAGCAAAAGAAAGTTTAGAACAATAAAATACCATTTTCTGTAGTGGCTTTGTATGTGTTATTTATAGCGATTCTAATGGAAGCTCCTCGATCTCTTTACCTTTATTCTCCAGATAAAAAGAATGGAGCGGTAGTCTTTTTATATTTCTACACTGTATGCGCAATGCAAATTGTACTCATTAAACGATATACAAGTTTTCTACTTCAGCACAGCCATATTATGATGGGAATAACTGTTTCGAATGCAATGTTAATTTTCATAAACCAGGAAACGACACGTTTCGGGATATGAATAACGTAAAAGTGCCTTTCTGTTTTATTGGTTCCAAACTTTAGAACAGTCTTCCACCGATTATTTCTAAAACGAAACAATTTCAGTCATTCAAGGTAGCTATAAAAATCACTTAATATAAACTATTTAATGACTGTTTAATGAATTCATTGTAATATGTTTCTCCCTGTACTTGGATTCAGTGTTGTTATATTTTCTGGTCCTTTGGGATCATGGAGTCCCTTCAACATAATATGTGTAATAGAGTTCCGCTTAAGCCGGTGCTAGGGGGCGTGAGAGGTGTTGCACATTTCATTACTTTTTATGAACAGACTCAATCAAACAGAGTCTACTATAATTATTCTTCTCGGTTGCATTCTTTGCTTTCAAAGGATCTTTTAACAGATTTTATTAATGCATTGTCGTTGTTTAATGTTTCGTCAAAAAAGTCCTTTTTATCAAATATAGTCACTTATGTTCGCAATGACATACTTTTTTTCTTTTACACATTTATCAGAACAGTAACATTTGACGGATTATCAAAGATAAATGATTAGGTATTTAAATACTATTAGAAACAAATGATGAAATTGTGACAGTCTATGATAAATCCAATTTCTGATATAGTTGTTATTTTTCGTTTGAGTTAATAATTGTTTCTCTATGGCGTGCTACACAAACTAAATTAAAGCTTGCTTTTTATTTTGTTATACTTCGTATTGGGAGCATGTCTTTGTTTTCTATTGCATAATATGTTAATGTTATCCTTGGTCGAAATAAATCAGTTTAGCTATTTATTCCATGCTTTAAATTTTGCTGGCTATACTTTTTAAGGATATTTCTTATCTTTTGTCGAAGAGTGGTTATAAAATTATATTCTAGAGATGATCAAATTTTCTTGGAAAAATTACTATTCACGGGAAAGGGAAATGACTTCCTTATAACATATTTAGCTTAATTAGTTTATTTCGTAAGACAATGACATTTAAGAATATGACCTAGTTGATATCATTTGTATTCTTCAACGCATTCAATTTGAATTTAGTTTGGCATTTACTGTGTATTGAAAATAATTTATGGTTTTCAAACATCAATTTAGAGGTGAAATCGTCAGGCTTTTATATCGCTTACAGTTTCATGTTAATAGACTTTTAAACCTTCGCGATTTGACTAACAATAGTTTTATATCTTGATCTGAACAGTAATCCGTTTTAATATTTGAAAAATCAGAGTTTAATCAAAATCTACATTGTAGAAAAAATTTCGACCCGAATGTGCAGAACTACCTTAATATTAAAACTAAACTCGACTCAAACAATACAAATAGTGTGTTTTGACATGTAAGCTAAATTGTACATATTTCCAGTCGGATTCAGCAACATATTAGCACGAATTTAATGCCCGACGATTCTTAGCACCGGTGTGATATTCTGTTATGAAAGTATTAATTTAAAACTATTAATCTATAAATTTACTGAATACATTAGTTTCAAAAAGCAATCAAATATACCAACAGAAAAATGAGAAGATTTAATGCACTTTTTTAGAAATCGTTATACCAAACAACTTCTCAGTGGCATATGTGTTGTATTCACTTAAACAATATTTTACAAAACATATTCAATGTTACGGGTATAATTCAATTCGAGTGACAAGATAAACTGAACACGACCATGTCCTAGAATGTGAATGGATGCGTTTTGTATTATTTGGCGAAGCTGAATTTATCAGATGTTGGTACAACATCTAAATATTCTCAGCACCATTGCAAAAAGGCAAACAACAGAACTTGATGTAACTTTTACTTATCAATATTTTAGATTATCATTATTATTATATTATCATCATATTATTATGCCAGATTATATATAGCGCCCTTTTCATGATAAACACGCTCAAAGGCCCTTTACATGTTGCAAACGCAGCCACACAGGGCGTGAAATTCACCTTGTACTTGTACAGACACAGAGCGATCTGACCAGAGGGACAGAGTGAGATAAACCCCCCAGAACAGATAGAGAGAAATGCTGTTTAGATACAGGCGTGTCCGGCTAATTTAGCCTAAGACAGTCAGGTTCTTTAACGTGCCAGATGTATAGCACCGATACACTTCCTGGGAAGAACCAGTACAGGCCTCTTAGTTAGGTGGGAGACACTCAAGAGCATCTCAGAAATTTCCAGTGCCTGGACCGGGATTCGAATCCCGGACCTCTGGATTGACAGTGTTACCACTAGACCACCAGCCCACTTATAGTATGACAGCAATCACATAGTAGCATATAGCATTTTGTACTTCAAACAGTATCTTATGCCAATATGCAAATGATTGTACGCATCATTAAATTTGTCTTTTAACTAAAATGTTTCCTAATCTATGTTGCTGCTGGAAGACTAAGATCTCAGCTTCACTGTAATACTTTGGATCGCAGTTTTCTTGAATTTAATTAAGCCTCGGTAAGGCAACGCCAGTACAGCAGCTTCTAGGTCTTTGTCAAGAGATAATATGACTACCAATGGTAGAAAGTTATTTAAAGTTAAGAAGTTATTATCAAGTTTTACGAAAGACTGATATTCTTTTATTTCGTACTTTATTTATTACTTATTAAACAAATTATCAGAATAAAACAATTTGTTTCAAGCTTTACCACGTACATATGCAGTCAATTTAAGCTTTGAATTGTAAATAAAACTACATTTCCACTAAATATAAAAACAATGTATTTTTATCATTTACTTCAACATACTGAAACTGATTCTGATACTGATACTGAATAATTTGATTAAACGCCTATTTTTATACAATGACATGTTCAATGGCGCTGTACATAATAATAATAATAATAATAATTATGATAATAATAACGACAATAATGATAATAACAATAATGATAGCCTTATTTCAACAAACAGTCTGACCGCACCCCTTCCCTTGAGGTCATTTTACCCCTATTGCGAATGCCAGTGCTTAAAGCATCACATGGTACGCCCAGACGGGCTGCATATAGAGGTTCAAACCCCCGGTTAATGGTGCCATCATATACTATTTAAAAAGAAATACTACACACTACCCTACCCATAGAGCCTGTACCAACAGGTACGTTTAATTAAACAAACCTTGGAAATATAAATGTTGAAATGTAAAACCTTTTATAAAAATTTAAAAACTACCACCTCCTGTTTTCGCATAATAAACAGTTATCATAAAACTTAAAACAATGCCACGAAATCTCTGAAATACAGTCTTAAGATTTTTTTTAATGTGTCAAGTGATTTACTTTTGCGTAGTTCTAACGGCAGTTCATTCCAAAGTTTTAGACCAATCGTACAGAAACTTCTATCATTGAATGTTTTGCACTTGTTGTTTGGAACAACATAACGACATTCAGAATTTTCTGACGATCTCAAACCTTGTCTACTAGGAATATACTCTGTGAGCAATTCTGTTGAATACATAGGTGCTCTTCCAGTGTGACAGCTATACATGAAAGAAAGTATCTTGAACTTAATTCTTGCTTTCACCGCCAACCAGTGTAAGTGATACAATGCTTGTTTAGAACTGTCAACTTTCCTCCTGTTAAGGACAAGTTTAGCGCACATGTTTTGAATACGTTGCATCTTACGCACTTAACAGGTAGCTACACCATACAGTATGACATTGCAATAATCCGGATGTGAAATAACTAGAGACAAAACTAAAATTTCAGTGGCTGCTTTTGTTAAAAAATTAACTATAAAATTTATTTTAATGAAACGTCCTGCGCCGCACTTCTATATAGAAACCGTAAAATTAATAATAAAACGGAATAGATGTTGGTACTTGTAGCGTAACTAGTAACAATCTCGTTTAATGGAGAAACCGTGTACCCATCCAAACAAAAGCAACAACACACATTTACTTCGCAATGTATTTATCTGGATAATATTTGAAACAGTAAGACCATTTTAAATGAATTGATATTTAAAGCTATTTTCCGAAACCTAATTTACCTAAGAGCTTATACCAATTACATACTATGTAACATGATTATTATATTCAATGAATCTTTGTAATACGGAAGCCTATTAGGGACATTTTGTCTTAGTTTTTATGCATTGTCTTATGTATGACATATTATGTGTAACGTGTTATTAATTACCTCTTACATGTTACGCATTACCTCTTAGGTATTATATCTTGTGTGTTATTTATTAAACGTTAGATTAGTCTACAGTGTCCGACAAATTTATAATTTAACTGGTAGCCCAATGGGCTACCAGAATTTTTTTCTGGTAGCCCAGCATTTTCTTGTAGTTGCCCAGAAGATTGGTCTTTAACAATATTTTGTTAATAACAGAAATCATAAAACACAAAGATAAACATTTCATTCTCTTTAATCATAATATAGAAGTACAAGTTGAAGTTAATACAACATCTTATTAAAGAAACATTTTCACACAAGTATCTCTTAGTTTACAACTTAAAAGTCTTAAAATTGTAAATTTCTGTCAGTATTGAGATCAACTTGAGTATTTATACTTTCTATACCAGTAATCACAAATAATGTTCACAAAATGTATTTAAATTGCAAGTCACTGTCAATATTCACAGGTGGCAGTATCATTGATTGGTCACCCCTTCCCCACCCTAAGACCCCTGATACAACCCGGAAAAAAATTCTGACATTCTCAGGTGTTCCTTAATATCCCCACCCTACAAGACCCCTGATACAACCCTGCAATTTTTTTTTCAACTATCAAACTACTGTTTTGATAGTTGAATTTTTTTTTTTCAGGATTGTATCAGGGGTCTTGTAGGGTGGGAATATTAAGGAACACCTGAGAATGTCAGAATTTTTTTCAGGGTGGTATCAGGGGTCTTATGGTGGTGAAGGGGTGACCAATCAATGATACTGCCACCTGTGTCAATATTGAGATCAACTTGAGTACGTGTACATTCTATAAACATTCTATAATCTCTAGTTAAATGTTCACATAATCATGAAATGGTATTGACCAAAGAAATCGGCATTATACAAAAGACACGTGTAGTAAATTGACAGTTTTATGTTTTACGTGTTTTTCGCACATGCTGACAGACATGTTACTAATGACTCATTTTACGCTGGTTCCCAGCCTTTGAACTGTCGAAGCAGTGAAAGCGTGGTACCTATCATAATCAGTCGTCGGTAATGTACGAGAGGATTCGATTGAATTAAGAGATTTTGACTGGTACATCGGTCATATTTAACTATCGTTAAATCGGTCGACATTGATTAGTCGAGCGGAGACCAGTCCACGATAGTTTGCATATTTGATATTCGTAGGCGGAGACTGCTTCAGCAGCCACCGTTGAAATTATCGATAAATGGGCGGGGTTAAACTAATAGGACGGTTTACGACCCGTTAATCAGTACACATGGAAAGTTGTTTATTGCAAGTTACAATCGAGTAAACGACCGGATGTTGATGATTTTGTTGGGGAGTTTTGTAAAGTATACAATTACCGGGCTACTGTTGCTTCAAATTTATGGATGCCCGGCGGGCTTCCGCCAGTATTTTTTTGGTAGCCCGACGAAAATTTCTGGTAGCCCGCGGGCTCCGGGCAATTGATTTGTCGGACACTGGTCTAGTTCTCAAAGGGGGCAAGGGACAGTAGATTTGAAAATTCCACAAATCTGCGCTGGAACCAGTGCGAAAAAATCATGAAAAATCCAATTTTTAAAAATTCCAAGGAAGTGTTGAGCGGATATATTGCATATATACTTAGCACTTCATCATGTGACATTTTCAGCCTGCCGATTCTGTTGTTTCTATGATAAAACGAGTAAAACCCCGGTTTCAGGACACTAAATTTTGAGGCAAAAATGGCCAAAAATGCACACATTGCGCGACCTGTACCGTACTATTTGCAAATGACTGACCTAAAACATATGTATATATTTAAAGCAAGTGGCCCGACGAAAATAATGGTGGGAAGAAAAGTGTCTCACAACCGTTTACTTTTTCCGCAATTTCGAGCTGAATCTGGATGGATGGATGACCGTTTCCATTTCGTCTGACTTCCGTTATCTCAGGTAAGATTTTAGACCCGGCCGTCTACACGGAGCCAGGAAAATCGATTCAAGCACATATTTATTTTACACAATAATTACTCGTACGCAGAAATCCTTAGTTCTATAATCATCACAAATAACCAGTTGAATATAAATGCCTTTTAAGTACATCTATCTATTTTATTTAAAAAACGGGCCAAATACGTAACTGGCCCCTGCCACTCAATGAAGCGGAAACAAAAGTGGCGGACGGTAACGCTTTACGGTTTGTGGCACTTGATCCCTTTGGTGACCACTTGAGCTAAAAACAGAAATAGCTTTAAATGACTCCTGCTATGAACAGCATGGACCTGGTCTGTAGCATCGTTATAAGGTCATCTCCCAAATTTGTTCAAAAAAGCTCATTTGCCCCCTTGTAGGGGCCGTTAGAACTAAACATAGAAATACTTTTAAACAATTTTTTTAATGAATTCCTTGCTGGATCTTCATCAAACTTGGTCCGTAGCATCATTTTAGGGATTTTTCTTCGCTTGATTAAACTTGGGCACTTGGCCCATTTTTGCGGCCATTAGAGACAGAAATAGAAATATCTTTAAACAACTTCTAATAAAAGGGACTACCAGAGCTAAAGAGATAGCAATATCTTTGAATAATTTTTTTCCTTGAAACGATTGGCGGATCAGCATTAAACTGGGTCCACATCATTCTTGTAAGACCATCCATCATTTTTTCAATGGTGGCACTTGACCTGTTTTATGTTTTTGTATGCTGCCATTCATGATTCAATGTGTGCCATATGTATATTCGAGGTCAAATGATCAAAGTCAGGTGTACGACTTAGATCAATTGTCCTTTTGTTCTTAATTTTTCTTGTTCATATTATAAATGTCTTTCAAATGTTGAAAAAAATGAATTGTGTTTACTTTTTTCCTATTTTAATTTCTTTCTGTTTTCATTTCTTTAATATTAACGTCCATTTCTTTTCTTCCTTTTTATTTTCATTTCATTTTATTTATTTGTTTTTGAAAGTGCAATAGGAAGTTATGAACCATATACCGAACAAAGACTAACCTGCGGCCAGGTGCTAAATGGGGGCACCCGAGTCCTATAATACATTATTGGTTGCAATGCCAAAGAAGACGACATGTTTTTACATTTTTAAAGTTTATGAAATATACTGTGCTGTTGATTCTAACCTAGATAGATCCATATCACTGACCATAAGGCAATTGCTCAAGAATAGGTTTGAGAACTTGATGTAATTCTGTAACTAACTATATAAAAGTATGAAGAAAGCATATCCTGAATTTGATATTTACCGTTTCAACAGTTTCTGCATAAGAATGGATTATATTAAGCCACTTCGTTTCTGTGGCTCAATTCATTTTTTTGTCGTTGAAGGGAAGACTAATATTTGTCCTTGTCCGTACGTCTGTCCGAATATGTGTCATGCATATCTCAAAAAGTATCTGACCTAGAGTCATCAGACCTCATAGGATTGTAATTAAACATGTGACGTTGTGCTTCTGGTATTTTGATTGGGAGTTCACAAAGCTATGACTTAGTCAAAAATATGCTTACTGTAACAGGAAGTGGGGGTTTGAGTGTTCCTAATAATAGAAAATGGCTTAAACAGGTACAAGAGGGCCCAGGCAGTATTATATATTTCATTACTGCCTATAAACAGACTCGATAAAACCAATTTCTTATTTTTCTGGGTTTTTTTTGTTTGTTGTCTTTGCTTCTGAACATTTCGAACAACCGAGAATGGGAAAATAGACAAATTTTGAATCTGACAGTTTTGTACAACATACAGTACAGTATTGTAATATATTTATTGTTTTAGTTCAAGACTTCAAACTTATGTCTTTGCAAATGATCATGGCATGTATTTGGAAACAGTTTGACAACCTCTGAATGGGGACATCATTTATGAGTTGGTTATTCTCTGCAGAACGATACACATAGGAATTGATATTGGCATGGATATTTGAATGGCGACTCCTTCACTCAACCATTAAAGGGAGACTTCAAGGGAAGTACAAAGTTAAAAGCTAAAGTCTGTGCAAACATCAAATGCGCACTTGTATTGATAGGGCTCTGGCAACAGATCTTGTGCATCGTCTTTTGTTAACTGCGCAGCTGGTGTTCCTTGCACTAACTTATGTCTGTAACTATATACTATATTTATACAGACTATATACTATATTTATTAAAAAAGACGATAGCCACAATAGAAAGTACATAAGTCCTTAGACATAAGATGTAAGATGAAATACCTAATGCAAAATTACGAATATGCAAGACCTAATAAATAAGACGTTATAAGGAAGTCGCAGTTCGCGCCGCACTAAGCACTGAAGTTTTCTTCCAGTGTATTTATAACATCACCAGTATTAATAGCTACTCCAAAACTTACACAAACATTTAAAAACTAAACTTATTTCACTTCGGCAGCTTAGTGTCCTTTTTCAGCTAAGAATTTCGATGAAAATATTCTTAAAGCGTACGTGCGATTGTTGCTACAAATCAATGTTTTGCGTATGCCCTGGTTAAATTTACATGCAGTTTGCCTGAGGCAAAGGAATTGGTTCAAACTTCATAGAAGTGTCCCCAACCAAATTGTATCATATCCATTAGTATATTTATTTTCACAGATTTATGTCCCTTTTCAAATTAAAAAATGTAGTGACTGTTGCTACAAATGAATGTTGTCAAACGTCACACAAGTGTTTCCCCCATCGGAACATTTGCCACAAGTAACAGTATCCATAAGTCTTGTCGTTACTTTGAAAGATTTATGGCCCTTTAGAAATATGACGAAAATAAAACGATAAAAAAGGCTGATACAAATGGCAGTTACATCAAACTTTGAACATTTATCTTCGACACTTGCAATATATTTTTGGCATTCTGGATAGAGTTATGTCCCTTTAAACTTGAAGTTTCCAAGCTAAAATACTAATACAGATACTATTATCGCAAATTGAGTGGACCATTATATACATATTCACTACTACAGTTTGTTTGCCTTAAACCCTTTAAATTTTATTATAAAAGGTTTGCAGTATTTAAAAAAAAAAAAAAAAACATGCATCCAGGGAGCCAGGCTAATTTAACACTACCAAGAATGACAATTCACTTGCAACATCTTCATACCAGAGTGACTAAAGTCTGTCATCATTGACTTGCAATAGAAAATAATATAATGAAATGAAAGATATTTTTATTATGTTAATAAGTGATTTAATCAAAGTTTTCTTCTACGTCTGTTTAGCTTCTTTTACATGTATTTTAAACATACTGTTCTTTGAATATCCACCACTGTATTCCTTGATGTCTAAAACTACCCCACCTAGCCTCAATTCTTTGATTAGAAACAATTTTTCCATAGATAAAACTTTTGAGGCCGGGCTGGAGAACTGCTGAGGCTAAAATTTCGGTTCCGTTGTCACAGCAGAAGATTCTAGGGACTATTCTAAGCATCTTCAATGCTCCGAAATAATACATATCAAGGGAAGGGTCATTGTTACTCTGCGAAACTTCTAACCAAATTATTTTCAACCTGTATCCATCCAGATCACCAAGAGTACAAAATCCGTAACGTTTAAGTTTATCATATCCATCAACGTCCGCAATAAAAAGTATTGTTCTATCAATTCTCTTCTTTTATCTGTAGTTTGTGCAACTGTTTCTGGCAAACTGACACAACTGCTGTCCCCAGTGACACCCATAGAATCGATAGCATTGTTTCCATGTTGATTAGTAAACCCTGAAAATATGTCATAGAAATGCACATGATATGAAATGGATTTTTAGCTCACCTGAACAAATCTCTCATGCAGCTTTTAGTATAGTTTTTTGTCTATCGTCCGTCCGTTCGTCCACAATTGACTTGTATGACAGTTATCACTCTACTTTAAAACAAATGACTGAAACGTATCATTGTAAACCACTAGTATCGTATGATAAAGATCCAGATAAACACATCCTTTCTTTGTATTATCCAATCTACTGCCCCCATGCGGGAAAAGTGCATGACACATTCTGAGTATAACGTGCGAAAGTTTTTTTTAACATCATGAACATGTATAAGTAAATATACTTACATCAGTTGTAATTTTTTCTTCAAATATTCGTGCTTCATCTGTGTTTCAGGCGCCAGTTTTGTTACCTGCTCACATTTCCCGCTTCACCTCTACCTTACGTGTATAATCTAAGAGGTTATTAATAATATGTAACACATAATACATCATACATAATAGGTAAGGCATAAAAACTAAGACAAAATGTCCCTAATAGGCTTCCGTATTGTTATTAACATATTAACAGAAACATATTTTTATCAACCATATATCAAGTATAGAAGAATCATTTCGTTTAGTTGACTGATGCAATAATATAACATTTATTCTTGTTGCGTTAAAAAAATAGAACATTATAGGATTTTAAACTGACAATATGAATACCTGTGTCAAACGGAATTATGACAAAGCGAGTTGCTCGTGTACTTTTGTAAGTGGAACGCACACAAAATAACGTCATTTTTCAGTTGTTTCAATTGGTTGAGAAATGACAGAACAGAACTTTTTATATATGTCAGATTTAGATAAGATGAAATTTATTTTTACTAATCATTCATTGATAAGAATTTGTACCAAAACCTGCCATAATATTTTAAGTAGGAGAGCATTTTATTTGTGTAAATAATGTCTTTTAATTCTATATTTGTAAATTCGTCATTTTACTGCCTCCCAAGAAGTAGTAGCTAATCAGTTCACCAACTTACGTTTAATGATAACTGTCTTTTTTATCATTTTTCCAAATTTCTCTTAATTGTGTATTATCACTTTTTTTAAATTCTGTATATTAGTACTATATATAGTTTTAATGAAGATATTCTTTTCTTTTACAATGATCAGCTACTACTGCTTGATTTTACATTTTAGAAAACTGTTAATTTTTTGGGTCAGTTGTGATATTTATTCTTAATATAGTCTCTTATAATTCATTATCTGAATGGCAGTGTATTTCGGTTAACTTGTTTTAGTATAATTGTTAATATGATGTACATAATACATAGATGAGACTTTAATAAAGATTTAAACTGGCATACGATGTTTTTATCTATTTCTAAAGATATTGTTCGACCACACAAAATAAATGTTTGAACGAATAAATATCCTTTTCCCACTTAAGCTTTTATTTCTTCTAAGGAAAATTAAATTATTATCGTATTTGCGGCTGAAATTATCATTTTAAACATTTCTTACAATATTGTAGCACTGACAAGATAATTATGCCAATACTAGGAATGTTCAGGAGAAAATTGTTCTGCTGTCAGTTATTACAGTTTACTGTCTCTTACCAGGGAGACGTATGCGTGCTGTATCAAGTAACTGAATTGTTACTTCTTACACGATCAACACATTTAGCTAATTCAATACTTCAAGAATTTTAATAAATTAAACCAAATTTTCTTGGATGGATTTTTACCAAGTTTTTTGTGGCTATCTTAATTTTCGCAAAAAGTATATCTTATATGGCGTCTACTTTTCCCTAAATGGCTCTATTGAAATTGTTTTCTTTTGAATCTGCAAGTACTTTTATGTAATTTTGCAGTAATGTTTCTTAGATTATTTTTCATAATCAGTGTTGCCTATTTGAACTTTGAAGAGCGCTCAAGGGAAATCGCAGTTGTCTTCGTTTATGTAATAGTTCATAATGTACGTTAAATACATAATTATGATTTCTTTAATTTCATCACATTTGTGCACGCTGAATGCTGATTTACATTTCATGAACTTCGATCATGTTGCCGTTATCAAACATTAAAAAAACAACATTGTCTTGATGCAGTTACATTATCCTTTTATGTTCTTCAAGTAAAATTGAAATGCATTATGTCACTTGTGGTATCATTTTTACGTGCTTTAAAACGTTCGCTTATGGCGATATTTTTAATATTACTCGGGCAAAAAAAAACTTATATCAGTTATTTGATACTAGGAAGGGAAGATATATATGTGATAAAAAGATTAATATATTTCCAACGAGAAATATGCATTCGTTCTTTCGTGAAATAATGTTGCTCTCCTAAAGTAGCGCAATATCCCCGCATGTTTCTCAATACAAAGCTCATAGTATATAAATACATAAAATTATACTATGAATATTCATTCTTGCCAGATGTTGTGAATATCTTAAAATAAATATTAAACAAAATTGTCATGTTCTGTCAGGAGTGATTGAAAATAATTTGGGACAACATGAATAAAAGTTGATTTTCCTGTTACATCAATAATTTACTGTATGATGCGCATTTACTGTTGGCAAGAACTTAGTTTTACATTAGCATTGACATAAATGATTCAGGAAAAAATACTTTTTTGAAGTATGACAAACTTTTCTGAACTTTGTAGTTTCCTTTCTGCTGAATTTAAAGTACAGTGATTCGAAATGTGTCGATCTTTGATTAATTTAACATATTATTTTCTTATATAAAATAAAGAATATAAGTATTACGTGCTATTAAGATGTCAAATAAAAGAAATGTTTGTTTAAAAACTGTACTATTTTATTACACATTTGATAGATAGAAGAAAAACATTGCGTTATATAATTTTTAATTAATGTTGTAGCTGAATGTTCATTCCAATGTAAACACCAAGGCACTGTTCCTATTATTTTTCTTCTGCTATTTTTTTCAAACTGGGGTTGTGTATATGCAAATCTTTCAAGTGTGCAGCATTTCACGAGAGGACGTCATTAATCATTAAGAGTGTTTGTTCTAAACGACATCTGACAGCTTAAAAGGCTCTTAAAATTTATATTGATATTACCTACAGATTCAAAAATATATCAGCTCCATTCCTTTTTTAATTTCGTATTCTGTTTTCCTTTATGTAATGTCTATTTCTGTGAATTCCATATATCGTACAATTAGTTGAACATTTCTCTCTGAAGACAAGTTGTTGTAAAGTATTATAGTAGAACCCTCAAAATAATGTTATCATAGGCATCAACATAAGGCTTTCTGCAATGGTAAATTGAAATTACAGATATTTTCCGTACAAGTCAACAATCAGAAAAGCACTTAAGATGATTTAGAGATAACTTTGGACAATTGTTTCGTCAATCCAGAATTCATCAGTTTTAAACCCTGATAAATACAACCTAGTTGGACTAATGCTACTAAAAGCGTGATGAATAATAACAATTGGTCATCATCATACGGACACAGACATTTCTAAGGATTTGCGAATGTATGGTTTCTGATTTTGTTAAAAGTACACCGCATTTGGCCAGAGGTCATTAGCAAATGTTGTAAGACCTTATCAATATCCCGCTCCACACAGACGTCCAAATTTGGTAGAATGCGAGTACATGAAGACTTAATTGTGATGCATGATTTAGAAATAAGGAATCTCCACATCTTCTCACGATATATTTATTCAGTAGTAATTGACAGTGATAGGATCAATTACGCCAAAAGAAGAAAAATCATATTATAATCCTTATTATTCAATCACACTAGTGTAACTGATATGTATTACGATTATTTCATGGATAACGCAAACGAGTTTAACGTTTGTTAAAATAGTACATCCTCCTGTAGAAAAAAATGTGTACTGAAGTGCGATTTTATTCGTACTGTGTGCAATGGATATATTTTATCAACTAGTTTAGTAGTCCTATATCTTTTACTCAAAAGGTTTAGCTGTCTGGACAATAAAGTATGAGTCTCTTATCTACAGAAACTTAGGATAACATATAGGTATACAATGTAAGTCTTGACTTGCATGCACATACAGCTTTTCCAAGCTAATTGGTATGTATATCAGCAAGTCTTAGAAACCAAAATAATCACATCACAGATAGGTCTTTTGGAGTGACTATGTGTTTCTGTGCAAAAAAATAACTGCTAGTGCATTTGTCCTGGTAGCAATATTGCAATAATGGCAAGATTAGTGTTTACGGAAACGGTCTGCACACGGTCTTTAATGATTACATTGTCGTGAAAGCTCTTTACAAACAAAGGAGTGGATTTCCTGTGCGTGTTTCATTTGTTACATAAAATGTTCTTGGAACGCAGTGTACCAGACAATAAAAGTGTAGATTATCTATCTTAGATTGGAAATCAAACCAGTAAGAATGCATTATAAAACATGATCGTTTACTGTTAAAATTTATTTTTGATTCTTTATACCGAAGGCGAATAAAATAGAATGAAATCGAAGATTAAATCCAGTGATATCAATATCAACATAGAGAACTGCAGTAGAAATAAATCCATGCAAAAAGAATACATAAAAGGAACTGCGTCTTGTATGTCGCAAAGGTTTACAGTATTTTAGAAATTATGTAATAAATTAAAAAAGATAATCTTCAAAAGATTTATTTGTGACGTACATAGGTTTATGGCAAACATAATTTTGTAGTTTTATTGTGCGATACAACTTGTATGTACTTTATGCATATTTTCGACAAAATCAAGAACCATAACCCTGTACTGACTGACAGAGATCAAAAACAGAACCCCAGGTGCACAACTTTACATACTTAATAATGTTCCTATTATATTTCATGACCATAGGTCAAATACCTAAGATTTGTGCGAGATACATGAGATACAACTTGTATGCACTTTATGCATATCTTGGACAAGGTCAAGGGCCATAATTCTGGCTTTGCTGTGTAAAATCCTAATTAGACCACTTTCACATGCAAATGAGAATGCTGTTAAATTTGTTGACTTTGGATCAAATACTGCTTGCTAGACACAAAGTCGGACAGACTTAATTTGACTTAGTAAAGCCCCATATTTCTGGTCTGATTTTGCACAACGCCACATGCTGAATGATAATCCTGTGAAATTTGTTGACTTAGGGTCAAATATCTTTTGAGATATGATCGACTCAAATTCGGACGGACGAACGGGCGAACAAGGGCAAATCTAAATGCCCCCTACCCCAAACAGTTTTGGAGGGTACGCAATTGTACATTTAAAATTGTAACATCTAGCCCTTTTTAGATTCAAATTTATCTTTCAACGACTAGTAACTTCAATCCATACCGAAGCACTTAAGATGCATATACCATAAAATCATCAAATATATTTCATTTAGGAAGAGTCTCTTTCGATATAATACTGCAATAGATTGTTCATGACACAGCTTGCCAATAGACTGGATAGAAACGAGGAAAACAAAACATTCATGGTACTTGAAAGCTTCAGTCATTTTCATTGTTACAAAGCCCAAAATCCTAACCTAATACTGATCCGTCGAGACTGGCTAGAAGAAATTCAGTTTGTTAAAATATCAGCTTTTATGTTAGGACATTTACACCTTTCAACCATGATGGAGCATGGACTATAATTGCGGGAAATTGTAAATGTCATGACTGCTTTCATATATGTCATTTGTTTTTAGTTTAAAATTCGGAAACATATCTAGTAACAGTAAGATTTGCGTTATTCAATTTATTATTGGTTATACACGACTGTTTAGTAGTCAGCTAGTGTTTTTACGACTGTTGGTTTGTAATAATTTATTTCAGATCAATTGTTTACTTTGTCTTAGCTTGTTACACTTCAAAAATGTTGGTTAAACAATGCTCTAAGTAAAACCAATTCAATTCAATTCAATTCAATTTATTTGCATTATATGGCCTCCGGCCCAAATACAATATATACAACATGAGATAAACATAATGCATGAGGTTATGACATAAACAGCTGGACGGCATAGTCAATGTTAAACCATGATGACGTATTTTTGTTAACAATACATATCAGAATTCATATTTAACTGAACATTTCTAAATATTTGTCCCTCTCTTTAAAAGAGTAGTAAAGATACATGGCAACTTTTCTAATTAAATTCACATTTTCGTCTGACATCAAAGAATAAAACTTTTCTAGGGTTGGATATTGACAATAATACATAGGTAGATATTTTTTACGAATATCAGCATATAAAGGGCATGATAACATGAAATGATATTCATCTTCCAGTACAGTTTCACAGTACAGACATACTCGGTATTCTCTAGATATGTTATAATGTCTACCTTTTTCTATCATTAAACAATGCGAAGAGCTACGGAATCGTGCCATACAATTTCTAAATTTCTCAACATCTATTGCAATAATATATTTTTCAACTCCAAAACAGTATTTATAGTTACAATAGTATTGCAGTTTAATATTGTCTCTACACCTCGACTGCCAGTTTTGTATGAACTGGTCTTTTAAAGTTTGAACGTACTGAATTAGAAATAACCTTGGGTTTGCAACATTTTGTGTTTCCCATACATATCCAAACCCATTGCTGTATAAATTACGTTTAACATCTGTAACCCAATTTTCATACCCTATATTGTCATAATACATAAGCATTTCATAACACAATCTTGTATATCTATCTTTAGGAAGATTAAGTAATCTTAACCAATATTTAATACATCGTTTCGAAGCATATATGTGCATAGGATATCTTCCTGTATCCCCAAGTACAGCATCATTACATGCAGAGTTATATACATTCAAAAATCGTTTGCAAGCATATACCTGTACTGTTTCTATGCATTGTGGGTGTTTTAAACCCAAAAGTTCAGAACCTTATAACATAATAGATGCAATTTTCGAATCAAACACTTTAAAAAACGTTTTATATGGCAGACAAGATAAATGCTGAAGAGAACTAAAAATGTACATAAGTACCTTCTTCGCTTTCACAGACATGGCCTCTGACATTTTATACATTGATAATCTGTTTGTAAAGAATATACCGACATAAGTAAAACCATTGACAATTTCAAGCTGTTTGCCATTATATAACCATTTTTCTCTTCTCGCCAACCTTCCACCTCGTTTAAATACAAGTACTTTTGAATTCGTGATGTTTACAATTAATTTACTCCTTAAACAAAACTGATATAAAACATTTAATTGTTTTTGTAAGCCAACAACAGTATCAGAAATCAAAGCAATATCATCAGCAAACATAAGCAAAAAAATTTCAACAATATCTGGAAATAACTGAATCCCTCTGATGTTATCTTCACATAACATTGAATAAAGTTCATTTATGAACATTGCAAATAAAACGGGGCTCAGACTACAGCCCTGACGTAAACCAACCAGTGAACCAGTGTATTGTCTTAATGATAAATGATAGCAATGTCAAAATACACCGTAGAATAATCTGATATTTCCCTTATTTATTGCATAGAAGATGACCTTGCACGATAGAATAAATTCAATATCCCTCGAAATTGCACTGTTATGGATTCAGACACTTAAAATGTTGTAACTTAATTGACATTTGTCCTAGTACCAAATAAATGATCTGACAGTATAGATCTTATCGATAAATAAAGCAATCATGAAATTTATTCATTACATTTAATTGCATTGTATTATACACAATATATTGAGTTCACACTATTATGAAACACATTGGTAACATATATTTTAGTTGTGACGTATCTATTTTGCACCAACCTCAACTTTGTACATCTTCACCACTGTATATCCCTACAAAATGCTGAACCGTACAGAACATTTTCTATTACAGACCAGTATCATGTTTTACCTCGGAAATCAGTTATTGTATCGTGGTGATAACACTTACTTTTAACCACTTTTCAATGTTAGTGACAATGCCGTGGATTCCCAAGTTGATACTCTTTGCTCCAAACGTTTACTTGAAAGGAAGGATTCTGTTAATAGGATATATTTTTCAGAAAAAAAAAACAACATTTTACCTGTATCAGATTTCTTGTCAGAATTTTGTTCACTGACTGATTTGAATTATAAGTGCAAGTTGTCTTCGAGAGTTTAAAGATCTACAGACATGAACACTAGGGTGTTTAGGAAAAACTAGCTGGCGTATTACAAACGAGCCGCGCCATGAGAAAACCAACATAGTGCGTTTGCGACCAGCATGGATCCTGGTCAGGATCCATGCTGTTCTCTTCCAAAGCCTATTGCAATTAGAGAAACCGTTAGCGAACAGCATGGATCCTGACCAGACTGCGCGGATGCGCAGGCTGGTCTGGATCCATGCTGGTCGCAAACGCACAATGTTGGTTTCCTCACGGCGTGGCTCAAAGTTTTTGTTACTACTTTTCAAACTCCGTTAAGTTACAGACGTCACTATTGTTCTAAATTTTCATTCATGACAATATTTTAAATATTACTCAGGGTGCAGATCAAATTTGTATATCATATCTTATAATTATAAGTGTAGAGGCCTTTGCAATAAACTTTTTATCAATTTTGCATCCAGATATATGAACTCGTTCTGATCTCTCCATATGGTAGGAAGTGTGGTTTGGCGCTTGTAAACCATGCAGTTAAAACACACCAGTAGTATTTCGCTTGTGACTGTTCTAACGCGCTGCCCTGCTGTTTTCCTTCTTCGTGTTTGTTTATGTCCGTTTGTTTTACTTCTATGCTATTATTATGTGGAACGAGGTATGTACGGCTGCGTACAATGACTATAGCTTTTCCTGTAGTCCTTACTTTCTTTCAGACATGACCCGATAATGTTTTATTGCAGCCAGACTTTTATTTACAAAAATATAAGATGTTCAATATCATCAGATCAAAATAAGTATTGTACGTTTTTCAAACAAGCAAATCTAAATTTATTATATTCTTAGCCTGCAAAAACTCGCGGAAGTGCAACATTTCGCAACTTCTTCATAAGATTGCATTCCATCCATCAGATTTAATTGTTTGTTCCAATTAATTTCATTCCGGTAGCGTTAGTGGATAAAATCTGTACTGTCAGTAAATTTATTTGAAAGAAACAGATATCAGTTAAATTATTACATATTTAGAAAACGAATACAAGAACGTTGACATTGCGACGGATAATTAATTGACTTTATCTTACCCAGTCGTCTTCCACGCAGTAAATAATGGAGATTGCCAATAGTTTGATGGTGCATTACAAAAATATTTGTCTTCAACGTCATACCAGAACTACAGACATCAAGTATTTTCAGTGTGTAACGTCTTATTCATAGTACTTTAGCGTAAGAAGTAAATAGCAGGTTAGAGAATTGATAGTGTGGTTTGTCTGATAACTCTAAAACCTACATTCTTGGCTTCACCATTCGTCGAGTTTTGCGGAAAACTATGTGTGCGTTTGACTACATTTGCCTAAACAAGTGTCAAAATGCTTAACAATAATACGTACTCAAACGACAATTGTCGCGTGTTATTATGGGTCCACTACCTTAATTAGCTTGGCTCGAATCAATTAGTGGAAGGTCAGTTAACCACTTCGGTAGAATATATAATCTTGCTGATTTAGAGGCTTTACATATAATACTTTTATTGATACTGTCTGTCACTAAATCAGATGAATTGATAGTGTAGATGGTATCATATAATGGATCCATCATGCTATCTATTTGTTGCTATATATCAAGTGGACGGGATTATTTTTACTTTAGTTCACATACACAGTCTGAGGATATTTCTGATTCCGATATGCATAGATATGTATAATATACAAGAGGGCCAATATGGCCCTGTATCGCTCAAATGAGTGATATTTGTGTCAGTTAAAGTATATTATATGACATACATATAAACAAACGGACTTGGAATGGACATGCCTTTGCACTGCGTTTTTTACCATTTGCAGAGTGGGGAAAAATCCCAGTACTCATTAAATATGAAGGCAGTGGTGTCGAGTTAAAAATGATCTTCTACTTTCCATCTTTGTTGTTGTTCATTGTTGTGATACATTTTGGCAAGATGAAAAGAATGTGTCACAGTTTGAATTTTAAATCTTTTTCTGGGCTGTACAGCACAGTCACAATAAAGAGTGAAGCGTTCATTGCCAATGTCAAAGTTCTTTTTATTTATTGCGGTCATTGCTAATGTCAAAGACCTATCTGAACTGTCAAAGGTTCTTTTATTTTACCATATTATGCCTAAATACCGTGAATTTCAGGAATGTCTGAAAATGCATGTTTATTAGCTATTTTTAATATAACATACTGGTTTCCAAGTCTATAATTTTTGTTAAGAGTTACACTTGTTGAAGTATAGACGTGCACATGCAATTTTCAAGTAGGGAAACAAAGAACTTAAACAAGTGAATGCCAATTGTAATTTTATATAAAATGTGTACAACACAAGTGATAATTTTTACTGTGAAATGTCCATTCAAATTAAAATAAAGTGAGGTTATTTGTCAAAACTTCATTCCGGAGTTGTCTACCCAGATTGTCTGGGTCCACTTGATCAGATAAGGTCACATTACACTAAATAGTATTCCGTATATATTCTATATAAAACTGACATTTTTTAAAGAGCTACCAAACATAACTAGACCCATTTCAGAGAACAAATCCTTACCTGATTTTAAAGAGTTATGATAAAACTGATATAAAATGAAGAGAAAAGTAGGGTTCATGTATCATCTAAGAGAGATTTCTCTTGTCACATTTGCTTACTCAAAATCACACTGCTGTGACCTGGAAGTACTACTCATACTAAAATTGTTTTTCACTTCACCAAATACAACTTCCTGTCTCATTTTTCTACCAAAATGTCAAAAATACATCCACAATGAAATTTAAACAGAAAACAGCTTTAATTTAGACCTCTGTGGTCATGCCAAGTGAAAAATGAGTGTTCAAAAACCTGTCCGCCATTACGCGACTACACAAGATGGCTTCGTTTACTATAATTAGGCCATAAATGAAATTTGGAACCAATCATGCAAGTAGTTACCGAAACATGTTTATTTTAATTAAAGACAAAGGGAGGTAATTTGAAATAAAATCAGTCCAGAGTTATCTACCTTGATAATCTGAGACCACCTGAAGACATATACTTGAACTTTCAAATCAATCCCATACACATGATTAGTACCGGTGAAGAAAGAAAAATGCAAAACAATGTGAAATATAGCAATTTTTGTAAATCAAGGGCACATAACTCTGGTCCTACTAAACTGATTTAGCTCTTGGAACTCATCCAATATCTTTAAATCATATACATTCTGTGTAAATATTATTTGGATTGGTGAAGAAATGAAGTTGCTTGAGTGTAAACAAGGGAAAATACAAAAATGTATAGCAATCTCTGTAAAATCAAGGGCGAGTTACTCTAGTCCTAATGGTCAGATTTCACTCATAATCAAACTCATCTGAGATCTTATGCTCATACATAATTTATATAAATATGATTTGTATTGCTGAAGGAATGAAGGTGTTTTAGTGTAAACAAGTTATAATACAGGGATTTTTGCAAAATCAAGAGCCCATAACTCTGGTCCTACTTGTTTGATTTTGTTCAAAATTGAACTCATCTAATGCAATACATATACTCTGTGAATAGCTTTGGACTGGTGAAAAATAATGGGCTAGAGTATAGACAAATAAAATATAGTAACTTTTGTAAATCAAGGGCACATAATTCTGGTCCTACCAGCCTTATTTTGCTCATTATCGAACTCTTCCAAAATCTTAAGGTCATACACATTCTGATTAAATATGATTAGGATTTGTGAAGAAATAAATATACTAGAGTGTAAATAAGGTAAAATATAGCAAATTTTGTCAATCAAGGGCACATAACTCTTGTCCTACTGGCCCGATTTCGTTAATAATATAACTCTTTAAAGATCTTGAAGTCATAAACATTTTATGTAAATTTGATTATGACTGGTGAAGAATGAAGATGCTGAAGTGTAAACAAAGTGAAATACAGCAAATTTTGTCAATTAAGGGCACATATCTCTGGACATACTAATCCGATCTAGCCCATAATCATACTCATCCGAGGTCTTCTGACCAAGTTTGATTTATATTGCTTCAAAATTGTGGATGCTAGGGTGTAAACAAACTAAATGTGAACGGACGGACGACGGACATTCATCGATCCTAATAGGCCTTCGGCTCAGGTGAGCTAAAAATGAAATACAAAAAGTACATCCTACAAAAGATAAATATTGACTATATGTCATGGTTAATTAAGAATTTTGTTTTTCTTCCATAGTGATACTGACTGACATCTAAAATGCTATTTATCTTACATACAAAAAGTGTCAGAAACAATATGTTGGTCAGACAAATCAAAAATATATCGAAACGTATGAATAGCCATCGTTTTGATATTAGAAACTTCCCAGATCCAAGTTACTCTTCTGACGTTGCAGCGCATTTCAACAGCCCATCACATTCAATTGACGATTTTTCGTTTGTACCATTTGACATTGTTAACGACGAATTTGGTCGTTTGTGTAAAGAAACCTTTTGGATACATAAATTAAAAACCATATATCCAAATGGACTCAATGCAAAATTATTATATGACATGTAGTTCTCAAATTATTCATTTTATTAGTATCGTTTATTCCTATTCGTCTTTTTCTTAATTTACATGGGAACTTTTGTATCATTTTGAGCCGGTGCTTCTTTACATTATACATCACGTTATTGCTAATTTATGTTTTGATATTTAAATTCTTTCTTATTCAAATGTACTAAATGCATGTATCAGCTTTAACGTTGCGTCTATTATACTGCTGTCTGTTTCCCGCGATCACGTAACGTACTACGACGTTATATCCGTTGTTTATTATTATAATTTCCTGAAGAAGGCATGCAGCCGAATCGTTGGAATATAAGTAAATTGTAAATTCTGCGTGTTTGGGTTTTTATCCACTACATTACCGTTTTTCTTCCATAGAAGTAAGTTATATATTCCAAGTATTTTATGTATGTGCAAAAATCATTACAAATAGGCAATTTAAATATAAGTTTGTAGGACAAAGTCAGGCAAGGCTATTGAGCATGTTTAGAAATATCAAATTAAGGAACCATTTTGCCATATATTATGATATTGAATATTAAATACAAATTCGCATTGCACATATTGGTCAGTAAGGGCGTCTCTTGGACACAGAATAAATTTCTATGCATATTGCCTTGCTTTGTACAGTATAACTATGCAAATAAGATATATATTTGTAAGTGTCCACAATTGGATCATTAACATCTTCTGATCTCAAAATTTACATTCCTATATCAAATACATCATCATCATCATCATCATCATCATCATCATCATCATGATTATCATCATCATAATAATAATCATCATTATTATTATTAAAAGGTATGGAAATACTCCTAGAGTATTTTGTAGTATTGAGAAACTGACTAACTCAAATATAACGCTGTGACAGAACATATGCATTCATTCAAAATGCATATTCATCAAAGAGCGATGTCTGCCTCTTTACGCACATTGTTCACTATATATTACGTCTATGATAAGGTAAATATTGGATTATTTTATACATTTATGACATTAATGTTGTTTGATATATACATTCCATGTTTTCTCAGAAGATAGAAATTTAACAGTATGGCACTGGGCTGAAGGATGTCACATAAAATGTTGGAATTGAGCGAAACACAATTAGGCAGTTCCATTTTTTTGTGCGTTCACATTTTAGCAGAGGTTATTATCCTTAAAATTCCTTTAATTTCCAAAATTAATATAGCGTTGTAAAACTCATTAACAGTGAAATATATTATAGAGAAAGTAACCTATTTTGCCCCGGCAAAAACAAGTAAACGGAAATTTGTCACGTTTTAAGCTACTTACTCCTTGCTACTTGTAACATATTAGACGGTGACATTCCAGAACCAGTACGATATGACCTTAAGGATATCATTTGTATTGTTTTAATACAATCAATACATTCTAGCATTTGCTATAAACTAAGAAATAACACCAGCTTTTAGATGAAATCCTCATATTTTTTATGTTAAGTTGCTGATGCTCACAGTTGCTTGTGAAACGTTTGAGACTTGATGTTTTACTGGCAATAAGTTTTCAAACTTAATATGTTTTAATATTTCAGATGAATTAATCTTTACTCAAAACTCGACTTAAAAATTCAAAAAGTCTTGACATGTAAACTCTGTTTGGTTTCATATACCTGGACGTTTCAGTCGGATTCAGCAAATTATATAATAACTTTTCATCATTCGACAGTTGGTACACATGTATTTTTCATAAACTTTGCTACTGTATTAGGAATCTTTCAAGTGTGTAGCACACTGATAATGCATATCACAAAATAGTAGTAAAGTAATTGTTTGTGCGAAGTCAATCTAACCCCATTTGACCTTTTAACCCTTGGTCCGAACCGACCAATGCCGGACAATTTAAAATCCACAGGTTTTAAACCAATAAAAACCTCTGATTTTAACCTAAGATGATTTATTAAAGATGATTTAAAATGAATAAAAACTTATGTCGTTATGTTAAAAATAGTTTCCACTTAAAAAACATTTAAACACTACACCGAGATACAAAATTGTAGGAATGTGTTTGGCCTATATAACATACGGAAGTAAAATATAATGTGGTTGAATTTAGACCACTTTATATTTTTTTTTTTCTGTTTAAATAACTCTTTTACTTCCTTGTTTTGTAATCCTTTACATAGATAAAACAACTGTAAAGACATTAGAAATGACACAAAATGTACACAATTACCATAATACATTAATAATTATCCATGATGAAACAAGAAAATTTCAAACTAAATATAACACAGACCGGGAAACCAAAATGCTAAAATATAAACAACTAAACATAAAACAGACGGGAAACAAATGTAATATAAAAATATAATAAGGTTGGTTATTTACAAATCTATCCTCTTTTTATTAAAAAAAACAAGTGTGTAATAGTCTCCTTTGATAATTGAACTTCATACAAATTATTGTAATTTAATATTGGAAGGATTAAATTATTTAGGGTTCGTTATTATTTAGAAACAAAATAGTAATTGAATAAAATTATAACACATAAAAATAAAATTATGATAATTTCAAACATAACACTATTATAATAAAGAAATATACCAAATATATAACCGGTTTTCAACTTTTTATATCATTGAGACGAGGTCGGTTATGATAGTTCAGGAAGTCATCTGCGTTTCCTTGTCTGTTTAAAGGTAGCTTGCAGTAAGGTTTGTGTACTGGAACGCCTTGTCTGTTACGGTTACAGCTCTGCTGTTATGACATTGACTGGTTGTGCACATAAAGAATCTTCCGTCAATGTTGTAATAGCACTGAATTGCATTACTTCTTCTTGTCTTAGTTTCGAAGGTTTGGGAGGCAAAACACAATGGGGTTGAAGTGATTCTGGCTGCAAAAACCGGGCGGTTTGATGATTTAGGAAAACACCAGCTGTATGGTGAGCCTACAGATGAGGTCTCTTAGGAAAAGACTAATGGTTCACCCCGGCGTCGGGTGTGCACCGTAATAAATTCTACCTGGCGTCGGGGTTAAAATAATGTACAGAACACGGCTTCTTTTGCCTTTTTTACAACTATTAAACAAATATTACAATGATTTAAGTACAAACAACTGAAATTACTCATAACCGTTCTTAGAGTATACCATAGGCATATGGCATGATTGAATAATTTTATATGTTTTACTTGTTTACTCTCAGTGTTTTTATCCCTCCCTCACCCTGTTTATACCATTTTGCTCATTTTAATGAAAAATAAAACAATAATAACCACAAAATGTGTTTGTTTTGTCTTGATATTTGTAATGTTATTATACTTAACCCCAGGTTATATATCAATCACTGTCCTTTTGGTTCATCAGATATATTAGAATTTGATGTAACTATCCGCAAACAAAGCGAAAATGTTTCTTCTGTAGCTAGCCGAAATCGTATGAGGATGAATATCAATCACTGGTCCCTTGTTTTAGATAAATTTTAAGTTTTTTTTCTTATACATAGATCTTAACTGATCAGTGTCAAAGTTCCTCAGTGTTTATTTACATTATCAAATACATCATATATACCAAGAATTGTATGATAATCAGCATTCCACACCTAAATATAAAATGTGATATTGGGCTGTTAATCGGTTTATTTTGGTTCACCTAGGGCATGGCCCCGTTTAATAAAAAGTTAATCTCTATTTATTTACATTCGGAATTTTTTTAACTTTAAACAACACACCACTCAAAACCACATCTTGTGCAATAATTTCTTATTCTTGGTTTGTGTTTTATAAAATTTTATAATTACAATTAATCCAGTTTTAATTTAAATGCGATTTAAATAGTTCAGAACGGTCATTATTTTCATATGTTGAATTTATATCCACGGCACCACGACGGATTAAAATACTTTATCATTTTTAGTAATCATAAAGCGTGTTATTATAGTATTCTAAAGAGAAAACATTTCATGTCCCCACTTCCTCTACCTTTCTTCTATTTTCCTGTCTTTTTTTGTAAGGTTGAAGAATTATTTCAGCTAACTCATCAAGAGTTTTGTTGTGTGGCAACTTCAGATGATGCAGATAGATTGGAACAGTATTCTTTGGTCTAGCTATTGTGTTTCTTGTTTTCTAAGAAACATTTCTACTTTTGTAATTTCTTGGGTATTAGTGGTAATTTCTCGACATTAGCGGTTATTGCTTAGTATAGCAGTAATTACTTGAGTATTAGCAGTGATTGATTCTCCTTGTTTATGCTGATATTTTCAAACTACGAGTCCAAAGCATTTACTATTTTTTTTAATTTTATCATTAAATTTATCATTAAATGTATCGTGTTAAATTCATTAATATCTTTTTGTAATAAACCTTTTAAGTTTACTAACTCTTCGTATTTATATTGCTGATGTGCATCGACATTAGTAATCATGTTTACAAGTTGGTTTCTAAATTTTCTAGCGGTGTATCTAAATATGTAATTGCTTCAGTATTGCAGTAATTAACTCTCCTTGTCTTAATGATTTTTCAACTACAAAGTCAAGTCATTTTTATGTTCTTCATACTTTAGATTAAATTTCATTAATATCATCTTGTAATTTTTTTGTAATATTATTAAGTCTGCATACTTTTAAATTATGACGGTTGTCAACAATACTAATCGATATCGAATTTGTTTTTTAAAAGTCATTATTTTTGAATTAATTTCTTTTTTCAAGGTTATATAATGCTGTGTCATGATCATCACCTCTTTGTGAAGCTGCCTTTTCCAATCAGATTTATATTTCTGCAAGTTTATTGAAATTAATTCTAATAACTCTTTATGCTTATTTTTCAGTTTTCAGTATTTAGTTTATTTATTTCTGTTCTGATTTATAACTGATACATATTTGTAACCTTTTTCTCAGCTTCAATAATCTTGTCTTTTGTTCTTCATGTTTTATCATACTATCTTTTAATTCTTTAATTTGGGTGATAAAAATCGTTTAAATAACTCCGAAAAAAATTCTTTTATGTTTGTCATCTGTCATATCAAGATTTTCTTCAAGTTCTTTATAGAATCAACCATAGCTTTCATTTCTTCTTCAATTTTACCTTGTAATTGATTAATTAATAATGAATTCTTTTTAAATTCTTTTGTTAATTCTTCAATATTCGTTTATTCTTCTTCTAGTGTTTGTTTTTCAATACTTTTGATAGTCTTCAAGTTTATAGTATCTATTACACTTTGAATTTTTTTATAACTCAACCGTCTTGGAAACTGCTGCGTTGGGTTTATCTGGGATTTCTAGGTTGATTATTTCATTACCTCCCATATCTAATGCTCTATTCATTGTGTTATCAAGTCCTTCATTTCTGTGTAAGATACGATTCCGGTTTCTTTTTAATGCTTTTTGAATTGCTTTTTAGTAGCATAATCACTTAAATCCTTTAATCAAATTTAACTTTACTTATACTGTCAGGTTAACTTAGTTGTTTTACGTCATTTTAAAAATCCCAGTATATAATTATTTGTTATTACCAGTAAGTTTTTTTTAAAACTTCCTTGGTTGTCATATATAAGAAATCTTATACTTTGGATTTGGTGCATTAGAAAAGTATTCACGATATTTTTGTTAATCACAAATTCCTTTTAATTTTCATTTTACCCGGACTTTCAAATAAATTTTAATGTGAACAGGTAATCGAATATGACTTTGGTGTTTTATTAGTAAGACTGACTTAAATAAATAACACAACAGTTTTTGTGGCGTCCTTGAATAAGTATTTTGTTAATTTCATTGAACCTTTTATCTTCACATACAAAAATCATCAAATATTACTACTTTTTGTTTTTATGATTCAAGGTTCTCACTAGGTTCAATTTGGTCGGGATTCAGTGAATATTCAGTTATTTCATTTGATCTAATTTTATTCTTTTTTGGCAATTTGGTTTAAGTGATAATTAAAGCTTTCGATATTTATATAGTTCTAGGTTTTTAGGGGCATATAAGTATAATTTATCATAATAATAAGAGGTATTCGAAGTATATGCATTAATGTATTTGTTTTTCCAGATCCTGACGATCCCACATATTTCACATTCTAAAACATGATCTGGCATTAAAAGGATAAAATTGTTTAAAAGTTATTGGATTTATCATTTTTTGTATCATAATTTGGAATTTCCATTTATATATTTACATTATTTTACAATATCTTACATTTATCTACATTATTATACATTATTTTACATTATCTTACATTATTATATAAATGCAATCACAATTAATGAAATGATAATAAGAAAAAAAATTAGTTGGGCAAAGATGAGAACTCTTTAGAGAGAAATAATGAGGAGAAAAAATAAAGAAAAGCTACAAATCGGGATTTAGTCTCCTTACTGAAAATTTATAAACAATTACTGAAAAAATAGAAAGTCAAAAGAACAATTATCAAGTCAGTGTAAAAAGCATTACTGGAATAAACAACAATTAGCGTTATTAGGGTGATGAAAGAAAGACATACAAACATACCAGGCATGTTACCACAGGCTATTCAAGAACCAATACCATTACAGTGTCTCCTGAGATGACGACCTGTGCAGGGAATTAGAAAAAATGGTGAGGAAAAAATAAATGAAAATAGATTGAATGCTGGTTTGGTAAGATGTTTTAAAAGAATATGGATATTCCAACGTCTGAAATGTTTGACTTACTGAGATGAATCTAATCCTATAAAATATATTGAAGGACTCAGACCAAAACGCAATAGGTAATGTTATACGAAATGTGAAGCTAAACGGTCTGATAGCTAGCAAATAAGATCAAAAGATCCATATAACCGAGAAATAAACAAAAGGAATTAAAACATACACAAAACGAATTGGTAAAGTACAAAAAGGTGATAGAATAATTTTACTTTAGGTCCTATATTTATGGACAAGGAATAAAACATCTTAACCATATAAAAGATTCACCAAAAGGACAATATGGTAATTTAATTATTAACTTAAATAAACTTTATGGTAAAAAACAAATTAATTGCTAAGGATAGAATAATGGAAAAGAAGTAATTACACTTAAAGAGATGATGATTTAATTGATTTGATCTAAGAAAGATATAACAATAAGAAAAAGCTTTCAATTCTTCAATAAAAATATTTAAAGAATTACAGAAAAATCAGGATTACCTATCTATAAAAGAACTATGAAATTTAAAAAACGTAATTAGGGGACAAGGTTAGAGTTTGTCCATGTAATCCAAAGAATTGGGTCTAATGCTTGGAGAGGTTAATTTGTTGTTCAATTAATCCTGGAAAATAATAATGAGAACTAAAAAATGAAGAGTTTATTAGGAATAATTGATGAAATATTTAAAATGAATTCTCTTTTACCAGAACAACAAGAAATGTTATATAAAATATTTTTCTTTGAATTTAGATTTTAATTAAAAAGATATGTTTGAGATTATATACATGGAACAAAAAAATTGTATTAAGTTCTGAAACAGTTAAAGATAATAAAAAAACCGAGGTGAGTGATTTTACATCAGTTTAGTCGTTCTTTAATTTTAGCTAAAACATAAAAACTTATGTTGTTGGTTTGGATAGTATTAACACTATGACCTACTTTGGCTAATATTAGTGATATGAATATGACAATAAAAGCATTCGTTATCCTAATGGTAAAGAATGAAAGATATCATATTTTTTTACAAATGGTATTACAGTTAACAGATTATTAAATAAGTATATTAGGGAAATCATTAATAAATAATGGTTAGATTATTATGGATTTGATAAATCTGAATTGCTACAATAAGTTTGGAATTGAATTAAGTAGTGTTAAGATTTTGATTTCATTAAAGGATAATTTTAAGTTGGATTTAGGAAATATCAATTTCATACATTGCTTGGTTTTGAGATAAAAAAAATTAGCAAAAGCTGTCCATTGGGGAACTAAAAAACACCAAATATATCTAATCTGTGGATACAAATTTACTTCTCATTGTGATCTTATTGATAATTCACTTGTTGATGGTTAATTAGTGATTATTATCTATGCTTTAAGTTGCAGATTTAACATGAGCTTATCATTTACACAAGAACCAAAAAGAGTTGGATATTCTGAAATTACTAAATATATATAAATTCACTTTAGAATATCTTAATACAGGAGTATTGGTAGAATAATTCATTTTAATGAGGTTGAAAAAAAAGGTTTTTTTTTACACTAATTTTAAAAGAAATTATTAGATAAAACTTTAGTTTTAAAACTTTTATTAAATTTAGTTTATATAATGTACAAAAAAGTTTATGATAAAAATAAAGGAATATTTTTTAATGTTGATGCTCACACAGGAGAAGAAATCATACCCGGAACAGGTATCTTTGACACTTTAAACGAACTTGCTTTCATGCGAGTTGCATCTTCACTTAGCACAGCTGGAAAAAAAGCTTTGGAACAGCAGGAAAAGCAAGCACTTGAAAGTGGAACAAAAAAGGTTGGACAGAAGTTGGAAATTTAGATAGCAGCTAAAATTGTGAAAAAATTTTAAAAAGAAAACCTGCTCCAGCCGTTTGGTAATATACTTGACAAGGAATTCAAGAAAAGAATAATAATAAAAAAATAATGAGGAGGATATTCATATGTGAATATATAGAATAATTGTCAGGATTTGGGACTTTAGCTCGTGCTGGAACTTCAGATCAACAAAAAAGGTATTAACAGATTAATTTATTAAAATATAAAATAAAAACTAAAATAAACTAGAATAAAAAATAAAATATATATATTATATACATGTTTAGAACAAAAGAATATTGCGAAAGATCTGAATTAACTCCTATTCAATAGATAAGCTTTAATATCTGTCCTGGGAAATAATGTTCTAAACAACAAAAAAAACGGATTCACTTTACAATTAATGATAGAAGTTCATATTTTGATTGTATAATGCTTATTTTTGAAGTAAGTTTTAAAGTAAATAAACTTGCTAATGGTAAGATAATAATATGGTGCTGGTGAGATGATAATCAAATTGTTAATTAATAAATGCGCTTCATTAATTGTTCAGTTAGAGGTTAAACAAAATGGAAAAAATTTGTGTTTGATTTGTAATATTTATCAACGTATTACCAATGTAAAGAGAGTTGGTCTGAAATATTGAAGGATTATGCAAAATTCAATGGAACAAATGAGTAATTTATTAGATACTACTGTGTTGCATGAAAGTAGGAATGACCCAGCTGGGAAATAATAGTGTTTAGCTATTAGAAAGACATTAATCCAAGATAATAAAGAGCGTATTAAATGCTAAGATTCATTAATAATTATTCATTTTTCAGGTTTAGAACTAATATTTTTCTCAAAGTCAAATTCAAAATAACACTGCCGCTGACGATGATGATGAATTAATTTTTAGAGCTAAGGTAATGATGTGGTAGAGTAATTGTAACAAATTAATTCTATGGGTACCACGTTTAATTTTAATGAAAATTGGGTTTTGGATTCTAATTACTACAGAAAGATTTAAAAAGAAGATGGTCATAACTTAGGGAAATGATTGATGCAATCAAGTGATAAACAACAAAATTATAACCTTTAGAATAAAGCTGGTGTACAAAACCACAACAAGTATTTGTTTATTTCAACGAATGACAAAAAGTAATTACAACAAACATAACCCGCATTTAATAGATACATTAAAAGTTAATGCAGCAAATGAAAATTGCACGTTTTGAGCTCCTGTCGTCTTTAAGTTGGTATGGTGTTTTTTTCCAGAAAACAGAATACACAAGTATATCAAGAATATATGATGTTAATGTAATTAATTATATTATAAACAAAAATAACAAAACTACTGGAAGACTCTTAAATAGATCAAATTTTTATGAATATTTTGGATTTTTATTCATTTTAACTAGGAATATAAAAAGGAGTAATACAGAAGACCTAACAAATTACATTTAACAGCTAAATTAACAATTATCCACCAGCAGCGATATTGTGTTTTAGCAATTGTATTATCATGAGGAAAACAGTTGAAATAAATATATTGGAAATGAACTTGTTATTGTTTAAATAAAAATAAATATAAATTATTTAAAATGACATCAAATTATATTGAATATAAATTAACCTTACAGATGGACAAAAGGAATAAATATAGCACAACTTTTAAAATAGAATTCCGCATACTTTAAGATAAAACATGCAACAATTACATGGGAAACTTCTCCATTTACTTTAACAAAAAACACAAATTAATCAAATTAAAAAAAGCTGTTCGCAAATAAGAAGGGATTGAATTTTTACAATTTCAAAAAAAACAACTGTCAGTCCAGTGTCAAAATGGTGGATTTTAGGAGCTTTAGTGGTTTGTTAGGAAAAACAATTCTTCCAATGGCAGCTAAAATAGCTCCAAAATATTAGCCCTTTAGGCATTGGTGCTTTGTCCCGGGCTAGCCAGTATGGTTGTTAGTAACATTTGGAAATGGTATTATTTCAGTAGTAATGATAAGAGAAATATTGATATCACATATTCTTAAACCTAATCAAAGAAAGCAACTAGTAGATCTGGAGTGATTAAATTAACACAAAAAACAAAAAACAAGACGGTGGGTTTTTAGGTATGTTGCTGCTAGTTAGGTATAACATTTGATTACATCTTTGTTAAGTGGAAATGATACAGATAGAAGTTCTCACGGAGACACTTACAGACGAATTCCTATAGTAAAAAAAAATAAAATTTATAAAAAACCATTAAAATCTAACTTGTAATTTTTTTTATTTCGGAACAATGGGTATAAACCAATTACATTAAAAACTTTAGGGTGTATTTCGTCAGAAATAATTTATTAAAATGTAAAAAGAAAGGTTGATGTGGAATTATAAATTTGGACGACTCTGTTGTACTGGAACACATTGGGTTTGTCTTAGATAATATATACTTTGATCCGTTTGGACGCCTCCACACAAGAAGTACTTAAGTATAGTACCAAATGTAAAATACAACATGTTCATATCAAGACAAAAACAAGTATGCTTCGTGGGATATTTTGTTTATTTTTCATTAAAAATGTTACAAGATAAAGTACGTTGTTATGATTTATTGTATAAATATAAAAATTCTAATCAAAGAGTAAATGAACAAAATATTATAAATTATTTTAATTTAAAAAGACATTTATTTAACTGAAATTTAAATGGAATTAATTAATATAATGGGAATATTCAATCAAATATAATGAAAAAGTAAATAAATAGAAAAAACAAATAAGAAAGGAAATAATAAGAAAACCTCATTGTTTTTAAAAAGTTATACCCAAGATTATGATTGGTGGATTTTTCAATGGGAAAAACTGTAAATGCTAGTCCTGGTTTAGTTCAAAACAGGTAATAATGTAACAATTAATTTTTAATTCGCATGCTTAATTATTCTTGTGAAGCAATTAAAATTAGAGATAAAGGAGAAGCTAAATTACAAATAACAAACTAAAGAATGTGTAATTCTTCAAAGTATATCTGTTAAAAAAATAATAGAAAAAAATGGAATCTATTTTCTATTAATTATGAAATGAATTTAAAATGGATGATGTTTTTTTATATTAATTCTTTAAACGTTACGAATATTCAGTTAAAAACAATTATGCGTTCTATAATTTAAGAGTAAGATATTGAATCAATACCATTATCAAGAATATATCTTTTCTCGTCATAACCATGATAAAGATGTTTTATTTATAACAAACGGGAAAGATTATGTTATCAGAAAGAAATACTTTAAAGGTTTGATTAGTTTGGGTTGAAATAAACAAAGTATCTTTGTAATCTTATATGAATATTGTTTTTTAACAACAAGTTTTTAATTCCTTTACATTTTTTAATAATTAACTCGTTTCTAATAATATGATTACATTTTAATTCTTAATCCGACAAAAACACAATGGGATTCGGCAGCTTCATCTTTAAATTTTCCAATTACTTTTTTATTATTGTCGAAATAAAATTTTAATTACTATCATAATCACTATTATCAAATAATTCTTGTCCTTATAAAAATCCTCATATGCTTCTTTGGTTTTATTTCAAAACATAATGAATCAGAGTCTGTGAATAATAATTTCATTACCCTCGTATTTTTCCTTAATGTATAATTATAATGAAAATTATACATTAAATATTTTGAAAATCTAAATGCACACTTCCCAACATAAAAAGGTCTGTTTAATAACAAACTTTCTTTAAATTCTAGAATACAACCAAATTATTGTTAAAATCGTTGAACTAACAAATGAGGTTTTGCTATATATTTTAATAAAAGTTTACATATGAGTTAATTTAATATATTAGTCTCTGCGATAAATTCTCATCGTCTTAACCGAATACAGAATAGTTCATTACTTAAAAAAGTCCTTTTCAAATGGAATTTTTTGCTCTTAGATCCTTTTTTGAGGTATTAAATCAATATATTTTTTACACCAAGGACTTTCGTCAAAAGTTATATTTTGTGTATTTTTGTTACTTTTAATTCCTAATTGTGTATATAGTTCAAGATTTTTATAATGAAATACATAATTTTGTTTTTTCATTCTAGTTGGAACCAACTTCTTTACTTACTTTTTCCTATTTCAAATTCTGTTTATATTTTTACTAAATAGAAAGCCATTGAATTGGTATTTTAAATTTTTTCAGGAGCTAAATGATAAATCATTGTGGGTTTTATGTAATTCTTTTGGATATTCAAGATCACATTTACAATTAAAGATAGTTTTACCTTTTGCAATTAAATTTATTAAATTGTTTTTTCGGATATAATTTATAGTTTCAGAGGGTTAAAGGTTGACACATAGCCAACCGTAAAGGTTATGGCTTCGAGGGACATAATGTATTTGCGATTTTCTTTTGAATTATAATTCCTTCATATATTTATTGTTTGCTTTACTGTATCTGTGTGAAAATATAACTTATTCCTCCTCTCAGTCCTTTTTCAATAAAAAGATACATATCAATATCAGTTATTAAATTAACTTAATTCAGTCATTTTTTAACATTGCATCCAAGCTCAACAGGATTAACTAAAAATAATGACAAGGATCTAATTTGTAGTAATCTAAACATAGTTTTCTAAAAATTTTCGAATAATCAGCTAAAAGTAATACGTCAGTTTTAATAAGATCATGATATTCTCCCAATGTTTTAATTTTAAAATTTATTCCAAAATTTTTAGCATGTTCATATTTCATTATCCAGAAATATTAGTTTCATTTAAAATGAATAAAACTCTTCTTTAGAAGGATCATTTGTTTCTTTGAATTTTTTAAATGAAGTCCATGTAATCATATGGAATAAACACCTTTTGGTTTTTTAATAATTAATGCTTTCACAATCAAATTCTTGAGATAAATATTAATTCTGGATATTTTACTAGGTTATCCAATGATTGAGACATAAACTTGGAATGAATCAATAATGACCAAGTCAGAAATCATAAATGCAATATTATCTGTCCATGCTTGTTGGAAATAACATTAATTCTTTTTTAAATTTTTATTTGTTGCATAATTAAAATGACGTCATAACCTCATTAAATTATGAAAATAACAGGAATTTTATGTTGTAGTTTAAAATTATATTACATTTCTGAGTGTGCACTTCATCTGAATTTTCCTGTTATATGACAATGATCAGTACTGACAATTCCACCTTCTTATATTCTTTTTCAAGATATGACATAAACTTTTGTTTTTTAAATTCCACTTACATCTTTTTTAGACATTCTCAAATCTTTGGTAAATGTTCTTTAAATAATTTCTTTACAAATATTCCTTTCCCTCAAGCTTTTTTCAATAAAACTTATAAACTGCAAATGAGGGCCTCTATAAATCTTGGTTGGGTTAGTCTATTTATCGTATAACAAGAAACAACCTTTATAGCCGTAACCACAATCTATATGATTTTGATATGGTTCAGTAAATGAAGATTCAGTTGCTGGTAATGCAGTTTAAACCCTTTTTTAGTATTGATTCAAAATCTGCATAAATTACAAAAGTACTGCTAAACTTTATGATAATTTTAAATAGTACTTACCTTTCCTCTATTGGCATTTTTACACTTGGATACATTATAGCTAAACAATTTGGAATATGTTCATTTAATATTCTTTCTGAGTTAAATGTTGCAGGGCAAGCAAGATGTCTACAAAAATGTTTCTTGTTTGTATTTTTAGTTTTTGTTTTTTATTAATCTATTAAGTCTTTTCATCCAAACATAATGTTGGACTACAGTTCCTTGAGGGTTCAGTCATCATCAGTTTCCCCCCTTTTATCATGTATTTTATCATTTATTTTATCATTAGTATTAGCAACAAGTCACAGGTGTGTTCTTCGTATTGATATTTTGTATGTACAATGGATAAATTCTATTTTATTCATCTCCAAATATATTAAATGATATTTCATTTAAAACTTCTATTTTAGGTATGTGATTTAATGTAACAGGGAAATTTTATTCGTATAATCAAGATCGTTTATATGTTTTTATAATTTGAAATCTGTCAGAATCTTTGTTCAGAAATTTGTATGCTAAATGACACCATCTAAAAACATTCATTATCATATTCTTTAAATTTATTAATCCTTTCATGAATTTTGTAATGGTTTTGGTACTTCTAAATAAACTTGAAAGCAGCCAATGGACTATATTTATATCTTTTTATAATAATGAGCATCAACTGACTCTATTTCTCCAGGCCACTTCCTTCAGAAATCCAATTACAATTCTATTTATTATTTCATCAAAAGCTGAATGTAAAGTTTATTTTATTTCCGTTTGTGATAAAATTTAAAAGCCTTTGATTGAAAATATGTCTGATTTATATTCTGTATGTTTTATCCATTTTTGCAAAAGTTATTTGTAAAACAAACATTTATTTTTATACCTTTTAAGTTTTATATTAGTTCTGAATTTTAAGTATTTCATAAGAGTTCGTTATAGTTAAATATAATTGATTTTTTTGATCTTGTCTTTATGTAATTTTAATTTTCAATTTCTTTATTAATATTTGTTTTGATGACTCTCACGATTTCATCTATATCTTATATTAGAAAAAAAATCTTCAAGCAAAAAAAGGATTTATAAAAATATCAAAAATTAATAAAATAAAAAAAGTTTTATATTATCGTTAGAAGAAATAAAAATATTTAAATTTATATCATTTTCCATTAACTTTTGATATTCCCAAATTTTTACTCGGTTTGTCCCTTCACAACACATTTTTATTAACCGCATTAATACCAAATTCTTTAGATGCTTTGTAAGTGCTTTATATATTTTTTCTTCATTAGTATCACAGTCGGTTACAATAACTTTTTTAGGATTGTTTCGAATAATTATTTGATCTGGGACAATACTAATCTTTCTATTTTTTCTTCCGTTATAGACAACACAGTCCCATTCATATAACTTATTTTTAAAAATAAAGGATCTATAAACATGTTGTAATTCATCATGGACATGATTTTTATCTTCATCGTAACTATTTGATCAAGTTTTGATTTATTAACATTTCTTCTTTTAAGAACTTTCTATTGAAATTTTGTTGGTTCATAATTTCTCCTAAAGTGCTAGATTAATTTGACATAATCAATTATTACCTTTCTATTAACCATCTATATATAATATACTTATAGAAAAAAAATCTTTAAAAACGCACCTATGAAATTATATTGATTTGGAGAAAATTTGTTTTATTATCTATATCTTTTGAATAAGATTTTAAAAGTCATTTTTCTAAATTGTTATCAACTGTTGAAACTTTTAAATAACCTTCTTGAAACATTCTGTTTACCATTCTTCGAGTAATTTGTGTAGTTTTTCTAAATAATCTACACCAACTTTGTTTTCTTCCCGTTCTGTTTATTTTTTGAAGTCTTTTTAAAACATATTTCTGGGTTCGGCTTTTAACATAAAACAAAGCATCAATTGGGTTTTTTCCATATGGATTATAACTTGATCGTTAAAGAAAAGATTGTAAGACTGCCCACTCGGGGTCATTTATAAACACGTTGTCGTGATGTTGTTTTGTAAAACGTTACTGTTAGTTAACTAACAACGTTCAGGACGCGAGAAACACCATCAAACTTTGTTTAGTAGAAGCATAACATTTTTATATGATGTATAAAGTTGTTAACTGAAAAAGGAAATCAATATTTGGAGGTTCTTGAGCAGCAAGTTCAAAAAGTTATATGAATTATAACTTGCGAAGCTGGAACCTTCGGTTGCAGTGGATCCATAACATTTTGCCCCCCCCCCCCCCCCCCCCCTCCATTCGTGAATTGGATTCTGGGAATTATTAAAATTAGGATTATATTCTTTAATTATATCTAAAAACGTACTTTTTCCTGATGCAATTTACCTTCAATGATATATTTTTTCTCATTTATATAAAATACTTTATAGAAAAATCTTTAATTTTAAAGTTAATACAATCTTCATCTTTTTTACTTTTATATCCTTTAAGTTTAAAATCCTCATTGTGCATTTCAACGAGGTTGTTGGAATAATTTTTTTCTTTCTGATGTCTAATAGTATTGTAAAAATATCCTGAATAACTTTATTTGGATCTTCTTGTATTTACTTTTCCATCCGTGTTTTGTTATAAGTTGTTTTATTTTGTGATGATGTGTTTTTAAAATAAATTTCTTTATCGTCAGTTTTAGTCTGTTAGTATATATGGTATTTGCTGATGGATCAGCCCAGCAATGCTACAAATACTGGAATAGCTGGAAACAAGTGCTAATGCAGATGCAGCAACAAAGCACATGCTTGTAATATATAACCCAGAGTACTTACTCTCACAAAATTTATACTTTTTCTGTAAGCAGCAGCTAGTTTAGTTAAGTGAATAATTAATTGATCTATTGATTTCTATTCCATTTAATATTAGAATTAGATTTTTATTTGTCACATTTATATAATTTAACTTTTTATTTCTCTAAATTAAATCTTGATCAAGATCGTAACAATGGTACCAACTATTAATTTTTCATATAACTTTCCATTTTACTAAAGCTAGTTTTTTCTTATCGTCTCGTTATAATAATTTTTCTATTCTAAAAACTTCATTGTGTGGGTAGTAGGTAAAAGTTCTTGTTCATAAAATGAACCTTGAAATATTTCATCTTTTAAATCTTTTAATAGTGTTGTTCTGGGATATGTATTATTAATTGTATAAATTATAAATATTCCTCTGTCCAATTTGGAGTATTCCTTTTTCAAAATGTCTTTTAAGTTTGCTTAACGACTCGATCACAATTTTAAATTTTGCTTTGCTCTTTGATATCTTAAAAATAACCATATAATTAAGTAAACAGTACCTTTATTTAAGTTTTTACTGGCTTCGGTTGGTTGTCATTTTTATACTAGATGTTTTGTTTTGTTAATATTTATCGACCATATCTGAAAATATCTAAATAAGTATAAAGTATATTTGCTTGTAAAATAATTTCACATTATTCTTTTTAAACGTCTATTAAATCTTTCTATTTACTACAGCTTTCTTCATAATGTATGATACATCTGAATATTATTTTTATTCAAAAAAGATCAAACTTTTTATTATAAAATTCTTTTTTTCTCTACCCATAAAATTTACTGGTAATCGTCCTTCTAAATTATTTTTTCAAAAGCTTCAGTAACAGATTCTCAGTTTTATTCTCATATGGAATAACCCAAGATATTTACTAATATATCAATAACGGTTACAAGTACTTTACTCTTTATTATTTTTTGAAAAAGCTTGATGTCGACTAAATCAGCTGACCAAGTATCATCAAATCATAACTATCACTCTTCGTTTCTAATTTTTGCTTTTAATTGGTTTGTGTAATTCTTCTGTAATTCATCGCTCAATGTGTTTCCGGGGGTATACTCTACCCCTTTTCCAGTTTTTTGACTTTTGATTTTGTCGAGACAAGATTGATGTATTCGTTTTCATTTAGGTTTCACAACCTAAATATTTGCAATCTTTTCTCCAAATGTTTTTGATTTAGTTTTATTTAAATTGGAAAGCATTTGCTTATCACATGTACCCTTTTTTACATCACTGTCATAGCATAAATCATGGTCCATACATACTGCATCCAGTTCATTGACAGGGGGTCCATTATCTAGGGGATTTCCTGGCCCACAATAATTATATCCTGGAAGTGTTAAACCTTTCTTAGGTAATAAAGGTAACATTGCTTTGTGAATATCTAAATTACCCCCTGTACTTTTAACAAACTTTGATTTCATCTTTCCACAAGATGAACAGGTAGCTTTTATCATTTTTCTCCCATTTTTTGTTATAACATAATGGGGGTTTATATTATCAGTAAATCTTCTTTCTTTCAAACAATATATTTTATTCTGTAAACTCATCTATATCATATGTATTTAAATTTAACTTTAAAAACTTTTAATTGGGTTTAAAACCTGTGGATTTTAAATTGGCCGGCATTGGTCGGTTCGGACCAAGGGTTAAAAGGTCAAATGGGGTTAGATTGACTTCGCACAAACAATTACTTTACTACTCAAAATGGCGTCATCAGTCAATTAAGAGTGATTGCTCCGGGCGACATCTGACAGCTTAAAAGTTTCTTATATTTTTAAAAGCGGAAATACCTTTTTTCTATATAAAAGTCTATTTTCTATAACTTCCATCGTTCATACCACCAAAAAAAGCATTCTCTCTAACGACAAATTACACTGAAGTAAAATAGAACCCTCGTCGGAATCACCATAGGTCAATAGGTGCAATGGATTATAAATGGTTGAAATTACCGATATTAAGTTACAAGTCAACAATAAGAAAAGCACTTAAGATAATTTCGAGACAACTTTAGAAAATTGTTTCGTGAATTCAGAATTTCTCCGCTTTAAGTCCACATAAAAACAAACCTAGTTGGGAAAATGATACAAGGAAGGTAGAATTGAAAGCGTGACAAATCATTAGTATGGATCATCATATGAAAACAGATACAAATGTATTTCTGAGAATTTGTGAATGGAAAGTTCCTGATTTAGTTAAAAGTAAACCACCTATGGGCAGATGCCATTAGTAAAGTAGATGTTGTCAGACTTCATCAATTTCTTGCTGACACAGACAGCCGAATTGAATTGATTGAAAATACATGAAGACTTAATGGTGAAAAATGATTTAGAAATTAAGAAATTGGCACAGTAATCTCTCATCTTCCCACGACATAAAGGTAATTTGCAGGGACATGATCAATTACACCGAAAGAAGAGAAGCACATTATAGTATCCTTATAATTCAATCACATCAGCGTAACTGATATGGCTAACGATTGTTCAATGGACAGCGCACATAGATTGTACGCTTTCTCAAAATAACACTTATTCCGGTAGACTAGTACAAAATGTTTATGAAAGTGAAGCCCGTTTTTCGAGCGATCAGTTTGCGCCTTCTCTCTCTTCAATTTCACTGATAATACTTTCCATTATAATAAAATCAAGCAAAATATGAAACACAGTCAGTATCAGTGACTGCATTTTAATGATCTTGTAAATCTGACGCTGAATACAATGTAACAGCATTCACCCCACTGAGTGGCGGGCGGCCGGGCCTTAGTGAGGATTTGGTCTGTCTGGCTATCTGCGTTATAAATAGAATAGACTGGCTTGTCCTGTTACATTTCTGTCAATTTTGCACCGTTGTTACATCCGTATAACGTGAATGATGTTAATTTCCTGTTACTTTCCACATTGATTCAAGGATTTTGGAACAAAATGCTTGTGTAACTGAAGTGCAGTATGTTATTTGCTTTCACTATTTTGCTACCAGTTTGATGAGTCATTTTGACGAGAATGTTCAACTACTCGTTCTGCTGTTGCTTCCTTTTATGTTATTTGATCATGTAAAAAGTCAACACTAAACAAGCGAATTGATTTTTGTATGTTATAATGTGTAAATTATTGCACTTCGATATATATATATCTTCAGATTATATCTCTGAGGGGCGTCCGTGGCCGAGTGGTTAAGGTCGCTGACTTCTAATCACTCACCCCTCATCGATGTGGGTTCGAGTGAGGCTCGGGGCGTTGAATTCATTATGTGAGGAAGCCATCCAGCTGGCTTACGGAAGGTCGGTGGTTCTACGCAGGTGCTCGCTCGTGATGAAATAATGTACGGAGGGGCACCTAGGGTCTTCCTCCACTATCAAAGCTGGAAATCCGCCAAATGACCTATAATTGTGTCGCTGCGACATTTAACCCAACAAAATTAACAAATAACAAATTAATCAGATTATATCTCGACACTAATTTATTTCATCCTGATATTTATCCGTGCAGGTACAATACTGTTTATTACATGACTGTATTCTATTGTTTCACTGATTGGCTGAAAACGGTTCGAAAAGTAATGAGTAAATGTCATATCAACTTATCTTAGGTTATAAATAGTAGGTAAATAAAGATAGATCGAAGTAGATGCTTGGAAAACCAATAGCAACCTGATATGGTCTAAAAATAGATGGCAATATTTCCCATTTTAATTGTCCAATTAAATGAGAATACAATTGTAATAACATGTCTGGCCAACATCTGTTCATGTAATAAAACAATTATTGACTTTTTCATAGGTTGATATCAGGATTTATCAACCCTTTTGGGTTGATAAATCTTGATATCAACCTATGAAAAAGTCGATAATTGTATATTGTTGCATCTCTTGTTGTATGTTTATAGTGTTTGCTTTAACAACAATTATTTTAAAATTTTCAGACATTACTTTAATAATACATTTTGGAAACATTATTTATGTATGTTGTACCCTTTATAAATGTAAAGTTAATAGATTTTGGATTAAGATGACTTTATTGAAGTTTATATGTGGTGTTGAGATTGGTTTCCGTCTTGAGTTGATATTAGTCAATGCCTCCTGTGCCTTAGGATAAATAGCAAACGGGAAAAACAACGTTCAACTTTCTCAGACCACAATCCATAGCAGTTCAATGCATTGGCACGCACATGACCAACAAACCCACGCTAAAGCACAAACAAAACAAATAAAGACAGCGAGGGGCAAATACAAAATTACAATAAAATAGCTGGAAATCGCCGCAAAGCACCACTAGAGAGTTTTAACCGTTTTATGGTGTGCGGAACAGTGAATATAAAAGTTATTCCCTAGCACGGGCAATCGCTGCAGAAGACATGCGTGTAAATAAAATAAATGCCCTTGTCTTGTTAATTTCCATGAAAAGAAAACCTTAAGAACCAAAATGGCAAAGACACACATACAGATACAAATGGTAATGAATACTTACTATTTGTATATACATTATTACAACATACAGTTAAAGAAAATTTCCAGGGCATTTTTTACTTCTTAAAATACATTTTTCAATATATCTAGATACTTTAATTTGCAAACTTTTACATTTTGTCCAGAGAAAAGAACCGTTAAGGGCTCTACGAAACAAAGCAATCGGTAACACTGATGGATGCTCCCCGAAGCAAATATCCAAAAAGGGGGGCAATTGAAAAACAGGATCATATAGAGTTATGATTCTTAGTTACTGCACTCCCCCTCAATGTGTTCTATAAGCATTTTAAGTTTGAAGAAAGTATCTCTTATAGTTAAGGAGAGATGTTCTGGACAAAGTTTTTAACAAAAAGGGAGGTACAAAATGTAATTAAAAATGAGGCCAGCTAGAGTTATGGTTCTTAGTTACTGCACTACCTCCCATTGACCTGATAAATGTGTGAAGTATTTACTCAATCATGTAAATACTTTCCCAGTAATACACCGGAAAATTTTTCATATATAAAGGGAGATAATTAATTAAAAATCTGGGTAAGCTAGAACTTTGTTCTTTGGTGACATGGAAAGAATCGTTCAGATTCTGAAAGATTCGAGGGTTAGTTAATGCAGAACTGAGTTGTTTTTTCCACTGCTTTCATTTGGTAATCTATTAACTTTTTATTTGTTTGTATATCTAAAAGACTTATAATGCCTTTGTTTAAAATGTGTCTGCTACATCTACAATACTTTTAGATATTCTAGTTTAACTTTGTATTGTCGGCATCTTTCATTTGTGACGGAACGCCTGTTTTTCATACACTAATTAGATCGTGAATATATTAATTGCTGTTGGGCAAACAACAATCAGGCATTATTTTATTATTCTTGGCTGAAGTTTTTCTTGGAAATAAACCTTAATTGTATTATTTTGATAAGCTATGAAGAAGTCACAAACAGGACAGCAACACAAACTATTCTCATTTATGTTTCTGTCTTCTGCAATGGCCAATTATATCTAATTATTATTAGTTCTTATAACTAATCAAATCTTTCCTTCATTTACATCACATGAATATATTTTTTACCTGTTGGTCTGTTAATCAAGATTGTTATATACATGTGAAGAAATCGTATATAAATTTTGATATATCAGAAATATTTTTAAGAACTGATTCTGAGACTAAATTTAAAACGCGTAATTTACCATCTGTCGGATTCAGAACTAGCCTCTAATTCAATTTTGAGACTGATAAGGCAAACTATCACTTTTCAGAGAAGTAATCCTGTTTTACAGTAGATAGCATTAATAAATAAGACTTTAAAATCTTGGTGGCGTACAAATATCTTGCCTTTAATGACAAGTCCTATATTCATCCATTTGACATTCTTCTTTAGCGAAAAGGTCAATATCCCACCATATAAAAGCAATAGTTTAGCCAGTACGTTTATGTCAAACTTTTACCCGCTTCTTCTGTTTTTCGATTCGTCTCTTTTAACCGCCTATTCAGAATCCGAAACATTAATATACAGACACCCTTAATTTTAACACATTTCATGAACCTCTGCTGGGAAACGCGATGTGGCTGGTTCTTAAATTTGTCGTTTTTGTCTTTTATGCCTTTTTCTGAGAAAACCTTTCGATGATTGTTTCTCATGAAACACCTACATTTACCTGATTTGGGTTACCAAAACCTCAAAATAAATGTATCGTGACAAAATATCGAGCCCGGATTGCTTTAATAGAAATTTCGTTGACGATTAATAACACCTAACTCCCTTCTTCTACCGTTTAAAATATTTTGCTTTCTGAAGTGGACATCTGTTCCTATGTACAAATTACACTGCCAATTACTATCTCAAAATTTAATTTCTAAATCATTGTGCATTTAAGATAAATGTACACATTTTGTACGTACCCAAAAAAATCGTCATTGTTTCTTACTTTCTTCAGTACACAACGGAATACTGTGAAATTATTAGTATTCGATGAATTTTCGTGACTGAGTAAATCCGCCATATTTTATCCAAACAAAACAAATAATATCCTATTAAATTGCTATTCAAAAATTGTAATCCCCACAAAACCGCCATGTTCACAACAGCCATGCAATTTCATGCCCACGAAGTTAAATCTTTTCTCAGTAATAAAAGATAATAGGTAACAGGTAAAGCAATAGTAACAAACTATTCTTTAAATATCAGCCTCACTAATCGTAAAAAGGTCAAGGCGGTAATTTAGAATTTGTCATTGAAGATTAATATACTATGATGTAATTTATGACGTAAGATTCGTTTTTCCTTTACAATGTTATTACAACAAAAGAAAGGCCAACACAAATCTCTTCACACAAACGTTATCCTGTCTTTTTACGTCGCGGAATAGGACTTGCCAATCACCATTACAGACCAACATAAGTAGACTTAAGCTTGAAAGCTAATTTGAACAATCGTAGGAATTCATTGGTATAAAATATCTTAAAACTACCAGCCATCTCATCAATCAGCAGCTATACGTTGTTGACATTTGACTCAAGTGGCAATAATTCATTCTATAACTGCGGAGTGTTTGGAAAAAGAAATACTGATGTAAGTGGTTTCACATTTAAAGTGCTGCATCTTCTCATGTCATCACAAATATAAGTCTTCGGTAAATGGACATTATTACTATCGGCATCTCGTAGACTAAGTGTTGTTTATCGTTTTGTGCATGTACATAAATGGAATGTGCTAAATGTTCTGGAGTGTTTTATGTCATGACATAGGTGGTTTTAGACATAACAAAATCACGTACACCCTAATATGCAATTTTGAAGTTTCGTATTGAGAAAACTGAAATAAAGTATTGATCTGTAAGAAAGATACAATGGATGAGTTGTTAAAATACCAATTAGACTTACATTCTGTACCTTACATAATATAAAAAGAATGTGTCTCAAGAACACATATGACACAACTTTGGCACACCTGGCACATAAAGAATGGTTTCAACCAAAGTGTAAAGATTAAATATTGCGCAGTTTCTCGTATAGGTTTTGTGACAAACTTTGTCTTTGATTAACATTTTGACCAACATAAGTATTAGGCTCGTACTTAAGAGCGGATTGTATAGGATTGACCGATGACTTACAAACATACACTCTGGGTTACTCTAATTACTTTGATGTGATGGTTGATTATGTACCTTTACCAGATACAGAATGGTCCCTATAAACATGTGATTCCCGAGAGAGCCTGAATATAATATGTTTGTGGGAATCGTCGATATATTTAGATCGAGTCATTTTATAATCATTTGATATATGCAGTGCATTGATCAAACCTAAAAATCGGTCCCCTTATGTTTAGTAATATATCAAACATTTCCAAGATATCAAAAGGAACTCTGTGAACTTTGTAATAAACAGAATAAGTCTACACTAAATGGAAAACATCACAAACTATTATTGTATTCAAGCAAACTTTACTGTACATATCTTGTCATTAATGTACAATCAAGCTAGATGAAGGGAAAAAGGACATTCCCCGTTTCAAATTTTACGTCAGGCTAATTCTTTAGCAGGTCATATGTGCTTATGCATTGATAACTGATTGAAAATTAAAAATGCTTTACTGATTTTCTTATAAATGGAATATATGTTTGATACCTAATTAATAATTAGATTTCAGCAAAAAGAGTTAGTTATGAAGACATTTATTTTTAAGGCAGTTTTGTTATATACATCAGTTGAAATTCCAAACCTTTCTCACAAAAAAGGGAAGTCATGTGAAATTTTTGTATTTTTAAATGTTCCTATGAAATATCTCATTTTGTAGTAAGAAAATATTACGTTTATTAATGTTATAACTGGCCTTTTATTTATTTTAATAGAACTTGTATTATTTTACTATAGACATGTGTTTTAAGACTGTTTCATAGTAACCCTTACAGGTAATATGATTTTAGTTTGTAAGTGATCATTTTAGAAGCTATTGCTGTGCAAGATGGTTCTAATTTCTAGGCAATATTTCCGACCCTGTAACCCGTGCTATCAGTCTTTCCCAATATCAGTATCACAATGGAGTGTTCAAGTGGGAATTTAATTAAACTGCAACTGAGAATTAATTCAATTGCGCTAATTGTTTTATCGTAATATACCTAGCAGGTCATTACTTTCAATTATCATTATTTCAGAACCAACATAAATTTCTAGATTCAGATAATAAATATTGAGAGACTTTCTAGTAGCATACCTGTAATGTAACAATCAATATGAAGGAAAACTATTGTCCTTGCATTGTTTGGGTTGTTGATTTCAGTTGAAGTTCTAAAGATCTTAACTTAATATGATTGTATTTTGAAGGCCTTAATTTTGTTTTTTCTTTTAGTTGATACATTTAGAATCATTGATGCCATACAACTCTATATTTGAGCCGCGCCATGAGAAAACCAACATAGTGGCTTTGCGACCAGCATGGATCCAGACCAGCCTGCGCATCCGCGCAGTCTGGTCAGGATCCATGCTCTTCGCTTTCAAAGCCTATTGCAATTAGAGAAACTGTTAGCGAACGATGCGCAGGCTGGTCTGGATCCATGCTGGTGGCAAAGCCACTATGTTGGTTTTGTCATGGCACGGCTCATTTAATGCAGTGAAATATATTAAGGTCTCTGTATTAAAAACATCTGAAATTTATTTTGTTGTCCTTGGCAGAAAATCTTTAAGTATATGAAATACAGTATAAAAGGTAAAGACAAATCAAAGCTTCTGTCAAATTGTTTTTATTTGCCTTTATTATTGTCAAACCATTTTATGAACATGAAACCCATAATCGAATGTTCTATATATTCTAGGTATACTCAATAAATGATTATAAAACATTACAATGTCATACCAATGCTATATAACGTCTAATTTTCTTTCAATGAATGTGTTTTGTTATCATACTGTCATAAACTCTTATAAATAAAATATACGACTGAAAAGATTCTTCCAGATGATTCAATACTTTCTTGACAGATATAGATACCACGACACGAATTTCTCATTATTCGGGTAGCAAACAGTATTATCAAGTTATCTACCCTTTTTTTATATACTCTCGACTTCAAAATATGTTATTAAAAAGATGTTGGTATAATATATTTCGGTTTTTTTTGTGCGTGTCTTTTTTTGTAGTTGCACAGTCATGTTGGAAATAGTCAGAGGTCAAAGAAAAAAAAAGATCGATGAAAACGGCACGTGTATATTGTATCAAAGTTTACAAAATGCCTCGCCTCAATATATTATAACATATTTGGATATCTATATGAAAGTCGAAATGGAGACTCCGGAACAGTTGATGTGTTTCAATAAAAAAATGCATAGCTGACAGGAGATCAAACTTAATGAAAACGCTTGCAGCGACTTTTAAAAAACTCTATTGATTACTACAATATGTTGGAGAGATTGGTGTTTTTTTAATCAATGAAACGTTGACAAGTTGATTAAAGACATATTGTGCCACCTGTCATTTCATTACATGACAAGGTCTCCAAAAATCTGCAAAATTTTAAACTAAATATTTCACAAAAACTCCCAGTAAAATATCTCACCATAAGTATTTTAAAAAAAAGATCAATCAAAAAAGGGTGATTTGTCTATCAAAGCTAAGTTTTCTAACAGATGAGTTGGCAGTACACATCGTTGTTTTTGTGAAAATTTGCAGTTATTTCTTGATAGCAAATTATATTTTGTTTCAGTCTATTAATATGTGATTACAATACGCGTTCTATGACTGTTAAGTATGTAGGTACATCTCTCTGCCTGATGGCTGAACGAGTTGTTTTTACAAGCACAATTTGAAAAAGCCAGCTAAGGGAATTCTCTATCAATCACAGTTCTATGGTCAAAATTATGCTTCGGTTAAGTAGTCGGACGTACTCTCTTAGGCATAAGTTTGGTCCTTGTTGGAGTTTTACAGTGCTTTTAGTTTTAAATTAGAACATGATTCTTGGAGCGTTTGGTGCGTAAGCCGGATGCCAGAACTTAACAGTTTCATCATAAAATCAGTGAAATGTTGAAAAAATACATTAAACACACCCATTATTTTCGAACCCACGTCAGTAATGGGCAAGTATTATAGGTCAGCGGCCTAACAACTCGGCCCTTATGCCATACTCCCTCCCATAACTCTATTTTAGTCTGAATCAAACAAGAAAGACAGATTGCTCGCTACTGTCTTGATCATTCATTATCAAGTAAGCCCTTCTGTAAGTCAAATATAACTGTAATTTGTTTGTGTTATCAATTGTAATTTGTATGTGGTATTAACTGTAATTTGTTTGTGGTGTCCGTTACGATATTGCCTCTGTAGCAGCGGATCATTCGAAAGCGTAAACTAGTTGCAGCTCAGTTTGATTAAGTCTGTTTATGAGAGGTATTGAAATGTGCAACACATAGGAAGCCCTTTTTGTACAGCCTTTAGCGAAACTCTTCTAATGGACTCCCAAAGGACAAGGAAAAATGGGAAACGTTTCCCTGCAAAGGCTGTCGATTTACTTTTCAAGAATTGATATTTAGTTTGAGTAATGTTAGGTGTATTTTAGTTAGCAATGTGATGTGTTTCTGTGTATGAGCTTTGATGAGTATGATTCTGTCTTGTTTATAAATAGGTACGAGGCTTTCACATATATTAATTTCATTTATGTTGTTGTCACAAATAAATACACTGGCAGTTGTGATCTGATAACTGGAAACCATAGGTAAAATAAACGAGATAAATGTACTAATATCACCACTGTAGATAAAAATAGTTCCCATGAAGTAATACGATAATTAAAATCATGCAGCCTGTCTTTGTCTGAACATACAATTCTTACATTGTGTACATTCTTGATTGTAAGGTTATATTCTATCAATATCTGAAGTCTGTTCGGAAGACTCTCTAGCCGACTTGTTAACATGAGTTATACGTCCAAACAACTCTTAATGCAAAGAAAATAGCCGGAAAAGATAGAATAATGATTATTATCAGTCTATTATAGTAAATATTCCACAGTAAAAGAGGCACCATTTCTTTATTGTCCCCATGGAAGTAAGTTGTAATTATATATTTGCTTTTGAAGTAAAAGTAGCATATTTGGCACTTCTGACTCCATAATGTTTGTTTTGGCACTTTTTTGTTGCTGTTGTTTAATTTTCTTGAAATTCGTACAAACTGTTGACTGCCGAAATCATGAACGGATCATTCGTAATCAAACAGAAAATGTCAATCGTCATTACGTGCCCAAAGCTATGAATACAATTTTTAAAGCTTGACTAACTAAAAAGTATGTGTTTTGTATATAAAATAAGTTTAGCGTTGCTATATAACATTGATTTGACCTACATTTGAGAGCAATCAATTGAGTCACGGAATGGAAGTCTGTTGAAAAAAATAATCCGCTTTTTACTGAGTGTTTAATACACTTAGAAAACATATATCAAACAGTGGGTATGTATTAGATCTGATTTTAAATTCGTAATAATCCTTCGTCAAATTAAACTTCTTCCCAGCACTTTGTCAAGATAATCAGTCCGGTCTGTTTACGAAATTCTTCTTGTAACTGTGTTCTGCTTTGATGTCATTTAAAACTGGCACACGTTAATGGACTCAAATTTGTTTCGACAGGACTTAGAAGAACCACAAAACACCGGTAAAAGTAAAAAGAATAATTCTAAGAAACAGATTCGCATGTGTAGGGTTACAGATACACATTCATTCTAGAATTATGGATGTTCCATGTAACTATCTAGTCAAAGCGTACGATTTTGTATTACCATAAAAGAAGTCAATCGAATCAGTAAAACATATATACATGTACAATACAGACATGAGCTTTGATTTATTTTCTGTTCAATGACGTGATGATTTATATCATTGATTTGACTGACTGACTGACTGACTGACTGAAGCTATTGTCAATTGGCTATGTGTCAACTCGTCAACCGGTAACACTTGAGTTGAACAACACCTGATATCCCATACACTGGTTTTCCCTGGAAGCGGCGTCAACAGTGATTCAAACTTCAAACGTACTTCACAATTTAGATAAAGTATAGTACTATAAATTGAAAAGATCCATTTAAACTAAAAATGTCGTTTTAAGCGACCTGTCAAGTTTCCACTTTTTCTATTTTCTTATTAGGCCTGGGTAAGTTGTTCAACCTAGTAATGGCAACATTTATATTCTACATGTATATCAGTGCGATATTAAATCTTTACAAAACGATCACACACTTGAGTGTAAAGATTTTCTTCATTGATATATAATTTCGATTTTATAGTGACTGGCAGTGCAGGTGTACTAGTTAAGGTCAAAAACCTGATGTGCACACTCAACATGTCGTCAGTCGGAGAGATGGGAATGCTGCAGAGACTGCCCAGATACATTCAAGAAAAACTATTAATCACATTTGCCAAGTAAATCTGTTTTGAAATACATTCTAATTATCTGGATATCATATAATTAAAAACATATAACTATAAAAACATGTAATGAAATGTTATTCCATTAGTGATGAATATTCATTATTATTAGTTATGTCACAACTTGTTTGCTAAGGTGATGCATGCTAAATTCCTGCAGCAATATGATTAAAAAAAGATATAAAGATATGATTGAAAATATAATACCTAGTATCATATCTAAATGTGACATGACATTCTGTATTGTTTTGTGTTAGTATTTACATATCCTCCTTCAGAAACATCCAGCATGTGACACTAATTATCAGTTCTGCCAGAACAATATAAGGCCTAATTGATGTTAGAATGTTAATTATCTTTCATGGTCAACACCAAATTAACCAGTTACAGTTTTAAATAAATTGTGGAGAAAGTACTTACAATTACTCTAGAAAATGACTGTCTCTTAAATTTCCTGGCCTGTTTAAAGAATTGCGGAGACCATGGTAAAATGGGTAAAATTCCACTTTCAGTTAGATCCGGACAAGAAACTGTCTAGTTCGGGGATCGAATACACCCTCCCGATCTCCCATTGTATATCAGTTTAAAATTAAAGTATTTTAATGCAAGGGAGTGATTGCTCCTGTCTATATGAATGGCTTTTGATGAAACTTCACATGACCTTTATATCGGATTCAGACCAGAATGGAGGAGAGGATGGTTTAAGGGCCGAGTGGTTATGGTCGTTGACTTTAAAAGACTTGCCCATCACCGACATGGGTTTGAAAATAACAGGCGTGTTTAAATTATGTTGCAACATTTTTGGAGTGAAACTCTGAAATTGTAGCATTTAGCTTGGGCCACAAGCGCTTACAGAGTCAAACTGTTTATTTTAGCATAAAATTAAAAGCACTGTGGGACTCTAAAAAGAACCGATTTGGTATATTCATTAGGGAAATGTTCCACTGTGTAACAGAAGCATATTTTCTACCGTGGAACTGTGATCAATAGAGAATAATGATTCTCTAATAATGCTGCTTCAAACTGAACTTCTGTTTCTATTCTAATTGATATTATTCTACAGATTTTTTTTCAAGGAACTCTGAATTCTAAGTAATCCAGTTTTCTTAATGATTCTGATTCAAATTGGTACCTTTTTGCAACTTTCATTTCCTCTCTGGAGTTGAAACAAGAAGTTTTACGATTTATTCAAGACGTCAAGATCTGCCTTAGGAGAGTAATTGCTCTTGGTAGGACTGAGATGAATATATTTAGATTTGAGATAGAGAAGTGGCCATCAAACATACTATGAATCCTATTAAGTTAATTATCATTTATTTTTGCATTATTTCCTGTAGCAGAATTATTTATGTTTTCGATACCTTTGTAAAGATTAGGATGGATTTTATTTCACCCGATTTCAATAAAAAGTATTCTTGGTATATAGTAAGCTAAATGTAATAATCAGCATCTTGAACTGTTGTACATAGCTGTAATGTCTATAGGTAGACTAGATAACGACATATAACAAAGTGACAACATGCATGTAGGGAGCACCCACAGTATCAAGTTTTCAGTTAAATTGATTATCAGAAATTCTCTTGTAATTTCACATCATATTTATCGTTTAGTCATATGGGTTTGGAAATGTATCTTATCCATTTTTCTGTTTTTGATACGTAACCTCGACGTTGTGCATCTTCAAGCCTATAACGAAAATTGATAATGTACAAAATTACCACATCATCGTAATTAAAGAGAACAAATAAAAAATGCAAAAGTCCTCAGGAAACTGAAATGGAATTTGTAAACATAAATAAACAATTTTAATTACAGATATTTTACAGAAAAGCACTGATGACTGTCATTGAACTTTTACGCATAAACCACTGGCATGTGCAACATTAAATCAAAGAATATCGGCACGCAATGCGTAGCCACGTTTTTTTTTCATGTGAAAAAAAAAATCACTTGTTTGTTTATTATCAATGGTAGTTAATACATGTACAAAAGTTTTAATTTAAAACCACATGGCGACCACGACCGAAAGGCAATGGGGCTTGCACCCATCGCGGCAGTTAACTTAGTGAGAACTGCAGTATGCGCACAGCAGAGGTTAGTGCCCCAAAGAGACAGGCAGTCGGGTCGAAGGCGTACCGGCATGAAATTAATCAGTACTAGTACGAAAGACTGTTGCGAGGGCAGGGCAGCCGAGTTCAAAATGAAGAACCAGCCAAAAAGAACCAGTTTGACCAAGGACGCTTGAAGCCGGACATTGTATCAACCTTTGATATACTTTGATATATGCATTATATGGTTCTATTCAGCGATTCTTTTAGGGGACGCATATATTATAATGGAAATTATATAATGGCCGTATATATAATGTAAGTTATATAATGGCACGAAATGATGAACTGTACGAGATTGCTCCAAAAATGCAGAAGCGTTGGAACCAGGTGGAGGGGTTGAATGGAGGTCAGAGTTTCTAAAAATGTTGTCAGCCCGCTTGGCTGTCTGGAACACAAAGAAAGCTGCTTGTCGGAACGAGGCAGTTTGTTATGCTCCAGGAATAAGGGTGAAAACTACATGTATAGGTCATATCTAAAGAATTCAAGCGTAATGCTGATAAGCCAGGCTGGTCAGTCTGAGTCATCCTACCAAAGAGGCTCTCCATGGGGCATTTTCAGTTAATACCGACCAAGATGATACAGGGTCAAAATAGGTTATTATATTCTTGGATTCTTTAAAACTAGGTTGGAATAAATACCCAACCCCTACTACATCCGCTTTTTACCTCTGCGATTTCGCGTACAACTTCATTTTGACTAAGAACAATTTCGGACGTATAAAAAATTATCAAAACCTTATTACTGTACGTAGTTCAGTATATACAAGAATTTATTCAAGTTTTAACTTTGATGTGACATAAATGTGAGTATCGGTCGTATTGTTACGCGATAGCATGATTAAAATGTGAGTTTATTACAATGTACAAAAGTATCATACAGTACTCCAATGGAACATCAAAATACAAAATAGAATTTCAAAAAGGAAGCGAAGATTAATTTTCTAAAAAGGAAGCACTGGCACACATTTTCAAGCTTTAAAGTATTCAGAATGTCAATAATGAAGTTCAGTACCATTTATCATTAATAAGGCACTCATTTATTAACTTATTAACGTTGTTACTATAACAATTGAAAACAAGAGGTTCATGATGACCCTATATCGATCACCTGTTAAATATGCTAAATAAAGAGTGTTAACAAGCTTTTCCTTTGATTTGAGCAAATGACCTAGTTTTTGACCCCACATGATCCAGATTCGAACTGGCCTAGGAATCATCAAGATAAACATTTTGACCAAGTTTCATGAAGATATGGTCACAAATAGGGCCTTTAGAGTGTTAACAAGCTTTTCTTTTGATTCAAACGAGTGACCTAGTTTTTGAATCCACATCACCCAGTTTCAAACTTGGCCTTGGAATCATTAAGATAAACATTCTGACTAAGTTTCATGACGATAAGGTCATAACTGTGGCTTCTATAGTGTTAACAAGCTTTTCCTTTGATTTGAGTGGTAACCTAGTTTTTGACTCCACATGACACAGTTTCAAACATGGTCTAGGAATCATCAAGATAAACATTCTTACTAAGTTACATGAAGATAGGGTCATAAATATGGCCTCTAGAATGATAACAAGCTTTTCCTTTTATTTCAGCGTTTGACCTAGTATTTAATCCCACATGACCTAGTTTCAAACTTGGCCTAGGGATTATCCAGATAAACATTCTGACCAAGTTTCATGAAGATAGGTTTATAAATATGGCCTCTAGGGTGTTAACAAACTTTCCCTTTGATTTGACCTGGTGCCCTAGTTTTTGACCCAACATGACCCAGTTTCAAACTTGACTTAGAGATCATCAAGATAAACATGCTGTGCAAGTTTGTATTAAATCAAAGCATAAATGAAACCTCTATATGGTTGAAAGGGCCAAAATAGAAAATTGTGCCCCTTTCAGGGGCAGTAACTCTAGGATCCATGATGGAATCTAGCCGGTGTTCGAAAGAAACCGAGATCTTATTGTGACTTACGTTGTATCAAGTGTAGTTAAAATCGAATGTTAAATATCACTTCTATCGTGTCCACAAGGTAATTTATTTTTTTACTCTTTCAGGGGTCAATCAGGGGCCGGGACCTATGATTGAATCTGACGGATTCATCATGGAATCAAAGATCTGTTGTTGTTGAAGATATTTTGCAAGTTTGTATCAAGCTTTTCCTTTGATTTGAGCAGATGACCTAGTTTTTGACCCCACATGACCCAGATTCGAACTTGCCTCGGAATCATCAAGATAAACATTTTGACCAAGTTTCATGAAGATATGGTCATAAATATGGCCTCTAGAGTGTTAACAAGCTTTTCTTTTGATTCAAGCGAGATGAAGTCTCTATATGACTGCATAAGCCTAAGTAGCAAATTTTGGCCCTTTAATGGGCCATAAATCTAAACCTATGATGGGATCTGACCAGTGTTCGAAAGGAACTAAGATATTTTGCCTATACAAGTTGTGTGCAGGTTTGATTAAAAACGATTGCAAAATGTGGTCTCTATCGTGTTCACAGGAAATTGTTGTCGGACGATGGCGAACGACAGACGAAGGGCGATCGCAAAAGCTCACCTTGTCACTACGTGGCAGATGAGCTGAAAAGGAAAGTAAATCCAGTGTTCATTTGCAACAGTAAATACCAAGATCTAATTATTATTTACAAATCCATGTTATCCTTGTATTAACATGTTTAACCAAGTTACACAAGCACCACTAGACCGACACATTTTTATTTTGCTTAATTCACACAAGACGTTAATCATTTTAATAAAGAAAATTGTCATCACTGACATATCTTCTCCCGTTCTCTCTTATTGTGTGTGTTTTTTAACTGGACACCCAGATACCAAAGAATATTCAACAGATCTACTGTATCACTGTGTCCAAGACTGTAAGTATACGTTTTGAATGTTCTTTCATGATCATACTGGTAAGTGTGATTTTTATTTATGAATTCAAAATGTTTGAAAATTGATGCATGCAAAATATACCTGTAATTTAGTATCATATAAATGCATATATGTGGCCAACTGTCTAGACAACTTTCACATACCCGCATAGTATATCAAAATATTTATAACAAAATTGAATACAACATGACACAACGAACGTTGTTATATGTATTGATAAAAAAAAATTGCAAGTCCTGAGCTGAAGCTGGAAAGTAGTGAAACATGGTGCAAATATTATCCTATTTTGTTGAGGATCTTTTATTGCAATCAGGACACAAGTACAATCTTGCATAAAGTTATCTAATGTCACATCTTTCACTAAAATAGTTTATTTCTAGATAAAAAAAATAAATGTAAAACTCATTCATGAAATGAATTCAACGACTTAATATAAAAACCAACTATGTTTTTAGAACAATATTCATAATAAAATGTCACGTATAACAGTCATTTGTTAAAAAAATCTTTCAGTGTGTAAGAACATAAATTATTTGATATACTGTGCTTTTACATTTATTAGGTGGTGTTTACTATATTTAACCTGACGTAAAGTTTATACACACGGATATGTATACTTTAGTTTTACATATATGGATCGACCAAGGCGGTGCCCCACTGTGTTCCTTTATTTGCTTGTTTTGTCCTTGTGTGTTTGCTTTGTGTATGTGTGTGTGTGATGTGCGTGTGTTGATCGTGTGCGCGTTTGGGGAGGCTGCGTTTTTAGAGCGTGGCTTTCCCTGTTGGATATTCTTCCTTGTTTGTATAAAATGGAAGATTCAACTTTCAGGTCGTAAGAATATTGTTAAAGTTAGTGAGAAAGAAGACAAATGTACAGTAACATTAAAATTGCTGTATTAATAGTATGAAGTGCGTGGAATTCAACGATATTGAAGAAAACGTATGAAATGCAAGGAAATGGAAGAACACCTCATGTAAAGATGTTTTTGTATTATCAATATATATTTGTCGTTTTGTTTGCATTATTATAGATGAAAATCAGAATTGTACGACAAGACTTTCTATGTAAAATTATATGGTTTCTTAAGAAATCGTCTATAATTATAAAAGAACATCTACACTCTACACTCTACACTCAGAAACTATATAATAATTACAAAAAGGCCGATATGCAACGCATTCGGTATTTAGGCTTATTGAACCAGTTACCGGTGGTCTTAACGTTAAATGGGCACGAAAATGTTCTAACATCATTTTACATTTGCTTACTTGAATATATTTAGTAGATTTTTTTCATTCATATATACTACCCATCCATCAAATCTTCAAGAAATTCCAACAAACATGTTCAACTTTGCCTAAATTTCATGTGTACACAAACTAAAGGTGAAGGTCATTTGTACTAGTAACCGGATATCTATAAAAAATGTCTGTAGGAAAATGTACTCTTGTAAACATTGCCTTGACAGGTAACTGGCTTCAATCAAATGTCTTTTTGGAATAACGGGGCACAAAATACGTTCATAATTTCATTAAGTAAACAAACTTATGCGATTTTAATGTCAACAGGGTCAAACATAAACACTTTTCAAAACTTTATTAACACTGACTAACCAACAACAAAACTGTCAACTGTTTGTCTATATTTTCATCTGGTTTATTCCTTTACATATGGGTTGCAGGATCGCACTGGAGACAGAGGAACTGTGATTCACGCCTAACAGCCTTGACTTTAGTACAATATTTAATATGAGTCTAGTGATTACAATTATCACATTGTGCCCACTGAGCAAACTCCAAAACATAAGCCAGGTTTACAACAGGAGGCATTCTTTTGTTACAGATGCAACAAAGTTCTTCATCATCTTCAGATGCAGACAGATTCAACACTGTTGGTTGGGAGGATATTCTCTTTTAAGCAACTTGGGAGTTGCAAATTTTTCTTGAATAGGCTTTTCTTGGCAGAAGATTTGGATTCAAGAAAAACGGCATTTTTGGCAGAAGATAAATTGCCTACAATGTATGGTGGCACAAAGTTTCTTTTTGTAGTGGCTTGAGATTTAACAGCAACAATTTTACGGCTTTTAAGAAACTGCTCTGCACATTTTTCGGTGGTATTGAAATCACTTTCTACAGCAATTCCTTCATTGCCTTGATATATTGCAGAAGGCATGATCTTAACATCACTAATCTCATCCCTGCTAAGTGGAAACATTCCAGTTTTTCGAAAACCACTTACAATGTTACTTGGTGAAAAGACTTTCAGATAGGCTTTTGAAAATAAACCGCCCACAACATATATATGAATAGTGTGATCTGGGTTATTTCACATGTAACTTTGACACTCGATGTTAAGCATGGCTTTGAGGGGTCCAAAACATGCAACGTCCAAAGGCTGAGTCACATGAGATGTATGAGGTGCTAAGATGTACAACACAATACCGTGATTTTTGCCCCAATTTGTTAACGAAAGAGACACATGAGATTTATGTCCATCAAATATAATAAGATGGGTCTGACCATCAGCGATGTTTGCAAACTTTAGAAAGTGATTTGCCAAATAATTTTGACATGTTACTGAATTTTGACCATCCTGTCTCACTCATTTCTCCTGCAGCTGCAGGGCATGTGTTGACCAGTATCTCATCACACCACCTCTTGCCAGGAAAGATGTAATATGGCAGTATGAATGAACCCGCAGCATTCCCACATCAAGTAACAGTTATATTTTTGCCTCTCGGTGACGTGACTGCTTGAGAGGTAGTTCCATTAGGACGCAAAACCTTTGGAGGACAATGTTCCATTACAATACCAGACTCATCAATTTTCCAAATTCGCTATGGATGTTTTTAAGGTCAAATTGGCTACATGTATCTTCTAACCCTGAGAAATGCTTATCTAGAGACTCTCGGGAGGTTGCCTTGGTCCTTACAATTGCCAGTTTCTTGGATTTGGCAAGCTGTATATCAGGCCACATCCTCTTGAACCCTTGGTTCTAAGAGCCCATCATAGTAGGATCAGTAGCAGACATTTTACCAAGAATTACAGCATACTCAAAAGCCATGTCCAGGAATTTTTGTCTGGAGTAACCATAGCCACTGTTGGACATATAGGTTATATGGTATATAAGACATTTCTCTTCTTCTTTGGTGAAAAACGGGTCTGGCCAATGAGTAGGTAGGCTTTCAACAGGTTGCAGACCTAAATGTCTGTCTCTTAATATACTTTCTGGCACACCAAACACCCTTGCTACCTTATACACAGACATGCCATCTTGCTTCACAGCTTTAAAAAGCCAAATTTCATGGGACTAATCATATGGGTGAGTTTTATTGTAGCGCCGGTCGGTACGTCGTAACGCAGAAGACAACACAATATTTTGAGAAACTTAAGTTGAAATAAAGGTAACATTCAGTTAAACATGATAATTATACAACACTAAGTTTTCACAGTAAAAATAGATTTCTATATAGATATATACCAACTTACCTTGAAAAAGCTCATTGTATACACTTGGACACAATGGACTTGACAGTTTACGGGAAATTTTGACAGCGCACTATATGTAAACATTCGGTATGCAAATGAAGTGACGTCATAGATATTTGGATTTCATGGATTACACCGGTTACAAGTATACACCGGTAACGGGGTCACAAAGCAGCATACTTCTATTCAGACTTGTAGGCATATTAATGCGTATTTATTCATTTGCACATACTTCTGTTATCAGAAAAAAACTAAATTTCTGTTATTGTTTTTTCGTTTTAAGGCACACGGCCATAATTCTAGTTAAATGTAGACTTATTAATTATAAACTTTTAATTGTGACATGACTCTACTGGTATTATGTCAGACACAATAAGGAAAACTAGCGTGCCTCCGTGACCAAGTGGTTCAGACCTACTTTGAATCACTTGCCCTTCACATCGCCTGGAGTGTAGAATTCATTATGTGAGGATACCATCCAGCTGACTGGAAGGTCGGTTGTTTCCGCCTATGCCTGAAATAAGGGGCATCTGGGATCTTCCTCAACCATCGAGAGCTGCAAAAGTCGCAATATGATCTCATTCGTATCGGTGTTAATCTAAAACCAACAAAAACAAGAGCTGTCTCCGTAGGATGACACATGCCCCCGATGGCACTTTGAATGAATAGTTATGGCCGATGTTAGAGTTTAGGACCTTTGACCTACGGACCTGGGTCCTGCGCGCGACACGTCGTCTTACTGTGGTATACATTCATGCCCAATAATTTTAAAATCCATGCCTAAATGACAAAGATTTGGACGGACACGCCCATCAATGCACTATCATGAAATATGACCTTTAACGTCTAAGTGTGACCTTGACCTTGAGCTACGGACCTGGGTCTTGCGCGTGATACGTCGTCTTACTGTGGTACACATTCATGCCAAGTTATTTGAAAATCCATCCATGGATGACAAAGATATGGACCGGACACGAATGCACTATCATGAAAAATGACCTTTAACGTCTAAATGAGACCTTTACCTTTGAGCTACGGACCTGGGTCTTGCGTGCGACACGTCGTCTTACTGTGGTACACATTCATGCCAAGTAATTTGAAAATCAATCCATGGATGACAAAGATATGGACCGGACACGAATGCACTATTATAAAAAATGACCTTTAACGTCTAAGTGTGACCTTGACCTTTGAGCTACGGACCTGGGTCTTGCTCGCGACACGTCGTCTTACTGTGGTACACATTCATGCCAAGTTATTTGAAAATCCATCCATCGATGACAAAGATATGGACCGGACACGAAAATTGCGGACAGACTGACAGACCGACAGACGGACAGACGGTTCAAAAACTATATGCCTCCCTTCGGGGGCATAAAAAGTAAGGGTACCTGAGTAAAACTATCAACTCACAAAGAGCCGGTTGGTTTCTTTGTATGAAATAATTCTACGTCTTTTGCTTTGCAGGTGACAAGTAATTTGATGCCCGCTATAATATATTTCCATCATGTCCCAGTTAAATGTTATTATCAATGTTATCGGTTAATCCTCTTCAGACAGTACCAATAAAGATCGTATAATGCAAAGCCTCAGATTAAACAAAAGTCCTATTTTAATCGATATTTTATTGCCTCCATTATCGTGCAAGTAAGTAATGGAAGCTTTTCTGATTTTATGATATAGTAGGATTATGGTTTTCGCACGCAAAACGTTTTCATCAAGAAGTCGAATATAAGCCCGGTATTGCCAGAGCAAAGTGCCAAAAGGTTTCGTGACAATTTAGTAGACAATTAAGCAGCCTTGGCCGCAAAATGGGATTTATAATTTCTTGAACTGTCATGATAATAGTTTTGTTTTATAATGAAAGTCGGCGCGTGTACAAAGAACATTGTAACTGAAAAACATGACGCTGGTTTATACAGGAAGAAATGTTTTTAAAGGATGAACAGCTTTCAGGCAAATCATAAAGACAATGTTAATGAATAAACGAGATGTTGAGATTGCAATACGTATACGTGTACGCGTACGCTTTTTAAGTCGTAAGTATAAAGATCAGCATCTTCTGAAAATTGATTGCGTTTCACAAATGTAAACGCACATGGTTACGAAGGCAAAAATAACGTTCTTGTTCGGCATCAGTGTAAGGAAAATGACACTTTACACAGACGAAAAACAGATCAATAAGCTTTTGCTGTTCTTGCTTCACAATAAAGTTCACTGATTTTCTAATCCACTACCAAATTATTTTTAGATCTCCATTATTTATTGCAGGTAAGATGACCTGTAAGATAAAGTCAATAAAATATCCTTTCCAGCGGCATGTTCGAGGATTCTGGCCTGGTAAAGTATTAACTTAATTGGTATCTGTCCTTTTCAGATAAATGAACTGACGGCATAGATGTTATCATTTAATGAAGCTATAATTGAATTAATCTAAGAAAAAACCTACGGGATTAATATTACTGATAGTGTATTAAGTATTTTTCACAAACTTGTATGAGGGTTTCTACATATGAATAGATTTCAATGAAATTATAATGAGAAGCATAATTTTTTAAATCTAATGCAATCTATTTGAAAATTTTGATATTTTCTCTATATAAGGGACACGCATCAAGACATAAACAGAATTAAAAAATTTAAAAAAACGATCTGCAACGTATATTAAACACTAAAAAAGTATCTAAGTTGACATTTTTGTAGTACATCATAAATTCTACAACTGTTACATCCCTTTAATTTCACACTATATGTAATAAGAACTTTTCAATAACAAAATATTTCATATTAAGTTTGAGACGTGCCCTGAAATTAAGTCGTTTTGTAAATGTCGAATTATCCATTTTTCCTCAATAATTCCAGTAGTAAATATTTTTATATCAATTATGTCTGGGGTTATAAAGAGTTGAAAACGATTTTTTTCTTACCGAACACGAAAGTTAACACTATTACGTTAGTCGCTTTGCCTAAATGATTTGAATCCAGTGTCATACAGCTATTCCAGGATTTAAACAACGTAATAACTGCATTCGTTGCGTAAGAATAAGATATGAAAACTTTACTTATGAACAACTCTAACGCGGAAAATACCAGATGTATGTAATGTTTATTGTTCGTTTAACATGTACATGAACAAATAAAAGCACCAAAAATCTTTATGCATTGTTTCTCAAATAGTGTTTTTGTTAAACAAATATATATCAGTATGAAACATTCTGATAAGGTTTTTATCGCAGTTTATTTGTTTTTCAATGCAGTTAAATTTAACATATTCCCGATATTTTCTAATTTTGTTATCTTAAAGCAGGAGGTAGCAAAACCCGTGACAAAGACATGCAATACAATCTCAAATTGTTAAGGGTCGTCGGATACTTAAGATTTCTTTCTCTTTCCAAACTTGGCCTACATGATTTTCATCGTGCTTAGAGAAATGCATTATTATTCATATTTATGTTTCACTATATTTCTTCCTTCAATTTGTGCATACATATTTTTACGATTTTAGTTAGGGAAACTACGTTTATATATTCACTATTTTATTTGTGGAAACTAGTTTTAAACAGGTAAGTTTAGGAGTTCCACAAACGAAACCTGGTCCTGGAATCAAGTGTTTTCACCAAGACGCTAACATTCATGATAATCCCGTCCAATTTTAAGACAGGTCGTGTAAAAATGTAACACATAGATGGTGTTAATGACTCTTTCGAAATATTTATTAAAATTCATTCTAGCAAGCAATGTACTTTATAAAATCTGCACACAAATGATATTTAAAACATATTTCCAATATCTCTGTTGCATGCTGTATTGTTTTTTGAAAGTGCAAGAACTGCGAATTAGATTTATTCGGCACGAAAAGCAATTTTGTAAATCGAAGTGAAAGCACGACAGACTGATGACAGACAGTTCAAGTTTAAGGGGTCCGTTTTGACATTTTGTGTAATCTAAGAATTAGTATCGTCAACTAACCAGTTTTCAAACCTAACCTGTTTTCAAACCCTAAACTTATTCTCTGTTTATTTTACTTGTAGGCCATAAATGATGCCATCAGAGGTACTTGGTATATAAGGGACTTGCCACCGCTGTCAAAATTAAAATGCATGAAAAATAAACACTTTATTTAATTAATTTTAAGAGGATGTGCAAAAATGGTGTTTTTCACTATTACTTTTTGCATGTTTTACATATATCCATTGTATATAATGTCTGTTTTATGTAAAGTAATAGCTTCCATGTAGAAAATTACTCCCTGTCTACTCTTCAAAATCATATGTATGTTATGTGACATAATCAAAAAATATATTTGCACAATGAAATTAAAACATTTTTCCCCAAGAAAATGAATGACTAATTCTTCCTTTTTTTATATAATTCAAGCTTTATTGCTTTTTACTATTGTTAAAAGTTTTAATAAAACTATTGAGAAATATGTTTCTAGGTGTTTGGATACTTGGCCTAAATAAAGTACCTCTAAAAGACAATAGCTTTTGGCCTTTATTCTTTATTTTCCTGTCACTTGATATTTTATTTTGCTTTGAGAAAAGGACAGACATTAAATTAAATATGAATGATGAATATCAAGAACTAATAAACATTATACGCTCCGTGACTTCAAAGGCTCTAACATCATTCTAACAATAATTGTATTCATGTTAGTAGGTGGATTGAATCTGGTGTCATGTCGGAAGTACATGTGTTTGAAATTTGCTATTAATTTCTAAAGATATGTTACTTTATTAATAAATTAACTGTTTTAACTGTGAAAGTCATCATTTGACTTGATAAAAACAATTATCATGTCCTGTACAATTCATTAATTATCAGAAATTTCAACAAATGCCTTAGGGGTTTAAAAAGTGGTAACTAGATGGTATACCTCCAATTCAATACCAGTTTAATATAATTTATTTTATTTTATGTTGTATGTGCTGTTATTTTTGTTTTCTCTATGCAAACTTCAGATATGTTTATTGAGGTCCAGTTTTAATGAATCTCACGTCTAGCAGACGGTTTTCTCAGTCAAAAATTAGTTCTGTACTAGTCTTAGTATGCATTGTATATTTCTGACATTTTACTCTTAAAATTTTTAATATTTTTAGTTAAATCCATCTTTGAAATAAGACATAATACATAAAACTGTGACACAAAGAACGTTAAAGTCCATTTATGTACTCTGCAGTTGAACTTATATATATTGCCATCATTTATTAATGTACAGAGATGATTTGTCAACTATCACAAGCGTCTTCAGATAACACATTTGGATCCGTTTAATTAACCGAATTGGAGGAATATGAATAATTATCATTTTGTTTATTTATGCTTTCCTTCATCTTATAACAAATGCGAGAGAAATAAATAAAGTAACATTCATTAATCCCGGCAGGGATATGGATAAATTAAAAAAAAACAGTATCGTTTATTTTGTAGATACTGCAACTGCTTTTTCATTTAGTATTTGTTTCAAACTAGCACTGTCCTTAACCTTTTCTTGATATACCGCTAGCAGATGTAATTTGCTGTACCCTTTGGATTCTATTAGTTTGTTTCATACTTCTATAGCATTGCGAACATGTTTGCAAATGGGACAAGCAAATAATACTCGTTGTTTGTGGTGCAATTTCACATTTGTCGTATTGATTATAACGGAGAGCAAGACTACTAATCATATTGTCTTTCATATATTGCATGATTTATTTGATGGTTTTATACTACTTTCTAATGATTGTGCCGCCATGTCCCTTTATTATATCTCATTTATCATTTAAAAACAAATCCCTTCGACCGTCTTAATACTTGTAATTGCGTCGTCGTGGCACTGAACTCAACAAAAACCAAACAAGTTCAAAACAATCGTAATTTGGAAACAGTTTATAAAGCAAGTAGCAAGAAATAATTAGCTTTTAATGGGGCTGGCTGACTTGTGTTTACTCGTTTTGGCCAGGAAAACTTTATCTGGATTGTTACGGAAATTGCGTTTTTCTAAGTTAAACGCTAATTTAAGTTTGCAAATGAACGATTTCTATGTTTATACCAATTTATTTTAAGTCGATTGTCAAGCAGGTTCTATAACTTAAATTAATCACTCTCGACACCTCATTTCCGGCGGAATCCACCGCCACGAGCGTATGAAAAAAGAGAAGCCAATTTCCCTTTTAATGCTGAGCGCCAAATAAGGGAACTACTGGTACCATTTTTCACGACTTTGGTGTGACGCGGTCGGGGATTGACCAAAGATCCTCCGCACATAAAGCGGACGCTCTACCATTATGCTGTCTGTCTAGGCGGTTAACTATTTCTATCAGGATCATTCTCAAAATATAAATACAACCTTTGCTTTGAAGTTTCTTCTGGTTTATACAGAACATTATCAAAATGTTTATCCCAACTGTTACATTTTGGTTCAACAGTAGATCACCAAGACCACACAAATATTTGGTAAACGAAGAACATTTTTACCAACAATCTACCTGTCCAGTACATGTTTTATTGTACTGTCCCGTGCGAGTGGATACTTAAAATATTAAATAAAAGTTATCCCACTTTAAAAATGATTGCCATTTGTACAAAAATGAAATTGAACAATCGCTACAAACTTAGTAAAAACATAGTTTTGTAAAATTTCAGCACAGGGACGTCATCAAAACGAATATATGTAACAGTCCTTTCAAGTGTGAAAATAGTGAAATACGAAATGCTCGAAAACCGTGGAAAAATCTATAAAAGAGAATTGTATAGCAAAATATCCGAAAGTATGCCCCTTTTATGCAGTCCTTTTCCAGAATTCAATGCATATATCAGTTAATTGATAATGGTTTTGTAGGGTGATATGACTGTTTTACATGCTTTTCAGTTGTCACGTAAACAACTCTTTCTTTCTATGGTTTGGTGGGTTTTTTTTTCTTCAAAATATGGACCTAGCCGTTAATAGATAGTGTGATAGTAAACGACAATATCGGTTCTTTCAGTCGATTGTTTTATCATTTTGTCATTGAACTATACTATTTTGTTAGAACAGAACATGCTTTTATAAAATATTAAGAACTTTTTGTACGCCCCAAGGGACGTATTATGTTATACCCCCGGTGTCCGTACGTCCGGCCGTCCGTTAGCAATTTCGTGTTTGCTCTGTAACTCTTGAACCCCTTGAAGGATTTCAAAGAAACTTGACACAAACGTTCACCACACCGAGTCGACGTGCAGAGCGCATGTTTTGGAAGTCTCGCTTCAAGGTCAAGGTCACACTTAGGGTCAAAGGTCATATCAGTTTGTTTTGTGTCCGCTCTGTAACTCTTTAACTGCTTGAAGGATTTCAAAGAAACTTGTCACAAATTGTTACCACACTCAGACGACGTGCAGAGCGCATGTTTCGGATGACACGCTTCATATAAGGTCATATACGACTTAGCTTTGTGTATATTGCTCTGCATTGCAGTGCTCCTGTTTTTATTTGGCAGATCCCTTTTTTGTTCACTTACAATAAAAAAAAATTGAATTACTTCACTTTTATATTACTATAAATAGCTTATTTTGAAACTTTTTTATTATTGGCCGTAGGGAAAAACTGAGACCACTTTTCTGTGGTATAACATAGATGGTACCTCAAATGTTTAGATGTATTTTGACATACTTGTACCTGGTAATGTTTTTTTGTGGACCTAGATTTTTTTTTTTTTTTTTTTTTTTTGAACTTCTTACATTTGTTTTCCTGTCATTTGGGCTTCAACAGTCAAGTTCTTTAAATTTTGCTCCCATCCTCTGATGTAACCCTTCGGGCGTATATTGCCCCGCTTCGCGGCGCTCTTGTTTTAAATTGTGAAGAAGAAGGACCAATGGCATCGCTTGACTGTGATCTGCAGACATACTTTAGATTGCCTATGTATGTGGTGATATTTTGCATATACCCAAAACTTAGATATTGTGTATCTTGTATCTATGTAAAGATACAAATGTTTACCATATTCTTCACATATCTATCTATATCAGCATCAGAAATACCCTCTGTGTATGTGAACTCCGATAAATTAATCCCGTCCACTTTATTTATAGCCGCAAATATATAGCAGGATGGGTTCATTATATGATACCATCTATCAATTCATCTGATTCAGCGACGGACAGTATCAGTAAAAGTCTTACTTATAAAGCCTCTGAATCAGCAAACCTATAGAAAAGGAAGTTTGTTTGATCTTCCTCTGACTGATTTGAGCACAGCTAATTAAATAAAACGGTGTGGTAATAGTTTCCTAACACCAGCGCAAAGAAGATCTTGTCGGTTCAGAACTGCAAGTAAAATTGACCGGAAAGCTTTTAATGACAATTTAGAAGCGATCCTCTATATTAACATAAATCACTATTTCAAAGCGTTTAAGTGCCATCTTAACAGTTCACCACATTTATTGCGACAATAGAAACGTTCAAGGATTTCACTACATTTTTGTTTCATCTAGAAATATCTTGATATTTATTTTAGATAAAGGAAAGAGCAATTCAAAGATAAACAACTTTCCGTCATATCGTTAACTGACATGATGAGAAGTTGTGATTTTAGAAGTGTAAGCGACGTCATTACATTCCTTTAGACAGGATTGCAATACGACTACAAGATACGAATAATATTATGTTTCGCAAGACTATTATCGATATATTCAATGCTATATGCATTTTTTATATCCATTTTTAAATTATTTGGTTTTACGCCAAACCAACAGAATTATGGTAATATGATGACTCTCTAGTTAGCTTTTGATTGTGCATTATTTCAGGAACGAATGAGCACCGTGGTAGAACTACAGATTTCCAAAAAAGCTGGTTCCGTGATTTTGAAAATATTGCGATTGTAAATCAAGGTAAGCTCTGAATTAATTCCATTCTGGATTCATTAAATGGAACTATCAAGACTAACAATTCATTCATTCGAGACAGACAGTTTGAATTACACTTCTTTTATATGTAAAACTATGACAATAACATAAGTTCTGTGCAATGGATGTTTAACTGAACTTTGGCAAAGAGATGACTAGAAGCTAGCTTACTTTATGATAAAGCGGAGAAATTGTTCTCTCAGATCAGACGTATTTGTTTTAAAGTCCCAGTAAAAATATATTGTTTGAGTAGTGCTTCAAGTAATGTTGACCTGAAAGCGATTAGTGGCAATTTAGTCTGTGTCCATATTATGGAAATCAACCCTATTCCTAGAAAATTCTGCGAAGTTTCTTTTTTATTTAGGTTGTTAAAGAAGACTGATGCATTTTATCACATAGACAAAGATATTACAGAATCTACATAATTACTAATAAACAATTGTCATATCAGGAAATGACATGTTTTAAGAAGCTTATAGAGTGGTTCATATTTTGATAAGCGTTCGTCTGGTTCTGTTCATCGTAATAAGCATGCGCTAAACACATGTAAATCTGTAAGGTTATAAACGGCAAAGGTAAGTCTTAGAGTTAACGGACAAACAACGCTATAAATTCTATAACAAACTGTTTACTTGTTAAGCTTAAGTGTTTTAAATAAGACGTTATACGCTGAAAAGACTCAATCTTTATGGGACGATAAAGACACATTTTTTTCTAACGTACCATCAAATCATTGACAAACTCCATTATTTATTGCGTAGATGACTTCGTCTGTGGAGTTTCAACTGTTTCTATTTCCGTAAGATAAAGTCAGTTGAATAACCTTCGCCATGTCAACGTTCTTGGAATCGTTTTCTTAACATGCAATAATTGTATTAATATTTGTTTCTTTCAAATAAATTAAATGACAGGATAGATTTTATCAACTAACGATGCCTGAATAAAATTAATTGAAATAAACAAATCAAGCTGACCTTATCAGGAATTCGAGAAATCAAACGTGTAACTTATACGTGACACTTCCGCGAGATTAGAATAAATACAGATTAACTTTTTTAAAATATAATACATATTTTGAGCAGGTAAATATTGAAAGGTTTCTGACCGCGCAAAAACACTTCCGGATCATGTCTAAAAGAAAAAAGGACAGAAGTCCAAAAAGAAAACCCGGAGTCTCTCATATCGCACTCCACTTTGAATGTCTGGTATGTGTAAATGTAACACGTGCACAGCGTCTGTGCGCAACGAATATAATTGTAATAACAAAGAAGTTACAAAGAGACACAGACATTCAGGAAAAAGAAAAACAGCAGGGCACCACCTCATAACGGTCAGTAGCAAAAACACTACTTGGACGTCAAAATTAAGTACTTCAAAGGCGCAAAACTTCACTTCCCACAATATTAAGTTTATGTTTTATAATGGTGTCAACTTAATATATGGGAAAAGGCTTTCCGTATGAAAGAGACAAAGCCTGTGTTAATTGTATTCACATGATTTCATAATTGGTTCACTTCGCGATAAGATCTATACTGTCAGGTACGGAATCCTGTTTCCAACATCGACATTTCGACCAGATAGATACGCGACAACTTGAAATTAAGCAGTTAGTTTCAACTTGTCGCGCTATAAATTTTCCGCGAAAAGTCGAAATCTTGAAGTGGCGGAAACAGGATTCCGTAGTCATTTATTTAGAAGGACAAATGTCAATTAAATTACAGCAGGCAAAACGTCTTAATCCACAAAAGTGCCATTTCGATGGATATTGAATTAATTCTATTTGGCAAGGTAATCTTCTTTCAAATAAATCATGGAAATAACAGATTATTTTATGGAGTATTTTGACGTTGTTATCATCTATCATTAAGGCAGAAAATACATTCTTTGTATATCAGAGTATTGCGTATTGTCTGACCAACATTTTGGCAGTGTAGCTATATAATAATGGAGTATTAACCAACAATATTGTAAAAACACAAGCAGAAGTTTGGTTACAGTTGACGTTGAATTAATATAATAAACATTATACTACAAAAACACCGATGCTGTTTAACCAGTAATGAATTGCTTGCTGTTATCTAGCCAGTGCTAAGCATATGTATGAACAAGAAACAAATTGACCAATTTGAGAGTAGTCCAGACAAATAAAGCTCATGCTATATCACGGTTAAAACACGTGAATTTCCTAACTCAGATGCCGATTTTGTAACAAGTTGAATTGCCAGTCGCGACAAATCGGTATTAGGGTAAGGCTTTTGTATGAAAACAGTGAAACGCCTCAAGGTTTCAAACAACATGGACGTTTAACAAACTGTGTGGTAAGCTGAGAACACAATATTACATTATTAGATCCAAAGATACTCTTTCTAAATGAAAGATGTTTCATACTTCTAGGGCACATGCATATGTGTTTCGGCATGGATTAAAGTTACTAGCCATTAAAAGATAAAAGTAAATCTTAAAAAGACTAGATCTTTTCAAATTAACCTTTTCCAGCATATGCTTTTTAGTAAATATACGAAGGGAAATAGTTTTTTACAAATGCTTCTATCTTTAAACTGGTTAGAAACTAACTGATTGCTACCAGACTAACATTGATCAAAAGATGAATTGAAGACTTGAAATATTTTTTCTTCGGGGTCACTGTAATAAGTTTGTTTTTTCTACTTAGCAACGGGTACACATAATACTGTTTGCAATGAGAACATGCTCGTCAGACAAAAAGCTTTAGAAGATGCCATTTTTATTCATTATATACTTTCTGAAATACTGAAATAATTAACTGCAGCAAAAGATTTTTCTATGACTGTATTCTTAATTTTTTGGGACAAAATTTCTATCACTGGACATCGCTGTCTGTTTCATTCCGGCAACCTTTTGTGCCATAAAAATCAAAAATCTATTTAAAAATGTGCAATAATCGATGTTTTGACTATGTGTTCTTAATGTTCCAAGGTCAACCTAAGATAGACAGACAAACTGCACTTAAAATGTCTGGAAACTGCAATCCGAGATGATTTTATGACAGAAATAAAACACAAACAGGAAACCCACTCCTTTGTTAAAAGCCAAGATATTTCACGACAAAAACAACAGAGTAGTGTTTATCATTAAAGACAGACGGTTTCCGTAAACACTGATCTCCGCATTATTTCAATTTTGTTACATCTACGAGGACAAATACCTCTAGCAGTTTCTTTTTCCGCTGAAATATCATGATTCCGAAAGACGATTTACTCATTCTTAATTTCCAATTACTGTTGCATGATTATAATTAATAAGCTGAATTACGGTCACTAAAGCCCATGCGTTATTACATCATAACACACAAGGTTTGATCCGATACTATGGAATTCAGACGTATTTGGCTTGTATTGCCCGCTCGAACACAGCCTTTGACTTCACACAACGTGTAATTGCTACAGCGCTCCTGAAAGAACTATCAGGAAAATAAAGTAACTATAAGAAGGTCCTTTGAAAGCCTAATCTTTACCCTGTTAAATTACTAAAATGGACAGTTCCATCATTCAATCTGGGCAGTACCATTTATTATTTGAAGCGGTGTTCACTGAAAATTTACTGACTGAATAGCGAACAGTGCAGACCATGATCAGTCTGCACGGATGTTCAGGCTGATCTTGGTCTGCACTGATCGCAAAGACAGACTCCTTTGCCGCCAGCAGGCTGTAGGCTAAAATGGTTGGGAGATTACTTTGAAATATTTTAATTCAAAGCATTTAGAAGGGTTGACGTTATAGTCAATTACTATATTGTGTTTTCATCATTGCGATGTAACGGGTTCTCCATCTGTTGCATTGGCATGAGAAACCTTGGATCTATTGAAAACAAATGAGCCGTGCCATGAAAAAATCAACATAGTGGGTATGCGACCAGCATGGATCCAGACCAGCCTGCGCATCCGCGCAGTCTGGTCAGGCTCCATGCTGTTCGCTTTTAAAGCCTATTGGAATTGGAGAAACTATTAGCGAACAGCATAGATCCTGACCAGACTGCGCGGATGCGCAGGCTGGTCTGGATCCATGCTGGTCGCATACCCACTATGTTGGTTTTCCCATGGCACGGCTCAAATGTTTGACCTACTGCAATGCATTTGTTTTTGTACACTAGGACAATATGGACTAGAATGTAGCAACGTGTAGCTTATGTCATTAAACCTCATTTTGCAGTGTGGAAATGATATTTAAATTAAAAAGATCGGTACTCAAAGTTACAAGTTAATACATATTCTAACAAGAGAAGACATTACATATATGATGGCGGCCAGATGAGTGCTATATTTTCCATATCCTCAAGACACCTGGTACATTTTTATTCTATCTCGCAAGGCATACGCATGTTTTTGACAACACATACTTCAGACGACCTTCAGCTTTTCCCGTTTTTCTTCTTATTTTTTTTTTTGCAATTTTCAGCACTTTGATACGATTTGAAAATACCTCTGCTTTAGCACGACATGTCAGCACTCGAAAACAAAAAAAATCCCACTGGGGTTCGTCATGGAGCAAGGGTATATGAGGATTTTTGGAACTTTGTAAAATCGTTCAAAAGGCCCTTTTTGACGTGGTCTAAGTGTCAGTGTATGCATCACATGTCAGATGTGTCCATATTTGAGAGCTGAAGACCTAGACATTTCAGAAATATTTTCAAAATGACATACGTGTAATAAATGTTGGTTCTACGGAAGCATGAAAGAACCATCAGGCGCTAATACGTTTTATTACGATACAGGTGCGGAAGGGATATACAGATTTCTTAAAATGCTTGTCTGTTTTTGTACAAACGTGTTAAATCATCTTGACAAAAGCACTCAGTTTTAGAAGAAAAAGATTTTCCTTATACAGGTGCGGAAGGGATATACAGATTTCTTAAAATGCATGTCTGTTTTTGTACAAACGTGTTAAATTATCTTGACAAAAGCACTCAGTTTTAGAAGAAAAAAGATTTTCCTTATAACGTTGGAAAACTTGGCACATTTTTGTACAATCTCGCAAGGAATGCGTATGGTTTTGTCAACACAGAAAATGATGTCAGACGACCTTCAGCTTTTCCCGGAAGTACAGAACAGGAAAGTAGAACACAGGCTAAACTTGAAAAGGGAAGTCGCATTTTTATTGGTCAATAGCCAGGGTTCACGCGCAGGGGTCACTCCGTCTAAAAGTATGCGCGTGGACTTCTTTCTTTCTTTCTTTTTCTTTTTCAGTTAATGGGTAATCAATTTTCATCACTTTCTTACGATTTGAAAATACCCGGGGTTTAGCACGACATGTCAGTTTTTCATCTACGAAAAAAATATTTGCACTCGGTGAAAACACAAATCCCACAGGAGTTCGAAACGGAGTATGAGTATATGGACATGCAAAATTTCAGAAATATTTTCATAATGACTTTCTTGTAATAAATGCTGATTCTACGGACATCAGACGCTAATACGTTTTATTACGTTACAGGTGAATAAAGGATATACGTTATATCGTAATGAAGGATTGTCTTCTATGATATACATGTAAGCGTCTAGTGCAAATTTAGATTTACATTAGCAATCGGCTGATAAACCACATCAGTCCGTTAGTCACAATGAATCGTGCACACATCCTTATAAAGCTTAAAACAGTTTGCAACAGGTAAGCCTATATCTTGAGATTTGTATTTTCCTAAACAGTGCTATTTGATCCACAGCATATCGAGCTAAGTTAGATAAGGCGACAGTTGTGTTTTGACTTTACAATGATACCCCGACATCCATCTTGACGCAATAGCTTTGAAACGCTAGACAGTTTAATACATTTTGCTCTAAACGAACGAAATTTGCAATAACCCACCGCAACATATCTTTTTTTGCATTTAGAGGTTAGATGAAATCAATTATGTAATCTAAGTAGTCAGAGGCAACATTTCTGAGAAATATCCTGGTTACTAATCTGTCTCGATGTAAAACAAAATTAAAATGGTCTGTCTGATCTTTCATCTAGTGAATAAACACAAGTCAAGATATAATCTGTTTGTTGTCAATATGTTATTTATTTCCAGCACATTCATTACATTTGATTGTCTGAAGCCAGATTACAATATGTCAATAAAAGAGGTTTTGACAACAAGCAGCATTTTTACTAATATGCAAATGGATTGAAATATACTGATTCTCTTGAAAATTTACTTTTGCTCATGAACTGGTTGTTCGGGAACAATCTATGGGATGTTTCCTACTTCCCGAACACAAAACTGATGATTAGAAATTTGCTTTCAATTCCTGAAGCATACTCCCTACAATGAGTTTTGGTAGGTTTAACGTCATACTGACATAATAACAGGTCATATGGCGATTTTCCAGTTTGTTGATAAAGGAAGACCCAGGTGTCTCTCGCCGTGCATTATTTCATCATGAGCGGGCACCTCGTTAGAACCACCGACCTTCCGTAAGCCAGCTGGATGGATTCCTCACATAAAATGTTCACCGACTACGATATGGCTCAAACCCACATCGGTGAGGGCAAGTGATTCAAGCACAGCGATCTTAACCTTTCGGCCACAGAGGCCTCCTATCCTAGAAAGAAATATACGATGTTTATTTTAACTGCCACAGAAATTAAAAAGTTGAATAAAATTTTAGTATGACATGTATTAAGATTTGAACGGTAGAAATTTAGAAAAATATCTCGCGTTTACTATGGTGTTTTTTAATGATACCTTGCATAGTCTTTTGCACCAGACTGTTTGAAATAAACAAGAAAAAATAGTAATTTTGCTTCCCGAACGAGTCCGGGTTACAATATTTAGTATCAATTTTCCAGTTAGAGAAGTAGGGAAAGCATGATATAAAACAGGTTATTTTCCGGACAGGAAGTTTCCCCTACTAACAAAACCTAATTCCCCCACCAGGAAGCGAATGTCAAATAATTTTGTGCACATATACCCCAGAGTAATTTTAACATCACAAGCTATATTAAAATTAACGGAAGATGGAAGGTTACATAAGTCTGGATGAAAAATCTTATTTGAATAATTTGAATCTATGAAGGACTGGCAGTGAGATCAGATTGTCCCAAAGAGTGGTAATATTTATATCAATTGGCGCTCTTCCCTGTACATTCTAACCAGGCATTTCATTTATGATGTAGGGAACGAGTTACCGCATTGCAACTTTACCCGCATGTCCTGGCTGATTTAGCAGCGACGGTTGCCATTACATAAAGGACAAGATTAAAAAAGGTAAGTTCGACTTTCTTCTTTGAAAGTGAATAAAACAATAAATCAAGGCTAAGTTTCATTTCGGGAATCATATTTAAAAAAAAATCTTTTATGGTTTTTCAGTTGCCTTTTATGGTGTCCAGTCCACTGGTACCAGACCAGAAAGAAAATGCCACTGTTCTTGTTATAGGCTATCCCGATAAATGCGCGATTGAATGGCTTAGTATATTTTCAATTTATGGCCATGGTTCTTATAGTATACCTAGTGTTAGGTATAGCATGTGCAGTGCCTTTTTCATTCTGGTCTAGTGCCAGTCGTCCGCCCGTAATGAAATAATAAATAGAGGGGTACATGGGTTTTTCCTCCCCCATTAAAACAGGAAAGTCGCCATATGACCTATAATTATGTTGGTTCGACGTTAATCTCAACAAAAACAAAAACAAACTTTTAAGAAAAATAATCAGAACTTCTTTGTGGATCCAGGTTCAAGATAAGCTACTACCAGATTTTCATTCATGAACTCCAGTTGACATTTTTGTTTGCGGAGGATTTATAAATTTGTCTTGCAAACCTATAAAAAATTATGTTTGAAAATTAGAAAACACGAATTAAGGAAATATCGGGGTTTGTTATGACTCGTTTAATTTAATGTTAGTTTGTAGCCCCTGCGCAGTAGTCTATAAAATTGTTGAAACTACTTAAATTATACTCAGTCTGATTAAAGGTATACTAGAATTTCATTTTAAAATAAATATGAAAAAATTACAATACATAGATTATGCAAACATACAATTTACATTTTTTATTTAGTAATAGTACTCTGTGCCAGGTTTATAATTGTAACGTTGTCACTCGAGTATCATATATAAAAGTTTTGAATTAACACTTGTATGATATTGTCAGCTGTTTTTCTCCCAGATTCTTAAACATCAGCAAAAAGCTACCGACTCCATGTCAGCTCTAATTGCTAGCTCTCTCTCACACTCACACGCACGCACGCACGCACGCACGCACGAACACACACACACCCACACACATAACTGCTTAGAATTACGAATATGTCATACTACTATGAATTAGTCAACATTTTAATTATGTGTCTCGCAGCCATTCTATATATCTAATTAGATTTCTAAGAAGATGTTTACCTGTTTACAATGTGAAGGATTATAGTATGTATAATACATGCGCAATACAAGTTTCTATATGATATACAAACAAAGTCTAGAGCATTATTCGTGACCAAATATGATGTGTCAGTAGCTTGTTTATATAACAAATTTCTTCCCTTCTTATAACAAGTGCTAATAATAAAATTTCTGAAGAACACACATTAAAGAGTATTACGTTACGAAATAATACACACTTATAACATGTACAGTTAAACAGCATCAAAATGTGAACTACATCTAAAAACTGGATTGTTTAACAGATTGTTATAATAATCCTTAGGCTACTGCATCAGGACCTTTGAATTAAACAAGTAAGTTTTTGCAAGTCCCGAACAGGAAGCAGGTTAATGCGGAAAACTCAAAGCGGATTTCAGGAATGGCTATTTTCCCTGAATTGCTTAGTATACATGTTTTGCAATTAAATGTATAAACGCATGGTATTAAATGATATTTCTTCCTATATTAATGACGGCACCTTCGAACAGCGCTTGGTGATACCCCCATTGTGGAGTAAACTGAAACTGTGAATAACCACACTTTCAATTAGATAATCCATTCTTAATTGCAACGCTAAATGCGGGTATGCAGTATATTCAACATATTAAGTATATGGTGATATTTTATATCATGCTTTCTTTACGTCGATTCCGTTTTAAAATATACAAGTGTGAAATACATTATATTTAAATGCTCTAAGATAATCTTAGTTTAAATTGTAATATATCTTATTATTTGAATTATTGTTTCAAGGGGACATCATGTTTGATTTATACAGTTTGTATTAACTCAACAATTTTTTCTGTTAGATTTTTTTATGGGACAGAATAGATATTAAAAAATGATACCCAAATGCTCTTTACCTATGATAGGGGTTAGACAGACAGATATTTCATACTTTTTTCAATTTAGAGCATAAAATAACGGAAAAGGTTTTGTGGAAACATTTGTCCTGACAGAAGCAGCATACATTTGGCTAACACTTTTAAAAATATAAGATTTTAAAAATGTTCTGCAACTTAAGTACTTGATAAATCATTACGGACACCCTATTTCTTTGTAATTCCGTTTCCATTATCGGGAAGAATTCATGCAATATCTCTCAGGAGCGAGTTTCCTGTTTGTGTTGTATTTGTTTACACATAAAGTATTTGGAACAGGTTATGCATCAAACATTAAAAGTATATTTCTGACGTTCTTTTTGAATACTGTTAGACTGAAAACCAAAAACATTCATTTCGCGAGGAATATAAAATGTTTGTCTTTATGACAAGGAATGCATTGGCTATGGATATATTCTTCCACAAAATCATGAAAATAGAGATGTTTAACTGCAGTAGAAATAAATGTATGCCGCAAAGAAATATATCCCCAGCAAATACGTACTATAGTTTATCAAAACTTCTCAGTATTTCAGAAAGGAGATGATGAAAAGTAGAAATTGCATATTTAAAACCTCTTCTCTGACATGCTTTTTGTCCTACATTTAAAACATCATATAAAAAAAGCTCTTTACCGTACCTTATTTCCGCTGGTGTAGTCATGTATTTATAATCGCAAAATGTATATCTATGAAGTATTCATTCTTATCGCCTAGTGACATTACTTTTACAGATAATATTTTATTTGTTTGCTTTGTTCATGACAGCAATGTCAATGTAAATCTTTTTGTCTATTTATATTTGTTTCCTTTATATCTTATGAAAACCAAATGAGGTTTGGCCCTCAAGAGGAAAGCACGGTTCGATATGAAAGACAGTTCCAGATTAATGTTAGTCTTGTGACAATATATCAGTTCCTTATCATTACACAGACACCGCCAGGAAAATGTCCCGATGTCATATAACATTGGCGATCACAAATGAAATGTCATAGAAAGAATTGTCCAAGAACAATAAAAAATTTTCTTTCTTGGCTCCTCAAACGAACATATACCAAACTGGTTCCAAAATAGAATGTTTTGTTGTTATTTTGTTTGATTTTTTTGTTGTTTTGTTTTTGTGTTGTTGTTGTTTGTTTTAAATTCCTTTTGATGTTGGTAATAAATGCTTTCTCAAAGTGATAGACGACTGCCATTAGTTTTCTTAAACAACTTTACATGTGTATATATCTATACGTTGATAGGATATACCTCTGTTTTATTTTAGTTCTGATAAAAATACATGTCATCCTGCATTCACTTCTGAACGATAAAATATCAAGCGGAAAAAAATGCAGATTAGTCAGAATTTTAACATTACCAGTAACAACACCCGTGTTAAGTTAGCATCAAATTAGGTAAACTTAGTTGATACACAACTTTTTCTATAGCTGCAAACTATATTGGGCATATTGCTTATTGCATTGTAAATGGGCCAAATGTTTTAACGTCACAGTCAAAACTTGAAGTTCAAGATTTCTACTTCAAACATCATGAAAAAGGAAAATTTGCATATTAATTAATTTTATTCATCATTATCTAACACCGGTTTCGCAACTGGGTGGGCGCTAAATGTAAATGTAAATGGCTAGATTCAGAAGCCGTTATATGTTTTAATTATGTAACAAATTACAAGTTCAGCGAACAATAACGTCTTGAGGCTTGCGAGAAATAAGCAAAAAAATATTTTTTCTGATAATTTGCCATTCTTTTTGTAATATAATATCACAAATTGTATTATTTTCCTTATTTGTTTCCTGTGAGCAGACATACTGACATGTGCAATTTTCACTGAAAACTATTGTCATATCAAGTTTATTTTCTCTAATGTTAAAACGTTATATTGTACTTGTTTGATTTAATGACTTACCCACTTTAACTTACCAGGTGGAATCAGTCTGTACTTATTGTTGTTCGGGACAATAGCCAAATAATATTGACTAGCAACACCAACAACGTCTTTCCGTGCTGCCCGCGCCAAAGGAAATCACTCTTGCTGTGTTCCGGATTCAGGTTATCGCCCCGTAGGCCGTACCAGACCGTACGCGAGCACTACACTCCTCCCCGTCCTATTAAAAGGAGGTAGTCCCTACACCATGGAAGTAGACCATGGTGTCTTAGACCATGGAAGTATACTATGGTCTCTTGCTCATAAATAAGAGAATTTCCTGGGTTTAACAAGTACTAGTATTGTGTCACTTCAGCCACAATACCACCGCTACCGGCGACCATGGATCTCCGCATCCATAGTGCACCGGGATCAGCCCCTATGGCCTAAACAGACTCATTTCTTCCAAAGATAGTCAATGCTATCATAAGAACTCTCCATACTCCAAGAATGGTCAGCAGCCCAACACTTACAATAAAACAATCTTCAGTCAAACAGGCCGCTGACCCTTACCTCACACAGTTGCCTCTATCTGAGCTTTGCCTAACGGGGGGGGGGGGGGGGGGGGGGCCTAGGTAACCTTACTGCTAGTCCAATCAGAGCTCAAGTCTCCTCTGTGACAGGGCCTTGTGGTACCTACCCTATCCTAGTAAAACTGTGGGAGGCCATACTTTCCTCGTCTAGGGTCTCTTAGACGAGGCTTCATCGGACTAATCTGTTTCTGAGTCCGATGTCCCAAAGAGTGAAGGCTATGATTGAGTTCAATAGCTTCCTTCTTCAGACTTTTCAGCATACCAAGATGAATACCATCTTGACCTAAGTCACACCATGTCGGATCTGTCCTACCTCGTTACCAATCCAAAACAAACAGCAATCTCTCATCCTGTTTCCGCTCATCACTCAGCTCCACTACTGAGAACCACCAACTACACAGTCTAGTTTTATCCCCCAGAGCTCCTTGATCTGGTACCGAGATCGAACTCTGAAGGCTAGATCCCAGACCCTGTGTATAGTCAGAGGTACCTGTCGCACCCGTAAACACGGCAAGTCTTTTTAGTTTGTTTAGTAAGAAGGGTCATCCCGCATCTGAGACTACCATTGCAAGGAATGGCTTGCATTCTTACCCTCGGTGCAATCTGTGGTTCCATCGTGATACCAGACAGTCGAAACCATGCCTGTTGTCTCAGAATTGCACCTGAATGTCTCAGAATTGTCAGAACCATAAAACATTTTCCATTCTTGCTCCTCAACACAAATACTAACAATGTCTACCAAATAGAATGTTTGTTTGTTCATTTTGTCTTGATTATTTTTATATGTTTTGTTTTGTGTTGTGTTGTGTTTTAAATTCTTTGATGTTGGAATAATGTTTTCTCAAAGTGATAGGACCGACTGCCTTAGTTTTCTTAAACAATTACATGTGTATATATCTAACTGATAGGATTACTTGTTTATTTTAGTTCTGATAAAAATGACATTCATCTTGCAATCACTTCGAACGATAAATATAGCGGAAAAAATGCAGATTAGTCGAATTTTAACATTACCAGTAAAACCCCGTGTCTAAGTTAGCATCAAATTAGTAAACTTGTTCGAACACTTTTTCTATAGCTGTCAAACTAATTGGGATATTGCTTATTGCATTTAAATGGGCCAATGTTTAACCACAGTCAAATTAATGAAGTTCATGATTTCATACTTCAAACAGAAAAAGAAAATGCATATTAATTAATTTTATTCATCATTTATCAACACCGGCTTCGCAACTGGTGGGCCTAATTGTAAATTATAAATGCTAGATTCAGAGCCGTTAAGTTTAATATAACAAATTACAATCAGCGAACAATAACGTCTTGAGGCTTGCGAGACAAAAGCAAAAAATTATCTTCTCTCATCAAATTAGCCATTTCTTTGTAAAAAAACAAATTGTATTATTATCCTCTATTGTATTCCGTGAGCAGACATCACTGCATGTGCATTCACTGAAACTGTCATACTCTGCAAATTTAATCTCTAATGTTAAACTCATACATCTATACCTGGTGATTGTGGCTTACCGCCATTTAACTACCCAGTGCAAATCAGCTGTACTATTGTTTTCGGACATATCTCAAATGATTATTGTCTAGCAAAACCAAAACAGTCTTTCGTGATGCCGCGCAAGGAATCACTCTGCTGTTCCGGATATCAGGTTATCGCCACGATAGCCGTACACCGTACGCACACTCTCCTCACGAACCTATTAAATGAGTAGTCCACATCTCAGGCCTGAAGTAGACCATGGTGTCTTAGACCAGGAAGTTAAACTATCGGTCTTGCTCATAAATACTAGAATCCTGGTTTACAAGTCAAGCCATTGTTGAACTTGCCAATACCACTGCAACTCGGCTCACCAAGGACTCCGCATCCAAGTTGACCGGATAGCCCTTAGGCTTCAACAGACTTCATGTATCATTACAAAATAAGTCCATGCTATCATAAGAACACCATACCCAAGAATGGTCAGCATGACCACCACATCTTACAATATTAAACAATTCAGCAACAGCCGCACTGACCCTTACCTCACAACGATTTGCAGCTTAATAGCTTTGCTACGGGTGGGGGGGGGTGGCATAGTAACGCTACGCAGTCCAATCAGAGTAATGTCTACTCTGTGACATGGCTGTGTACCATCACCATCCATAAAACTTGGAGGCATACTTCTCCATGGTTAGGGTTCTTTAGCGAGTTTCTCGGACAATACGTTTCCTGATCCGATGTCTAGAGTGAAGGCTAGTATTGATTCAATAAATTCCTCTTCAGACTTTTCAAGCATACCAAATGATTCATCTGCCTAAGTATCACATGTCCGGCTACTGTCTATCCCGGTACCACATCAAACAACAGCAACTGCACCCGTTTCCGCTCATTCACTCACTCATCTACTGAGAGACCAAACTACACATCTGTTATATTCACCCAGAGCTCTTGATCTGTAATCGTAGACGAACTCTGAAGCAGATCCAGACCCTGTGTTAGTCAGAGTACCTTGCCGCACCGAAACACGGCAAGTCTTTTTAGTTTGTTAGTAAGAAGGTCATCACGCATCTGAGCTACCATTGCAAGAATGCTTGCATTTTACCCTGTGCATCTGTATACCATCGTGAACGTGACAGTTTACCCTGCCCTTGTTGGTCCCGATCCCTGGATGCTTGTGATGTAAGTCACAGTAACACATTACAAACGAGCAACTGCTCGTATACATCAAATAACGTAGACATCGTAACCTGCCTTGTTGGATCCTTGTCCCTCAAATGCCTATAGGTTACTTCAGTGTCCCTATGAGGACGGCACTGCGTGAGTCCAACAAGTAAAAGGACCCCAACTTTCGATATTCTTTTACAGTTATTAACCCATGACACAAGTAACTGCTCCAGTCGTATCCAGCATAACATCTCATTGCGCAATGCTCCTAACCGCATTAAGACATTGCGTTAGCTTTTCATGCTCAGACCTACCCCGTCTCAGCACAATATTTAACCGAGACTAGCTTCTCGACTATCGGACACCATTGATCTGAGGCTCTCAAGAACCCCATACCACTATAACTTGGTGGTCATTCGTACAATAAACATCTACCAAATTAAGAACAAACTACCATTGCAGATCGACCTTATTCACCTGGACTATGGTCACAGCATTGATCAAATTAATCATGCATCGGGTCAAGTAAAACTATCCATCCTGTCGGCAAGGCTAACCCAGGCGGTTGCCTCAGAAGCTCTATCAAAGCTAAAACTCAGAATTACTCTGCCCCATGCACACAAACCGAAGTTGCACTGTCAAACCAAACGATTCCGCTATTGAAGCCTCTATGGTAATTCACCAGATCCAACTCTGCTGGATCTACGTCTGACTTCTGCAAAATTTAAGCCATAATTCAATTAATGCTCCATGACACAGTCTATTATCGGTGCCTATGTGTCTACCGGCCATTTTTTCCACTGCAAAAACAGTTCATTATCGCACCATTCCTCTTTGAATGTTAGTTGTCTTTGAATAACAAAACATGGCCGAGTGCTGTTGTATTTACGGGTACCTGCTTTGCCTGTGAATACTCTGTAGGATTCAACAATAAAATATGACCTTATCCTATCCAACAGTCCTGACAAAACGACTTATGATTGTTGTAAAAGCTAATCTGGAGGCCAAACGTCTTGCCGAAAGTGATCAAACGGTCTGCAAAATATCTAACGAACTCGCCCTCATTCTGAAGCTGATTGAAATTTGCAATTGTAGCAGGCAGCTGGCAATGTGTCTCACAATCGGCTCAGCTTAATGAATACCTGGTAGAGTTCACCTTACCACTACAGTATCATACGTAATATCCTTTTCTGTAAACATCTCGCAACCTCAATTCTCAATGACATCATGCTTGCATATTGTATAACACAATCAAAGCTTTATATCTACTTTCTAATAGATTGAATTATAGACTATCAGAAAATCACATATGTTGTGTTAGCGGTTTCGCAATTTCCTAACTAATTATTCCTGACAACTTTATTTATTGACTTCTACTCATTTCACGATTGCTTCATTAATGGATCAGATCTATAATGTCAGTTCATTTATTTTGATAAGAAAACTACCAATTATGTTATAACATGTTCAACATCTGAATTCACAAAGGCGCCATTGAGAGACACATTGATATCTTGCAGGGTCATATTTGTTCCAATAAATAAAAGAATTTCAGATAGTTTTATGACCCTAATGAAATGTTGGTCTATTACCCTTCAAGTCAGATTTGCAATTGATTACACGTGTGTATTTAGTTTGGCGTAGGCGTGTTCTTTAATTCACAATATTTTATTTATATTGTGAGTAAACTGGCTCGAAAAGCTCTAAAATAGAACCAAAACGCCTATTGTTAGAGTATTTTGGACTACACTGCGGAAGCATATTTTTGACCTAAGAACCGCAACATACGCTCAACCGTTTTCAGTCGTGATTAATGATTCTCATTACTGTTTCTAAGGAATCTGTTCTAATCCGCTTCATTTTTCTGATTAATTTTATTCTCCAGCAAATCTGGTCTTCCATGATACTGATTCAAGTAATTGTAGTTTCCTATACATGATCTAAAAACAATTTAAGCATATTTCCTCTTACGAGACATTTGTATTCTTTTTGAATTAATCCATGGCCTAATGAATTACCTCAAGCTGAACGTTTGGAATTTCAAGACTTGAGTGTACAGTCAATACAGATTTTGATATTCTCCAGTTTTATCTAAAATGGAAAATATATAATTGTATGAATCAGATTCAAATACATGCGCAGGCAAGTTTTCTTATATAGATTTTTAATTTATACATTGTTCCTCAGCAGTTAATTTATTTTAGAGAAATTTTAGCTGTTAATTCCGTCAGCTGAGCGCAGATTAGAAATCTGTGTTCACATTCGTAATAATGAAAATAAATTCATCAAAATTAGCATATTGTAATTAAGTTTTCGGAAGGCAATCCTTGTATGTAGACAATAATGTAGAACAATAATATTTGATCTCTAGTAGTGTTCCTATCAAATAGATTCTTTCAGATTTCCAATGGAAGAATATACTATAAGCAGTTGAATGGTGATTTTTCCAAATAAACATACGAAAGTAGAAATGATCAAGAGCTCGCAATGCGGAAAAGCGCCCGGAATCATGATCAATGAGGACAGAATTATAATATTAAAGATTACTTTGAGGTTTGTTGGAAGGTAATGTAATGTGGCATTGGTAACAGCTTGGGTTTGTCAGGGTTGGATTAACATGTGTAGGGTGCAATTGTAGTTGTTAGCTGTCTTAAAATAACTTTTCTCTACAAACTTTTAGTTTAAATTTCAATACTTGAAATCTTGGTGGAAAAGTATACAATGTAACCCAAAATCGGCCTAATCTTTGACTACGATCATGTCGGTAGCTTTTTCACTAATGGAATTGCAACCTACCTAATCCATGTTTGAGTCAATATCTTAATGGTTTCAGTTATGTTCTTCAAATATGTGAATCAGATTTGACCGTGCTGACATTTTGACCTATACAGTCCTTTATTGCTAAAATACTAAGCACAAATCTGATCTTTCGTTTGGGTGGTGTCGGAGAGGTGCTCAATAATGTGAAATGTGAACCCTCGAATCACCATCATCCCTTCCTATATACCTATAACTCGATACTTAGAATGTTTTGTTTCTTTATGACAAAATCAATGGCCAAGATTTAACCTCAATTTGCGACTGACCTTTGCTACATCATTCTCACGATATGGCATGTCACATCACCTACATTTGCAATTCAGTTTAGATTATATAAATTATAACAGACACAAAAGGACGAACAGTTAACTGTGCTATACACCAAGTTTTTTGCAGTTGGGAAATGCGTACACACAATGGCACGATAATAGATGTCCATGGAGGCATTAACAATTTATCTTAGAAGGCTATTTTTCAAGTTTATTTTGTTCATAGTTATCAAATGTGAGAGAAATGGAGTTCACAATTTAACATAAAAAATCATACATTTAACATAATTTCAAAAATATATGTAGTAGAAAATTTTATTGTATAACAGAAACTTAATAATGGACTCATACATAACACAAATACAGTATCAATTTGTGATACATGTTTAACAAATGACAAATGTAGTTTTCCTAAACAAACATATTTGTATTGTTATCAATTTGTTAAGCCTACAGAATTAAAAATCCATTATATATGTAATAGAAATTAATACATAATGTTAGTAAGAGTTTTGATATTTAAATGGGACATTTTTCTTTAATATATAATACTGAATTCACCCTACCAAGAGTCTTTCGTCTAAGCGGAATCAAAACCAGACTTTTAATGACTCAGATGCCAAATAACTTAGATTAGATTTTTTGAGATTATAAACACGTTGATTGTATAATGTATGTAAATGGTTGCATGTAATCAAATACTTGGTTTCGTTTGTTTCCTCTGGAGATAATATTTTGAAAATGCGGTATACAATGTTGCATCCAAAAAACCAGCGGTTCCTCTTATATATTCAAGAAAAGTGTTTCAAACTGAATAGTTTTGGAAAATGAAATGTCAAAGGAATTGAATACCAAAATTCGTGAAAGTACGAATGCACGTGTTCGTGACTTTTATTTAATTTACGAATAACCATTCTATTTAGGTTATGATAATAACTATCTATATCTAAATGGTTGTTTATGTTAAATTATATCAAATATGTAACCAAAATATATACCTTGTAACTGACTCATAAATGACTAAACAATGAAAGCCAGCTTTAGCCTAAATTCAAGCAAAATATATCATTTCTTTGTAAGTGTTATGATCTGTATTTCGAAGAGACTAAAGTGCAATGTAAACTCTCTACGCATTTAACCATCATAAAAACGTCAAACAAATCAATTTTAATCTGATACATCAAATAATAGCCAAATTGTACAAAAAAATACATTTACATACCAAGTTAATTTACCTAAATGTTTTCAATTCTCATTGGGCTATATACACAGGCAAAATTGCACCGATATATAACCAAGTATACCATATAATTTTCTATTATGAAGGGCCCTCATTCTGACAAATATATCGATGGTTATGGTAATGACACTACTTGTTAACAAGTCAGAGTGCAAATATTAAGTGTAACGAAGCTATTCACAAGTTTAATGATAATGTTTTCAACAATATTTAGTATGTACGAGGCTACAACAATTTCTTAGAAAAGGCATGTTTTAAATTATGCTATATTAATTTGTTACCTCTCATTAAATGAGATAAAACGTGCAATAGAAAAACTGAGCTTAATTCGTTTCAATAATAGACATAGCTAATGTCGCGACCAAACGACAAACTAAAATGGATAAAATAGTGAAGTCAATAAAATATTTCTAACAAAATACATGTAGATCTAAGAACTATATGATATTAAAGTATTTTAATAATGCTCAAATTGATAACTGACATGAATATCCGGACCTTACGACTATACATGAACTAAATAAACACTTGGCCCAATTTGTTTAAGCAAAAAGTAGTTTCCAAAAAGTATATACACGTCAATAGTGAATAATGCTTAATACAAACATTAATTTTATGTCAAATTATTATCAATTTTGCTTTATTATACACTACATATGAAATTGAAAACTACCTTAGAATTGATGATGATGATATAAAAATTTTACAACATTGCCGTAGCTTAGAGATATGATTGTATAGTATATTTAATTAATGTTCTGATTTTTTTAAATAAGTCAATAACATTAACGGGTCGACACGTAGACGGGCAGGTTGACAGTTTTATGGTCGAGGTCGACAGTGACGAAACCAGGCGACAGTTTACAGGTTAACGTTGACAGGTAGCAAGTTGACGGGTTTAGTTGATTGTCGAGGTCGAGATCGACAGCAGAAGGTCGACGGCTTGACGATCGAAAGTCGAGATAAATGTAGAATGGTCGACAGATACAAGTTGACGGTTGACAGTGTCGAAGTTGGATAAGTCGACAGTCTTGGTCGACGGGTCGACAGCAGACGGGTGAAGCTTACTCGAAATGTCGAGGAAACAGTTGACGGGCGACAAGTAGACAATGCAGGGTTACAGTCGCGTTATAAGTCGACAGTTCGATGAGAACACTCGACGAGTTAAATGATTATACACAAAAATCAGTTACCACAATGTGTAATGTGTTAAGTGTACAAAGTGCAGAAAGAAGATGCAATTTCATATTTTGTTTGTTGTTTTACATTGTGTAAATATTCTTTGAGTATTGATTTGCAGAAAGATACAGGCATGGATTGCGTTTATTATAAAATTTAGTTGTTGAATGTAGATACTTTGAATATTACTGTAATTGATATATCACCATTAAATTATCCGTATTTTAATTATCTTATACATAAACAATCAACACAAGTCTTTCACATTTCAGACCATTGAACAAGCAACGAGTATTGTTCTGTTACTTTAATTTTAAATTAAGTATTGTCAGATTGACTGGTAATTCTACGCCCGTCACTTACCGACTAAACTAGTCAACTGTCGACGTAATCTGGCACTCGACCGTTACCTTCACGTCACATAAAGACTGTCCAAACAATTCATGATTTTACACTTACATCATAATAATAGCCAAATTGTGAAAAAAAATACATTTACATACAAGTTAATTTATAAAGTGTTTTTAATTTCCTTGAGTGCTATATACAAGACAATAGAAGCTAACCAATATATAACCAAGTAATACCAATATAAATTTTCTTAGTTGTGAAGGGCCCTCATTCTGACAAATTATATGTGATGGTTATGGGTAATGACCTACTCACTTGTCTAACAAAGTACAGAAAGTTGCAAAACTATTAAGTGTTAAAACATGAAGCTATTCAACAAAGTTTTAATGATAATCGTTTTTTCAACAATATTTTAGTTATGTAACGAAAGTACAACAATTCTCTTAGTAAAAAAGGCCATGTTTTTAAAAATTATGCTATATCTAAGTCTGTTAACCTATCTCCTCATTAAATGAAGATAAACACGTGCACATAGGTTAAAAACTGTAGCATTAAATTTTACAGTTTTCAAATAAAGTAGACATAGCTAATGTCGGCGATCCATACACGACAATACCTAAAATTGGATAAAATAGTGAAGTCAATAAAATATTTGCTAACGTAGATACACATGTAGATCTTGACAGAAGCTTTATATGATATTAACAAAGTATTTAAATAATGCTCAAATTGATAACTGACGTCAATTTTATCCGGACCCTCTAACGATACTTTACATGGAACTAAGATGGAAAACTTGGCCCAAGTTTGTTATAAGCAAAAAGTAGTTCGGCGGGAAAAACGTATATATACACGTAATAGTGAAAATAATGGCGTTATGCAAAATTAATTTCTTGATGTCAAAGTTATATCAATTTATGCTTTAATTTATAACAACACGAATATGAAAACTTGAAAACGTACTTTAGAAGTTGACTGACTGACGTGATATACAAAACATTTTACAACATTGCCGCAGCTTAGACGATATGATTGTATAGTATTATTTTTAATTAATGTTCTGATTCTTTTAAATAACGGGTCGACAGGTAGACAAGTTAACGGGTCGACAGGTAGACGGGTCGACGGGTTGACAGGTTTTATGGGTCGACGGGTCGACAGGCTGACGGATCCACAGGTCGACAGGTAGTCAGGTTAACGGGTTGACAGGTAGACAAGTTGACGGGTTGATAGGTTGATTGGTCGACAGGTCGACGGATCGACAGACAGACGGGTCGACAGGCTGACCGATCGAAAGGTCGACGAGTCAAAAGGTTGAAGGGGCGACAGGTAGACAAGTTGACGGGTTCACAGGTCGACAGTTGATAAGTCGACAGGTCGATTGGTCGACGGGTTGACAGGCAGACGGGTCGACAGGCTGACCGATCGAAAGGTCGACGAGCCAACAGGTTGACGGGGCGACAAGTAGACAAGTTGACGGGTTGACAGGTCGACAGTTGATAAGTCGACAGGTCGACTGACTGACACTTCGACGAGTTAAAAGGATTAACACAAAAATCAGTATACCACAAGTGTGTAATGTGTTTTAGTTCTGTACAAAGTGCAGAACAGAGAAGGTGAATTTCATATTTTTGTTTTTGTTGTTGTTACCATTTTTTTGTAAATATTCTTTGAAGTATCTGATTTGCAGAAAGATACAGAGCATGGATTGCGTTTTTATTTATAAAATTTTACAGATTGTTGAATGTGAGATACTTTTGAATATTTACTGTGAACTTGCAATATACGTCACCATCTTAATTTCCGTATTTTTAATTATCTTTAACATAACACATCCAACACAGCAGTCTTTCACATCTTCAGACCATTGAACAGTCAACCGAGGTATTGTTTTGGTTACTTTAATTTTAAATGTAAAGTATCTGTCAAGCAGTTGACTGGTAAATTCCTCGGCCCGTCAGATTACCGATCCATAAACTAGCCAAAACTGTGGACCCGTCAACTGTCGACCTATCGACCCATCTGCCTATCAACCAGTAAACATGTCGGATGTTTTTACTTTTTTGCTCATAAGACCGATCCCCACACAGTATGAAATCGGGATTCTATCACATCAACCGTTGAAAAGCCTACCGATGTATTTAATTTTTGTTAGAGGTACTTTAATTTTAAATGTAAAGATATCTGTCAAGCAGTTGACTGGTAAATTCTTCGGCCCGTCAGATTAACGATCCATGAACTAGTCAAACTGTCGACCCGTCAATCTGGCGACCTGTCGACCCGTTGACCTGTCGTCCGTTCACATGTCGACCTGTCGGCCAGTCAACATGTCGGATGTTTTTACATTTTTCCTCATAAGACCGAATCACACAGTATATAAGACCAAATCACTACTGGGTTTACGTTTTGCTTATAACAAACTTGACCCGAAAACTAAACAGATTATATGTTATTTCAGTCTGTTATGTATCCAAGTAATAATTCCATAAATGTGCGAATTGGATTTCATATAAACGCTTTAAACATATTTGTCGTCTAGCGACTTCAGTGACATTTTCTTTATCACCTGAATGGAGTGAAATGGGTATTCTATGGGTATTCTATAAAAGAATATTTAAGCTACTAACATTATAGTATTACAGTACCCTTTGGCTTCTCAAGACAAGACTATAGCAATCATACGGTAACAGCTGTCACAGTGTTTGAAATAACAAAATAACTAAAAAATTTCTTGCTTCTTGCTTCATGCAATTCAATTTTATTTTACGATAACCATTAAATTTGTTTCATTTATTATTCAATCATTATTCAATTGAACAAATATCAAGGATTAAAATACTCAAATCAGTACCGCTCGTTTCACTTAATACAGAAAAACGTATGCTTGCAATTGTTATTCTCCTAAACCATTCTGAGATTCAGATTAAAATGTAAAACTTATTCCGTAAAGATGTCAGTCTTTAGAATTGGATATTAATGTCCCGGGATTTATTTCTATGGTATCAGCTATTTACTTCATAATATCAGTGATTTTGTAATAACTATAAATACCAAAAAACGATGAAATGAAATACGTGATACAAAATATCTAAAAGCAGTACCTAAAAACTACCATTTTGGTTACTGTAACAGTGTTCAAAGGAAAGTTTCATGAAAAAACATTTCAGAAAATAAAGGAGATTAAAGTGACTTCACATAAAACCTCTTTGCCCAAAACGACGTACCGTTTTGACGAAAGCTGTAATTTTGTGCTTTAGTTGATGCATGACGTCACAGCTTAATAACATCATATTAACTTAATATTTCTGTAGCATTTATTAGGCAGATATTAATCTTTTATTTGTTCATTGTTTTACAGCTAGTATTTATCATGCATCATTTCTGTTTCTATATTACCCACTTGTGTTTTTCATGGAGACTGATTCTGATCTTTTTCTATCTTAAACTCATATTTAAAGTAAGAGTTACCGCTTATCGTATCAAAACAGCAAATAATTTATAAATCAACATATAAATCAACATAACTGGCGTATAGTGATTCAAGAGACCATCATAACGTAAAGAAAACATAACGAAATAAGTGATCAAAATGGAGAAAATCATTATTTTACCGTAACATAATACAGATATTTTACTGAAGAATTTTAAGGAACCAAATTTTCAATTTACGCCACGACATTTACTTTTCTGAAAAGGCACATAAGACAGCAGCAAGTATTCTGAAGGTTTAAATTTAAAAAAGAAGTTCTACTGCATATCCCAACGCTAGTTAAGATAATACGAAGGCCAAAAATAATATTTGCCGAACAGATTTCAATTTAGGTGTTGAAGGTGATTTTCTTTTATTGTCTGTTACTCTCTATTGTTTAATATTCTGTAATGATCTTTTACGGAAATGCTATCACAATCCTTATATTAAAGTGTATATTGAAATATCTCAAATTCCCGAACAAAAATTAAATGCGAGATGACAAATCAGAAATGTTGCTGATTGTTGTAATAACTAGATACACATGTACGTTTATCATTGATGAAAAAAGACATCATCATGAAATAAAGGAAACGTGACTACCTGATGCTATGGTGAAGTTAAAGAATTTGTAATAATCGTTTTAACCGTGACGACTGGTATATAACTAAGGAAACAAACCTCTCCTACATTTTGTCTCGACTATTTCCGGAGACTTTAAGTGGTTCTCGTGACCAAGAAGAGTTTCAGCAAATTCCATTTAATTTGATAATTACACTTAATGAAAAAAACTCTGAATACCAGTCCTTTTTATAATTTCTGCTATAATATCGGAAATACTTCCCTGTTAAAGACATTATTGTCACTTTAATTGGATGTGGACTCCGGAAAGACGTTCATTTAAGGGAGGATTTGGAACTTTTAAGACATTAATTCAAAGGGTTATGGAATGCATTTTGAAGCGTTCATATTAAATTGTTGAAAAGTTTTATTGAAGCATGAGAAAATTGTTTAATTTTACTAATTATTTTGAAGCTATTCTTGGAGATATGAATAATTCTAACATGTAGTAAACCAGCACGCTTGTCATAAAAATATGAAGTCTCATATCATGATTCAATCCTATTTATTTAGCTGTTTTGGCCAATTAAAGCATACTTATGAAAATGAGTGTTTAAATATAAAGTTTAAAACCAATTTCCAGTGGACATATCGCCCTGTCAAATGGGTAAATCGTATCAGTTGTTTTCTATGAAATGCCGTCACAAAATTTACACTAACACAAGTATTTTGATAAAATACTACAAAATAACAAGTTGCAAGAAACACTGTTCTTGGTCGTGGTCAGTTTACAAGATTCGTTAGTCCATCAAGGTAGCAAGATTTTTAATCAAAGATTCGTTTCATTAGGCACATCTGATATGCAGAACTCACTCTGTGTGTTTTATTTTCGCTAGCAGTTTTTATCAACAAAAGAGCCATTTTTCACTTGCATTAAGAGAGAAATGATAGGCTGTATAACCGACAGTTGGTTGACAGATATAAATTTTCAAAATGTGTTGAAGTGCATCGTCAAGTCATGCAATTTATCAGACTTTGACAGGTCTTAAAAGTAAAAATTGCGTACAACTACATTTCATTAAATGTTTTCTTTTACGTTGCTTGGTTTTGGTCTATGCTTTGAAAGGATTTTCATACAGATGTAAAATACACAAACAATAATGAATTGTCTTGTTTTCCTTTTGCCGTCATTATATAATGCCCAATCTTCATTGATTATAATGCTGTGCCAGCCTACTAAAAGTGAGGTTGTTTATAAACTGCACGACATGCACAGTCGTCAACTGAAACTTTGAACGACACCTCCATTGGGTTTAGATTACGAAGGTCGGAATTATAAAATGATTATGTGTCTATACTAGGACAGTTGGAAATACAAATAATATACTTATTATATCAATGCATGTAACGTTAATATGATAGGCAAGAGTATATGTTAATTTAGTCTGAGATAATTTAGATAAATATAATAACGCCTTAACAAATCCTACCAGCCCTGTCTTACACCTTCCATCCATAAATGTGACATTTTGATACAAGCTTAACTGTACTATTTTCATTTTATGAAAACTGAATGAAATAGAGGATAATTGTTGGTTTCGGTGTAATATCACGTTATAATTTCACCGAGTGGGCACCAGAAGTGATATTTTCACGAGTGGCGCAGCCACGAGTGAAAATAACAACTTTTAGTGTTTACGAGTGAAATTACCGTGATATTACACCGATACCAACAATTTTTCTGTTTATTTAATGTCTAAAACTCTACTTTTGTTGTGTTTATTTCAATAAAATGTCGAAATTTGCGGGAAATTTTATCAGGAAGCATCGCAAAGATGACGTCATTTTAAAGACGTCATCGTCATATTGTTTCCGGCTTTCGGTACGCTCGGTAAACTTTTTGACATTAATCCGGGTATCAGATTTGATAATTTTCACTGAGTGGCCAGTGAGTTTATCAGGATATAATTCACCGTTATATTTCGATAAACCACCGAAAAACATAAAATAAACTTCATGTCATTATTCAAATGTAACAAGTTATATTTTGACCATACATAAGCTAACAGATACTGAAGCAGTTTAACAAGGGTACATCATACAAATATGAATATATCCTAATTGTATTATTTTTGAATAACGAATATAATATTTTGACTAAAACATTCTTCATTTTCCAATTTATTGTATACGTGAGTTATCTTTCTTCGTAAATACAGCAATAAATATAAATACCGGTACCACACAGACATTGGTACAAAACAAAACTTTCATGGTTATTCAAAAGACTTAGTAATGAATTTCTAGTTAATATTTAATATGTTTCTCTCTGTGAGAAAATTAGGTTCTATCTCTAGTTAATTCATTAGTGTCATTTCAAGGAAGCTAAAAATGAGAAAATGGTTCTGACTGAGACGGAACTAGATTTTTAAGTGATGACATTACTTCTATATTCATCTAACCATTATATTGATGTGAAATAATTGTTAGTTTAGATCGACCAGAACGTTTTTGTTTTTACTGTCTTCTGGTACTCTCACAATAATTATTGTAAAAACTGAAGGAAAAAAGTAATGAAAATATGCCTGAGATATGTACCATGTCCGAAATAAAACCTCCAAAAATGTATTGATATTTGAGTTACGCCTGAAATATTTTTGTAAAAACGTTTATTTTAAATCAAACTCTCGTATAAATTATTTTGTTCACTTTATATTGAGACACCGAGGAATCTAGTCAAGGAAAGAATATAGCTTATTAGACAGGTTTTAAGTTGGTTTAGCATATTTACCATTGCTGTGACAAATATTATCCATTCAACCCAAACAGTCTGGAAACACAAGGACAACACAGAAACAACACTTTTTTTCTTTTAACGTTAATGTATAAACCTTCGATAAGCACGAAGAAGCGTTTTCATAACACTAAAACGTTTGCTGTGAAACATTATATAAAACACAAAGACAAATATCAAACAGGGAATGCCATGTACCAAAAACGCAGTCTCCCAAAAACGAAACCCACAGCACGCAGACGCGCACACCACAAACACACACACACATACACGCGCACACACGCAAAGCCAACACATAAGCACACACACACACCCCAACACACACACACCCCAACACACACACACACACACACACACACACACACGCGCGCGCGCGAACACACACAAAACAAACACATTAGGACAAAACGAACAAACAAAGGAACACAGTGGGGCACCGCGTTGGAACGGGCAGTGGCAAAAACACCTCTGGGGAGCTTAAACGAGTTTATGGTGCGCACCCAACCTCACTCTTACCCCCACCATGTTCCAAAGACACGGGACAGTGTAAATAAAAGTCATCCCCTCCAGGTGAATCTCTAACACACGTAATGGAAACAAAAAGGCATGGCATGTAAAACACAAAAATGCTCGTGTAAAAATATATAAAAAGCAAACCTATAGAACCAAAAACGTATGTACTCAATGCCTTTTCAGAAGACAGAGCGACAAGAGAAACACCCTTAAGGGCCCGACGAAATAGGCCACAAGACAGATAAAGCCTCTCAGCCAACAAAGGATAAAGGCAAACTTACACAAAGCAAATGATGTGGGTCGGTGGTCTATTCGTAACACGCTTGACTGTCAATCCAGAGGTCCGGGGTTCGAATTCCGGTCCAGGCACTGGAAATTTCTGAGATGCGGTGCTCTTGAGCGTCTCCCACCTAACTAAGAGGCCTGTACTGGTTCTTCCTAGGAAAGGCGGCTTCGCATGTATCGGTGCTATCCCCCGGGCACGATAAAGAACCAGACTGTCTATTCGCAAAGAGCTAGGCTAAGTTAGCCGGACAGGCCTGTATCTAAAATATCTGTATCTAAACAAAATCTGTTCTGGGGGCTTTATCTCACTCTGTCCTTCAGGTCAGAACGCTCTGTGTCTGTACTAGTAGAGGATAAATTCCACGCCCTGTATGGCTGCGTTTGCTATATGTAAAGCGCCTATGAAGGTGTTTATCATGAAAAGGGTGCTATATAAATCTGGTATAATAATAATAATGGTTATAAGTATCATATAGCGCAGTTATATTTATGAAAGATTCACTTGGACGTGTCTCAAAGTAGTTACACGATTGCAACAAATAATTTTCTTGTAGAATTTTATTAAACCACTTTTTTCCAAAGAAAGATTCAGCCAGTATACGAAGAAAAATTAATCCAGTTTAAAGGGAAGTGTCGTATGCTTGTATTTTGTGAACATACTGATCCTCCAGTCAACATTCACAACGGATTTCGTTTGCGCTTTTGATGACATTTTCTCATAAAGAAAAGGTTCTACTATGTAAATTTTAATGAAACTTTTCATAATTTTAGAGATAATATTTTATAAATGCCTGGCAAAATAAAATATACAGATCCATATGCTTAATTTTTCTCAGTTCTCAAAAGATCAATAGGAGTCATTATATGGATGCTTCTTTTATGTTTTTATTTGGAATGTTTTTACATCCAAACCAATTTATTGTCAAAATCAACTTAAAGGAAGACAGTAATGCTGACTTGTGAGCACTTAATACATTTGTTATGACAGATTCCTTACAATAGGTATTCTGCATGACATGTATAACGGCCATCAGGCCTTTCTGTATGATAATATCATACATTAGGTTAATCATATCGTAAAGGAAAAGACTGTTCTAAAATACGTTTTGTCTGCGAGGTCTTCTTAGATAATTTAAGCCAGTGAATGAATTTTCAAAACCGGCTTTAAAGTTAAACAGTTATGAACGTTTCAATATTTAATCAAAACGGCAACCATTTTGTTTCGAAAGCAACGAAAAACAAAATGGCGGATTAAACATTTTTAGATAATACATTTGAACTGTATTTCTTTAATTCTGAAAATGGATTTCTCTAATTTTTCAAACTAGAAAGAAAGAAGTTGTCATGGTTTACATCTTAGAAACAAGAAACAATAGAAATTTGTCTATTATAGAGAAGTATTTGATAAATAAATAATTCAACAGTGCGTAAATGACGTCATAAACACTAACGTGACTGCCTCTATGGTAAGCTATTTTCTTACATTTCAAATTTTCATATCGCTTTCACTTATGGTCCTATTTTAAAAATGCTTTTATCGTTGTGGATATCTTAACAATGGCTTTCATATAAAATTTACTTCTGATTAGGCATTCCTTACCCTTTAAGAAAATGAAGAAAAACAACTCGGCAAAATACAATCCAATATGCCGATTTTGTCTATCAATTGTAGATTTACATTTCTTTTTTTCCCCTGAATATTTAATTGTATTTTTCATTTAATGTTAAAAAACAAGACAATTATCGTAGGAGTATTTGTCACTTCAGATAAATATCGACAGCAGTAAATGAGAGCAATATTCCTTCTATAGAAATCCATTAGTTTTTAAAGAAGACTATTAACGAGATGGCTATAATTGTAGAAGTTAAGATACAAAACGCTATTTTTCACTTTCCAATTTGTGCTTAATCGTTATATCTTATTAAACGTTCGTCAGCCTTTTTCTTAAGAGCAATTGTATGTCAAGAATGGTTAGACGTTTGCAAAATGGCAATAGATAGTTTTTACCAGTTAATGGAAACCGTCATGAAAGTATAATAGATCCAGTTCATTCTTAAAAATTCTTATCGTTTATAGAGAGATTAAAGTGTATTTGAAAGCGACAGATTTTAGCTATTAAAATGTTGAAATTTTGATTTAGTATATTTATTTTTCTCTTGTTACTCTTATTAACCCTTATCATGCTGGACACGATTAATTCTGCCTTTGCTACCAGAGTAGATAATGATCAGCCTGCACATCCGCAATTCAGTCAGTATCTTTTTGGTAAGCACCCCCTTAAACAGTTAATGGTACTGTCTAAATTTAAAGATGGACAAGTTCATTATAGAAATTTAGCTGGGTAACAGTTAACAGGTTGTAGTGTTGGTTTTGCATATACACTATTCACTCCAGGAGAACTACGTTCCAACGTAAGTCAAGTCTCATCGATATCATGTGACATACCTCAACGATGATGCTACGGTGTCGCTTCGAATGACCTTGTTGATTCATATATAATGTGTAATTAAGCGTATATATTCTACGTTTCATAACTGAAAAGATGGGTTTGATGTGTGGAAGATATATTAGCTATTTGCAGCATTTTGCAAGATGCAATGAACTAGTTACAAATACACATATGTAAGCTACATAAATGTTGCAAGGCCGCAACGATAACAGAGATTATGTGACAATGTCTCACATACAGTGTTGCAAAGTCTCAGTATCATAATTACCATTAGAACTTGTAGAAAATTCTTATGTACATCTTATCTTTACGTCGAGAACATTTCTTTGACATTTTCATAAATGACTGGATGACGTCTGGGCAAGATACAACAATTTAATCAGTATGACAAATGTATTTGTCGTTATAATAATACACATTATAGTATTACGCAGGGTGGAGTAAAATTCTTTGAAATGGATTAATAAAATCATGTACAATTTCAGCATGAAAATTAAAATGTAAGGTTAATGCTCTTCAATAGAAATAAGTATCTTTCATTTATATCAAATTCCATGGAATCTTGTAAGCATTGTCGATGGCTCCTACACAAAAGTGGTGCTCAGCTGAACCATAACTCTTACAGTCAGTTTTGAAAAAGTGTATACATGTTATGCAATGTAATGTTTACATTTTACGTTAAAAGCGGATAAAGAACCTGTAAGGTTTTAATAATTGGAAGAAAATAACAATTATATTATTCTAAACTTTACAGCATGTCTTTCTTTCTCGTCCTTTTTAAACACGCGCATTTCATGAAAATTTCATTGCTAGTATTTTGCGTTGTTTTCATCTCCCAATTTCCTTATTAAGTTCTCGAAACTTGCGCATTTACTAAGATAATCCAAACTTATGCAGCATATTGCATCACCCTTTTACTTTTCTTTTTCAAACATAAGCAGTGACTCGAATCTCCTTTACTTTGTCGTTTTATTGAAACGCCTTTTTCCTTTATTTTGCCTTTTCATCTATGTGCTTGAACTTTAGCTTTGGATGTGGGATTTTCATGTAAGAAATCCATCCAGTACGCTTGCAAAAGGTCGTTTGCTCTACCAAGATGCCCGTCCGTATATGAAATAATGTTCGGAGGGGCACCTTGCGCATTCCGTCACCACGAACCTTTAAATCTTTAATTGAGCCGCGCCATGAGAAAACAAACATAGTGCATTTGCGACCAGCATAGATCCAGACCAGCCTGCGCATCCGCGCAGTCTGGTCAGGATCCATGCTGTTCACTAACGGTTTCTCTAATTGTAATAGACTTTGAAAGCGAACAGCATGGATTTTGACCATACTGCGGATGCGCAGTCTGGTCTGGATCCATGCTGGTCGCAAACCCACTATGTTGATTTTCTCATGGCACGGCTCAATTATCTCGGAGAGACGTAGAACGCTTCATTAATGTTACAAAATAGCTTATACATTCACACTTATTAGATAGTACGTACATGTGTACGCCGGTAATCAATTCTGTATAGATAATCTGGATCGTAAAGCATTACTTCAAGAACTTTCCACATAAATTAGCTATTTCGTAACAAATGTTTTCGGCACCATGCGCAGGCGTATTGCTCATTTTGTCCGCATATAATAATTATTATTACGTCGTGCAAATGTATTAGGAACCTGAGACGTCATAACTCGTAACAATACAAGGCGCAAGTGCCCTCAGGACGGATATTTCTGTCGAGTTCGTTAACACATAACTGATTTTTTTCTTGCACATCGTATAAAAATAAGCGTTTCATTCTGACAGATCATTTTTGTTGCATACCGTATTTCACAAATAACAACAGAAATTTAAAAGCAATTAGAAATACAATGTACTTCATTTGCAGTACTCATTCTTATGGCAGAGTATGCACCCACAGCGCGGGAAATGAACGTCCGTAAGCCGAAGTGACGTCATTACATTCAAGTGAAGCACAATAACAAAGTTCCACTTTAGTTTTATCGTTTAAAGCGTAACGGTATGTCCTTTCCGTAAAATAACGTATTTCAGACCGACAAAATACTACACTACATATAAACAGGACGAAGAGTAGGTCTCAAAGTACCTGATATTGTCTAAGTTCACATATACAATACCATATAATATCAAAGCAGCGCAAGTTGTCATAACCAGAACGAGAGCCATCGCATGGGGATGCCAGATGGGTTTTGCAGGCATGGGTAAAGTCGACGGAAACGCCAGTCCGTTGTACAAGAAATAGTTTTCCTTATTACATATCTACAATCATTTCGATTGAGTTTCAATGGACTGTGATCGTGCAATATTTTTCCTGATTATATACGTTACTATAAATAGTAACAAAAAGCCATTTAAAACGGTCATTACGGATTCTGTTTATGTATCCATAATGGCGCAGTGCGCCTCTGGCGCCATAACCATAACGGCCCCGGGTAACCAGAACGTCAGCGCGTTCTGATGTTGACGTCATGAAGCAACATTATTATGGCGATTGAAAGAGCGCTGAATCAGATCGATTGTCAAATATTGATGGCATTGTTGATAAAAAGCAATACAAATAATTCTTTTACGTGTTTGGAAAATATATAAAATGAAAATACCAAGATAAATATGAAGTGAACGTATATGATAAAAAAGTCAATAAACGGCTGGCCAATAAGTCAAAAGTCAATAAGCCTTCTAGCCGCAATGGCACGCCAAGTTTCATAATGGTCCTCGGCATAAAGCCCTCGGGCGATTATAACAATGGCAAGAAAGCACATGCCAGTCGTATATTAACTTCGAAGTAATTCTTCATGAAATGATTTTTTTCAACCCTAAATTATGCTTTATGTCAGAAAGTACAACTATCAAAGCATTTGATTTTATACAACATATAGCCTCTTATCCAAATAGAATAGAAACTGAAAAACTCCATTAAAGGCTTGAACAAATGAATAATACACTTTAAATTTTTCTTACAAGATTATAGGTACACGTGTAATAAACAGGTAAATAGATGGGATAAAGGTGTCTTTGAGTGAAAATGGCCCTAAAAGAAAATAATAGCCCTCGGGCTATTATCACCTTGGCAGGGCCATTATCACTTAAATGCACCTCTCTCCCATTTATGAAACTGTACATATTGCGGACAACGCTTTCATATCAGAGAGAAATGTTTTCTAAACGTTTTAGTGGAAATAATCGCGTGATGTCCATGACGTCCACGCGCACGTTGCGGCATCTATTTGACGGTTCAACTTGCGGAAAATATGAATGCGCGTCAGCTTGATTTGTTTATTAGATTTTCGGAGAAATTCTTCTCGTACTTTTTCCTGTTTTTCGTAGCAGAAAGAAAATTTAGACATAAAGCAATTACTTGATAGTAGGTATGTAATAAAAAGTTATCAGCTTTGTATGTGGATATATGCACTCGTTCTTTCGCGGATAATATTGCGCTCCTAAAGTCGCGCAATATTACTGCTGCAGAACAAGTGCATTATATCCAAAAACAATGTCAATAACTTATAAATATTGACGTTTCAGTTTCATTTCGAGTGCGTGTCGTCAATTGTGACGTCAGTTTCATGGATGCCGTCACGTTTTTATGTTCTTTAACTAGGACATTTTCAGTTCCACTTGGGCTAAAGAACAATTTTTTCATTGATATAATGAATTATACACATGTAGTAATTATAAAAAGATTTTTAGATTTGCATCGATAAATAAGCATTCGTTCTTCATAAATAAAACTCTGGAAAGTAGATCCCTCGGAAGCACCGAGAACAAGGCAAACAGTGAAAATTGCAGACTCGGTTTGATTGAAGTCGCGCAATATTTCTATATTTCCGCTGCAGAACGCGTGCATATACCTAGATACAAATCTAATAATCTACGATTACATGCTTACTTCAGGTTTCTTATTTGCGCCCTGTGCTTCAAAAGAATCTTTTTACACACTTAATAATGATTAAGGTGTGCGCATGCAATAGTATAAGTCAACTCCGCGCCACCTCATATATTGCTAGTAAGATATCTTGGAGAAACCGTCAAATGATAATAAAAGAAACGGATAAAAATACTAGTACATACTTTGAACAAAATCTGATTTTCAGTCACAGACATTGTATATTTTACTCGAATATAAGTAATGTGTTAAGCAGCAATACTTCGATGAGTGTCAGTAACGCTTGCCTTTGTCGCGTATAGAGTTAGTAACATCATCGGTTAGAGTGAGGGACATGATATTTAATAAATATTGTTCGTTTATGATAAAGCCGTTGCAGAGATATATTTCTAAGATTAAAACTGGCATTGCCTTTAATCGATCATTGACTGTCAGTAAGTATTGCTGTTGAAAAAGTGTTGTATATTTGTTTTATTCTGGAAAATAGTAAAATGCTTATATTTTCTAAATAACAGACAACTGCTTTTAAAATTTAACTGTTTTAATAAATTAAGGCGGTTACTTTTAGAATCTGAATAAATGTCCAAGTCAAGACATAAGTAAATATAATAAAAGTAATTGATACATATGAAAATAATATAAGCCGTGTCATATTGAGCGATACCGTAGCCAGAAGTCGTTGAGATATGTCACATGATATCGTTGAGACATGACTTGCGTTGGAACGTAGTTCTCCCGGAGTGCTATTTCTCTTGTTACATTTCCCATGCGAACCATTATACAGGCGGACCAAACAGTCCGAGTACGCAAGATAAATGTCTCTACACATTTAAATGTATACAGTTTGGTATTCTGTCACTAAAACGGGGGCTTATCTCAGCGGGAAATTATTTTATTTACATTGTCATGTTACTTAGTTGAAAAAGGGTAAGTATGAGTTTGGCATACACAAATTGCATTTGAACAGTGACCGCTCAATTTTCAACTTGCTTTTTTGTCTAATTTCGTTTAATAATTCATCTTTTTAGCTCTGTTTACTGGTGATATTATATCCCTGCAACCCGACGTTTTCATGTCCACCTTCTAACTTACTATTACCCCAATTCCTACTCGTGACGACTGGTACATAACTAAAGAAACAAACCTCTCCTACATTTTGTCTCGACTATTTCCGAAGACTTTAAGTGGTTCTTGTGACCAAGAAGAGTTTCAGCAAATTCCATTTAATTTGATAATTACTCTTAATGAAAAAAACTCTGAATACTTTTCATAATTTCTGCTATAATATCGGAAATACTTCCCTGTTAAAGACATTATTGTCACTTAAATTGAATGTGGACTCCGGAAAGACGTTCATTCGAAACTTTTAAGACATTAATTCAAAGGGTTATGGAATGTATTTCGAAGCGTTCATATTAAACTTTTGAAACGTTTAATTGAAGCATGACAAAATTGTTTAATCTAACCAATTATTTTGAAGCTGTTCTTGGAGATATGAATAATTCTGACATGTAGTAAACCAGCACGCTTGTCATAAAAATATGAAGTCTCATATCATGATTCAATCCTATTTATTTAGCTGTTTTGGCCAATTAAAGCATACTAATGAAAATGAGTGTTTATATATAAAGTTTAAAACCAATTTTCAGTGATACTAAAAACAAATGAATATTACTTGTCCACCTTTTTTTAATATGCGACACATTGCTTTCAAAATAAGGCCAAACAAATGATCACATTCACCTTTGTTGAAGTTTTTTTCTCGCGACATACACTACATCGACAAAGCAATTTAGCACATACCTCTGGTTGCTTCCCAACAAAGAAACAAACAAGTACAACTATAAATAAAAGTGTGTTTCATAATTTCTTGCTTTACAACAGAGAAGTTAATTGAATTAACCGGACTTGAAATATGGATCCCTTTAGTCAGATTAAGAGATTATTTAAACATTAAAATGGACATTGTATTGTACAGATTCTGAAAGTGTTTTTGTTATTATCAATTTCATATAACTTTCGTATGATTTCTGATTTTTATGTATTTCATCTAATTAAATTAAAGTATTGGCAATTTATGCCGGAGAATAAAACTTCGTCTCAACGTTTCAAACGATTATACTAGGGGTATTTGTACTTGTTTTCCGAGTGCCACAGTGACACTGAAATGAGGACACGTCACATGCTTGTGAGATTGATGATTCTTTTACGTGAATTTTCGCATATAATTTACCGACCAATGATAGTAATTACAAGCAGCAATGTAACTACGCTAATAAGATTTTTTTTCTAACATTAATTAAGGCACAGATTCACATTATCTTACTGTTCCAAAGGATTCGCTCTCATATGACTATTAACTGAGCAAAATTGTCATTCAATACTCATTTAGATTATTAAGTTTACCATTAGTTATGATTTTCTCTGGTCCTTATTTATATGTAATACACATTTCAGAACATTAACACAGCAGTGAGGCATTTCCAAATTGATTGGTGGCGGTTTTCCCCTGAGTGTCTGTATAAGTGGAGAGCAATCCCCATAATAGTGACCTGTAAATGTTGAGGCTTTGTAATCGTTTGTAATGCTCACTTATACGATAAAGCATTGTACAAACAAACAACCAGCTGTCAGTTCAGGGGAAACAAACATCGATAATTTGGACATATCGTTCTGTCAAATGGGTAAATCGTATAAATTGTTTTCTATGAAATGCCTTTGTAACGTTGTAAACTGACCCCCATAGAATAATGACTCCCCGGTCATTATTCTATATAGAATAATGATCCTCCGGTCATTTTTTTATACAGAATAGTGACTACCCGGTCATCCCACTCGTAGAAAAATGACCCTCACATAGAATTGTGACCCCTATAGAATAACGATCCCTAACCCAAACCCAAACCCTAACCCATCGAAGGTACACTTACATAATAATTATCCCCCACCGATAGGCATTGGAGGAGAATATGGTAATGGCACCCGTCCGTGCGTGCGTCCGTGCATGCGTCCGTGCAACATTTTTGTGACTGCAACTCCTCATTCATTATTCGACGGAATTGATTCAAACTTTCAGGGATTGCTACTACTGATGCTTAGTTATGCAGGAAGAAAACAATTTTGGATTTGCTCCACCTGTTCAGGAGTTATGGCCATTTGTTACTTTTTCTTATTTATATAATACAGTGCAAATTGTTGTGACCGAAACTCCTCATTCGAATTCATTATTCATTCATCATAGAATTGAATCGATTCAAATTTTAAGGGATTACTACTATTAATGTTTAGTTGTGAAGGAAAAAGCAAATCTTGGATTTGCTCAACCCGTTCTGGAGTTATGGCCCTTTTTCAAATGCCATCGGCGGGAGATATAGCTGTCATTCAACTGCAGCCCTTGTTTATTTCTAAGAAGTGATACTGGCTTCCCTGGTTTCTTTAAAAACACATTACAACTTTATATATAAATCGTAACGGGTATCGTAACAGAAACTTAGTTAACATATTGTGCAATGGCTTTGACTGTTATAAAGGGTATAATAATTGCTCAATACGTGTTACTTAAAAGCTCTTGAAAAGTAACAAAAATCACCCAAACCTCCAGGGGAATGACTATATTTCAATATTATACTGAAATTTGAACAACATCTTATTGTCATGGGCGTCATAGGTTATAAAACGTGAAACTTCCCAACAACCGAGTTGCATATTTTATGCCTTATCTTGATATAATTGTTGACTTTATCTACTTAAAAACGCCTGAAAAATAACAAAAATACCCGAAATCCAAAGAAGGATGTCTATTCAACAGTATACTGAAATTTGAATAATTTCTAACGACGAGGAACGTCATAATGTAGGTTAACGGTATTTGATATCACTTTCAGGGGTAGCATAAAACATTGTGCTTTTCCACGTATAAATTGCCTTTTTACAATCTTGCACTCCAGAAAATGAACTATTTTACCGTCAACAGCATTTTTTTCGTAATGAGCCCGCAAGCCCATGCTATTACGAAATAAGTGCAACATGTAGGATGCAATAACAAAATGAAGTTTCCTCTAAAATTTCGGACAAAATCACCATTATTATAAGTTCCAGAATGCTTATACTACATTGTTCAGAAGGTAAATAAATAATTATTTACATGTATGCATAACATAATTATACGTTATACATTGCATATAATTCGATGTCACAAAGTTACGAGGCTGTAAAAGGTACTAAACTAAAGGTACTATCAAAGAATCTTGGAAAAATCTTGGAAAAATAAAATTTAAGCCTATTGAAATACTTGAATCATGAAACTTTTACAGGTAACAAAAAGATTTAGATCTAAAACATGTTCTAAACAAAAAGGCATGCACCTTTTAAAGCAGGAGTTTCGTGATCTATGTTCTAAGCATGTTCTACCGTGTACCTTGAAAGTTGCAGGGGTTCCAAGTTGCAAAAGGATTCCTTTATGTACCCCGTTCCATTACGTCATCTGTTTCTATTGGCAAAGGTTTGATACGGCGAAAAATTATCCCTTTGGGGAGACCTATCCGCTTTAATAAACAAGCGCGCTACCATTGCGCCACCGAGGCTCTTAAAAGTGGTAAATATTTAAAAGAGGATCCGTAATTCGGCCTCAACCGGAATAGCTGGTTTTTAAGATGCGTTGTTATGCCATCGCAATTCAAGGAATAGAGTGAATTAAGGTGGCTTGCCAGTCTTCTTTGACGTCGGTCGACGTAATAATGGTCGAAAAGTAAAGATACCGTATTGTCCTGATATTTGGTATTCATGTACAAGGACACCTCTCCTTCATTTTGTACGATTCAGATCTTTTATATTCCTTTTTTGTTTAGCAAAAGGCTGTTTCGTACAATTAATGAAAAATTGAAGTATGTGGACTAAAAATGACTTATCTGTTTCGCTGCATTAATTTCAAAAAAAACATTCGGATGCTCTTGACAAGGGAAACATAATGATACAAGTCAGTGTTGTCAATCGGAAATTTCATAAAATGTCACTATGATGGGCGTTAAATGTTCTAACAAATGCGCGATTCTTTCGATCTTAGAGTAGCACCATACGAGCTTCGGTGGACCATTTGGTCGACGGAAAACGATTCAATTTACTAACGACATTCGCAGTCTTTTTGCTATGAAAATTCCGAACTAATTTATGAAATATAAAAGGTGCTCTTTCCGTGAAATATTTCACAAAATGCGATAGAAGCATATATTTGCATCGCGTGCATCACTGAAGTAGCATAAACGTCATCCGACGTAACACAAGTTTCAACGTTACAAAATCTTAATGTAATTGCTGTTTGTGAAAAAATTCACGGTAAGACCCCTATTTTTTATTTTATAAATTTGTTAATATCCATATTTTCATATTCAGTTTAACGCCCTCTTTTAGATAGCCAGAATTGGCTAGTTTTCAGGCGGCGAGTATGCCTGGGTTTCAATCCAGTAACGGTGGGTTGCATACCAGAACTCCTCTAGTTGAGTGGGAAACATGTGTTTCATAATTTCCAGCTTCCCCGCCCGGGAATCGAACCCGGGCCGCTGAATTAGTAGTCAACGACCTTAACCACTCGGCAACTCCAACAAAATACTTAAGCAAAACCACTGTAAGTGACAAGCGGTTTAAATCATTTTCCATAGGCCAAATCTCTCAACAAAGTTTGTATGGTAAGGTTTTTGCTTTGTTTCTAAAGGATGATCTCAATTGCTATCAAGAAAACATGACCCGAATCATTTCAGATGACTAATAAAAGATGATAATACACTGTTTGTAAACAAAACCAAATTATCCTCCAGCCTAAATATCGGTTCTCTCTATTTCTATAGTAACCTTAAAACGACTTAGTGTTGTTATATTTTCTGGTCCTTCGGGATCATTGATTTCAACTCATTTAGATTTGAAGATTGAATACTGCTTAAGCCGGTGCTAGGGGGCGTGGGCAGTGTTGCATTTTCTATTACTGCTCATGAACAGACTCAGTCAAACCGTGTCTGCATTTTTCAGTTTGCATTGTTCTCGGTGCTTCCGAGGGATCTACTTTCCAGATTTTATTAGGTATATCTTCTATTATTGTAATACTTCTCCTTATGTACAACAATGATAATTCAAATGAAAACCCTTTTGAATTTTATTTTTCAATAGATGTACGTTTATTTCTTAGCGGGGCCTCTAAGATATACTGCTGTTGTGTCAGCTGTAGACGCAGCAACAGCAGCAGAAACAACAACAACAATAACAACAAATATAAGCAATAGAAATACGACAGTGACTTGAATTGATAAAGATTATGTTAGTAATAGGTTATGTGGGGGTCAATATTTTATAGATAAAATCGGGGGTCCATTATTTTATAAGGGGTGTCAGTATTTTATAGAAAAGGGGTCAATATTCTATATAAAATAATGACTGGGGGATCATTATTCTATGGAGGTCAGTTTACAACGTTACATCGTCTCAAAATTTACACTAACACAAGTATTTTGATAAAATACTACAAAATAACAAGTTGCAAGAAACACTGTTCTTGGTCGTGGTCAGTTTACAAGATTCGTTAGTCCATCAAGGTAGCAAGATTTTTAATCAAAGGTTCGTTTCATTAGGCACAACTGATATGCAGAACTCACTCTGTATGTTTTATGTTACGCTAGCAGTTTTTATCAACAAAAGAGCCATTTTTCATTTTCACTTACATTGAGAGAGGAATGATAGGCTGTATAACCGACAATTGGTTGACAGATATAAATTTTCAAAATGTGTCAAGTCATGCAATTGATCAGACTTTGACAGGTCTTAAAAGTAAAAATTGCGTAGAGCTACCTTTTATTAAATGTCTTCTTTTACGTTGCTTGGTTTTGTTCTATGCTTTGAAAGGATTTTCTTATAGATGTAAAATACACAACCAAAGTAATGAATTGCCTTGTTTTCCTTTAGCCGTCATTATATAATGTCAAATCTTCATTGATTATAATGATGTGCCAGCCTACTAAAAGTGAGGTTGTTCAAAAACTGCGCGACAGGCACGGTCGTCAACTGAAATTTTGAACGACCTCCATTGGGTTTACATTACGAAGGTCAGAGTTATAAGATAATTATGTGTCGATAGTAGGACAGTTGGAAATGCAAATAATATACTTATTTTATCAATACATATAACGTTGATATGATAGGCAACAGTATATGTTAATTTAGTCTTAGGTAATATAGATCAATATAACAACATCTTAACAAATCCTACCAGCCATGTCTTACACCTTCCATCCATAAATGTGACATTTTGATACAAGCTAAACTGTACTATTTTTATTTTATGAAAACTAGCTGAATGAGACTTCATGCCATTATTTAAATGTTACGAGTTATGTTTTGACCATATATAAGCTAACAGATACTGAAGCAGTTTAACAAGGGTACATCATACAAATATGAATATATCCTAATTGTATTATTTTTGAATAAAGAATATGATATTTTTACTAAAACATTCTTCATTTTCCAATCTATTTTATACGTGCAAGGGAAAGTAAAATGATAGATATCGGTGATAGTAAGTACTTGTCTGAGGCAAGAGTTATCATTCTTTGTAAAGACAGCAATAAAATAAATATCAAACGGATATATCACACAGACATTGGTACAAAAACAAAACTTTTATGGTTATTCATAAGACTTAGTAATGAATTTCTAGATTATATTTAATATGTTTTCTCTGTGAGAAAATTAGATTCTGTCTCTAGTTAATTCATTACTGTCATTTTCAAGGGAGCCAAAAATGAGAAAATGGTTCTGATTTAGACGGAACTAGATTTTTAAGTGATAGCATTTTTTTTGTATTAATCTAGCCATTATATTGATGTGAAATAATGTATGATAAGGGGTGTTTTGGGCGCCCAATTCAATTTTGTTTTTAAATGCATCATTAGACTATAAAATATGTCTATTTTCTTTATTTAGTTGCCAAATATCTAAATAAAGTCAGTATTTTTTGAAAAATACTGATTTATATATACATGCGTCCAAGTGTGTGAATATTTGCTTTATAAGGGTGTATGTTTTAAGAAAGTGTCATATTGAAGTTATTACTTAACTTAAATTAGAAATTTACTTGATCATTCATTGCTAATATAGTTTGAAATTTATTTTGACAGTTAATATCCATTATAATACTTGGATAAGAACAGAAATATAAAGAGAGATAACTCTTCTTCACTCAAAACAACTGGAAATTAAGGTAAAAATTAACTAAAATGCATATTTTTTCAAATTTCCACCATAAAAACACATCATGAAATGTTAATTGTTTTATATCTATTTCATCTTATTTTTTAAGTTTAGAAATTGTCATGGTTACAAATCTAATGACTTGTTACCATGGTTACAGATTGATTTTATATGCATTTTTAACAAGGCATCCATTATTTCTCATCAATTACTCAAGTTTGGTTTGAGATATTAAAATAAAAGAAAGTCTATAGGTTAACTATAGTAAAACAAATGTGTTGGTGTCATATGGAGTCTGTGGTGTTAAAATAAAAACAAGAGGACTATTAAGATCCCAGATTGCTCACCTGAATTACACTGCTTGCTTGAACAATTTTGGTAGATGGCCACGCAAGGAAAATATTTGTCAAATTATTTTGTAATAGGTCATGTCTGTTCTGAGAAGATGGTTATAAAAGTTTCCACTAAATAAATATGGACAGGTATGGTGTAGAGGATAACATATGATAGAGACAATATGAATTTTTTTAAAAACTTGACGGGGTGGTTTTTAGCTCTACTTTTCGAAGAAAAAGTAGAGCTATTGCACTCTCCCCGGCGTCGGCGTCACCGTTGGTTAATTTTTTTGACTAAGATAAATATCTCTGTTACTATCAAAGCTTTTGAGTTGAAACTTTAAATACTTATTTACAATTAAAGTCTAAACCAGGAGAAACAATCCCCATAACTCTGATCTGATTTGAATTTTGACAGAATTATGCCCCTTTTTTACTTACAAGTTTTGGTTCAAGTTTTTGATAAAGTCAAATATTTCTATTACTAATAAAGCTTTTGACTTGATACTTGAAACTGCTGACGGGCGGACCACTGAAAACGGATGACAGACAATGAGCGATCACAAAAGTTCTCCAAGAGCCTTTGGCTAAGGTGAGCTAAGAAAGACCCAAAATTCATGAAATACTGGTGCAAAAGTGATGTACCTTGTGTCATATGATGTGGGTGATGATGTGAAACAACTACTTTAAGTTTGAATCAAATCTATTTAATAATAAGTGCAATAGAGTGAAATGCACCAAACATTAACCTGAGTGTCTAAGTAAAAAAGGCTGATAATTCATGAAATCCTGGTGCAAGAGTTATGGTTCTAGTATCTTAGAAGTGAGTGATGTTATGGAACAACTATTTTAAGTTTGAATCAAAACCTCTTTGTAATAACAGAGATATAGTGAAAATGCATCGAAATTAACCTTAAATTCTAAGTAAAAGGGAAACATAATTCATGAAATGTTGCTGCTAGAATTATGAACCTTGAGTCATATCATTTTGGTGATGATGTTGAACAACGTTTTTAAGTTTGAATCAAATCCATTTAGAAACGAGGCAGTCTGAAAGACAGCTAAATCCCCCGCCACTGCTATGGATAGTGAAAGGGTAAACCTTTGACCTTGAGCAGTGACCTTGACCTTGAACTGACATGGCTGACTGAATTCTGCACATCGTCTTGATGAGGTGATCATTTGACCCTAGTTTTATAGAATTCCTTCAAGGGCTTTAGGAGATATAGCGTGGACACACAATGGAAGGCTCAAACCTTTTACCTTGAATTGTGACCTTGAGCTGATAAGGCAGACTCGTGAGTCCGGCCTTGATGAGGTGATCATTTGACCCAAGTTTTATAGAATTCCTTCAAGGGTTTTAGGAGATATAGAGCTGACACAAAATGGAAGGCTCAAACCTTTGACCTTGAGTTGACAGGGCAGACTCGTGAGTTCTGCACATCGTCTTGATGAGGTGATCATTTGACCAAAGTTTCATGAAAATCCTTCAACTGGTTTAGTGTTACGGAAGGACAGACGGAGACCATTCCTATAACACCCCCACCACTTGTGGCGGGGGATTAATAAGTGAGACAGAATGACGGTGCGTCAAAACTTCAAACTGAAATTCTAAGTAAAAGGGGAGATAATTCATGAAATATTGATGATGGAGTTATGATCCTTGTGTCATATGATGTTGGTAAAGATGACGAATAACTATTTTAAGTTTGAAACAAAGTCTTCGAGTAATGACTGAGATAAAGAGAAAGTTCATCAAAACTTTAACCAAGGTGACGCAGAAAGACGCCGAGGCCAAGTAGGACAGCTCTCCATACTTCGTATATCTGAGCTAACAAACTTAAATGTTATCGTGTAATATTGACCCTTGAATCACTGCATCAAATCTTGCATGCAACAAGTTGGCTGAATAATACTGATAATAGAGTATCAATCCAGAAAGAAAAGAATTATGTACAGTCCTCAATGAATTGCACTCTTTGGACCTTCAAATGTCACCATGTTTTTGGAAAAAGAGTAGTTGAAATCGTGCAAGCAGTCCATCACCTTGTTAAAAGTTTTCTTTGCAAGAATAACTAAAAATGATGCTATATTTTATTTCAAATGTAATTTCTGGACAAAGATTTGACAGACTGGACTAGCCAACAGACGGAATAGCAGAATCCTGTATGTATAAAGAAAACTCACTTTCAAATGTAAGAGGTCTAATAACAACACATTTAACTAATACCGGTAAAATATCAGTCCTGTAATTATTTCAAAATGAGCTAACAAACTTAAATGATGAGTACTTGACACACTGTAAGGAGTTATTAGATAATAGATTCTATCAATGATAAGTAATGTAACAAAACTGACAAAATTTGATAAATCAACTAATATATTATACAACAGATGATAGTTTGTTTATTCTGTTGAGTTCAACATTATTTTAGTTAGGTATGGAAGTCTGTATTTACACATCCTATTTATATTTTAGAGCATTGTCAATAACTTGTGTGATGAATTAAAAACAAATCACTCCTTGACATACTAAATCAAATCCTTGAAAGTAAAATCCTGTTTTCCGCAGTTTTCACACACTGTTGAAACAAAAACATTCAATTCTAAATCCTGAATCAACTTTGATTGCTTTCATTCCTGCTGTAGTTTACTTGGATATCTCTTTGAGGACTAGTTATAAGAAATAAGATAAAGCAAGTTCTTTCTTTGTGGTATGAGTTCCATCATGAAAATAAGCCATTCTCAAACAATGTGTAGTTTCTGTAGCCTGCAAAGTGTTTGTCTCCATATGTTATCCATTTCTGTAACACCAATTCATTCCTGAAATAAAGAGTGAAAACATAAACTGAAGTGCACATTATCATTTGAATAGTTGTTTAATTAAAACAGTTAATTGCAGAAGAAAAAACTACACAAGAAAAAGTTGTAAGTATATATTTTTTTTACTCTGCACCACTTTACACTGGTTCCATTGAAGTGTATAATTATATATATCATTCAGTAGTAGCAAAAATAATATCCAGAAAGCAAGAGTGTCATTGACCCTAAAGTGCTTACCAGTGTTCAAAGCTTCAAGTGTGTTTGTGTAATGGTACCAGTACAGAGTTGGGCTTCTTCTATGTTAGCCTATATTGTACAATTTATTTGACCTGTCAAAACATGTTCCCGGCTTTCATTATATTCTGCTCATGCCTTAACATGTGTATGGCCTTTTTGGCCTTAAGGCAATAATCTGGAGAATTATGGTAGACAGTCAAACCCTTATATCACATGCCTAATATCAAAGCTGTATAGATAAAGAATTCAAAAACAGACTGGCAGTTTCGGTGATGAAAATTTTTAAAGTATTTTTTCCTTTTTGGCTGCAATGGAAACCAGAACTCTGCATGGATAACTTGGATTTGAAGTGCAATAAGCCCCCTTAACTAGAGGCCCACAGGAAACACCCTATGACCTCTGTGACCTTGACCTTTGAGATAGGAACCTTGGGTTTGCAAATGCGCTCTGTCTTATTGAGATTAACATTCATGCCAAATATAAACATGATTAGTTCATGCATGTCAAAGTTATGGCCGAGAGATTCAAATCTAGACAGACGGACGGACACACATACACAGCACAGCCATTTGTGCATGACAAAAATATATGTAAAGTAATTTAAAATATTGTCATAAATATTTTACTGTTTAATGAAGGTTGTAACGCTGACTGCAGTATCTTTATTTGCTCAACGTCATTATACAATGTAGCATACAGGTTGCTAAAAACAAAAAGTTAATATGCATGTTTTTTTCTGAGAAATGAATATACAGCTCAGTAAACTGCTTTTAGCTTTTAAATTTCAAGGTATCAAGTAACTTTTCAATTTTTCACCTTTTTTATGTAACAGGTTATTAAATAAATTTGCTCCCTTCAGCTGAAATCTGTTAGAATAACTACAAGGTGCTTTTGTCACAAAAACATATGTCTCCCCCTATATACCTTAAGCTCTGTCAGCCGTTTTATGCAGCAAGGCGGAACGTGTTCGCCATATGCAAAACAAGGCTTGGTTTTGATCACTGATTCAATCCTGTAAAGTTTCTTTGAAATCCAGCCAACTTGTGAATGGAAAAAGAGCTATATGATCAAATGACCTATAATCAAAGGAATGTTCAATATTTAAGTTTTCAACCGATTCTTGCGGATTAATCAGAAAGAGAATTTATGATACCCTTTGAAACAAAACTCATAACTCACACAATTCAATGTGAAGATCAATTAAGCAGATCATGAGAAGAAGTTGTTTAGTTTCTTTTCTAGCTTTAGCTCTGGCAGCTCTTGAATGCAATCAAACTTTTTCACAATGTCTGGTCCTCTGAAAAAGAAATATTTATATCATGAATAAATTCTGAAACATAATACTATGCATTCTTTCTGTAACATCCGAGAAGATATTACACTGAACTCTCCCTAGGAAATATGTACCTACACACCGATTTGTGGGAAGCTACGTCCCCAACTGCTGGAATGTATTCTACAAGAAATGTGATGGTTTTCATGTCTTCGACAATTTTTCATATCGAAACTGAGAGTAGGCATTAAATTTTAAGGTAGTAGCAGACCACCACTGACCAGCATTTCAAATAGGAACTATTCAACTCCCTGTTTTCTTTCTACATTTTTTTTATTTATTGTTGTCAATTAATGACTGTGGAACTTTCTTGAAAAGCATGTGTACCAGGAAGAAGAGACGTTACCTAAAGATACATATAAAATGTCTTAAATGTTTATAGATTATATATGTCATGAAACAATGAAAGATTTTAAGTTGTGATCTTTAACCTGTATAGTATTCTGAAACTGGGTTTTATGGATTATCCAGACAACAAAGTCATAAAAATATTTCTAACAAATGTATACACTCACACAATTTGGTAAGGTGAAGTTTCTGTGGTTCAAGAAAAAGTTGTTGAAATACTTTTTTCAGGATTTCATACACAATCTGGCAGCTCCAAAGTATAATCAGACTATCTCACAATAACTTGTTCACTGAAAAAGAAATTTATACTTATCTATTAAAGTATTGTGAAAGTGTAACGAAATAATAATATGAGCCACGCCACGAGAAAACCAACATAGTGCATTTGCAACCAGCATGGATCCTGACCAGCCTGCGCATCTGTGCAGTCTGGTCAGGATCCATACTGTTCGCTTTCAAAGCCTATTGCAATTAGAGAAACCGTTAGCGAACAGCATGAATCCTGACCAGACTGCACATAAGCTGGTCGCAAAGCCACTATGTTGGTTTTCTCATGGCATGGCTCATATTTTGCCACGGATCATATCTAATGACATTTTACTTAAAAAAACAAAAACAAATTTGTACTTTTGTGCTCACGTCATAAGCATGCTTAAAGCGGATCTTATCAAAATTCTAATTATTTTCTGTGAATCAAAATTTCAAACACAATTAACTCTTAATAGTTACATTACAAAATGTATCATTCAATCTTATATTGGACAAAATTAGTAAAACAACAACAAAAAACATAACTGGAACCCTTTTAAACAATGACAATTACAATTTCATAAGAAGCTCTTTTCCTAACATAAAATATCAATCACATGTAACCAGATGATGAAAAAAAACACTTAAGGATGTGCTAGATACATCTGGTTACCTCACAGCTAGAACTCTGGCTAGGCATTGGTTACAAGACAGCTAGACATTTCCATATTTTAACATGACATGGTTTACTTAATAATGTCCTGTCGAAAAACTGTACAAGCGATTATAACACAGTCACGTTTGTGTGCTATAAAATGTATACTGTTACAAACATTAAAGTAAGTGTCTAGCCGTCTGGTAATTGGACTTCTAGCCTGCTAGCCGGGTACCGGACGACTAGCAAATCCTGACTTCAGGGTTTTTTCTAGCCTGAATAAGTAATGATTTTATATATATAGTTTCAACTATTATTTTCTAAAGATATCAATACTTATCAGTGTAAACAAAATATTGTGTGAAATTCTAACACGATCCGATTTATTTTTCTATCAAACACAGAAGGCAGAAAACAGTAAATTATCATACAACAAATCACTGTTCTGACGTCACAATTATTACGTCACGGCATCAAACGGCATAGCAGCGCGCTGGAAAAGAAACCAATTGAAAATGGGCAAATACTTAATGAATGTCGTCAAGGATGTACGTAAAAATCCTTGGTAACGTGTTAGAATCGAAATAATATATATCTCATTTAGTGATTTGCTCTTGAATAAATCATTGTTTGTCGTTAAGATGCATATTATTTTATCACTCGGGCTGTACCCTCGTGATATAATTCTTTCACAACTTTACTCCAAACAATGATTTATTCAACAACAAATCACTTGATGAGATATATTATTGCTTAAACAAACCAAAGTATTTTCATCGACTAGAAGTCGATATTAACGAATGAGAGCGTGTTTGTATACAAATCCGATGATATTCTAATTTTGTAAATGATAAATCAGTCAAATTCTTTCATAAAATTTTATGAATGAATTTGGCTGATCTAATAGCCTGGTTACACATCATTGATCGCCAAATGTCCATGTTATTTTGTAAAAAGTGATGCTATTCTAACGGCCTAAACTTTAATTCTTAAAACACAAATTTATAAAATAAATGAATGGAAAGCAGTTCATTAATTTGACTTTTATTTTGAAATAAAATGGGTTAATTATGAATGCTTAACTACTGTTTTTCTAAAAGTTTTGATATACTAAAATATGAAACCTGTAAGCATTTTAAAACTGTTCTATTTTTGAAAATCCAGTGAAAAATTGTTAAAATTTAAAAATTCCGAACCCACAAAGCATTACATGTATTTTTCCCGCCACCAGACGAACAGATTTTAATAATAAGTGACGACACTGCCATCATTGATTTCGGCATTACATGAATAATGCATTGATTTATTCGAGACAATTAAAACTAAATCTTTAGTATGTATGCACACATGATTTTTTTTGAAGATAAGTATTGATATCTTTAGTAAATGACAGGTATCATTACTTATTCATTCGGAAATCTATTACCGGACGGCTAGAAAAATCCCCCGAGTATTTTATAGCTGACCAGACAGCTAGAATGCAGGCTAGGTATCCGGTTACTGGGCGGCTATACACTTTCAACATTAAAACAAGGTCTGAGTCCTTGGCTGGGACTCAAAGATAAACCTTGAATAAACTGACCATTTCAGAATTTTCAAATACCCCACCCCACACCCGGAAGTAGTTCTTTAGAAAAAAGAACCCATCCTCTCAAAAACATATTTTCCTACCCTTCTACAACCCGGTTAACTAAAAAAATACCCCCAACCACTTTCCCGACAATACCTCTACTGGGTAATTCCAATTTCCAAAGACCCCCAATTCTAATTTATTTGTAGAATGCCCCCTCCCTCTTCTTTAGAACTGCTTCCACATTACACAAACAAAATGCACCCCCTCTTTCCCTCTAGAAACCACCCTGTAAATGCTGTAAATTACACCCCCCCCCCCCCCCCCACTATCTTCCACAACACAATGGGGAATGTTCTGGAATAGCCAATTCTGATTAAATAGCTGCCTTACACAAGTTCCTCTATTGTGTGACCAAGTTAGTACCGTGATATTTAGATCTGGTTCATATTACGCGTATTTAGTATAATATTTTACAGAATCTAAAAATCTTTGACGAGTTTGACCAAAGTCCAGAGTTTCGCCGACTGATCCAAGTAATAATAACGTAATTTTTGTATAACACGCTAACAGCATTGTAATAAATCGAGGATTATATATTAATGATAATGAGAACTTCTTAAAATGCTATGCAAGTACTATCAAAAGGTCTAATATACCTGTAATTTGACAAAAATCCATTTTTCAAGCAACCGATATCACTTCCGCATTACGCCACAACATGTTTTTATTTACCTTTACGCCAAGCTCTTCAAGGAGATCAAGAGTTTCGTCCCTTTACATGGCTATTTTTAGAGTAGAATTTTCCGACGAAAATACCGTATTTATTCAAAATTTACTACGAGCGCACTTTAGAACAATTTTCTCTCATGTATCATTCTTCGTGTTTTTGCAATCCTCAAAACATATCTCCCCTGCGCTCGTATCGTATTTTGGTGATAAAGTGCACGAAAATGTCTAAAAATGTACAGAATCTGTGTTGATGGCATGAAACTAGACCATGTATCATGACTTTTTAGGCAAAACTGTTGCATTTTTTCTTTATAAAATGCAAGATTAATCCTTTATCTTTCAAATAATTCATATCGTTGAGATGTAGTTTTAATTTCATTTTCTTCAAAATTTGGGGGCTAAAACTGTGCCTTATCATACATGGTCCTTTAGATCGACTTGAACGTTTTTCACTGTCTTCTAGTAATCTCTCAGTAATTACTGTACCACTAAAAGAATGCTGACATAAGCAGATATTAAAAACTGAAGAAAAAAGTAATGAAAATATGCCCGAGATTTCAAAGTAGTAATTGCCACCTGTACCATGTCCGGAAAAAAAGCCGCCACAAAAATTATTAAAGTTGTTTTTCGGCGACGCCGTCTAAACTCGTTTTCGTTACCTATGCCACGTGACTTCAGTTTGCAAATCAAACTACTTGATAACGCATTATAGATAATTTATCAAAATGGAAGATTTATGCAACACTCTGCCTGATTGGACGAGAGTGTCAATTTCTTTCACTCTGTTGATTGTGCTACGCTGAGTGAAATGTAGACAAAGCGTTTATCCTAAACGACGCTGTTCACAGTTTTAAAGCAAACTTTGGCTCAGTATATTTAGCAAGAATATATATATATCTCAAAATGATAAGTAAGTTTAATAAATATGATAAAAACCTGTTCAAATACCAACATATATCAAATTAAAGAAAGAGCTGAATACGGTCTGCGTATCACATGAATAAGGGTGTGATAAGAGTCTTTTATGTAGAAGTGCTTTTTAAAAGATTTTCCTTGTTACATTGTCGTCTGTATATGAACAGGTTTCTTGTTTTTGTGACTTGTTCAGATTGCATATTAAAATGAGTACTTGTTTGTTTTGATATATTTGTTATAAATTATTTAACTGATTTATTATATATAAATATTTATCTTTAGTATGGTATGCAAATATTGAACTCAGTTGAAATCTGTTTCATTATATATATGCTATATAATGACTGAATCTCATCACACTGAAATGAAGGTACGCTGCATACAGTTTATCTATGTGATATGACTACGGTCAAACTTTGCTTATGAAACAGAAATATTGAAATAATTACAACTGTATGTTTTGCTTGACCTTCACTTTTTAATAGGTGTGACGTCATTGTCCAAAGATTCATGAATAGCGAATATGCGAATAAGCGGGATCAGTTGGCCTATTTTAGAAATAAATAAAAATAATAAATAAAAAAATCATTTAATTGATTTTTTTCTCATGTATTCTAATCAAACTTGATTTGTAGCATCTTTATTAGGCCCGCAGCCAACTTTGTTCTGCTGGGACATTTGATCCCTTTTAGGGGCTGCTAGAGCTAAAACTAGAAATGCCTTTATACAGCGTCTCATGAACAGCTTGGTGGATCTTTGTCATACTTGGTCTGGAGCATCATTATAAGGTCCTCTTCCAAATTTATTTATATAGGAACTTGGGCCCTATTAGGGACCACTATAGCTAAAAGTAGATATGCCTTTCTTCGCATTAGCCACTAAAATGTAATGGATTTTTATCAAACTCGATGTGTAACAATATCGTAAGGTCTCCTGCTATTTTGTTACAAATGGGAATAGGGACCAATTTAGCTAAAAATATAAACACGTTTAATGACCTCTTCTCATGAACCGCTTCATGAATCTTCATCAAACTACTGCTGTAATTATTCGTCTAAGGATAAACGAAACAAAATTGCAACCCTACGAAACCTTTGCGAAAAATTAAAAGAGAACCATTTAAATTGTTAAAGTGCGGTGTTTAGTTTTGCAATTTGAAAAATGTTAGATGAAAGATGAATGTTAGATGAAAAATTCATAAACTTTTTCCTTATTACAATTCGCCAACCATCATTTTTAAAGATATTTCTTGTTTTATAATTCAAACTCGTATAAATTTTTGTTCAATTTATATTGAGACACCGAGGAATCTAGTCAAGGAAACTGACATAATATATGTATATTGCATAGGTATGATACCCTAATTCTTCAAACTATTACTGAGATATTTCATTACATTCTTTGACTATACTTATCCTTTTCATGATATGAGTTGAAAAAATTTACAAGTGACTGGCTATGAGTAGAGCATTACACCAATATGAGAATTTGAATTATATAATGGAACGATGAAAATAGACATGTTTACAATTAAACTTTATACCCGTTTTGAATGAGAAAATAGGACTTAAACCCCATAATATAAAAATACAATTATAATTACCGCTTAGGGCAATTACATACAATTTTAATGAATTTGATACAAGTCATACTTCATCAATATTTCTATATATAACGGAAATGATAACGACTCCTGAAATGTCTGTGTATAGGTACTAGTATTACAGATGATCAAAAGTTGTTTAACACAGAAATGTTTGATACAGTTCATTTTTTTCAAAGATACAATAAAATTCACCAAAGTTCTTGCAACTAACCGAAGCAAGACAATGACGATTAAATGTTTCATTTTTGTCTTTTCAAAGGCAGTGTCTAACACATGGCGTTCTCTAATTATCCACTAAGTGATGTTTGAGATTTACGTTAGTTCAAAAGACTTTTTTTACCAAAGTAGTGTTTCGGTATTGAATTTTCTGGTAAATAATGATTATCCTAACCGCCTCTAACTATACTAAACTTTACTATTAGAGACTACATTATTTTCGCACTTATTGGCACTGAGGCAAGACTACGATGTTGAGTAAAAAAGGTTATTACGTAAAGCTCTTTCCTTTCTTATTAAACGTAATCATTATGTTTTTACTACACAAAATCCTATCATTGATGGAATGAAATCAAAACTGTATTCGAAAGCGTCTGGTTTTAGCTTATTAGAAAGGTTTAAAGTTGGTTTAGCGTATTTAGCTATAGTATTTCTACTGTTACCATTGCTATGACAATTATTATCCATTCAACACAAACAGTCTTGAAACACAGAGAAAACGCAGAAACGACATGTTTTCATATTTCTTTTTTAACGTTAATGTATAAACATTCGATAAGAACGAGGAAGCGTTTTCATAACACTAAAACGTTTGCTGTGAAACATTATATAAGCTTCTAAGCCAACAAACTTTTAAGGATAAAGGCAAACTTACTCAAAGCAAATTATGTAGTGGTAACACGCTTGACTGTCAATCCAGAGGTCCGGGGTTCGAATCCCGGTTCAGGCACTGGAAATTTCTGAGATCCTCTTGATCGTCTCCCGCCTAACTAAGAGGCCTGTATTGGTTCTTCCCAGGAAAGACGGTTTCGCGTGTATCGGTGCTTCACACCGGGCGCGTTAAAGAACCAAACTGTCTATTCGCAAAGAGCTAGGCTAAGTTAGCCGGACAGGTCTGTATCTATAAAAGATTTCTCTCTATCTATTTTAGGGGCTTTATCTCACTCTGACCCTCGGGTCAGAACGCTCTGTGTCTGAATTTCACGCTCTGTGTGACTGCGCTTGCTATATGTAAAGCGCCATTGAACATGTTTATCATGAAAAGGGCGCTATATAAATTTGGTATAATAATAATAATTATTATGGTTATAATTATCCATATAGCGCAGTTATATTTATGAAATATTCACTTGGACGTGTCTCAAAGTAATTGAACGTTTGCAACAGATATTTTTCTTGTAGAGTTTTATTAAACTACTTTTTTCCAAAGAAAGATTCAGCCAGTATAAGAAGAAAAATTAAGCCAGTATAAAGAGAAGGGTCGTTTGCTTGTATTTTTTGAAAATACTGATCCCCTAGTCAACATTCACAACGGATTTTGTTTGGAACAATTGCGCTTTTAATAACATTTTCTCATAAAGAAAAGGTTCTACTATGTAAATTTTAATGAAGCTTTTCATAGTTTTAGAGTTAATATCTTATAAATAACTGGCAAAATAAAATATACAGATCCATGTGCTTAATTGTTCTCAATTCTCAAGAGATCAATAGGAGCTGCTTCTTTTATGTTTTTATTTGGAATGTTTTTACATCCAAACCAATTCATTGTCAAAATCAACCTAAAGAAAGACAGTAATGCTGACTTGTGAGCACTGAATACATGGGTTATGACAGATTCCTTGCAATATGTATTCTGCTTGTATAACGGCCATCAGGCCTTTCTGTATGATAATATCATTATGTCGTCACCTTAGGTTAATCATATCTTAAAGGAAAAGACTGTTCTAAAATACATTTTGTCTGCGAGGTTTTTTTAAATAATTTAGGGCAGTGAAAGAATTTTCAAAACCGGCTTTAAAGTAAAACAGTTATGAACGTCTCAATATTTAATCAAAACGGCAGCCATTTTGTTTCGAAAGCAACGAAAAACAAAATGGCGGATTAACGTTTTTAGATATACATTTGAACTGTAGTTCTTTAATTCTGAAAATAGATTTCTCTACTTTTTCAAACTAGAAAGAAAGAAGTTGTCATGGTTTACATCTTAGAATCAAGAAACAATAGAAATTCGTCTATTATAGAAGAGTATTTGATAAATAAATAATTCATCAGTGTGTAAATGACGTCATAAACACTAACGTGACTGCCTTTATGGTAAGCAATTTTCTTACATTTCAAATTTTCATACCGCTTTCACTAATGGTCCAATTTTAAAAATCCTTTTATCATTGTGAATATCTTAACAATGGCTTTCATATAAAATTAACTTCTGATTAGGTATTCCTTACCCTTTAAGATAATGAAGAAAAACAACTCAGCAAAATTCAATCCAATATGCCGATTTTGTCTGTTAACTGTAAATTTACATTTATTTCTTTTTCCTGAATATTTGACCGTATTTGTCATTTAATGTTCTTTTACAGAGAATGTTAAAAAACGAGACAATTATCGTAGGAGTATTCGTCACTTGAGATAAATACCGACAACTTAAAGCTGATTAATAAGACGGGCCACATCATTAAAGTATCTATAACTCAGAAATCCGACTGTTTTACAATATTACATTTATCTTAAACCTACTTTTCTTGGACTGCAATAAAGGAAGACACCAGGAAAGCTAAAACGGTAAAAAGGAATAATTTGTCAAATTATATTTAAAACAATGAATGAGAAATAATTACAAAGTAAATATCAGTAGATTACACACCCCTCATACTATCTTTTTTCAGTGTAACCCTTTTCGAAGCTTTAAAGGTAGAACACATGAGCCGCGCCATGTGAAAAACAACATAGTGGCTTTGCGACCAGCATGGATCCAGACCAGCCTGCGCAGTCTGGTCAGGATCCATGCTGTTCGCTTTTAAAGCCTATTGAAATTGGAGAAACTGTTAGCGAACAGCATGGATCCTGACCAGACTGCGAGGTAGCGCAGGCTGGTCTGGATCCATGCTGGTCGCAAAGTTACTATGTTGGTTTTCCCATGGCGCGGCTCACATAATAAAAATTATGGATATCTATTAAGCCGATTCAAGAGCTTCAATGCGCAAATAATATTTATGTTTTAAATAACGTCTTTTACAAAATCAAAATATTTCACATTTCTTTTTTGTGCGACATACCGGTATTTTGCGATTATACGGAAGAACACAAGAAATGTCACTTGCATGTTTTGTAAACAAACTTCTTATGTCTACTTATCAAACACTTAAATTAAGTTTCGTGGGATTATTGGCCGTAAGTATTAACATTAACCTCATGAATATTTCGTATGTATCCGTAAATTACTTTTAGGTGTACAAACGTAAATAGCGATTCAACTATAATTTAATTAGAACAAAACGATATAACATTTCTTAACTGACGTTATTGTCGCGTGTGCAGACAGCTGTTTGTGCAAAACCTCTTGCTGCCAATTTCGAGAAAGTGCGTATTGTTTAAATTTTATATGTAAACTTAACAGTCGGGAAAATGCCACACCTCCCGATATTTTAGTTTAACATCCAGAAAACGCGTTGATGTTAGACCTGTGGCTAGCGGCGAAATGTGTTTCAATATGGTGTCTGCTTTTTAATTTTGTCTTGATACATGTATGCAGGCTCCATAACCACAGATCCCCTCTCTAAATTCCAGTTTATTAAGTTCTGCCAATAGTTTTCTCGTTTAGGACAAAGCCATTATTTTATCTGTGGAACATATGCCGCTTTTCATAGAATTGCACTCTGTGCATCATTGAAGGTGTTATGTGCACCGCCGTATGAATACATCTGCGGATGTCTCTAAATTATATCCTAGTACTTATAACATGTTTAAATGTTGAGTCCTGCTCAACCCGGGGCTAGAGGGTGTGGACGGTAGCTTGCGTCCCCACTACCGTCCATGAACAGGATCAATTAAACTGAGCCTGCAACATTTTCGTTTTTGTCGTGTTGGACGACCTTTGGTTTTCCACTTTTTTATTTTAAACGTTTTATCCTTGTCTATGTGTCTGTCTTCTTTGCCAAATGACACTACGATATCTTTTTTTATTTTCAAATCTTAAAAACTCCAGGGTCTGAATCAATTCAGCTGAAGAACACTATTTATGGTGATTTTCCATTTTAAGACTAGTCTCTGAATCAGTTCTGTAAACTTGGAGTAAAGCCAAATTTGCATATAATTGTTTCAATAACATATACCAAACATCGTCAATACTTATCAAAAAAAAGAAGAAGAGAAAACATTGATTAGATGTAAATGAGGGCAGTATTCCTTCTGTAGAAATCCATTGGTTTTTAAAGAAGGAAAATAATAAGTTTGCTATAATTGTAAAAAGTAAGATACAAAACGCTATTTTTTCACTCTCCAGTTTGTGCTTAATCGTTATATCTTATTAAACGCTCATCAGCCTTTTTCCGAAGAGCAATTGTATGTCAAGAATGGTTAGACGTTTGCCCAATGGCAATAGATAGTTTTCATCAGTTAATGGAAACCGTCATGAAAGTATAATAGATCCAGTTCATTCTTAAAAAATCTTATCGTTAAATAGAAAGAGATCAAAGTGTATTTGAAAGCGACAGATTTTAACTATTAAAAAGTTGAAATTTTGATTTAGCATATTTCCTATTTCCTGTTTATATTGAAGCCGCGCGATAAGAGGTTGAATAACAAAAAACTTTTGGCCAAATTATCTATAAAATAGTTCGCAAGTGTAAGACAGAAATATAAAGTAAATGTCAATGCATGTACATTGTCACAAATTGACATACGGGCCTTATTTTATCTGTATTGTAAATGCAGGTATTGCATCATCTTTTTGTAAATTTTTGAGTTATTGAGGTAAATGTTAGATTTCACGAATGAAATACCTCTAATGTTTTTCTGTATTTCATAACTTAAATTTCCATGTAAATTTCATTAAATTCGGTTCAGTAACAAGAAAGTTGAGATTTTATAAACTTCAGTAATTTATGTTTTTATCCCCAAAACCACTATAATGGGCCTCAAATTGTCAATTTCAATTCGCGCCAAAATAGTCAGATTTCCCGGCTATATCGTGAATCCCGTGAAAATGACAATAGTCATAGCTCACGGCTTAGCCGTGAATCCCATGAAATTTAGTATTTGGCGGAACATTACCCTTTAAATAGACTGGACTAGATATGCCTTGCGCACACCACCTTCCGACATTATAGACGAATCTATGTCTGAATTTTTTTCTTGCTAGAAATTTATGCTCGATCGAGGTAAGAAATTTATTTGTTAGATTTTTGTATGATTTTTGCATTACGATTTTTATTTGGTAAATTTTTGTTCATTCTACAGAATTCTGTAACATTTACTTTTCGTCATGTGATTTTGGCTAGTTTCGGTATGTCAGGATAATTTATTAAATTTTTCAGACTTTTGTAAATTATTTAGAAAGAGGAGTCTAAATGTTTCATTTATACAAAATGTTAAATTTATACTGAAATTTGTATCGTGATAATTGTAAAGCACTGTTTCAAAAACTTGTCAAACATTTTGTTAATTATGGAACGCCATTACTGCATTGTATTGTTATGTTTAAATCTATATGGCAAGTCTAGTGCCATGTATGTAATATATTATTGTAATTTGTAATTGTATGCCAGTCTATAGCACATCTAATTAATGACCGTTGTAGTGTATGGCATTAGATATTATATGGATGCCAACTATGATATAACGTTTGATTTATATTGAATTTTGTTAATTTGTAGTTGTAAATAATAGCTGCAGTTTATCATGTCCGTATCTATAATGTTTCATTATATACGTTTCATATCATTTCATAATTTAACTTTAGTCTTTTAAGTAAGTAATTTTTGTAATAATGGAAGTAATTAGTGACGTATTTTTATAACGTGATGTATGAACTTAGTAGCACATATATTTTGTATAAGTAGCACGTATTATTTATGGGAGCCTACGGAGGTATGGTGTACCCAAAGGAGCAGTTATATGCCCTGACTTATTTGTTTTGCTATGGTGCTTACCATATGTTATATATTTTAGCTTCTTCCGCCAGACGATTTTACCTGGTGATGTCATAACCCGGAAGTACAAGTCCCGAGGTTCACTTGTCTTCACTCGCCTGGATGTGATATTCCCAGCGCAGAGCTTTCGTCCCATGGTTGTGCCGTAAACCGCAAAGACGATGATTTTTGTTATCCTCTGAAGTCAGCTCAGGGATGCAATCACCTACCACCATAGGGAGCCAATACGGAATCAACGTATTCACGGTTTAAAGGGACTGGATTAGAAGATATGTTGTCATATATTGTTTGTGCTACTTAAAGTTCACAATTAAATTAAAGAACTGTGTCACCTCAGATTAGAATGGAACTATAAGAACTTTTGTATCTAGAGATACTGAACTTTCTTTTTTTTCTTTCTTATAATCAGTTTTTTTTTCTTCATATCATCTATTCATTGTAAATAATCATCTTAGGTAAATAAATTTGTAAATATTGTAAGGGTTTTTGATTTGTTCTGATGGTTACTGTCGCCGGTACGGCCTTTCCTGTCACATACATAACTCTCATTATATATGGTAATATTTATTTATTTATTTGGGTTTTACGGCGCACCAACACAGTATAGGTAATATGGCGCCAAACAGGACTACAAATTTTGGTTCCACATCTCATTTACATCGAAATAAAAACATGAGGTATGGAATCAAAATTTGCATATCTGCTGGAATCACAGAGTTACAGCTAAACCAAGTGTTAAGACCCTTTTAGTCGCATCTTACGATCATGGTAAAGAAATAAACTCGCTAATCATTTTCTTCAGTGTGGCCATTTTTTTAATATATCCGAAATGGTGCAGCTTTAAAGACAGAAACTGGGATTATATTCCTGAATATAAGTGTGAAGCAGATTCCGAAGAAGTTCAGGTATTATTTCAAGTTAACACCTCTATACTACGCTACTTTGTTGTCTTCTTTGTCCGGATTACGCTGCGCTTTTGATTTTGAAACTAGTCTGAAGGAAGTTAGAATGAATCATGTAATCGGCTTTTATTTAAAATTACAATATTAAAATTAGTCTCTCAGAATTGGTCTGTAATCTTTGAACAGACACATATTTCCATTTTCATATTGTTTCTTCAGATATATGTAAAACAAACATAATTTGCATAGCAGCAAAGAAGACAAAACATATATCTGATGTTATATAAATTAAGACATAAATATATTTTGTTAAAACATGTTTTAAGGGCAATTATTTAGTTAAAAGTCACCTTTACAGCAATTGCTCTATAGAATGTTCTTGTCTCAGAAATCTTATTTTTAACGTCTTAACACATTTCTCAGCACAAAACAATGTTTGAGTGATATTTACATTATTTACTATGTCAGGCAATTTGGGTCTTTTCTAAGCCACCATGAAAAAAATTCGGAAGAGAATTCTCGATATGGGCAAACCGCTTAATGGTTTAAGACTAAAGAGAAATTAGAAACAGGTTCGTGAACTAGTATCGATATATATTCATTTCCCGCAACGAAAGAAGTTCCGCACAGACAAATATGAAATATATGTCAATGAGGTATATGTGCATATAGTTAAAATAGACGGAGACGTGTTTTTTATTTCGCAGTATTTCATAGATATTATGAATAAAATGATAGCGGTTTTATCTCCACTTTGCACACAAAGCAAAGTGTCTATTTATTGAAGTATTTTTAACACCCTGCGGAAGAATATTTTTCGGCGTAGCTGTTTGACTCTAAAATTGTAAATGTATTCTTCAACTAATATAAACAGCGGGCTGGACATAAATGAATACAAGATTACTTTTAATTAACTTAGATAGATATACTGTTTCACAAAAGGTTTCTGTACATTTCAACAATCGCTGACTTCGAACCACTTGCCCCTCACCGATGTGGGTCCGAGCTTCACTCGGGGCGTTGAATTCTTCATGTGAGGAAGCCATCCAGCTGGCTTACGGAAAGTCGGTGGTTCTACCTAGGTGCCCGCCAAATGCACAGATGGGCACCTGGTGTCTTCCTCCACCTACAAAGCTGGAAAGTCGCCATATAACTTACGACTGTGTCGTTGCGACATTAAACCCAACAACGAAAAACAAGTATTTCAACAGAGTATTACATAGATACGAGTATGTATACAGTAAATACTGTCTGTAGTGAAGCACAAAATATTACTACAGACAGGAGGTACTTATACACGTTATACTGGAGTTTTACCTGAATAATAGTTGGATTTTAGTACACGAATCTTGCAACTCCAAAGTGTAACTACTAACTAGTAATTATGTGTAGTGTAGCTGATGGTTGTTGCGAGCTCGGATATCTCCGTAAACTCCGACGTGTACTTGCGGATTGATTTCCACCGCTTCATTAAACTAAAAGTAATAAATGAAAGTGTTTGATATGAATTTGAATCACAATATGCCCATTATTATATTTGAAAAGTGTCAGAAATGCAGTATAAATTTAAAATTGCAGAGGATTAAGCGAACTTTTTTTGTGAAGCGTCATAATTTTGTCAAGAAGTAATACATTTCATAGGTAAACATTGGAGTGTTGGAGTGCCATACGGAACAGTTATTGAAACTTCATGTGGTTAAAGAGGACATTGCGAGAAAGCATGGACAGTAAGGAAGAATAACAGTAACTTTATTATATTTCTTTGATATCTATACTGCAATGCAACATTTTCAATACATTAAATCCCCACCCCCACAGATATTTCTTGTTTACTGTATTATATGCTCAACCGGTATCAGTCATGAAAAGTGATTCTCGATACTGTTTCTAAATGAACCTGTTGTTTCCCTTTCATTTTTTTCTTAACAAAATAATGTAATTGGTGTTCTTCCGCAGAAAGATCTCAAAGAAATATCTGTATTCTAATTATTACAGTTCTCCTTATGACATGATTCAAGGAAACCTCACATTTTCTCATTCTTTTACCGGAAATGTTGTAACTTTAATGCTTTATTCACGACCTGATAAATTACCTTTAGGCTAGCTTTAGGCTACTTTAGATGTCGACAGTACGAGAATTCGACTAGTTTAGTTATGGTAAAGCTGTGTTGGATTCAAATTTCAAATGGTCATATGCGCACATTTTGTCCCTTACAACTGAATCATTTACAGCTTAGTACATCGTCTCTAACAGAATAATCTATATGTATTCTAGGAGATCTATTTCTTAACACCGTTAAATTCTCGTCAGTTTGGCCAAAAAGATTTATACTACTTGATAATAATTTGTTATAAATATTCTGGACTAGGAACAAGCTGAAGACTAAACGACGTAAGATATTGTATATTTTTATGGCTTTTAGATGCGGGAGAATCCCTGTATATGGGAAACAAACAAAAAACGATTTGATTATTGATCTCTTAATATAATGTATTCTCTATGAAAATTATTGTTGTTTCTAATGTTTTTTGTAAAACTTGGAAGATGAAAAACTTGGATATTTAACAGATGGCAAGTTATTTCTGTCTAAGACGTATGTAGATGATAAGTTTATTATTCGCTTTCAAATATACGCTTCAAACACATGTCGTGTTTCTCTATTTACCATGGCTAAGCAAAATCCTTAAATTTTAACCAAGTTTAAGTCAATGTTTTCCAATATAACCTTAATATAAATGTGATTGTCATGATACGGGTATTCTATAAACAAACTATTCAAGCTTATAACATAATACTTTACCGCTTCTCAAAATTTTAGTAATCTATGTTTGAAAAAAAAGTTACTAAACAATATTTTTCATGCTTTGTGTAGTTTTATTTCATTTCATTTTTTTTTAAATATATATATTTGTTTCATTTTCATTCATTTAAACAAATCAAAGCTTAGAATTCACACAGCAGTTCCTCACTTTGTCATTTATACAGAAAATAAAACATTTGTGTATGCAGTTGCTATTCTCCTATTCACTCTTGGAAAAGATTATATGGTAAACATTGATTCATGTGGCGGCTGTAAAAACTCTCCCGTAATTGAACTCAGTAGATGTATTTTCTGGTCATTCAAGATCATGGAGTGCATATATGTTCACTGTTATGAAATTCCGCTTAACCCGGTTCCAGTGGGCGTAAGGGCTGTTACACATTTCATTACGTCTTTGGAACAGACTCAAACCGAGTCTGCTATTATGTTGTTTGGTTGAGGTCTATGCTTCCAAAGAAATTTGTCACAGATATTATTACAGTAACTGTTACTTATAAAATTATAAGTAATCATAGAATAACCCGAGTTTGGAGTTCTTATGCGTATGAATATATCACGAGGGCCGAAGGCCTGAGTGATATATTTCTACGCATAAGAACGGCTTATTTAGATACTTATTATTTCGATTCTAACACGACTTACTTCAAATAACGTCAAACGAGAATCAGAGGAATATTTTCATCACTGCGTGCTACGCCGCAGCATACAGACAAACCACGGTGCGCGCATAGCATAGTTCAAGGTCAGTGTATTGCAGAATAACACGAGATAGAGTTGCTCTACAAGTATATAGGTTATTAGCTGGTCGTGTTAGAATGTCGGTAACACTCCAGTATTTAGTATTTTGAAATAAACTTTTTTGGAGATTTCAACAGCATCAGTATATTAAACAGTACACTGAAATGTCTTTGATATCGTGATAAAAATACTTTAAATGCTAGTTGACAAATCACAAATTTTCCTGAGTGTACGCCATAACTAGGTTTACATGTACATTTATAACTGATGAAAACAATTTACATTTATCATCATAAAATAAAGGAAACGTGACCTTATGCTGCTGTAGTAGAATTAAATAATTTGTTTTTATCGTGATAAACGTAACGATTGGTTCAAACCTATCCTACATTTTTGTCATTCATTTTCGATGACTTTATATGGTTCTAATGAAATAGAATTGGTTTGATTTTAAATATCTTAATGGAAAAAACCTGAATGACAATCCCTTTTTTATAATTTTCTGCTGAGATGGCAAAAGTACTTCCTGACTAGAGATATGATTGCCAATCAAATTTAATGTTGACACAGGAAAGACGTTCGTTTAAAAGTATTCAAACTGCTTCTATGACATTTATTCAAAACGTTATTGAATGTATTTCGAAGCGTTTCATCTAAATCGTTAAGGATGGTTAAAAAGCTTGATAATCATTTTCAGTTTGAATAATTTTCTGAAGCAATTCCGGGGAATTAGAATTAACTGAAAACTAAAACTCTGTACACAGTTACAGATATTAGTCCGCCTGTCATAAAAGCTAAGAACACTAACGCTTCTTATGCATTTATCTGCTATTCTTCTTTTATTGGCCAAACTATGCATACTAATAGAAATATGAGTCCATCTGCAAAATAAAAAAACGAATGTTATTTATACTCATGTGAAACACATGAATATTCCTTAAATGTCTATATTGACTACCATTCACCGATTTTTACTATTTCGAAACAATGCTTTAAAAGAGCCCAAATTCTAAATGACATTTACATTTGTTGATGTAGCGACATGCGCTAGCTCGGAAGTTGCTAAAAAGCAGTTTTCGTCATACCTCTGATAGAGGAAGCCATGTTGTTTCCCCTTAAAGAAACAAATAATTATTACTGAAAATGAAAGTGGGTTTCATTATTTTCATCATGCTTGACAACAGAGGATGTTTTTTTTTCAAAACACAGTTATCCTTTAAGTGGTAATTTAAACTACACAACGGATATTGTATTATACGGATTCTGAAAGTGAATACTTTGTTACAAATTTCCTATCCATTTCGCATTGCGTCTAGTTTTTATGCATCTCATTTAATTGAAGTGCGGAAATTTACGCCATAGAATAAATATCGTCTCAACGTTTCCAAGGACTATGCTGATTTCGTAATAATATTAACTCTTTCTATGTCTGTGACTTAGTCACAAAATGTAAATGTGCAACAGCGAATAAAGAGAAGCGGTAAGGGTATTTGAGCATGTTTTTTTCCAGTGTCACAGTGACACTAAAATGAGGACACATCACATGCTTGTTTCCGTTTTCAGATTGATGATTCTTTGGCGAGAATTTTCCAACACAATTTACAGACTGATGATAAATACCCTTTTCACTGCTCTGAGAGCCCTGTACAGGTTCTTCCGAGGAAAGACGGCTTCGCGTGTATCGGTGCTATACACCAGGCACGTTAAAGAACCAGACTGACTATTCGCAAAGTTAGCTTGACAGGCATGTATCTAAAGAGGATTCCTCTATCTGTTCTGGGGACTTTATCTCACTATGTCCCTCTGGCCAGGTCGCTCTGTGTCTGTACTAGTAGCGGATGTGTGGCTGCGTTTGCTATATGTAGAGCGCCTTTGAACGTGCTTATCATGAAAATGGCGCTATATAAATATGGTAAAATAATAATAATGATGATGATGATGGTGATAGTAATTACTAGCAGCAGTGTAACTACACGTACAACAATTCAAAATGCTTCCCTATTCAGGCAAGATTCACCATTCACTAATTTAATAAAGAACTCTCACTCATATGACTATTAACTGAGCATAACTGTCGAATGTTCGTTTGAATTAAAAGTTAAGCATTGGTTATAATTTTCTCTGGTCCTATGAATTTAAACAAATAACTCTTTTCAGAAAAAATGCACAGCAAGTGTCTTTCCGAACGTCTGTATGAGAGGAGAGCAATAACCATAACAGTGACATGTAAATGTTGAGGCAATAATCTCTTGTAATGCTCACTTGTACGATATAGCATTATATGTTTCCCATGCTACAAACAGACAACCAGTTGTCAGTTCAGGTGAAACAAATAGTGGTAATTTGGACATTTCGTCCGATTAAATGGATAAATCCTGTCACCGGCTCACTATAAAACGCCGTCACAAAAATGAATAGTTACAAAAATGAATATGAATTATATGATGAAAACGCTGAAAGAGACATGCTTACAATTAAATTTTAAATTAGTATTGAATGTGAAAAAAAGGACTTACACTCCAGATTGCAAAAAAAAAAAGAGTATGATTATGGCTTACAGCTATGACAATTTTAATGAATTTGATACAAGTGTTTCTGTGTGTTCAACGGAAATGATAAAAACAATATGCATGTAGCTAACTAAGAGCCGAATACTCCCAATAAAGATGATCTCAAGATATTTGTTGCAGAAATGTTTGATACAGTTCAATGCCTTCAAAGTTACTAAATTTTCAGTTGATGTTTAACTGACAATCGACGCTAGACAATGACAATTGCATTTTTCCTATTGTTCTTCATATGATCTGGTTATTTGAGGCAATGTCAGACTCTATCGTATGGTTTTCTCTAAATATCCACTATGTGAAGTTTGGGAATCACGTTGTTCAAAGGACATATTTACCAAAGTAGCCTTTCAATGTTGAATTTTCTGGTATATAACGATACTCCTAACAGCAGCAGTTAACTGATCTCCAATTAATTATACTATATTAGAGGCTACATAATTTCGCATTCATTGACTGAGGCAAGACTCCAATGTTAAGTAAATGGCTATTACACAAATATTTCCTTTCTTAATATACTTAATAATTATGTTTTCACTTCACAAAATCCTTTCATTGATTGAATGAAATCAAAATGTATTCAAAAGCGTCAAACTTAGGTTATTAGAAAGGTATAAAGATGATTTAGCGTATTTAGGATTTCTTTTGTTACTTTTGGTATAAAATCATTATCCATTCAACCCAAACAGTCTGAGAACTCAAGAAAATCACAAACAGCGTTGAAGTATAAACAGTCGATAAGCACAACGAAGCGTTTTAATGATACATTTGTATTACGAACTTGTTAAAATTTTATTAGTTGAGGTGCCATCCAGGAAATAGATGCAAACCTAAGAAAATAAAGTATGATTATTACTATCCACGTAGTGCAGTATTAATTATAAATGTTTAGCTTCGACATGTCATTAGGTAGTGAAATAAATATTTTTCAAAAAAATTTATTAATAAAACAAAAAGCCCTTTTAAAAACCACATTTTTCTTCCAAGCATCCTGTATCCGAAGACACATTTCAGCCAATACAAGGAAGGGGGGCGGGTTTAGTTTTTGGGACGGATTTTAAAAATCTAAACCACGTCATAAACTTTTAAACAATTTCTTTTTTCCCTCGTATAAAAAAAATCAAAAAGTGCATTTTAATGAAAATTCCATATTTTTAAAAGTTACATTTTTTTTAATTTTTTGGGCCAAAAGATTAACATTCCAATCTTAATTTTCTAAAATTTCCAGAGACAACAGGAGCCCAAAATCTGCTTTTTCTATTTATTTTTTTTGATGTTTTACATCCTATCCCTTTTAAATAAACCATGCCACCGACGAAACAGAAAAGTTGACGGTTGAGTATTTTGATACAAGGTTAGTAGAATCCCAAAAATTTTTTAGCGCTCTATTAGGCCACCAGGTCTTTTTCTATATAAAAAATATAACGCCTCTTTCTGATGATCATACTGCAGAAATCCCTTTAAGAAAATGAAGAGAAGCAACTTGGCAAGTTCATCAGATATCCCGATTATTTCCATTAACCGAGGTTTCATTTCTTTTTCTTGAATATTTAACCCGTATTTGCCCTTTATTTTTTTTCCAGCAAATTGTGAAAAATACGAGACATTTACGTAGGATTACGGCATTTAAATAAAGTCAAAAATTTAAAAACTGCGACTAATCAGACGGGGCGGCATCTTTAAAATATTTTGAGCCGCGCCATGAAAACCCAACATAGTGGTTTTGCCCCAGCATGGAACAGACGTCAGATCCATGCTGTCGCTTTCAAACCTATTACAAAAAGGGCAGTCTAAAAGGCAGCTAAATCCCCGCCCGCTAAGGATAGAAAGGGTAAACCTTTGTTTTTAGTGTGCCCTTTACCTTAAACTGACGGGCTGACAAAAAAAATTTCTGCAAAACGTCTTGTGGGGTATCATTTGACCAAATTCATAAAAAACCTTTAAAAGGGGTTTTAGGAGATACAGAGCTAAAAACCTTTTGATCTTCAGTTGTGACTTTGACCTTGAGTTGACAGGCTGATCATGAGTTCTTGATAGTGATCTTTTTGACCCAATTTGATGAAAATCCTTAAAGGGGTTAGGAGATACAGAGTGACACCAAAAGGGAAGGGCTCAAACCTTCGCCCCTTTAGGTGTGACCTTGACCTTGAGCTGGCAGGGGTTGCCCTATAATTTCGCACATCTTTCTGATGAGGAATCATTTGCCCCAAGTTTTAAAAAATTCCTTCAAGGGATTTAGGAGATAAGAGCGACTGAATGGAAGGCTCAAACCTTTGCCCTTCATTTGTACCTTGACCTTGACCGACATGGCTGACTCATAATTTCTGCACATCCCCTTGATGAGGTGTCGTTTCCCCCCTTTGATGAAAACCCTTTAAAGGGGTTTTTAGGTATAGGGACACAAAATGGAAGGCTAAAACCTTTGACCCTAATTGTGCCCTTACCTTAACCCGGGCATGACTGACTCATGGGTTCTGCACATCGTCTTGATAGGTAATTTTGACCCAATTTTAAAAAAACCTTCCCCGGGGTTTAGGAATACAGAGGGGACACAAAAGGGCAGACCAAACCCTTTTGCCTTGAGATGTACCTTTGCCCTTTAAACCGAAAGGCTGTTTTCAGGGTTCTGCACTTGTCTTGATAGGTTATCATTTGACCCAATTTCATGAAAATCCTTAAAGGGTTTAGGAGATATGGCCCCGGACCGATTTTTTTTACAGAGGGAAGGCAGAAAGAGGGAGGGAAGGGACGGACGCAGACCTTTCCCTATAATCCCTCCGCCACGGGGGGGGAAAAAATTTAGAGAAACTGTTAGCGAACAGAAAGGATTGACCAGCACGCGGATGCACGGG